>NC_135382.1:24592905-25212489 GCF_049243985.1 Paroedura picta | reverse complement strand
ACTGTTTACAGGCTCAAAGGAAAAGCAGAAGCACAATTAGGATTCTGTGCATAACTGCCAGCAGCTGACAGCAGAAACAAATAACTAATTGAGACATGATTAATCTATGATGGCTTTAGGGTTAAATATATTCAGAGCACAACTCCCTTCGTTATGAAATTTCCAGGGTTCCAGAAAGAATCCATGAAGAACATGGACCTCCTTCCAGATATTTATACTCTGCTTTTCTCCCAATGGGAACCCAAAGCAGCTTATATAATTATCTGGTCTTCCCTGCTTCCTCTCAACAACCTTCTGAAGTAGATTAGGCCGAGAGACCTCAACTGGCATAAGTTCACCCAAAGGACCCCCCTAAAAAGAGGAACTATGTGGTTTGCAGTGCCCCTTTCTATTCTAAGTCCATGGGCTTAGAAGAATGTAACTCTGGTTAAAGTGGCATTGTAGCTTTTAAAGCTGAAAGCCAAATATGTGGGTGAGGGAGCCAGCAATTTCTTAGGAGCAATGCCAGCATTTCTGTTTTGATAGCACTGATTCAATGGAAGAATTCCTGCTTAAAGTAGCATTTTGATCAGAAATCGCTGATGGCTTCTGGGAAGAACCTCTCCATTTGCAGCCCACCAATCTGAACAAAGACCAACAGAAAAGCATACATGCGTACAATATATATGAATACATGCAGGGTGGCCAAGGGGTGGCTCTCCACATGTCCATGGTCAACAATTACCACAAGCCCCATGGACCTCTGGACAGCTACTGTTTCACCACCCCTGCCAGGGTCACCATATTTTGGAAAACAAAAAAGAGGACATGTTTCCTGACTGACAACTTCAAACAAGTCATTGCTATGACAAATCTCATTTTAAATACCCCAATTATTTAAGCTGTGAGTACTGCTACTAAATAGGAATATTCCCAACCTTCCAACTCGAAAATAGGACATTTTATCAGGTTAAACAAAAAAACAAGGACATGTCCTCTAAACACAGGACGTCTGGTAACCTTAGCATATACAGAAAGGCCTGCCTCATACAAGACAACTTTCTCTTCCTGCAGTCTTGCTTTATGAAGATCATGTGGGCTATGTGCCAATAGTCATACAGGTCCTCCTCAGGCAACTGTAAAAAGCAAGGATGACGATGCAGGAAAAAAACCTAGTCTGTGTATTACCCACCTCAAATCCATTCCATCCAATATATCCAGATCTCTTAACTCTTTTCTTGCATTCTTGCAGTCTCAACATGTTAGCAATGTTCATCTAAACACAGTCAGCTATTTCCAGTTTGTCAACATCTTTATTAAAGTAAGAAACCCAGACTGAGCCTAGATAAGCACTAAGTAGTACAGTCTAAACACTTACTTCCTATGCCTTAGGTAGAATGCACAATATACGCTGTGATGTCATTTGTCCCAATGAGTTATTTTTTATTTTGAATTTTTCATGCTGGACTGTCAAGTTTACCAAGTCATAAAATTACAATTTTGCACTAAAATAAAGCTGATATGCTGCTAGTTTTTTTTTTATACATGTAAAATACTGATTTTTAAAAAATCTATGTAATTATTATCTGATTTTTTTTACTATGACTATTTTATATTTATAACAGGGGCCTGCAAGCCACGGCCCTGGGGCCAAGTTTAGATCTGCATGGAACCAACTATGGCTTTTTCAATAAGGAAATGAAATCTTTAACTTAAGGTCTTTTGGATCAGATGAGATGCTTGAATAACCAGGACATAGAGTGAATGGTAGGCAAAGGTTTTTATGAGACTAAAGGGCTTCTTGGAGATGTTTTACAGAAAGGGAAATGATAGAAATGAATAGCTGCCAGGAATCTCAAATCCAAACTCTGCACAGATTTATTTCACTAAAACAATTGTGCATAGTGCTCCTGTGTATATTACTCATTGTGAGACCGTATGTGCCACTTTTGAAGACAAGATTTATAACAATCAGTATTTGGCCTGCATAAACTGTAAACCAAGCCTTTGTGGAAATGTGAATTATCTGTGAATAATTTTCCCTTGAAACACAAAGCACACAAAGCTGCCTTATGCTTAACCACTGAGCTGTGGACCATACTCTTTAACTGTTTTGCCATAATTGATTCAAAGGGCCCTCCAGAATTACAGCTTTATAACCATGAATGCTACATAGTTAAAACGGTAACGGGCAACTCCTCTTTGATTTCTGGGGGCATGCCATCTTAAACTATGCTTATTAGCCATTTTTATAACAAATACTCATAGTTAAAGTAAATGTTTGCTGAAATGAGGTAGGTTACCTATCTCTAAGTCTGAATTATTTTATTAGCCATATATACTTATAGAACATCTTTTTTTTCATGTGTTTATCAGTCTGTCTTAATTATAATTTATTTGTGGGTGGCATGTTATAATTACACCAAAACAACTCTCGGCCACGGATTATTCTGCATCACTATGCAATATATGATTGGGTGCTTGTATAATATGATACAGGCATAATAGATACCTCACCTTGTGTTTATTTTTCTGTGTTTGGGCAGGCCTCCAGTATCAACACTAGATGTTTGCTATATGCACAGGGGTCAAAAAGTCATGACACACACAAAACTAGGAGGATATTAATATAGGTGCCATCGATATGTGTGGTGTCTTGCAAAACACAAGAAGGCAGGCCCCAGTCCTGAGAAGGTTTCAAACAAAAACTGGCACCACAAAGATGAGAACAGAGGATGAATATTATTTCATTCAGTTTGTATATCTGCCTGTTATGGAGACTCTTACAACACAATCCTTAGCAGGACTACTCAGAAGTTCTACACAGTATTCAGAAGGGCTTATTCTCTGGTATGCATGAAGAATAGTGCAACATTAATGCATCTGATGAAGTGAATTCTGGTTCACAGAACCTTATGCCAAAAATGAGTCATTTTGTTTTGATGACAACTCATTTAAGACATTTACCTCTTCTAGGTAAATATGTTGTTATTACTATTACACATGCATGTATAATTTATTGTTTCCCTCATTATTGCCATAAGAACCATCCTAAACCTCAAGATCACATTGTTAGCCATGGTTACAAAGCAGTTTATTCAGCATCTGAGAAATCCAAAAACTGAAATTGATATTCTTTCTACATAAATGCACGTGGTATGTAAGGGGGAACACATATTACTTCTTGGCAAATTCACCAGAATAGAAAATCTTGTCCTGTTTTGGAAGTGGTCAGCGTAAAACCCAGCTAAAGGTAAAGGTATCTCCTGTGCAAGCACCGAGTCTTGTCTGACCCTTGGGGTGACGCCCTCTAGCGTTTTCATGGCAGACTCAATACCGGGTGGTTTGCCATTCCCTTCCCCAGTTATTACCATTTACCCCCCAGCAAGCTGGGTACTCATTTTACCGATCTCGGAAGGATGGAAGGCTGATTCAACCTTGAGCCAGCTGCTGGGATCGAACTCCCAGCCTCATGGACAGAGCTTCAGACTGCACATCTGCTGCCTTACCTCTCTGCACCACAAGAGGCTCTGAAAACCCAGCTAGTTGACCACTAACCTATCATACCTAGTAAAAACTAGGCATTTACTAAATTGGTCACTGGCATTGGACATATATTATTTATTTCTGTTTTAAGATGGTGCTTAATTCATGACAATCCCTTCTAAGCTAATTCCAAATGAGTTAGACCAGGGGGTCTCCAATGTAGTGGAGCCCTTTTGCCCAGCAAGGCTTCCCACCACCATGACATCATGTTGTTTTTATTGTATTTTAAACTAAAATTTAATATATTGTAAACCACCCCGAGCCTGAACAAATTTAGAGTCCAGTGGCACCTTTAAGACCAACAAAGTACCATTCAACATATGAGCTTTTGTGTGCATGCACACCTCCTCAAATACAATAAGTGCATGTGCACACCAAAGCTCACACCTTAAATAAAACTTTGTTGGTCTTAAAGGTGCCACTGGACTCTAAATCTGTTCTGCTGCTTCAAACCAACATGGCTACCCACCTGAATCCGTCCCAAGCCTGTTCACAGAGAGGGGTGGTCTATACATTTAATAAACAAATAAGGTATTATTGTACCTTAGTGATCCTTAATTCATTGCTAGCTAACGAACTACCTCTTTGGAGATAAAAACCTGTATCATCATCACAGTCACTCGATGGGCAGCTCCAGCCCACAAAACCTACCCCCACACCCCGATTACAGCCTCTGCAGTGATTCGTACTCTTTGTCCTACAACACAGGCTATTCTACAAAACAGACTGCAAATCGCCAGCCTTTCTCAACCTTCTTACCCTTGAGAAACCCCCGAAACAGTCTTCGGGCTTAGCGAAACCCCAGAATGTGGATGGCGAGCATAGCTGTGTACAAACCCACCTAGGGGTCCTCCCCTTCCCATCCCCACCAGACCCATCAGTGGCCATTTGGGGAGGGGGAGGGAGGTCGACATGACCATATGTGGTCATACCACCCGATAAATATTTAACTAATTAAATATATATATATAAATTAAAATATATTTTAAAATATTAAAAATATATTCTACACCTCCCCCTTTAGATGCAGAAACTCTGGGTTTAGGCTTAGGAGTTGTTTTTCGCAGCAGTTCTTGGTCTATTAGTTTTGTATTACTTGTATTTCTGGCTTTTTTTATCGCTTTTAATGGGATATCGGGTTTTTTATAATGGGATAATGGGTTTTTTAGCCGAATCCTGTAACCCGCCTCGAGCCTTCGGAGGGAGATGGGTAATAATAATAATAATAATAATAATAATAATAATAATAATAATAATAATAATAATAATAATAATAATAATAATAATAATAATAATATCCATAAACTCCCACCCATCCAGGAAGCGCCAGTTCCGAAACGGAACCCTCAACCAATAGCCTCTGAGCATCCACAGACCGCCCCGGCCCAGAGGAGGCGGTGAGGGGCTCGAGCCCCGCCCCCTCTTCCTCCCCGGCCCAGTTTTGCCTGGCGGAGGACGGCGCAACCCGCCCCCTCGCCCAGCCAGCCCGGCCCAGCCCTGCCCCGCCCGCCGCTCCGCCCTGCGAGGAGGAGTCCCGGCGCGGGGAGATGATGTCAAGGCCGAAGCCGGGCTGGGCAGGATGGTGGGGGACCGGCGGGCCGTGAGGGGAGCGCGGCTGAGGCGGCCGGGCTAGCGCGCGCGAGGAGGCGGCGGAGGGAGAGGCCTGCGCGGGAAAAGGCGGCCGGGCGGCTTCCCCCCCCCCAAGAGCGACATGTCGGTGGGCGCGCAGGGCAGCGCCGTGTCGGACCCGCAGCACCCGGCGCGGCTCCTGCGGGCGCTGAGCTCGTTCCGCGAGGAGGGCCGCTTCTGCGACGCCCACCTGGTGCTCGAGGGCCAGGAGATCCCGGTGCAGACCAACATCCTGGCCGCCGCCAGCCCCTACATCAGGTGAGCCGGGGGGGGGGGCGGTCGCCTCGGAGCAAGCCTTAGCCCGGGGCTGGTGCCGGCCTGGTTTACATTCGAGGCAACGCCGCGCCACGGCGGACAGCCCCGACCTGCGGCTTCTGCTGGCTCCGGAGCCACTCGCGTTGGAGGTTTGGGGGTTGCAGCTTGGGGCAGCCCGGACTCTAAAGCCAAGTGGGAGCAGCCAGCCTGGCTTACTGGGAGGAAAAGTTGACTCTGGGCGGGCAGAGCTGGCCTGGAGCGGTTTTGACTCCGAAGTAGACCCTGCCTCCCCAAGTAAAGGGGAGCGTGCATTTGTGTCGTAGCCTGTCGTTTTTTGTTTCTGCCTCCCATTTCCTGGCAGTCTGCAGCCCCTCTGAGCTAGAAATCTGTTTTTCCTGTCTGTTCCATCCTCACAGCCACCCTGGGGTTCCATTTTTTGTTTGTTTTGTTACACGTGTGTAAACAAAACCGTCTGATGGTGCATAAAGAAATAAGCCATCATAATATAGTCGTGTCCAGTTGCCACTTCGCCTTGCTTATGGGGAGCAAAACGTACACCATGCACATACTTTTTTCTTGTTTTTATTATTAAAGAAAATGTACCTAGATTATTTGATTGGGGCTCCTAAGGCAATGTTTGCATTATGAGTTCAAATGCTTAAGAAATAAGGGTTTAAATGTATACCTGTATCTGAGGCAACTGATCTGGGACAAAAAACAACAGGAAGAACTGGCCTGTGCTTTTTTTTTTGTTTACTCAGCAAGATGTTTTCGAGGACTTTGGTGCACCTAGAAGTGTTGCTGGATATTTTGCAATTTGGTCATTAGGTAAGCAGCAGTTTTGTTGTGAATATGCTCAAGGCACCCTGTTTATTAACTTCGAGGACTGTGTACTTAACCCAGGGTTCAGCCATTTGAAGTAATAATGAAGTGAGTGCCTTGAGCATATGCAGAAGGCATCTTCTCGCCAATAAGTAACTAAGCTTCAGGAATCCCAGGACCAAGTTTCAATCTAAATACACTGTTTGCATTTGTAGTGGCAGCCAATAAACATGAAGGACTGTTAAGACTCCTGTCTCTGGAAGACTGGCAGATACGCCAGCCCTGACAGTTTGTCCTCAGTGTCCAGATCTGGCTCTGCCTCCGATCATGAAGGTTGTAATTAGCAAGCATTGTTGCAAGTTGGTTGCTGGCTGAAAAGGAAAATTTTCCTGAGCAAGTGTGAAGAGGATCTTTCTTTCAGCAGTGAGATGATACCCCCCCCCTTGCTCACACACACCATACATACCACTGGGATTAAGGAAATAAAGTTTTCCAAATAGCTTGGAGCACCAGTACTAATTGAACAGTGTGGCCTGATTTTCAGCAGTTGGAACTGAGATTGCCAACTTTTTGTTTTAATTGCAGGGCTCCTGTGCTTTTTCAAAGCTTTACGGCACAAAGCTTTTCCTGACATGCTTGCCCGTGAAGTGGCATTTAGAGCCTAGAAAGAAATCTGCTTTCTTACTATTCCCTTTAACCAGCTTGGATGCTTAAAGGTAACTACTAATCAATCCACATTTAGCAATCTTGAGAAGCGCGTTTATTAGTTATTCATAGGGCCTTCACAAGTCGTATGATCCAATGGAACTGGTATTAATAGCCATTCACTGCGGAGGACATGCATGTAATGTGTGAATAATGCACACTTGGGATTTTGACCATTTGATTCCTAGCTACGAGCACATGATCATATCAATTGAGAGCCCTAGAGGTAGGTGGTTCTTTGGTGAAAAGAGATAGGAAGATGAGGTAGAAAACTAGGTAAGAACAGAGAAGTAACCTTGATGGATTGGACCAGTGGTAGACCACTTGTAGACCACCAGATGGCCACACTGTGCACAGAGACCAGCCCCCTTTGCCACCCCAGATGTTTACTGCTCCTGCTCATGGATGAAAAATGAAGTAAAAATGGTTAAAGATCTCTGAGCTGTTAAGGGTAAAACCTCATACTGGATTCAAATGTTTTCTTTTTCTTGCCAGTCAAATCGGGTAGAAAGAAACCAAGCTTGCTTTACTGGTCGAGTGATGCTAACAGCCGTGTTGTGGAACTATAGAACTACGTGAGCAACAGAGACAGATTCTTGCTCCCAAGGAGCTTATGATATAAAATGGACAGTGAGAGGAAAACAGAGGGAAGAAGTGGCATATTTAAAGCTTGGTTATAGTTGGCAGTGATGAATCGTTGGAAGATGAATAGGTTGATTGCCTTGCAGATGCCTTTTTGGGGGTGAAATGCATTGGGAGTTTTTTTGGTAGTTTAAAAAATGCTGATTAACAAAATAATTTTACCTATTTTCCACTATGGCCCCTGACTTTGTTTTTCCATACTTAGTGACTGGTGTGGCTCTTAATTTTCTTATTACCAAGGTCACCCAGCAAGCTTCTTTGGCAGAGTTGGGATTTGAGTCTCCTAGATCCTAGTCTGTCACTCTAACCACTGCACCACGTTGGCAGTTACAATATATTAAAATGCAGACAAGTATTATGCATAAGACGTTCTGAATAGATGGTTCTCCATCTTTGGAAATTTTTAAACAGAGGCTGGATTCTCGTAGAGAGGCTGATTCTGTGAAGGTTTAAGGGGCTGGCAGGTTACAGTGGATGAGCGATAGGGTTGTGACTCTCCTGCATAGTGCAGGGGGTTGGACTAGATGACCGAGGAGGTCCCTTCCAACTTTATTATTCTATGATTCCATGACTCATAGATGCAATGAGCCAAATGCCTGGACCTCTGATTTGTCATTCTGACCCCATCTTGGATACCATGTCCTTTAATTCCGAAGTAGACCTGCCTCCCCTAATAAAGGGGAGTGTGCTTTTGTGCTTTAATTCACTTACCTCCTTAGAAAGCACATTAATCTCATTGTGCTATAAACAGGAGACAGCATGTAGCTCTGACTGTGCAGTCTGCTGTATGATTCACAGAGGCAAGTGGAAGGCCTAGGCTCTGACCAACTCCCAATGTAGCAGACGTATAACACCTGGATGAGTTCTTGAGGAAGTTACTGCAAAGTACCTTCTTTGCCTGCTCATGCTCACACAGCTGGCTCTGTTCTCTATGGGTGTAAAGTGATACAGGAAATCTCATCATTTGTTTACCAACATTACTCATCCAGGGCATTGTCAGCATTCCCCCAGTTCAGTGTGACAAACATGGGCTCATTTGCAAAGATCAAAGGCGATCTGTTTTTCTTTAGGGAAAAGGTTTTGAAATTATCGGTTGGCATTTAATTGGGAGGCAGCTTCTCTGAGGAGTCAAGCTTTGTATGCTGAAAATACGCTTCTGTTTTTATGTTGGTATGGCCTGCAGGAAACAGCTGATGACTGTGCATGTATGATTCCACGCCCATTTTGGTGCTGTGCTTTAAAATACCCCGTTAAAAATAAAACACTGCTGCTGCATGGATGGCTTAAAACTTAAAATGATGTCCTATATAATACCATGAAGCACCCTTCGAGAGAAAGTAATATTTTATTAATGGCCTCCTTTGCAATGACAGGCTTAATAAGTTCTCGGGAGCTGACCGATAGAGTGACTGCACGATTTCAAACCCTGGTTTATTTTCAGCTCTGTCTGTTTTGATAAGTGGTTTCAGGTCAATGCACAGACTCTGAATATTGAATCATTACTCCTTGTATAACATACATTAAAGGGGCTTTGCTGGCTTTAGGGGCATTTATGACAAGCTTTGTTAAGCATTGGTTGTTTGACAGTTGTCAGTTTATAGTTCTGGCTGAGTTTGTAGACTAGTCATTAATTCCTCTTTATAAGTTTAAGCATAAGCAAAGCTTGATGTGAAATGATGTCACTTGCTGTTGCCAGCACCTTTAATGTCACGTGTAGTGCTGATCTTGTGAATAGGGACCCAGTTGATACACAAAGGCTCTGAAGTGCCCCTTTTCCAACCTTAAACATAATGTGTCGCCCTTAGGGCCTCCGTTATCCTCTTGCTTGTCTTCAAACCAGTTGTATCGTGCAAACTTATAATTTGTTTCCACTAGAAAACCGTTTTTACAAAATTTTAGTCTACCTCTACAGCCAGTGTGATACAGTGATCAGTAAAGGTGCATAGTTCCCTAACTGAAGCAATACGTAATTTCAAATATGCATGCCACGTTGATCAGTAGTTTGAGGGTGGGAGCAGCTTTCCATTTGTCCCAGAAGTTGTCTCTGAGGATTTAGGGAGAATCACAGACAAAATGTATTGGGGGTGGGCAGTATTTCTGAAGAATTAGGCAAATTTATACACTGTTTAGGACAGGAGGGCCTGGAGTCCATGGGGTCGCGATGGGTCGGACGCGACTTCGCACCTAACAACAACAATACACTGTTTGCACCAGAAAAACTAAACTGTTATATTTCTTGTTGCTGCAGTTAGTCTTGTCTCTCTCCCACCACCCCAGATTCTGTGGCATTGATTGTGAAGACCTCCTGATCCTCTAAATTCGAGTCAGATGGCAAACCTCTTGAGAAAGGGGGAAGGTGGGGGAAGGTCGGTACCACCAGCAACTTCCATGAACTCTTATTGTAAATCCAACACCCTTGTTTGTGTGTTTTTTCCTGATAAGTTTCTCTCCTTGCTAAGAAGAAATTGGTCATATGATTTTTTAAAAATTGCTTATTTAACTTGCAGATAAGTGTGTTGGTCCAAACCAGAATTCAAAACCAAAAGCCATGTAATATCTTTGGTTAAGCATTTAACAAATTCAGACATGTGGCTTCAGGATTGGTGTCTGAACTATTGTTTGTTCTTTATGTATTTGTCTAGCAGAAAAGTCTGTTGTATCCCTGAATACAACAGGTGCTATCCCTGAATACAACAGGTGCTAGGCCAGCCACCCCCCCTGCCCCAGGCAGGCCAGCCAGCCAAGGCCTGGAGAGGCTTGGTGGGCTTTTTCGGGGCTGGAGGGAGGCACTGGCAGGCAGTCCGCACCTCCTCTCACCACCCTGGCAGCTCTACCAAGGCCTGGCAAGGCCACCGCTGGAGCTGCTCTGGGCAGCGAGAGCACTGGCAGGGGCTCGCCTCCCACTGGCCCACAGTCCCAGGACCTCCGCCCTCCTTCCCAGCTCCTGCTTGATGCAACCAGAGCTAGGACATCCTTCCTGATTGGCTGTTGGACAGTTGGCCAATCAGGAATGAGACAGCCAACCTGATTGGTGGTTAGGCAACTAGTCCCAGATCCCCCCCAGCACCCCTTACAGGGTTTATTAATGGTTACAGATTTTTAACATTCAACCTGATTTGAAGAACATGAAAGCTTTCTCTCTTAGACTATTTTGGTTGGTGAAAGAAGCTATATAGTTTTTGTATGTTACCTTATATTGTATGATAGATTCCTACAAAGCTGCATCAATACACAAGAAAATTAAAATCCTTCGACAATACAACGATAGACTCCTATAATAACCCAAGACTCCAGGACTGATTCCCAGGGTTATTTTCTGAGTAACACAACTAGGGCTTAATTTTACAATCCAATCCTTTCACATTTTATGGATGTTGGTAAACTGTGAGAATGTATTTAATTTAGACAGCAATCCTATTCTGGGAATGCTGGTTTCACCAGGATAAAAATTTACAAATTTAACTGATTCTTTTTTACAGTGAGATCAATTATTATATATAAATTTGTATTTAGAATTTTGCACTTTTTGTTGATGCTGCAAGATTCTGTTTTGGGATACTTTTCCTCCTGAAGACATGTTTTTATAATAGGGCATTTTAATAGTGTATTTAATGTGCTGGTGGATGAAAAAAATGTGAATGTTGGGCCATACCTCTAATTAAGGGAGAGGCCAGAACCAGACATAAAGCTTATTGCCCTAAGCCAAGGGAAGAGAAGAAGAATGAAAATTGTTTGAGACAATCCTGGCTGCAAAGTTGAAGGAAATCATGACCACTGGTAAAGGACATGGCTGCATTTGTAATAGCTCCCTTCTTCCCTTTCCACTGCCACCAAAAATACTGAAAATCAGATACCATTTGAAACTTGCTGAGATCAAATCCCAGATTCCAAATAGATGTGGAAAGAAGCTTAGAACAGTTAAGTAGTTTGAGCTTACAGGGCTAGCTGTCTTACTGCTACAAACCTGAAATTCATTATGACCTGCATTACTTTATATTTGTAAATAATGATTTGTAAGGGAGAGGGAATAAACTTCTGCAATCAGGAAGTCATCATGCTCCTGGATGGCAGAATATAAATAATAAAGAAAGGTTTGGGTCTGAGTTCAGTGAGTGGCCCACATAGCACAATTACAGTTTTCATTCTACATAGGGTCTTCTAGGTACAATTAAATTAATATTTAAGTCTATAGGGTATCTCTCCTTATATCAATTCCATGCTTAAAGTATTAGCCAAAATGTGAAGCATATCTTATATACCCTGGGGAGAGTGGAGTGTGCCAGTTAGTCTGTGTGGATGGAAAAGTTAGAACAAGTATATAGAGATGCAACCTGTTCTCAGGGGTGCATTACTCCCCCCCCCTTATTTCTCTTTGTTTCTGTTGTGTTGTAAGCTTGGGGATATGGATTTCTCATGGGTTTCTTGTCAGACTTCTGGATTACAATTCTAAAGTGAAATTGACTACAGTACAACTTTCTGTGAGTCATTTGGCTGCTACTCCCAATCACATCTCCAGTGTCACCATGGGATGCTTCCTGGGGGAGGACCGCTACACATGTGCTCCAAACTAGCCCTGGAAAGTCATGTCCCTCCCTGTGGCTCAACTGGCCATTGAGTGTCCACCTGGAAGGCACAACTGCATTAATCATGGCCCAAGGAACCAAATATATATATATATTAACTTGTCAAAAGGAGACTGTTTCCTGTGATACCAGTTGTCTGTTAAGAAATCCCTTAAACATTCTTCAGGCTTCAAGAAACCCCAGATGTGGTACACACCCACCCAGGGTCCTGCCCTTTCCCACCCTGTCCAAGCCCATCATTGGCCATTGGGAGGGGGGGTCAACATAACTATAAATGGTCATATCACCCAATAAATATTTTAAAATTTTAAAATTAAAAAAATATATAAAGAATTAACTAACTCCCACCCATTTGGGAGATTCTTCCAAGGCCATCAGAAAACCCCAGGGTCTCATGAAAGCCTAGTTGAGAAAGCCTGCCTTAAACTGTAATCAAGTTCATATTTCCTGTTTTTGTTCCTCATGCTATACAAGTGGCTTCCCAGATTATTGGACTGTAGCCACCAGCTTTAGATTTATTCATGGCTTTCTTACAAGACATAAAGCATCTTTCTTTGTTGTGGAGCAAGGTGTGGTCCACCTGTGCTATCTCTTGCTTCTTACTCTTCCTGTTAGGTATTGTTTTTTTTTTTTATTGAAGATTGTGCAGAAACTGATGAGCCCAACTCTTTAATCATTGCATAAATCTAGTGCAGCGTATCACTTTGCTCTTAGTCATAATGAGAGAGTGAGATTGAAAATCAATTCCAGAGCTTACATAAGGACCTAACTAGGTGAGTAACTGAGGCAGTCATAATTGTCAGTGTCTTGGAGCACTTTTGGCTGATGAAAGTGTAAGTGGTGCTTCATGTGATGGTTAAAGTTGACAGCTTCTCTTCTGTCTTTATTTATGGTGCTAACTTTTGTTTACTTCAAGGAAAGCTACCCCTAGGAAGCTCGTAATTGTTCTCTCTATGGTTCCGTCTTGTCCTTAATCATTTATAATTCCTCGCTTTGTTTCCTTTGTAGTAGAAGAAGTTGTTCAACAGTATTGATCTGCTCAGAACCTCAACACAAAGATGAAATCCATGTAATACATTCTAGTACTGACTTAATTGACACAGACCACTAGCATAGTAGGTTGCTTCATCAGATTTAGATGTTATAAGGTAGCAAAAGACACAAGTGTGGAAAGCAGATCTTTCAGGACAAGAGATCCATAGGCTATAGTCTGGTCATGCTAATGCCTGTTGAATTTGTACTTTACATTGAGTATCCAATATGATAATTGAAATTCTCAGCTGCTTCTCTGATTTCTTTTTTTATTATTGGCTCTTCCATTAGTTATCCAAGAACTCATGCCTAGTATTTGTCCCACCTTTTTCCTAATTTTGCCAGCACTTGTAACCAGTGTTTCTGGCTAAGAGTCACAGGCATTTACCTTCAGGGAAATCCTGTCACCTTTACCTGTTGAATACGTGCACCATGGAGATGGTTCCGGGGACAAGGGAACATGCCTGGTTTATATGGGGTTCATTTGTGGTGGAAAGTGTTGTCAAGTCACAGCTGAATTATGGTAACCCTCTAGAGCAGGGGTCGTCAACCTGTTGTCCTCCAGATGGTCATGGACTACAATTCCCATGATGCTGGCAGGGGCTCATGGGAATTGTAGTCCATGGGCATCTGGAGGACCACAGGTTGACTACCCCTGCTCTAGAGTTTTCAAAACCAGAGACTTTAGAGGTGGTTTGCCTCTGCTTCATGGCCATGATATTTTTGTAAGTCTCCCACCCTACTTAGCTTCTGAGCTCCGATGAAATCTGAGTGGCCTTGAGGATCCAGATCAGGGCTATTGGGTTCTAGCCTATGCTTTCTTATGAGTAGTTTCCCAGGGATTGTTTTCACTGAATCATTTATTGTGTAGCTATGTATCCTCTTTAAGGCCGATTCACTAGTAACTACTGAGCTTGCAGTTCTTCCATGTCAGCCTGAGGTCAAGGGAATGAACGATCATTCCAGCAAGACCTTATTTTTTTTTTCTAGGAGTCACATCTGTTTAAGAGCAAAATACCAGGGATGTTGCCAGGAGCTCTGGAATGATCATGTTGAATGAGAGTCTTGCTGTTATTAGTTTTATGAAGGGAAGATTTAGCTGTGGTAATTTGCTATGCTGCTCTTTCTGGTAGTGCTAAGTCTGGGAATAAGTTTTACAGTAATTGCAACACAGAGCGAATGTTGAGGCATACTGACCAGCTATTTTAACATTAGCTTGGCTTTTGCCTATTAATCACTAGGAGCTGAAATCCTTCTAATTTAGACGTTGCTGCTAATATTAGAGCATACTCTTCCTATGGCGCATGTCGGATCCTTGGTTGGAGAAGTTGATCTCCTGATTTGAAGGTGTGTGCAGCTGCATAGTAATCATGGTGTTACTGCTGTGTCTTTGATGATGCTTGCAGTAATTAATTTATGGCATTTCTTTATTTTTAATTCCCTTTGCTGTTTTAATGTGACTGTAGTTTTAGTGAGTTGTAAATAGCTCTAAAAAGTTGTATGGACATCGAGTCACAACTGACTTATGATGACCCCCATCCGTTGTTCATTCCATTCATAGCAGCCCTGGTCTTCGTGTCCAAATAATAACCATAGTTGACCTGCTTATCGTTCAAGTTCTGACAAGCTTGGGCTGAGTTGAACAATGGTTGAACAGTGGTTAGTTAGAAAGCTTGTTTAGGGTATTGAGAGATTTATGCAAATAGATGAAAGAAGGAAAAGTTTAGAACAGGGGTAGTCAACCTGTGGCCCTCCAGATGTTCATGTACTACAATTCCCATGAGCCCCTGCCAGTATTTACTTCTCTTTTACTTAAGTAAAACCTTCTCTTTTACTTAATCAGCTTTACCTTGACATGTTTGAAAACAAAAATACTATTGAGAACACAACTATTTGGAGATGCCTGCTATTACAATAGGTGAAGTAGTTTTGCTACATGGTTAATGGTGAGATTTCAGACAATTCTGGTTTGACTCCAAAGTTCATGTTTCTTTTGAGGTTTGTTATCCCTATTCTGACGAAAAACGTAGCCAGTGTTTTCCCCCCACCACGCTGACAAATTCGGTACAAGTATTTCCTTTAAAATCCAACTCCAAGATGATATATGTGTCATATGGTCTAAAATGTTTAGAAGGCCAAAAAGAAAAGAACTATTTTACCACTGAGGACATATGTAGCATTTTATTTTCTGAAAGTTAAATACAAGTTAGATTTTTAGAAGCATTTAAGTACAATATTTAGACAACGGTGTTAAGTGCTCGGAGACTTCTAAAATTTTGTCTAGGGCATGTTTTGCCAGAAAAATTTGGCGGCAATGAATCATAAAGTCTACGTGAGTAGAATTGCAGGAATGTTATTTTAAAATATATTGAGTGGACTGCAAATGCACCATTATGCATCGTGTTTTTCCTTTGCTGCATAGAAAAATAGATTTTTCAAACTTACGTCAAAATTAAGAAAACTCCAGCACTGACCATGCTACTTAAGTATGTTTAATGAGGTTAGCATTATATCATGAATTTACATGATTCCTCCTCCTTCCTATCCCCTCCATTTGCACTGGCCTGTGTGGGATGCATTTTTACCAAATTATTTCGCCATCAATTGTGAATGAGTTTTAATATATTGTTTTAAGGGGATCTTAATGGGAATTTTGGGGAAGGCACTGGCAAACCACCCCGTATTGAGTCTGCCATGAAAACTCTAGAGGGCGTCACCCCAAGGGTCAGACATGACCCAGTGCTTGCACAGGGGATACCTTTACCTTTTTTAATGGGAATTTTAATATTATTGTTATGGATTGTATTGTTAAAATGTAAACCACCGTGAGCCAGTGCCCTGAAAGCGGTGGTCATACAAATCCAACAAACAAATAAATAAATAGTGCTATCAGGAAGAGAAAATGTATCTAAGGGGGAGGGGGTTGAATCTTTTGGACACTTACGTGCGAAAGCTTGTTGGTGGACAGTTGATGGTGGCATTATTCACCCTGTGTATTTGTGATAAAATTTATAATGTGTAAATAAATGGTAGCTGGATCACCGTGTTGGAGGACAGAATTCTCTAATTTTTTCCCTGCAATGTTGCAAGGCTTTATTTTTATTTCTCTGACACGCTTGGGTTTGCTCATCATGTACAGAGCACCTGAAAACAAATAGGTAAGCAGAAATTTCAGAGAATTGGCACCGGGTGCCGGGCGTGGCGATGATGCATATCTTTCATGTGTGCTTCCAAAGGGCTAGGGTGTGACCTGGAAAAAAAAAACACGTTGTTTTCTGTGGGGCAAATCTTTAGGGGGAGGGAGCTTGTCATTAAGAATGCTGCATCATGCTTCTTTATGCCTTTCTTGAATTCAGCAGCTATACAACTTTCACAACCGAGAGTCGCAATCGATCGTAGGACTTGAGAGGCGAGGGAGTGTTTTCAACTATTAAAAAAAGCAAGACACATTATAAAGTGACTGGCTCTCTTTTATAACACAATTAAACAAGACTTAATTAGGGTTAACATGGGGAGACGGCATTCTGGCAGATCACATATGGTAATACGGTGTTTAAGTGTTGAGAAATAGTCTAGCTTTTTAGCTGGGACTTGGAACAAAGTGGGAATGGGGGAAATTATGGGTATGTTGGTCTCGGGCAGAGCTAAGGGACAAAGTGTATTGGGTAACCTCAGACTCATGCATTTTAAAATGTGGGTATTCACAAATCACCTCCAAAGTGTGTGGGTGTGCGAGAGAGCAATATAAAGCTTCAAAATAATGTGTAGGTGGGGAGTGATGTGCCTGCCCATGGCTCCTAGGTATTTTTTCCTCCCAGTCTTCATCATTCTTTCGTATAACCTTAAGCAATAGCATTTATACTGTCTCAGTGTTACTATGAGGGACGTGTAACAGATTTGATTTGCATATTTGATCCATTGCTTCATGGCTTGCATATCCTGTCTGCTAAATTACCTGTCCCTGATCAGGAGATGCAGTTTCGTAATTGTATGGTTTATTTGCATCTGTATATCGGTGCCTGCACAAACATTACTGCTTTATGCTAATCAGCTAATCCGATTGATGATTTAGGCTAAGTATTGAAAGGGTTCCATTGTTAAGGAAACATTAAAAAGATCCCTGCTGGATTACATCATTGGTCTAACTAGTCCGGCATCCTAGTCCCAATTGGAATTGTAGTCCATGGACATCTGGAGGGCCGCAGTTTGACTACCCCTGCTCTGGAGGGCCAGCCATGGAGCATAGAGGCTGAGGCCTTCTCCTGATGTTGCCCCAAAGCCCTGATATCCAGAGGTTTACTGCTTCTGGATGTGGAGGTTCCCTTTAGCTGCCACAGCTATTAGCCATTGAAGGACCTTCCACAAATTTGGCTAATTTCATCTTAAAGCCATCTATATCCATGGCTATCTTTATGTCCCCTGACCAGTAATTCCACCATTTAATTACTCACGAAGACGTGTTTCCTGGACCTACTGTTCATGAACTTCATTGAGTGCCCCAATGTTCTAGTACGATGGAAATGGGAGAATAAAGTAGAATCCAGTAGTTATTTTTTAAAGCCTTTCAGTTGTACCTCTGATTCATGCCTGTTAACACACTCTTGTGTAATCCATTGCTTATCTGCAGTTTGTTTCTCAGGGTATGTCCTGGGAACTAAGTTTACTTTTTCTAATTGGAAGCTGGGCTGTTTATTTCTGAATTTACTAACATGTAGGTTGCTGTTCCAGATCCCTGCTCACCAGTTTGAGTCGTCAGTTGCACTCCTAAAAAGAAATTAAAGTATTTCAGAAGGAGGAAGATACTCTTCTTGAACTCTTTCTCTCTCCCCCCCCCCCCCGGTGTCCTTGCTTTTGTTTACTCCTGCCCAAATGTCTATTTGAACAGGACAGTTTTCACTTGGCATGGGTCCTCTTCAGGAACTAAGGAAGGATTAGGCCAGGGGTAGTCAACCTGTGGTCCTCCAGATGTCCATGGACTACAATTCCCATGAGCCCCTGCCAGCATTTGCTGGCAGGGGTTCATGGGAATTGTAATCCATGGACATCTGGAGGACCACAGGTTGACTACCCCTGGGTTAGACAACTGAGATATGACAATGGAGGGCATCCTTATAGACCCTCATAAGCAGTACATTATGACAAGATATGCAGCTCTCCAAAGATACATGGACCTGAGAATTGCATTGTGAATCAGGTCAAGGTTAATCTCATCCATCAGTTTTTGTTTTTAATTTGGAAAACTTTATCCTCACATTTGTATAATCTTGAAATCCCAGTGAATTGTGGGCGTATGTGCAAAAAATAGATAGTGAAATTAAGATCCAGACTAGCATAATTTCTTATTTCCTGATACAACTAGCATGCCAGCAATTAATATCCTCTCTATCTCCATCTTGGTTCTTTCTTTGAGTTTATAGGCAGCAAGTGATGCAGCCTGATACCTGTGAGTTTCTTTTGGAAGTCTGCAGCTGTCTTGGGCTCATAATTTACTCCCTGTGTATGTGTATAATTTAAAAAAAATTGTCCACTTCTTAAAATTTTCAGAACAAAGCTGAACTACAACCCACCAAAGGAAGATGGTTCAACTTATAAAATCGAACTTGAAGGGATATCTGTGGAAATCATGAAAGAGATCTTGGACTACATCTTCAGCGGCCAGGTTTGTGTTGCCAGAGTTCAATATACTTACCTTAGTATTTGAGAAACTGTCATTCTAACATGCCAAAACCTCTAAAGTGGACAGATGAGGGAACAGCATGGTCTAATTTGACTTTTGACAAATTCCCCTAACAAAGCCTGGAGGCGAAACACATAGGGAATTTTTGGAAATTGAACTGATTGTGTACCATCGGCCCTGGCCTATTTTTTCATCTTTTTATTTTCTATGGACCACCAAGTGTTTGCTTGCTGCTGGGATTTCTGCAAATAATAACCACCAAGGGACATCTTGGTCTGTTCCTTGATGTCCCTTGTTACAAGAGAATTTAAGTTCAGAGTGATGCAGGTTTATTATGGCCTCTTAAAAAGCATTAATGAACCATGGGGATTGTGGTTTTAAAAGTTGGAGGAAAAACCTAGGGAATCCTGTTGGATCAGGCCCCAAAATAAATCCATTCTGTTGCAAACAGTAGCGAGGTGCTTTAGAAAAGCTCTCAAGGTGGGCGTGAATTATCTTCCGTGTTTGTTCCTGAGCAATTGGAGTTCAGAGACGTAGCCCTGGTGAATCTGGAGTTTCCATTGAGCTATTTTACCCTAACGGGGCTAGCTGGCTGGTGTGCCCTTCCAGCCACATTTAATTCTTTATTCTGCTTGCTAATCCCCTGAGCTGAAAATAACTGGTGCTGTTGCCAGCAGCATATGGAGACAAATAGCCCTTTATAAAATGGCCTTAGCCAGGTTAGTTTTAGCTCTTCTTATTGTAATGGATCATGATATCAATTTAACCATAGCATTAGCCTCGTTGCTGATCCTTTACTGTCCTGACCAACTGCTTTGGATAGACCTGTCTTCCATGAATATGTGCAGCCCTCTTTTTAGCACGTTTAGTCATTAATCAGATCTTCATCAGCAAGACTTGTAATCCATGCAAGAAGTCACAGCATTCTGTGATGACTTTATAGGTGATCAGGCTGGATGCACAGGAGTGCATGAACCTGAATGTCATCCCTTGGTATTGAGTGCTTGGCTCGTGGCATGCTTGTTCACTTGTCTCGTTGTAACCTTTAAAAAAACAAATTACTATTTTGCAGATCAAGCTAAATGAAGACACCATCCAGGATGTAGTGCAGGCCGCTGACCTTTTGCTGCTTACAGACCTAAAAACCCTATGCTGTGAGTTCCTTGAGGGTTGCATTGCTGCTGAGAACTGTATCGGAATTCGAGACTTTGCACTGCACTATTGTTTGCGTCATGTGCATTACCTCGCTTCGGAATACCTAGAAACGCACTTCCGGGATGTCAGCAGTTCAGAGGAGTTTCTGGAACTGAATCCTCAGAAAGTAAAAGAAGTGTTGTCCTTGGAGAAGCTCAATGTTGGGAACGAAAGGCATGTTTTTGAAGCAGTCCTTAGATGGATCGGCCATGATCCTGAATTAAGAAAGGTGAGAAGGCACAAGCATATAGCTTTGCAAAACTGCCAGAGGAAGATGTTGATAATACCTGGGCACTTCAGGTTGAAATGTGCTGAACTGGTTTCTGTTGCTGCAGTTGAGAGGCATTACAAGGGTGTTATGTGCTCAGCCCTGGGTGGCAGGGGGAGGCTTTGAGAGCCAGCACGGCGGAGTGATTAAGAGTGGCAGCGTCTAATCTGGCAAGCTAGGCTTGATTCCCCGCTCCTCCATAGTGTTGTTCTAACCAAGCAGTCCTGTCAGAGGCTCTCCCAGCCTCACCTACCTCACTTGGATGTCTTATGTGAGGAGAGGAAGGGAAGGTGATTGCAAGCCATTTTGAGACTCTGTTGGGCAACGAAAAGTGGGGTCTAAAAACCAACTCTTCTTCTATGTGTGCTTAAAAAGGTAAAGGTAAAGGTATCCCCTGTGCAAGCACCGAGTCATGTCTGACCCTTGGGGTGACGCTCTCCAGCGTTTTCATGGCAGACTCAATACGGGGTGGTTTGCCAGTGCCTTCCCCAGTCATTACCATTTACCCCCCAGCAGCAAGCTGGGTACTCATTTTACCGACCTCAGAAGGATGGAAGGCTGAGTCAACCTTGAGCCGCCTGGGGGGGCTTGAACTCCCAGCCTCATGGGCAAAGCTTTCAGACGGCTGCCTTACCACTCTGCGCCACAAGAGGCTCTTTATGTGTGCTTAGCCTATATAAAATGACTGGGCTGGCAGGAGCTCGTGGAAATTGTAGTCCATGGCCATCTGGAGAACCACAGTTTGGCCACCCCTCTGTTCTATAGCATCTTCCTTGGCATTCCCATCCAGCTAAGTGCTTTGCTTCGCTTCCAAGATCTGAAGAGATCCTACTATTCCTTTATGCCTTTCCATCCTTCCAGCTTCTTGCCTGTGCTTTTCTGTTCCCCTACCTCAACACTTGTCTCTATCGATTTAGCATAAGCATGGATGCTAAGGAAGTGAACCTTCCTGAAAGCTGCGTGCTGCCGTGCTTTGTTTGTCGTGCAACTCGTGTTTTGAAAAGTTTCTTTCTGCCTTTTCAGGTTCACATGAAGGATGTCATGACAGCTGTCTGGGTATCTGGGCTGGACTCTGCTTACCTGCGCGAGCAAATGATGAGCGAGCCGTTGGTCCGGGAGATCGTCAAAGAATGTAACAACATTCCGCTCACGCCACCACAGCAAGGGGAGGCAATGCTGGCTTCCTTTAAACCTAGAGGGTACTCCGAGTGCATCGTGACTGTCGGCGGTGAAGAAAGAGTGTAAGCTGTTCAGAGGCCCTGTTTTGGATTTTGGTAGAGTGCGTGGTGGTGGTGGTGGTGGTGGTGGTGTGGGGTATTTATTCAAAACATTTTTAATGTAGCCTTTGCCCTTGGTCAGCGTTTTAACAGCTAAAACCAAACACTTGGAATGATCAAACAATACTCTAATATCATAAACAATGCCAGAATCAGGAAGAAGGGACAATAAATATTACTAAATGTATGCCAGATTGGAGCCTCTTGTGGCGCAGGGTGGTAAGGCAGCAGACATGCAGTCTGAAAGCTCTGCCCATGAGGTTGGGAGTTCGATCCCAGCTGCTGGCTCAAGGTTGACTCAGCCTTCCATCCCTCTGAGGTCGGTAAAAGGAGTACCCAGCTTGCTGGGGGGTAAACAGTAATGAGTGGGGAAGGGAATGGCAAACCACCCCGTATTGAGTCTGCCAAGAAAACGCTGGAGGGCGTCACCCCAAGGGTCAGGCAAGACTCGGTGCTTGCACAGGGGATACCTTTACCTTTATGCCGAATTGGGGGAGGGGAGTGAAATTCAAAGTTCTGAATGCTGATTTTTAAAACTGTTTTTAAGAACCTTTGTCATGACTATGATCGCTATTTCTTTTTTTTAATAACTTCATATTGTAAACTCCCAAAAAAATTGGAATACACTTCCCCAGCCTTTTTAAAAAAATAAAGGTGTTTATGTCTTGAGCATGCATGCTACAGATACTCATTTTAAGTATTCATATTCTGTGTTCACCTGTCTGGCCCAGGCTAGCCCAATCTCATAAACTCAGAAGCTAAGCAGAGTAGGCCATGGTTAATATTTGGATGAGAGACTACCAGGGAAGTCCAGAATTGCTACACAGAAAGGCAACGGTGAACGGATTTGTGCCTTTTCCTTTTATTTTAGTTCCCGGAAGCCATCGGCAACTGTGCGCTGTATGTGCCCACTCTATGATCCAAATAGGCAACTCTGGATAGAACTGGCCCCTTTGAGTTCACCCAGGATAAATCACGGTGTACTTTCAGCAGGTAAGCAGCTGCTTCTCTCTTAAGCAGGACGGACGAAGCCTAAAGCCATTTCTTGTTTTACAACGTTAAAATAAACTTAGAGCTATTTGGAATCATGGTCACTTTAGAAGGTGACTCTTTTTGGGAGAAGAAACCAGCAGGAGAAGAATCTTTGGCTAAATGAATGCCAAGCATGGAGGAATATCTGTGACTGTCTATATTTGTATATATCCCTCTGAATGTATATTTGCTCTTTCCAGTCCTTCACCTACTACCACCTCCCTATCCCAGAAGGGATCTTTTGGAGCAGCACTCCCTGGAACTGCTGCCAAAAGGAAAAATTGGCATCCCCTTCATGCAGAAGCACTTTGCATGCACACAGCTTGTACCAGCCTAGCCTCTTTGGATAGTGGCCATATTACATCTGCATTACGGGTCTTGCCAAATGTGGTTTGTCTGAACTTGCAACTGGAAAATCACATGCTCATTCCTTTCTGGGTCATATTAAATACGAGACTACAAGTGACTTCCTAAGAAGGAGTTTAATAATAAATGATTTTTTAAAAAATATATAGCAAAATCCCATGCTTACAAGGTATTCTTGCAGCCTTATAACTGTTGTTAGGTAGAAACCTCATAAACATTTTTCAAGGAAAGCTCCACTTTAGAACTTCAGGGGAATGTGCTCTGTATGTTCTTCTGACAAAGGAAAAAGCTGCTCCTAGGCCTCTTGTTACCCTTCATGAGTCATTTCCAAGAGTGGCAGGATAAAAATCCAATAATAAATAAATATAAATTAAAACCTGTTAAATTGCTCTTTACTATAAGAGAACCAATTTTTGATAATGATAATTTGGCCCATCATGTTGGCCCTGAAAAGCAAAGAGGCAAAATGGGACTGAGGCTGCCTTGTAACAGCCCAGGTACTTGATGCCTGATGTTTATAAACCTCATTCCAGCTTAAGGTGTTTTGCAGATGCTGCTTGAATTTTAAAATCTTTGTATATTCTGTTTTTCAGAAGGGTTCCTGTTTGTACTTGGAGGTCAAGATGATAACAAAATCACTTTAAATTCTGGGGAGAAGTACGACCCAGATACGAATTCATGGAGCCCCCTGACACCAATGAACGAGGCAAGTTCGCCATTCAGAGCCAGCGTGGTGTCGTGGTTAATGCTGGGATCGGAGAGACCCACGTTTGATTCCCTGCTCTGACCACGGAAGTTTTCTAGGTGTAAATTAGTGTTATGTCTATCTCTAGTTGACCTTTGCATAAATCAGATCTCTGTGTGGCCATTTTCTATGTTCTAATTAACAAGAATCTGTTAAATTCTTTTTATTGACGAAGCAAACTTAAAATTTACTTCTTTACTTTGCTGATCTCCAATAGGCGCGGCACAATTTTGGTTTAGTGGAGATCGACGGTGTGCTGTATGTTCTGGGAGGCGAGGATGGCGAGCAGGAGCTCATCTCCATGGAGTCCTATGACGTTTATAATAGGACTTGGACAAAGCAGCCAGACCTGACCATGGTTAGGAAGGTAGGAGCTTCAATACCACAATCCTGTTTCAGACATTTTGTTCTGTGCTCTGTCTCAGAGGTGCTTGAACACTATTTCCATATTTAATGTATCAGGGGCATCCTAGCGTTTGATTTCTTGTTTACCTGCTGCTTTTTTCGAGGGCATGAAAGATCTTGAGCACTTATCTCAGTAGTTCTGAGAGTTTTATGGAGACTCTTGACCTTTTGTATGAGTATTTTTGTGATGGGCTTTGGGGGAAAAGTATTAAAATCTAAGTAATGCATACAGCAAGCCTCCAAGGTAGGCCATTGTTCCTTCCCCATAAGGCTGAGATTAAGAAAGCTTTTTGCTTAAGGCCCTGGCTGTGTGGCTGAGGCTGAGATTGGACCAGGGGTCACTTGGGCCAGTTCACTCTCTGGGCTGCTGTGCCACATTCAATCATTCTCATAACAGCTCTATAAAGTATGCTATTGATATCTCCATTTTACCCCTCAAGGGGTCAAAATCAATGACTTACACACATGGGAAGCAGGACATAGCATCAGGTGCTGGTTCTCACCTCCATGCTAGCTAACAGCAGCCTGGCCAAAGCTCTCCTGTAGTTGAGTAGGCACAGTTGCAACAAAAAAAAGTCTGGATGGTAAAGAATGGAGGTTGACACTGTAGGGGGGAGTCTTTCTCTTGACCATGGCTGGGGCAACCTATGGGGTTGTTCGTCTCATCTAAGTGAAGCGTTATTGTGCATGACAGTTATGCAACTGGTTTTATTTTGTTGTTAAAGATTGGTTGCTATGCAGCTATGAAAAAGAAGATCTATGCAATGGGCGGTGGCTCTTACGGCAAACTTTTTGAATCTGTCGAGTGCTATGACCCGAGGACCCAGCAATGGACTGCTATCTGTCCCTTGAAAGAGAGGAGGTTGGTAACGTGTGCAAAATGGTCCAGGTTGCTTCATGCGAGTCCGGTAGCCCTTTGGGTATTTCATAGGTAAAGATAAGTACAAGTGTGTGTACAGATCTTCACTGCAAAGAGAATTTCCCAAGGAGCAGCCTAACTATGCATTGTTTACATTTGGACATGATGGACACCAATATGGCCTGATGTGATGCGTGCTTTTACCCAGGCTGCTTTTACCCACTGCAGGTTTCAGAAGCCTTCCGTCAAAGTGTAGTGCATACCTTTTTGTCAGATGCATGATTTCAAAACAAAACTTCCTCTTGGCACGATAAATGCTTGGTCCTGAATGTTTTTCAGGCCTGGCCTGGAACAATGTGCTACCAAATGAGATCAGAGCCCTGCAGGATGTTAACTGGTTCTGCTGCGCTTGTAAAACAGAGTTGTTCCATCAAGCCTAAGGTTGAGGACTCAAGTGAAATATGGAACGGCCGGCCTCCCTGCCGGAAATCCAGCAAATTTGTTGTTGTTAGGTGCGAAGTCGTGTCCGACCCATCGCAACCCCGTGGACAATGATCCTCCAGGCCTTCCTGTCCTCTACCATTCCCCGGAGTCCATTTAAGTTTGCACCTACTGCTTCAGTGACTCCATCCAGCCACCTCATTCTCTGTCATCCCCTTCTTCTTTTGCCCTCAATCGCTCCCAGCATTAGGCTCTTCTCCATAAATTCTTTATGCCATTTTATGCTCTGCTTTGTTGCTTTTAATGAGCTTTATGCTGTTTTACAATTTTTGTCAAGTTTTACTTGATAAGCCATCGGCAGGATCACTGGAACACTTTCTAAAAAATATTATTTTGCTAGGTTTGGAGCAGTGGCCTGTGGTGTGGCTTCAGAGCTCTATGTCTTCGGAGGCGTGAGAAGTCGTGACGATAATCAGTCCAGTGAAATGGTGACATGCAAATCGGAATTCTATCACGATGAATTTAAAAGGTGACAACGTCGCAGTAGAAATGAGATCCCTTTCTTTAAAGACAGCGTTGATTTGAATCAGTCTGCTCTCCCTGTAGTCTGTTGTCAACTACCTCTAGCTTAATTTTATAGCTTTATTTGCATAGTAGTTCCGGGATCCTTTTATAATATGGCTGATCTCCCTTTCTGTGCTAAGTGGTTGCAACACAACAGAACATATGAAACTGCCTTTTGCCAAATCAGGCTACCAGCCCAGGACAGGGAGTGGATTCAGCCAGGTTTTCTATTTCAATTTTAAAGAGACGAAAGAATTCTTTAGTGGGTTTTCCCCCCTCGATATTTCTATTTCTTCAAGAAGTAGTAGTTCTCAGGCAGTTCCTTACTGCTTCTTATTCCCTGAAACTTCATAATTTAGAATAACACAACAGTTTTTGTAGTTTTTCAGATAATATTTTTTGGCATCCCTGGTTGTGGCATTATAAAGGACTGTTGAATTCCAGTGGGATTTTAGCCAGCCAGTTTGATACTTTGTTCATGTGAAGGGATGGGAGAACCCCTTTTGACTACCAAAAAAGGAGCATATGATCTTCATGGGCAAAGGCCATATGGGACAAGGGCTATAGCAAGGAAGGGAGGATTGGATTAAACTGGCTGGACAATCCAGCTGGATCCAACCCACAGTCTGCTTGGATTAGAAACAATTCACCAGGGTCCCAGGCTGAGGTCTTTCTTAGCCAGCCAGCCATGGTCCCTAAAACTGCAATGACAGGAACGTAGCTGGATTAATTCTGCATACATGAGACCTGGATCCTTCTGCCTTTATCTTGTTGCATCCGTGGCAGTTTGTTTGAGGTGGTAGTTCCGCTGCTTCAGACCAATTCCTGCATCCTATTTTGGTTTTGGTAGTGCTTATATGCCTGATAACCAGAAGAGGGTGCTGTTTTACAAGATTGGTTTTTAGGGATGGTTTCTTAGGGATAGTTTCAGGTATGCAGTAGAAGTGCTACAATTTGAATCCTGTAGCACCTTCGTGACCAATATGACTTGTCAGATGGTTGTTGGCCAGGTCATTTCTCAGGCCCCTGTGGAGAAATCCAAGTGCACTGTCAGAATGCTCAAAGAATTACTGAAGTCTGAATTTGTATTGTCCAGTGCCCATTTTGGCACCACTTACCTCTAGAACAGCAAAATCCAGACCACACACATTCCTTCCTGCATTTAGAGTAAAGGATTCTGGTACAACTTCCAGGTGCATCCCAGAGCAGTGGGGCTTGAGGCTGCAATACTAAGAACATTGAATAACATGGGAATTAATTCTGCAGTGGACCCACTTAGGATTGCTCCCTAAGTAAAATTACACTCTTTGATGCCATTTAACTTCAGTGCACTTAGAAAGATGCATGTCTTCCGTTGAACTGCAATCCTAACCATGCTTTGTAGGCATATGATACTTGCTTCCATATGAACACAGATAGGATTGAGCTGTACACTGATGTTGCATTACCTCTGAAAAATACCTTTTTGCGTTGTGCTTGGAGTTGCACATCTTTACACATAAGGTAACTTTTGCATATGTGCGTCTCTTCATTGCATTCATTATTCTAGCAGCACTTTAAATGTTGCCTTTTTTTGCAGGTGGATCTACTTGAATGATCAAAACCTATGCATCCCAGCTAGTTCTTCATTTGTATATGGAGCTGTGCCCATTGGAGCAAGCATTTATGTGATTGGAGACCTTGACACAGGTTAGAAGCTAAACAAGGGGGGGGGGAATTGTGCATTTTTAAAAGTTATGTTTGTCTCCAAGAGTACCATTGCTAAATATTCCTCTGGCAGTTTCCCAAAAGGATGGGTCAAATGCCAAAGTAGCATCTCTTCTGTCAGCATTAAAACTGTCTGCGTTCTCACTCCATATGTTCCATTGGGGCTTTTAGGATTTTTCAACTAGTTCACTAGTTACAGACTTCCTTTCTTAATGGTGGAGAGGCATTCCTCGGGTTTGAATCACTCTTGTGTTGCTTAGTCATATTTTTGACAGGCCTTCCTTGAAATGTTGAGCTCTAAATACTCGGTTATCACTACTACTTTTCTCAGCGTTTTAAGTAGCTACGGGAAAGGTGGGGTATAAATGTGCCGTGTAAATCAGTTTGACATGGTCGTGTTGGAAACGGGATCCAAATTTTTGTTATGAACCTTCACAAAACAACAAGTGTGCAAGATGCAAAACACCACTGGGTTTGAGTTTTCTTCACATGTTTGCTTTTTAGTTTACTGCCCACTCACCCTTTGCCCCCTGGGTTTCCTCTAGAAATCACATTGATTTTATTGGATAAAGCTGCTTCTTAAATGCTGTTGAATCTCCTAAAGCAACAAATGTCTTTTGCAAAAGGTACCAACTATGATTACGTGCGAGAGTTTAAAAGGAGTACCGGAACTTGGCATCACACGAAGCCGCTGTTCCCTTCCGATCTTCGCCGTACCGGATGTGCAGCATTACGTATTGCAAACTGCAAACTCTTCCGACTGCAACTCCAGCAAGGGCTGTTCCGCATTCGCGTTCCTTCTCCTTGAGAGATCTTGGGAAAGCTGAGGAGGTGAGAACATCTTCAGAGGGTCCACTGTAACAACATAGCTTTATTTACAGAAGAAACAAACATCTTGCATCAGCAACTTAGACTGTATGCTCAGCTTGGGTATGGTAACTGTTCTAACTTTGTTAAAAACAACAACAATACACACATACACAACTGCTTAAATGCTTATGCCTCGACATATTTGTGGGCGAGCTGTCGTACATTGGCAACTGGCCAGCAAGAGGCCTCTGGTTAGTTTTATCTAAAGATATTAAATGATGCTAGTGAAGGAATTCCTTTGCTTCTAAGAGAGAAGAATGGGTTAAATAAAATGGGAGCAAACAAGAGAGGTGCGTTGCCACCAAGGGGAATTGCCCCAAATAATTGTATTGTCTTTGAACGCCATTACCACTGCTGAACCTAGAAATATTGTATGAAAACCAACCTTTCTTATATGCCAAAAGAGAGACTTAACTCCATTGACTGGAGAGAAAGAGAGAGAGCGAGATGGGCTGTTGCACCTTTATTTACCAGGTCTTCCTTACCATTTAAGGTCTGTGCCTGAAAGAGTAGAATTGGATTTTCATCATTTTCAGTGGGCTTTTTCCGTTTGTTTTTGTTTCTAAGAATCTTTTTAAAATATTTAAAATTAAAATGGACTAAACTGAGCTAAGGGTTACAAGACAATATTAAATGAATGACTGCATAGACATCTTTATTTTTTAAACCTTGTGTTAAATCGAGTGACCTAAAACTGCCTTCACACCTGGGCCAGCATCCAGCCCTGGTGTGGATTTCAGATGCTGCAATATCCAGTCCTCATTTAAAGGGGAGAGGGCTGGGCCTTCAAGACCTGCCACACTATGGCGATGACACGGGGCCACACAGCTTTTTTGGAGAGCTGTGCTTTCAAGACAGCTTGAAAGTTGCTGCCGGATGGCCGCGTTTTAATGACTGTTCTAGACCAAAAAAAAGTCAAGAAGGTAGAACCTAAGGTGTTCTAGGGGTTGGGTGGGAGGGAAGAGGAAACAATTACAAGATAAGATATTCAAGGCACAATTGGGGAAACTTGTATTGGGATCAAAAGTTGGTGTATAAGTGACCTCTTTCAAAAGCAGAGATTTCTCCACTACTGCTGACCTTTAGAATGCTGTTGGTTAAGTTTCTCCCCCTCCCTCCCCTGAGTTTTTTTTTGTACGTTTTGCTCAAACTATTAATATTTAACTGAATTATAGATAGGCAGTTTCTGCTGATAGGATACAATTTACCTCACTACTGTACATTTTACTTTGTTACCTGGTGTTTATAACAATCAAAATGAAAATGAGGGAAAGGCAGCTGAAATGATCCCTGTTGTCTCAGACCGTATTCTTGCACTGTAGGTTATTAGAATTAATATTGTTCCAAGATGTGCTTTCTTATTCTGAAAAAAAATGTGGGTCCTCAGTAATAACTCCTTTTAGGACTCACTGTTGCTCTGGTTTAATACCGTCCTGAGGGACGCATGTCTTTGACTTAAAGGGGTAACACATTAAAGAGGAGGGCAAATGTTACTACCAGACATTGATGTGTTGATTCTTGAACTCTGGACGCAGGCCACCCATAGCTTAAGCATTTCTAAGTCCTGTTGGTCTCACTAAGGCCTATTATGCACAGCCGCTGAAATGGTGGCATGGAGAACGAGGAGGAGGAAGAAGTGAAGCAAACCGATTATGCAAGGGACGGAACACAACGGCGGCAAAACCCAGAGTATCCGATTATGCACACAGATACTCTGGAGCCACTTCTGGTTGCGCCCTGGTCCCAGGAAGCTCCACCTTCTTCCGCATCCCACTAATGTGGCTTTTTCGGCGGCATACGTTGGCTCTGCACCCGGTTGCCGCCTGCAGCGTGCATAATTGGTGATTTTAGCCGCCGCCATTCCACCCCGAATGCTGACTTTCCACTCCGTGCATAATGGGCCTGAGAGAGCTTCTCTTGCTCACTGAAATCAGTGAGATCATTCCTTTTCCTTTATAACATGACAACAAAAGCAACCTTTAAATAAAAATGGGTTTTTATTCCATTAATTTGTGCTACTAGGGATGCCTGATGTGTGAGAGTTTGGGCAGATTTTTGCTTGCAGGTCCTATTCTTGGAATAAAATAAGCATCTTCTTGAACAGTATATGGCTAGGCTTGTATGAATGCTGGGGCTTCCCTGCATTCATGCACCCCACAAGTCACTTGTTATGAAATGCTATCAAGAGTATTGGGATGAGGGAAGAGTTATACATATGGAAGGCCTTGTATGTACCTGAAGGGATTTCTTGGTTGGCAACTCAGACAGATTTTTTTGAAAATTTCCTTCAAGATGAGACAAAAAGTTGCAGATTTTTAACGCAACTCGGTATGCATCCTCCAGCACAATGTACTGGAAGTGACTAAACACTGTAGTACGTCTGTGTGTATTTTAAGGGCTTTCCTATTCATTGTTATAATACTGTTTCCATCATCAGAAGTCTTATGAAAAAGTCCAAAATGCCTGTTTCTTAAATTTTTTTTGCAAATTTTGTTTTTACGATAATGTTGTGAATATATTTTGGAAACCTTGCTGTGCCCCATACCTTACTGGGAGTTGGGACCTTCGTATTTATGACATGGTCAGATGCTGGTACACGCCGCTGTGTATGCTTACAATGACAAAAGCTATATTTTGCATTGATCTTGTTTGTTTTTAAACATTTAGTATACCTTTTTAAAAATAATTTTTATTTTTATTGAAGCAAATGACAAAACCCCTTGTTGTACTGTGAGCTTGATGATGTAAGAAAGAATTTTGCTTTAATTTCACTGACATTTCAGCATGTTTGGGGGCTTTTTAGAATATTCAAAGACAATGTTGTGGTCAAAAAAAAAAGAAGCTGGTTAAAGAAATGGAAAATATAAGCCGGAAACTGTGCTGTTCTTTCTCTGCCAAATTTGGTAGTGGAGTTCTAGCCGTCTGTTTATAAACTTACGGTTCCATTCTTTAAGCTGCTGCACAGAAAGTATTTGGGACAGCAGAGCCATTGTGGAGTAGCTTAGTATTATAGCATTGTTAAGACCAAGGGTAGTCAACCTGTGGTCCTCCAGATGTCAGTGGACTACAATTCCCATGAGCCCCTGCCAGCAAATGCTGGCAGGGGCTCATGGGAATTGTAGTCCACTGACATCTGGTGGACCACAGGTTGACTAACTCTGGTCAAGAAGCATATTCTTCAAATACAGAAGATCCGTATGGGGGGAAAAACTGCTGCCGCTATCAAACTGACAGAAATTCACCAACAGAGCTAACAAAACTGGTGTGGCTTTATGCACCTAACATTTGCCTGTGAGCTCTTCTTTGTGGAACTTGCAGCTCACAAATTGCACAATAGGCCAATGTGTCATGTACATGTATATGAATGCATGAAACTGCCTTTTTACTGGGTCAGATCATTGATCTCTTAAGTGTCAGGACTGTAAATTCTATCTAATGTGTTTACCTGGCAGTTCTGAAGATTGAACTTGGGATCTTCTGTGTACAAAGCAGGTGCTGTGTGCTACTGATGGACAGCCCTGGTTCACCCCCCCCCCCCAGTCAGTGTTAGGATAGCTGTTTATCATGCCATATCACAGCTACACCAGTATGTAGGAGGGTGAACTTGGGGCCGTAGACCAATATGTCTGAGCTGCATCATTGCTGGAATTTTTTTAAATGGTGAAATGGGCATGGGGAAACTTATTGTTGGGAGAACTTTCATTTCTCCCTCCCCCAGTTACTTTTCTCTGTCCAGTCTTGCTCCACATGGATAACACAGATCCCCCCCCCCCCCAGAGAAAAATGGCTTGTGGCCAAGTAATTCTTAGAAAGAAATGTTAATTTACTGTTCATAGGATTTACCTGTCTTGATAAGCTGCCCTTAAAGCAGGGGTAGTCAACCTGTGGTCCTCCAGATATTCATGAACTACAATTCCCATGAGCCCCTGCCAGCGTTTGCTGGCAGGGGCTCACGGGCATTGTAGTCCATGGACATCTGGAGGACCACAGGTTGACTACCCCTGCCTTAAAGTACTGAATGCTGCCTGGATTTGTTTCAGTGGGTCCTTATCTGCAATAATGCCTAACAGGGAGCATTTGTGCTTAGCATATGTGACTCAAGAGCAGCATGCTTTCCAATGATTTTTGGCTCTAGTTAGCGCTATTTTATGCTTGACTGTGTTGGTGAAGACTTAGTTAACGTTTTCAGACTGTGTGTCAAAAACTTAAGTTGTATATCTTTTGCTTGGTCCGCTGTATTTGGTTTTGGGTTAGAATAACTTCTGGAGATGTTATCTGGGTTTAAGCTCATGCAACCATAATTCAGTCAGAATTAAGGAACCTAATGGAAATACATATATTGGGGCAGGGTATTCCTTGCATCGTTGGCATTAAATAGTGTCCACCAGTGCAAGTAAAGAATATTTTGGGTGCAGTTGCTGTGCTCAGTCTCAATACGCATTTTCCAAAGCACTGATCCTCTTGCCTGTCTCACAAACACACAGTACAGTATGCAATAACAAACAAAACCCCATTCCAAGTGCCAAGAACTTCGTTTTCCCTATGCACGCTCTTCATATTCCCTCTGCTAAAGAGTGCTGGGGTGTTTAAAACATGGAGCTGTAGAAACGCTAGTGGAATTTAAAAAAAACAAACAAACATGATGCATGCTTGAGCTTCTTAAACTAAAATTCTGCCGGGGCTTTGTGTGTCTGTTTTCAATTTATCCTCCAAAGCTGCCTTGGAAAACATCACTACCTGTGGTGCATATGGGACACTCCAGTGTACCGTTAATATTCTAGTGCCATGTATGTAAATAAATAGTAGATGGTAGCTGACCATTTTATTTCTTTTAATTTATATAAATATTTGAAACCGTGAGCCCTGATCCCTTCATATGTGGACACAGCTGTGCCCTCTTCCAGTTCTTGTTTGTCTGGGGAAGGGAGTTTAGATGCAGCTTACCAGCAGTTAATATGGGGGCATTTAATCACAGGAACCGATAAACTGCAGAAAAGGGAGTGGCTGGATCACTATATGGGAGGGGTATCACTATATGGGAGGTGGTATCACTATATGGGATCACTATATGGGAGGGCAAGGAACAGCCACCAGCTGCTACGTATGAGCAGTCAGGAGCAAATGATACTCCATGTCATGTTCTTTTCCTCCCTTGCAAGCACAATAGCACCTGATGGGGAATGGATCACACCATGTGCAGGTAATTTTTAGTCATCAGTGAACTGAAGGGTGTACCTCTCAGGTGAAGTGTATCTATACTAGGGGCCAAGCCCGTTGCATTCAGGAATACAACAGGCGCTAGATTGGGAGGGTGGAGTGGAAGAACTCTGTGGACGGCCTTCCCCCAGGACCCAGAAAGGCTGCAGGCAGATATGGAACTCACCGACAGGGGCAGCTCTCATACAGCAGGGATCTGCAGCCTCCGAGGGAAGTGGAAGGAGGAGGGGGACGGAAGGTGATTGGCTGGCCGCTGGACAGACAGGCAAGCCGGTTGGTGGAGGAGGCGCTCAGGGGTGGGACAGCTGCCCTGCGTGGGTGTTAAGCGCTGAGTGGCACTTAAGCCATGAGACATGCTCCGCCTCCAAGCCCTTACCAGAAATATATTATGTGGAACGGATATGTACAATAGTCATGCTTGTACTGGCTGCTGTTAGTCTACATCTTACCATTTGTTAACACTTCCAACCTTTTGGTTTTCAGAAACATTTCCTAAACCACAAGGCTAGGAAATATTCTGGATTTATTTCAGTTGTTATGAGCAGAAAGAAGGTGATCCACTGAAAATGATATGGACTGGTTCTAGGTGTCCTGGGTGGTTGGTTTTCGGGCAATGCGTGTCAGATGAAATTTGTATTCAGAACTAAGATGCATCGAGGCAGCTGTTTTAGTAGCTGGCCTGCCCACACACAAGTGCCTCTCTGTGACACGGTGGCTTGAGGGACAGATCCGCCAGCCTCCCAGAATGAGCTGTTTCATGCACTGGCTAAATAGAAGATGGCAGACTTGAAGCCTGTTTTATTTAAAAAATCTCAAACTTGGAGCATCAACTGGTAAAATGCTAGGCATTCTCAGGTAGAACTAGATAATGCACCAACCCATGTCAAGATCTCCTTTTTTCCAAAATAACCGGAATATTTTATGACATCATATCCTTTTTCCTCCCCAATCTTGATCTGAGTTTTGTTGAAGTCCATCCTGTTTAGCCTCCGTAGGACATCATGTCCCAAATGTGGCCACTTTAATAATCATTCTTGAAGTCTCGTGCCATTTAAGCATGCTCAGACTGAACTACAGGCGGAAACCTGCTGGTGTACAGAGGAGGGGGGATCTGCCATGACTGCCTTTAAATTTTGTTGTTCCTTAATTTAAGGGCATTTCTGTTTAGGATGGAGGTTGCGCTGCCAATTTAGAATATGCAGATAAATGAGTGTTCCCCTCAAAGTGGTTCACAATCGTCTTTTCACAAACAGTTCTGTCTCAGTTGCCCCCAACCAAGGGAAAATAAGTACCAGGGTTAGACTTGTCTGGAGATGCATTTCAAAGCTCCTCTGAAGGGGGTACGGTGTGAAATCTCTGCTGCTATAAACTGTACCAGGCTGATATTTTTGGTGTGATTCATAAAATTTCACAGAAGCCCGAAAACAAAAAATGGGCAATACAGCTGAGCAACGTGCAAAATTTTGTTTAAATTTTAAAAATCCCATTTGTAGTTGCTTCTTGATATGATGAACATAACATTTTTAAAATGAGCTTTTTGAAGAAAACATGGATGGATCTTTCCGGGCACTGCTTTGTATGAAGAATTCTCAAGCTGGAGTCTGGCAGAGGCCTCTATCTTTCATCCCTCTCCTTATAGCAGGGGTAGTCAACCCGTGGTCCTCCACTGATTTGCTGGCAGGGGCTCATGGGAATTGTAGTCCATGAACATCTGGAGGACCACAGGTTGACTACCCCTGCCTTATAGGAACCGCACCTCACACAATATTTGTTCAAACATGGCGATCTAACTTTGAGTCACATTCTTTACCGAAATTGATTTGGGTGGTCTTGAAGTATTTATCTAGAGGGAGAGAGTCTGTGTCTCTTGAAGTATAAATGACCAACATCCTGCATCATATTTGGGGAGGGCTTCCCCTCAGCTGTTCTCACGAAAAAAATCTTTCAAGTGTGGTTGCACTTGCATTTTGACATTTAACTATAGCAACATTGGCAAGCAGGAATTTCCCGCTTTTGCTTCTCAGGAAAAGCAGAAGAATTGCTTACCCATGTGCAAAGATAACCTTTGCTCACTTTGTTTGGAACAGTTGGTCACGTTTTGTTTGTCTTCGCTACCGAGAGCCTCTTTCTCGAAGAGTACTTAAAGGTGCTGTTTTGGCCATACTTCTGAATTCTGTAATGCTGTGCTTTGAGATGTTTAAATCCATCAGTTACTTGAATGTTAGTTGTTGGTGCCTGTTGTGTTATTTTCCTTGTTTAATGTTTACCTTTACTTTTGTGAACACTCTTCCCCCACTGCTTTTTCTTTTCTTAACACTTTTCATTGAAAACAAAAGCTACCCTTGATTCAACAACAAAGCCTTTTGCCGTCTCCATATTGTAAAATTGTAGATGTATTTTATTTGTACAAGGGAGCTTTCTGCTGAGCCCCTCCCTAATGAAATCGGAGTTCTGGAGACGTTTCATTCGTTGCATCCAGTTCTGAGTGGTCTTGGAGGGTTATAGCTAAAAAAATGTCAACCAGTTCTGTTTCAGTTATTGTACGGTACATTTCTCACCTCAAGTAAAGGACATCTCTTGGGAGCCTGTAATTTCCCTAGCTACTAACCAAGTAAAAGACTGCTTGCTCCAAATATTTCACCAGTGAAGACAGCCTATTAAGGAAGAGAGGACATAAAAAATGGTCAGGTTTGTGAAAGATTCTTCTAATGAAAGAAGGCGCTGTTTCCTCTCTGATTTGGGTAGAAGTTGTACTGTTCAAAATTCTAGGGAGGAAGAGAGATGCCTTTCTCCTAATGTGATAATAAACACCAGTTTACAAATCCTGCTTCCTCTGGTGGCACTAAAAATATGGCTGCCGTCTTCCCCTGTTGGTTTGCTTTTCTGATAGACACGGGTAGCTGGAGCTATCTGTAGTCAATCACAATCTTATCATTTAAAACTCAAGCTTAATAACTATGAATAAGAGGAAGCACTTGGTCAAATTGTACAGTTGCTTGGTTCACTTTTGTTTTGTTGCAATTTTGCAGCCATTCTAGTAGACAAGTCTACCATTTGGGGTATGATTCTCACCTACACTAGATGAGCGGGGGAGCAATATTTGCTCTACAGGAGGTTCTTAACACCCTTAAGGTTGGAATGCCCATACCCCCTCTACTGAAGGCTTTTATTGTTACCGTAAACGCTAACATGGATCACGCTTGACTTCAGCTGTAAATCCCACCAGTCAGAAGTGGGCTCACCAGTCAGAAGTTGGTTCAGAAGTTGGTGGATAAAAATCTTGCAGATCACTGTTCCACCTGTGTCAGTTCTGGCTCGACCTGCAACCAAGGGCAACTTGCTACTCAAATGCTCTGCATCTATAGTGCTAACCAACAGCAGTATGCCGGGCATCATCTTGAAGGCAAACTAGACAAACCCACTCATATCTAAAGAGTCTGCGGGTGCTCTTGAGCTTCTTTTAAAGAAATCTTTACTTGGAGTCTTTATGTTTGGTATTTTTATTTGGTGTTATATATTTTTCTGGGGAAGAATTTAGCAAACCTTAGACATCTTGTCTGTTTCTCTCTCCCCCCCCCCCCAAAACACACGCACACACCCCTGCCCTCAGAACTATGCAACTTAGGCATGGGTACTGCAAAGGGCTATAGAAAAAGCTCAGAAATCTGTTTACATAACTTGTACTTCTTTTGAAAGGGCAGTCACTGAGGAGCTAAGGAGCAAGTTGTGATTGACATGCAGACTCTAGACTGGATGCTGCCTTCTACATTGCCTGGTTTGGTTTACCTTCTGTGGGCATCTTACCTTTTCATTCTGAAGTATTGGTCCAGGCTTGTAAATAGTTGCCTGCCTTATCACCTTTGTTCACTAATAATAATTTCCAAGTGACCAGGAAGGGAAGTTGTTTTGTTTTTGCCAAACATAGAGGAAGTTGGTTCCTTGTTCGAGTGAAAATGGACAACAGAAATATCCCTTAACAGCTTGCTTCTTGTGGGCTAATTTGGGGGCAGCTGAGCCTTTACCATAATAGTTTTAACACATTTTGACTACTTTATTTTGCTGTTTGTTGCATTTGAACCGCTTTTTAAAGTTTTGGTCATTATCGTAGAGTTTAGTTTTCCATGTCTGAGTACTAAGGTTACAGTGAACTACGCCAGGCCTTTTTCAGATGTTCATTCAGAGTGTGAATGAGATTCACGGTCTTAACCTCTGTGTGAAGCTTTAAAAAGTACAATCCAAAGGAAGTTATGTTCCATTGAAATAAATTCAGAATTCTGCTAGTCACTTGACAGAAGGGATAGCTATGTTACTCTGTTGCAGCAAGGGACCTTAAAGATAAGCACAGCTTTTATTCTGTACTTTTTGAATTTCATGGCCCTTTGACTCTACTCTTTACAGCACCCCCCCCCATAAATTTCTACATTACTATCGCAAAGCCACAAATGCATCTGATGAAGTGTTTTGTTGTTCTAGTTGTCTTCAGCCAAGCAGGGTCCTGAGCCCATTATTATTTCATTTGCTTTTTTGCTGCTTTGCAAAGGTATCTGGTGCTAATCCACGTGTAGAGATCATGGTAAACATGCATGCATCCTACCCCTCCTTGTGTATGCACTGAGAGGTAAAGCAGGACCTTGAGACTAAATTATTCAGTCATGGAGAGGATTCTTTGGTAGCACAGATGGATTCAGAGATGCATTCCTCTTCTACCATCCACACAGATATTTTCTCTTGCCTTCTCTCTTGGCCTGGCCACCCCCTACCCTTATCAGTTGGTCCTCCATTGCTCTTGGTATACTTGCAATGCAGACCCCATAATCACCAATCAGATTGTAGCTCTGGCTTCTCTTCTTGTCACATGACTTGGGTGATACGATTTCCTGTTGCATGCTTGCAGTCCATTGAGTCCTGTGCAGCCACCTGGGCATTTAAAGGTGGGTTCAGCATCTGGAAGCATTAAAGACCGCAGTTCTAGTCCAAAAAAGCTTATGCTAAAATAAAAGCCTGTTAGTCTTTAAGGTGACATGAGGCTTCCTATAGATTTTAGTGGTGCCCTGATTTTCCTCTGGTTCATGCTGCCAGGCAAATAAGTTGCTTCTTTTTTGTTAATTGAAAACCTACTGAGTTCTAACTCAAGCTTTTGTGTGACTCTGCTCACATACAGACAAGCGAAATGCTACTTTAGATAGTCCCTGTGCTTCCGACCTACATCTACAGTTTTCTTAACGGATGTGCAATTTATTTAAGGATACATACAGTTTCTTCAGACTTTCTCAAAGTGGCCTTTTCTAGGAAAAGCACACAATATCCGGATGACCACTGCAGTCATAATTTAAAAAAATATTTTTTTTGTACTTGATTGAATTTGTATGTCTTTTTCAAAACAGTAGGTTCTCATGTTCTGGGAGTGTGCAGGCACAATGAAAAAGAAGTCACATTTTCCGTCATCATACATTGTCTATGTCTGAACTACTCAGAGGCAGCTAATGCTTTTTGGAACATGTCCTTATAGCAAAGAGAGATAACAAATCCTGGCATCTCTAGAGTTCTTCATGCAGTTGAGCCTCGCAGAGGTTTGGAGCAGAGGTTTAGCTCACCAGTGTTCTATAAGGCTTATAATTCCATATTTCCTCTTGTGTATTCAGCGTCAGCACAGTGAATTGTAGAAATGAATCATGGGTTTATCTACAAGGAGCAATGGCAGGAGTATCCTGTGTTACCATTGGGGGTGAGGGTGAAAGCGGATATCTGACCCCAAGCAATTTACAAAAAGCAGAAGTTACCGCTGTACATTACTCATATTCATGAGGTCTTGTTCTTTCCATCATTGTGTACAGACCAATCTATGGAATTACAACATTTTCTTGCTGTAGTCATTGTCTTAGAGATTAACCCGAAAGGACCTTGAGGACAAATTATGTGCGAATCGGAATCAGACAAGATGTTAGAGACAGAAGCCCGCGTATGTGTATCTCCCAACAGTTACAGTGCAGCTTTAGTGTGTGGATTCCTTTAGATACTGTTGAAGAAATGCTCGGTTAAGTTGCATACAGGCTTACTGGAATACTTAATGCAGGGATATATCTCGGAGTCAGTTTTTAAGGGCTCTTTGCAGACGTACCTTCAGTTGCTAGCACAGCGCCAAGAGTGTGTTTGCAACGCTGTAGAGACCACCAAGTTTAGTAATAATGCCCTTGATGTTGTCGATGCTAATACACAATCCTCTGCAAAAACACAAGGGAAGTGTCTAAATAGTGGACCTCCAAGATCACTGTTTTGTTTTTGTTCTACCAACTCGGTCAACGGGGCTTGTTCAGGTGTCATATTTTTCAAGGACCTCAGTCCTGCTACATTCCCACACTTTGCCAAATGGATGTGCCAAGAGGGCAAAACTAAAATGGATGTGTGTAGTTGGGAATTATGGGAAAAACACATGAAAATTGTCTTATGTTGAGTCAGACCCTTGGCCTTTGGACTCTGGCAGTAGCTCTCAAAGTCTTGAGCAGAAATTTTCCAGAGCCTTGAACTGGGGAGACCAGAAAGTGACCTTGAGATCTGCGCACAAAGCAATCTGTTCCGTCACTGAGAGGTTACTCTTCCTCAGAAGCTTGGGTGGGAGGAGACCTTTGTGAGGTCCCCTTTTCCAAGAAAACTGAAGGGCATGGTGTCTTTTCGGTTTTTTGTTTGCACTGGGTTAACTAGGGCTGGCAGTTCTATTTTCATACTCCTGTCCTCTTTTTGTTTCCAATTATGGGGAAACTACTCCCTCCATAGGTGCTCTTTTCTCCCCCCCCCCCATTGACATTATCTGCCCAGGCCACGGTGGGGGGTCTCCATCCGTGTGCATTTATGGCATCTGAACAAATCCATAGATTAAGTATGAGCATGGAGTTTATTTTTCAGCTTTTGTTGCTTCAGAGATCCTGTATCTCGTACTGGCTTGGACTTTAAGAAAAAACAAAACACCTATATAAGAACAGCTAAGGGTGGGCTAGTTTGAATTGTTGTGCATGCTAACTTGTACGCTTTGATATTTGAAGAAGAAAAAAAACTGTGCAATTTGAATGGCACTTTGTGATCGGTTAGTGAAAACTGGGCTTTGCAATGAACCATTATCTTAATGACTAACGAGTTAGTAGTGTTGTCTGTGTTACTTGTATACGCTTTTCAAGTGTCTTGACCCACCTTGATTCTCCATTTAAAGAAACCATAATCTTGATCCACTGGCTCCAGTGAGCACGTAGTACACTGCATGAGCAGTGCTCCGTTTAGGAGTGGGGAAATGACTTTGTACACCTGCATTTCTCTTCATAAAATGAAGACAAACATAACGTTTTTAAGAGCAGTTGTAGTAGGCTCTTTATCTAGAGGGTGACGTCCAGCTTCATCTTTTTCCCACATAGCCTCCTGCCTGCACATAATTAGACCAAACCAACAATCTTGGCCCTTTCCCCTGGTTTTTCTAAAGTACTACAGTTAGAAATGGATTGCAGGAAGGCTTGGAGAAAAATCCTCCTGGCCCTTTAACAGAGGCTTATGGGCAGAAATGTGTAGTTCATACTTTTCGTGGGCTGGGAGGTGAATATGTTAAAAGGGCAAGACATTTTTCCCCAGGCCTGTTGGCAGCCCTTAGGTATACATTTAACTTCAGAGAAAATCTGCAATTGCTTTAAGAGCAGTTGTAAAACTCTTCTGTAGTAGGAAGCGGGTGTTACAGGTGGAGTTGGTGACGTCACAGGCAGTAGTCAGTTGGCCCTGCCTACAGCTGGCCTTTCCCATCATTCAGTTGGTAACACTACCCAAAAAAACCCCAAACAAAGCAGATGATGAGTCCCTTCAGTCCTAGGAGAGAAAATGCTTTGTTTGGACTGAATGTATGGTCAGTGCTTCTAAACATTGCTTCCCACACATTTGCTCGACAAATGTTGAGTCTGTCTTCATTTCCAGAAGAAAAAGGAGACCTCTCTAGATGCTGATGTTATAAGAGGGTGTTTGGATGATGATGTGTGTACTGAGTTCATTTGCTTAAGGATCATTTCACTCACCCTTTGTTCCCTTCCACCTGTGTGTTTTCACGAGTCATCGTGCTTCTCCACCAGTCAAAACTTAAAATTCCTTTATCCTCATTGGTAACATTAAAGGTTTACATAATCTAAAAGATGCAAAATGCATATTTTACAAAAAGGGTTGTTGGATTAAGTAGCACTTTGTTTACACATTCAGTATCATGTTGTTGGGCAAGTTAAGGGTTTCTTGTTTTTGTGTTTTTTTTGTTTTTAATTTAAAGCACATGGATTGTGCTCTGGGGCTTTATAGCCACTGTGCAAATTGTGGCGTTATATTGTACTAAGGATCAGTGAAAGTGTTTTATCTTTTTTAATGTAGTTTGTATTGACCGGGTTTTATAATATGTAAGAAAAAAAAAAGAGTGTTGTATTTTGATCTGAGATTTGTGTATGGTAAAGTCACTTTGCTTTTATGTATTGGAGGTTCGTTGAAAACTTGAACTATTTTATAGAAGGGTGTGCAGACCAAAATGTATGTCTTAAAGATGTTTAATGAACTAACCAAATAAACATTTTATGGTTTGCGTACACTTATTCTTGCACAAAGTTTTTGATTCTCTGAGTGTTATTTTTAAAGTGGTGCTGAAATTTCCTTTCAGAGCTTTCAAGAATAAAAGGGTGCTGGAAAACAGGGGTATCCAAGCTGAATAATATTCCCATTGTTCTTTGCACCCATTCTATACTGCTGGAGGCAGTTTGAATATCTCAGCTCATCTCTAAAAAAACTCTTATTGTAAAGGTACTGTGATCAAGTTGCAAGGTATGGAACACATGCAGTCACATACAACCACAGCATTACAGACAAAACCTGTTGACTATTAAAAGACAATCAGAAACCATTGAGATCCTGAATTGAAACAAGGTCTCCTATTCGTGTCAAGACACAGAAACATTCTGCACTGATTACAGGCAAACATGTTAATCCTTTTCTGGAAAGAACATTTTTTATCCATCAGGATATGCTTTATCAGGAGAAAAGGAAAGGCAGAATAGCCTGGCTATCTCATGGGGAAAGAACAAGATCCTGATGAACTCCAGGTTCAGAGGAAAGGAACAACCTTCTCCAAACCTGAAGTCTCCTGCCAGTGAAGATTTCGACTTATATTTTGCAAAAAAATAAAATAAAATAAGCAAAGCTGTACTGTAATAGCTGTCTGGGGTCAGTGCTGTGAGAGTCTGAGAACACATGCACATCTTGACAGTGCCAGGGGGTTTCCAAAACCCTAGGTGTGCAGCTTATCTTTCAGCAACGGTCTACCTCAAAAAACAAACATGCTGTATTAGAAGAAGAAGAGTTGGTTCTTATATGCTGCTTTTCTTGACCCGAAGGAGTGTCCAAGTGGCTTACAATTGCCATCGCTTTCCTGTCCCTACAACAGACACCCTGTGAGGGAGGTGAGGCTGAGAGAGCCCTAATATTACTGCTCGGTCAAAGCAGCTGAGGTAGATGAGGCTGAGAGACTTCTAAGAGAACTGACTGGCCCAAGGTCACCTAGTTGGATGCATGTGGAGGAGTGGGAAATCAAAGCTGGTTCAATGGGTGCCAGTGGCCTACAAGAATATGTCTTGGCAGGGAAGGCTGGTCCTTAGCCAGAAAGAGTTATCGGTCAAAAAATATGATTTGGAATTCTGTGATTGGTCACCTACCATGGACCCCCCACACGGTTCCCCACTCTGAGGTCAAAGTTCCCCCTCCAAAATATTGTCAGTATATCATGAACTAGGGAAGTACCAAACCTTCATGTTTCAGGTATAGAGGCCTTTAACAAATGTTGGATTCAGTTTCAGTCTTGTATTCAGAAGGAGAAATGCCCAAATTCTGATTCAGACTTGTGTGTATGTGTGTCATTCTTTACTAGTCAGCTTGTTGCCCATATGAAGAAAAACGTATTTTGTTTTTTACTATTCCAAAAATCTGGTTTTAGGGCAAATAGAACGTAATGCTTCAACAGTCCTAAAAATCTGTCCTTTTTGCTACAGAGAAAATTAGAACATTTTACAGAGGGAGTTAAAATAATCTCAGGATAAGCCCTTCAGTACCAGGACTGCTAACAAGGGGAGGAGTTCTCTGAACATGTGCAAAATGTTCTTCACTACCCACTCATACTTTTAGGCTGGAGGGAGTGGCAGGTTTAAAGCAAAAGAGTAATTTGGGCCATTTAGTGTAAGACTCAAAATCTCTGAAATGATGGGGGTGACGTTGTGTGATGTACACACTTCTTTTAAAATGTTTTGGACCTGTCTTTTAGTGGACCATTGAAAAAAAAAAGTCTGAAATAGTGTAATGAAAGCAATTTAAAATTCAATCACAGCAGAAAATCAAGAGAGAGATGCATTCTGAAGGGCCCTTAAACACCTACGTTCCTGGACCTATAAGCAGATACTGGGGAATGTGCTGGCTGTGAGGATTACGGCTTCACAAGCCTTCCAGTGGGAGAAGGGCCCTGAGGTAATCCTGAGGTAATGGTCCCTCCCTCGCTCTTGCTCTCCTTCCCCTGCCTCATCAAGAGAAAAGAGAGACCGTAAATGGGGAGCAGTGAATGGAAAGAAATTAGGCCAGTGGCTTTCGACATGAATGAAGAACAGCATTCTCGAGTTGTCTGAGGACAGACGGGACGTGTCCTTCAACACGTGAGGAAAGGGGCCAAAGCCTCCTGCACAGAGAGAACTGGGTTGTTCCCAAAGCGTGCTCCCTCTAGCTTCCATCCTCACCCTGACAGGATTTAGCATTTCAAAGCATAGTTTTGTTCTGTGACTCCTGCTACAGGCTTAAAAATAGCTCTCTGACTATTTATAGAAGCTGCAGAAGCGCCTCTGCTTGGGTATTCTTGATTGGAATCGCATGGTAAGAAAAGCCTGTTTTTCCTCAGTTCCAACAGCCTACAGCAGGATGGGCTCGTCTGGATTTTCTGTTCCGCTGTCCACCTCATTGGATCAAGGACGGAGGCCAGGGAAAGTAAAGCCAAGGGATTTTATAGCTGTAGTGAAATTCCTTGGAGAGTGGCAGAATCCATCAATGTCTACATTTTTTTCCTCATCAAGGTGCTTCGTTTAGAAATGGACACCCCACTGAACAAACCGCTTGTTCACAAATAGTTCTCGCTGACAAACAGGTGCCTTTTAAAAAACAGCAATAAAGATATGCCCTTGATGAATCTCACTGTCCCTTTTGCATGTCTGCTGCTCCATTGATGCAGTGACTTGGGGCCATAGACCACATCTTGTTCCTTCGCCCTTCTCTATGAAGCAAAAAAGAAATGTGCAAATTGCCATTTCTGTCCTAACAGAAGCTACTCCTGTCATTCAAGGAAAACACATCCCAGTGTCGTAGATCTCTACATCATCTTTCCATTTTGCAGTACACACATTACCTCTCAGTAGAATTAACGGCGTTATTTTTTTGGTCAAACAGACCAGAATTATTAATTCCATTTTGCAATAGACAGGCGGAACAGGAGAGAAGCTGATTTAAGGCTACTTAATAGGTTACTGGTGGTTGAAGTGAGATTTTTGAATTGGGCATTTTCTAGCGCCCTCTTCTGGGTTGCATCTGCCCTGCAATGATTTTCGGTGTCCCACTGCAAATGCAGACAAAAATGGAATTTGCAGAATACCAGAGGAAAGATTTCTCCCTTCCCTCTGTGTGCACCTTCCTGACCTCAGCTTCCCCGTGGCTGTCCTTCCTTCCCTGCCCCACAAATGGGCTTTTCAGATTTTTAAAAAGAAATCAATAATAACCACATTGACAAATTGCTGCAGCACTATTTCTTTTTTATAGCCCACAAAGAAAACTTTCCTACAGTGGGGGGGGGGGGCAGCACCAATATGAGTAGCACCAGCCCCAGTTACACAGTGCAAAACCTTCCTTTTTAGTGTTTCCCAAAAGATCATACCAAGCCAGGTTTGAGAAAGATTAGTGCAAAATGAAGTGGAAACTGAAAAGTGGCCATCTGGGAGTCAATATAGTGCAGATGTTCTGGAGAAACTGGAGCAAGCCCTCCGTGGGGAGGCCTCTTCAGTCGGAAGACTCCCCGTTCCCTTGGCACCGCAAGATGACAGTTTGAGGCAAGGAGATGGCATCTTGACGTCAGCAGCCTCATTTGCCTTCATGCTCAGGCCTGCCCAGAGAAAGCTGCTATGGCAGCTGTAGGGCAGGATTTGCCAAAGCCACCCACCCACCCGCCCGCCTGCTTCTTCACAGGAAATTCTGCAGGGACCTCAGGCAGCCAAAAAAGCCAGCAAGGATATTAGGTTACCTCTGTGGAAATTGATTCCTCGCTCCACTGATGGCTCCAGGGACTCCCGGGCTGTGACCTCACCCAGCCTTAAATTGTTGTGTGTTTTTTTTAAAAATTGTTAAAATAAACAATAAAAATTGTTTTAAAAACCAATGTTGTCATGAATCCTGACGGTATTAAACAAAAACAAGTCCAAAAGCAGCCCTTTTCAGCAGGTCTCAACAAGCAGACAGGATTGTGATGTACTTTCTGGGGTCTGTGTCTGTTTTCACGTTCAGCCTTTGATGAGATCAAAAGAGAAACAGAGGGAAGTGGAGGATTTGGTAATCCCTAGAGCAAGGGGGGGGGGAATCAGTATGTCACTAGCCGCTTTGTTTTCTTTTTCTAAGGATGTCTTAAATGGCAAGACGGGTTGTGTCAGTTATGTGGAAGCAACAAAGCCGGTTGCAATCGGCTGTGTTGTACAACTGCCTGTGTGTTAAGGAACAAGACCAAGGGAGGGATATTCTGAAATATCCCCTCCAGGTAGAGGTGGTTGGCTAAGGGCGAAAAATTCCCATTCGGAGAAAACACTCAGCCCTTCCTACGTGCAAGCACGAGTCTTAACACTGCATCACCAGCCAAGCGGCTTCTGAATCAGGGGTGTGTGACATGCCTCAGTTCTCTTGCATTCCTTCCCTCTGTGTGCATCCCTTGCTCGTTTCAGAACCAAGCCCCAAATCCTCCCAACGAAGGATTCCGGGGCTCTAATCTCACGGTATCTCCATGACCTCTGCAATTCACTTTGTAAGTGGAAAGACAGACGTCTTCAATCATTGATGATTATTTCAGGAGAGGCAATAACAGAAGACACTGTGGCATCTTTTGCAGCGACCCTAGGCGGCCTTGGGCTAGGGTCACAGCCTTCCTTTGCCTTGCAAGGATCTGCCCTGTAAATTCATAAGGCAGACAAATTCAAGGCATGCCCATTTCTTTTGAATTGTCTGTGCTTTCCCCTTCAGCCTCTAACATTAAGGGCACAGGCAGGAAAAAGCCGGAATCCAAAGTTCTGTTTTAGATGACAATAGTGCAGTTTTTAGAGCAGCCTTTTCCATCCTTTTGACTGTGAAGGAGCCCCTGAAATATTTTTTCAGGCTACAGGGAGCCTCAGACCGGATCCAGAACTGAAGTCAGCTGGCCATGCCCTGCCATGCCTAAGAAGGATTGGGGGAAGGAAGATGATTGAGGCAGTAGTTGGTACCCAGGCTCAGCCCTCTTTCTCAGGTACAGTAACCACGCGATGATGCCACTTCCAGTTCAATTAAAGTTGCTGATTCCCTGAATAACGTGTGGCCGAGTCCATTAAGGCAGGAGGAGAAAGGCCCAGGCGCTCCTGAGGAGCTCTCAGGGAGCCCTGGTTGGGAATCCCGGTGTTAGAGTATCTGACTAGAACCTGAGAGACCCAGGTTTGAATCCCCACATATTCACAGGGATTGTCAGGAGGATAAAACTGAGGAGAGGAGAAGGATGTAAGTTGCGTTGGCTCTCCCATTTTGTGGAGAAAGCAGGGTACAAACGACGTAAATATAGAGGGCTCGCTTGACCACCTGTGCCCATGCAAGTCATGGTTCAGATGCATACCATAGAGGAAGCTCCTGGATCTGAGCCTAGATTTCCTGTGCTTTGGGTGGGGTTTTAGTGCCCATATTATCCCTGGCCCTTCCCCATGACTAGCAGAACTCAGAATAGCTTATGTAAGGATATTATTGGGCGCTGGGGTGGAGCAGAAGCATGCAGCATAAGAAATTTTGCACATTTGCGCAGGCTATGGAATTCAGGGGTGGTGGTGGTGGTGATTGTTTGCTTTTTGTATGTACAATTTGGCATATTTGAGAATCTGAAATTTCCCCTTTAAAGAACTTTACCCATCAGCCTCTGGGGGCTCACCTCGTAGTAGAAAGAAAGCCGTTCTCCTTAGTCATGCACTGATCACCCCTCAGGAGTTCCATTCAAGCCTTCCCAAAGCAGTTCCCAACAGTGGTGATGGATCCTGTCAGAGATGTTCTCACAGAGCAGTTCTGTCAGGGGTCTCTCATCTACCTCCCAGGGTTCTGGTGTGGGGAAGGGAAGGGAATAGTAAGATGCTTTGAGACTCCTTTGGGCAGTGAAATGCGGGCTATAGAAACCAACCTTCTGTTAATAAGCCAATGGCAGAGATGTGTGGAGCCTCTTGTGGCGCAGAGTGGTAAGGCAGCAGACATGCAGTCTGAAAGCTCTGCCCATGAGGCTGGGAGTTCAATCCCAGCAGCCGGCTCAAGGTTGACTCAGCCTTCCATCCTTCCGAGGTCAGTAAAATGAGTACCCAGCTTGCTGGGGGGTAAACGGTAATGACTGGGGAAGGCACTGGCAAACCACGCCGTATTGAGTCTGCCAAGAAAACGCTAGAGGGCGTCACCCCAAGGGTCAGACATGACCCAGTGCTTGCACAGGGGATACCTTTACCTTTTAGAGATGTGTGAATTTCCAACCAAGGCTGCCCTAATTTGTACCTCACAATCTTATCACTTCTGGGAACAGAGGACTTAATTGTACCAATGACTTCTCCTTCGCTCCCCTTGGTTCCTTTGTACACCCATCTTTTTAAAAAGCCAGTGGTGTTGATCTGAGGGAAACTTTTGAAGTTCCAGTTGAATGATCAGTCTTTGCTTGTTGTGCCCTCCTGCTGTTTGGGATTGCAAGGACTTGCAGGCCTGCCTGGTTTCCATCATTCCATTTGACAGGTTTACTGCCCTGACAAGCCAAAACAAGTATTCCTCCCCTCAGCCCTCAAATACACTTAACAAGCCTGCCAGACGCACAACTTATTGTCCTCTGCTGATCCTCCTAAGTAGGGGTAATATATATATTATATTATTGATGTATATTATATATATATATATATATATATATATATATTTTTGGCGGTAAAATATTTTTTATTATCTCCATTCTACAAAATACTATATATACAGCTGATTTTTCAATATATATATAACTCTTTTATGTACAATTCTTTCTAACTAACTCCATCTTACAAAATGCACAATTCAACATTAGGAACTTCAAAAATTATAAACTGCAAGATTCAAAGACACCAGCCACAAAAACCAACACTCCAAGGGTTAATTTTTCCCCCCAGCAGTAAATTATAGCTACTGTCCCCCACCTTCTTGTGTGATTCTAAGGTGACTCTGAAGGTGGGAGGAATTAAGCCAAACTGTATGAAAGAGCAACAGGGAGAGGTTAGGATATTTTATTGAAAAGCTCTATAGCTTTCCTTCTTTCCTGAGATTCAAGACAGTCAACAGGACAGCCACAAGATGCAAGCACACAGGAACGTATTTTCATGAACAAGATCAAACACACAAAGTCTTAGATCAACAAAAAACAAATAAAAACCAGTAATTAGGGTGGCCAGCTCTGCGTTGGGAAATTCCTGGAGGCTTGGAGGTGGAGCCTGGGAGAGAAGGGGAAAAAAGAACCTCAATGGAGCATAATAGCATAGAGTCCATCTCCCAAAGCAGCTATTTTCTCCAAGTGAACTGATACCTGGTGCTTGGAGATCAGTTGAAATAGCAGGAAGTCTCCCGCCAGCACCCTGCTGTTGGCAACCCTAAATCTAGCTGCTGCTGTATGGTTTGTTCTAAGAGAGAGTTCCGCTAGGAAACATATACGCAAAGGACTATGCCCTCTATAGCCAGCTTGGTGTAGTGGTTAGGAGTGCCAGTCTCTAGTCTGGTGAGCCAGATTTGATTCCCAGCTCCTCCTCCACATGCAGCCAGCTGGGTGACCTTGGGCTCAACACAGTACTGATAAAGCTGTTCTGACCAAGCAGTAATATCAGGGCTCTCTCAGCCTCACCCACCTCACAGGGTGTCTGTTGTGGGGAGAGGGAAGGGAAGGCGATTGTATGCCACTTTGAGACTCCTTCAGGTATATAAGAACCAACTCTTCTTCTTCTTCAGTAATATCAGGGCTCTCTCAGCCTCACCTACCTCAACAGGGTGTCTGTTGTGGGGAGAGGAAAGGGAAGGCAAATGTAAGCAGTTTTGAGACTTCTTTGGGTAGAGAAAAGCAGCATATAAGAACCAACTCTTCTTCTTCTTCTATATGAACCTATCTGACTGCTGAGGCAATTCTCTGCACCAGTCTTGGTAATTGTTGGCGATTCTTACCGATGCTCATCTGGCCAGAGGACAGAAGCAGGTGAGCAAAACGGGGCTGGGAGCATCCTTTGTTGCTGCCTAAAGGAATCACTTCCAGCACGACTGGGAAGCGCCAGCATTGCTCTGGGCCGACACTCGAGCTCTCTCCCAGAAACTTCATAAAGTTTGGAGTTAATGATCGAGTGCTAGAATGTCACCCTGGGGTGATGCTAGCACTTCCGAGTCATGCCAGATAACAGAAGGGCATCATTGCACAGTGATAAAGATCATTACCACCTCCCCACAAGAAGTACCCATTTCCTGCTAGATGCCAGACTGTGCCTGGTAGCCTCTCTAGAGCCCTGCTTCAGGTGCTCTTGCCCTTTGAGATTAAGCAGGTAGCACCAGCAGATGGCCTTCTTTGCCACGGTACCAAAACTGTGGAATTCTGTGCCCAGGGAGACTTGCCAGCAAGTGAAGCTTGGTTTGTTTGGTTCTTTCATCTCTCCAGCATTTCACAGACAAAAATGAGAGCCTGCTTGTTCTCCATCAAAAGATCGCTGCCTTCACTCTCTCTTACCTGTCGCGTGTCCTTATTCTCCCTGCTGCAAGCTGCCCTCAGTTGCCTTCAAAGTTAAGAGTCTGTCAGCCAAGAAAACACAGGCCAAAGTTATACCAGGAGAATGAGACTTTTAAAAAACTTGACAAACACTTTCAGGTTGGGTTGTTTATGATTCAGGTTCTATGCTCTATTTCTGTCTCTGTGACTCACTGTAAGAGCCCTGGCAACCCACAACAAATGTTACTACAAATGAGAAGCATAACCAACTAAAGGTAGATTCAAAGTGTATATACCTTAACAGCGACACAGAGAGAAATAGCACTGCCAGGGTCTTCGCATTCATGCGCCTGCATTCCATGCACATGCACATGCACATCAGAGATCCCATCTACTCACCCAGCCAAGAACTTCTAGAGAAGGAGGCAGCTGGACCCTGAAGAGTGGACACGCCTCAAGCAATTTGCAGTAATTACATTTGTGCCTTTAGGGAGAAAGGTAGGTTAAGAGAGTCATTCTTTACAAGGTGTTGTAATCAGGCATCTCCAGAAGGCAAATTAAGGTCATGGTGGGGAATAGAAACGTACCAGGGATGGGCACTGGAACACAGGAGATGGCACAGTCTAGCTCAGGGGTGGCCAAACTGTGGCTGTCCAGATGTCCATGGACTACAATTCCCATGAGCCCCTGCCAGAATACCAGCACAACACCCACCCAGGCATGTGCATGTGAGATTTGCCAAGGTAGCAGGTCTTGTCTAGAAGGTGGCATATAACACTGGGTCTGTGATAGAGCACCTGTGCTAAAAGTATCAGGTTCAATCCCTGGCTTCATCCCAGATCAGGTAGCGTGCAATGTGACGCACTTCAAGCTGAGAGCCGGGAGATCTGCTCCGAGTCAGAAGAGACAGTCCTGAACTTGATAGGCAAAGAGTCTGATTCAGCGTGAGGTGGGGTCATGTAGGTTCATGGTACCCAGGGCGAGTTTGTTGATGCAAATAGTGAGGCATAAGTGTGTGCATGCAGATTGGGGGGATTTCAATCAGGAAAGTTTAAATCAGGCAGCAGAACTGCAGTGTCGTAGTTATAGTGTTGGACTAGGAGCTGGGAGACCCAGGTTCTTCACCAAATGGGTGAGAGTTAATTATAGGTATTTTTAAATGTGTTAAACGTATTGAGTGATATGGCCCTATGTGGTCATGTCGACCTGCCCGATCCTCCCAAAAGACCAGTGATCACAGAATCATAGAGTTGGAAGGGGCCATACAGGCCATCTAGTCCAACCCCCTGCTCAACGCAGGATCAGCCCAAAGCATCCTAAAGCATCCAAGAAAAGTGTGTATCCAACCTTTGCTTGAAGACTGCCAGTGAGGGGGAGCTCGCCACCTCCTTAGGCAGCCTGTTCCACTGCTGAACTACTCTGACTGTGAATTTCCCCCCCCCCCTGATATCTAGCCTATATCGGTGGGCCTGCAGGAGGTGGGGAGCGGAGGGCCCCAGGGTGGGTGTGTATATAGCTGTGCTTCTGGGTTTCACAAAGCCTGAAGAAGGTTTCAGGGGTTTCTCAAGGGTAAAAAAGTTGAAAAGAGCTGCAGTAGAGAATGGGATAAATTCCTATGTTTTATAACAAAACTGTGGCAAGAAGTTAAGGTTGATAGCGAATTTTGTGATGATTGTCGCTCGGTCATTTTTTCACAGTTTCTCTCCAAAACTGGTCCTCCTTCTTCCTGACACTGTTAATGAAATTTGACATAAATATTACTGTTAATAACTGATGTAAAAAACAAGACAATGGAGAATAGCAGAGAATAGCAGAAAATAGCAGAGAATAGCAGAAAAATGGAGAATAGCAGAAAAATGTCATGAAATGAATAAACCACAAAATGGGAAACATGCCCCCTAAAACAGGCAGGTTCCAAATATTGTACCTGACCAATTCAAAGAGCAACAACAACAAAAGAACAGTTGCATATCCTTAGAGGAAATACAGTTCTCCTCTACTCAGATAGTGAAGCAAGAATCTCTTAGATTTAGAAGATCAAACTGAAACAGTGTTGAAAAGGGTAATCAACATACACATCAAATAGACCACCAAACATTAGAGCTTTTCATGAGGTATTTCCCATCCCTACACATCTGTGAGCTCAAGAGTCCCCAAGAAAATAGATACAGGTGGGTAGCTGAGTTGGCCTGAAGCAGCAGAACAAAGTTTGAGTCCAGGGACATCTGGACCAATACCCAGAATAGAAACTGGAGAATTTATTTTAAAACATGCTTTCTAGTAAGGATAGCTGATGAAATATGTCTCTAAGGGAAACAAACCATACGGAATATTGTGAAACAAAATGCTGTCATCTGCAAGAGATTGGATTCTGTTACTTATGCTATAGTTAAAATATTGTATTGATATATTTTTTAATTGACAAGGTATTGTGTATCAGTTGCTTGATATTGTAAGCTGGAGAAATTGTTTTAATAAAGCTAAAACAAACCAAAAACCACCAATTCCCAGAATAAAACTTTGTTGGTCAAAGGTGCCACTGGACTCAAACTTTGTCCTGTAGAGCAGGGGTAGTCAAGCTGTGGTCCTCCAGATGTTCATGGACTACAATTCCCATGAGCCCCTGCCAGCATTTGCTGACAGGGGCTCATGGGAATTGTAGTCCATGAACATCTGTAGGACCACAGCTCGACTACCCCTGCTGTAGAGGTCCCAGATCATTGTATGGCATTTTTTTGTGTCGTCCTGTGCCGTGTGATATTCAGTGGAATTTGCAACCTACTCTGATATGTCAGCTACTAACCCTCTTTATTATGTCCGTTATTATCCGGGGCATCCTGTCCTTACAGAAAGCCTAACTTGGAATTTTTTTGACTGTTTCTAGTTCAAACCTCCATGTTGAAACAGATCAGCTAGGGAAAGCTGCAAGTGATTTAGTAGAAACGGCTAGTTTCTTTGTTGGAGCAAGCTGCCACAGAAAATGCGTGTGCTGATTCAATACTTTGCCAATGCCTGTCCTCACTTGGGAAAATGAAACGTCCTCCCTTAGCTTGTTAATTTTGTGCAGCAAACGATACAATTAAGTGCAGTCACTGCGTATTAAAGCAATGTTTTACTTAGCTTGAAATAAACTCTGTTGCAACTCTTCATACATGGCTCCGTTCATTTCTCCATTATGTGGGCAAGATGTACCTGATCCAGATTATAGCAACTTCTGCTCCTTCAAACTCTGCACAGGCTGGACACTTTATGTCGCCATTTTGCCCCAGATGGCACAGTCTAGCTCAGGGGTGGCCAAACTGTGGCTCTCCAGATGTCCATGGACTACAATTCCCATGAGCCCCTGCCAGCATACCAGCACAACACCCACCCAGGCTATGGATCTCTGATGTACGAAGATTGCACAGGGTTCAGAACAATCTCAATGAGATGGGATGCCAGCCCCAGGTGGGACTTTGGGTTCTCCTGAAATTACAGCTCCTTTTCAGATTACTGAGGTCACTTCCCCTGGGAAAAAATGGATGCTTTGGAGCAGGGGTAGTCAAACTGCAGCCCTCCAGATGTCCATGGACTACAATTCCCAGGAGCCCCTGCCAGCGTTCGCAGTTGGATGGTGGACTCCATGATTATTCCTCTCAAGGCTCCATCCCCAAATCTTCAGGAGTTTCTCTACCTGGACCTGGCAACCCTGCCCCCCACATCTACCACTGGTGGCCAAGGGGGACCTTGCAAGCCTAGTAGCCATGGGAAAGGTCATGAGTATGTTGTTGTTGTTGGCCATCAATGTAAACTGGGCCTTGTCAGAAGGACATATTGCTGCCTTCTAAAATATTCTCCTGCATTGCTAAATTTTATTGTCCTTGTTGCGTTCTCCTAATATTGTCACTGGTGATTTGTAACCCACCTGGGGTTTGTGCCAGTAATCCTCAATATAAAGGTAAAGGTAAAGGTATCCCCTGTGCAAGCACCGAGTCATGTCTGACCCTTAGGGTGATGCCCTCCAGTGTTTTCATGGCAGACTCAATACGGGGTGGTTTGCCAGTGCCTTCCCCGTTTACCCCCCAGCAAGCTGGGTACTCATTTTACCGACCTCGGAAGGATGGAAGGCTGAGTCAACCCTGAGCCGGCTGCTGGGATTGAACTCCCAGCCTCATGGTCAGAGCTTTCAGACTGCATGTCTGCTGCCTTACCACTCTGCGCCACAAGAGGCTCCTAATCCTCAATATGGGGGCCTGCTAAATTGACTTCCTGGCACTCATTTGCTTCTTATGCAAAGCATCTCTTTCCCCAAAAACAAAGAGCCAATCCCGACTTTCCTCCATTACACTCAGCCATGGGATTGCTTCAGAAGGACCCAGGAGGCATCGCCTTGGTGTCTGAAGGGAGAACTCTTCTGGGAAACCACTGCCTCCATCGCAAAAGAAGACCTGGCTTGCAGCCTTTCAGCGTTTTGTAATGAGACCCACGGCAACCATTTTGTCATGGTCTGCTCCCACCATGGCAGCCATTTTTTGGAGGTGCCAATATCGACTGGACCTCCCTCTTCTGTTTTCCATGTTCTTCTTATGGGGATGTCTTTATTATGCTAATGACATTATTGGTGGCTAGGATAAGTGCAGATGGTGGGAAGGAGGGATGTATTGGATTTGATCATGCTTTAATGTGCCCATTGTCCTTTTAACATGTTGGATGTTTGATTGCTGTAAACCACGCCAAGCCCACGTGCACGGAAGGGCAATATAAAAGTCAAATTACAGACAGACAGACAGACAGCATCCACAGGCTCAACATGTTCCATGTTCTCTAGGGGGACGGATGTCTGTACACTGGAGATTAGTTGTAATTCTGGGAACTCTCTGGAGGCTGGCAACCCTGAAAACAGGCTCTTCCAGTGAGCCACATCCCAGTAGGGCTGCCAGCCTGCAGGTGGCCCCTGGGGATCCCCTGGAATTACAGCGCATCTCCAAACTACAGAGATCAGTTCCCCTGGAGAAAATGAATGCTTAGGTGGGTGGGCTCCAGGGTACTGAGGTCCTTGTCTCCCCAGGCTCCACACCCCAAATCTCCAGGAGTTTCCCAGCCTGTATCTGGTCCCCCCCCCCACCCAATCCCTCCCTTATAATCAGGGGAGACCTGGCAAGTTTTGTTTCAATCCATAATTAGGCTTCTAGGTTTCAATTTCTCTTAGCAGTAGCTTGGAAAAGCCATTTTCTTCCTCTCGTCTGCTTGAAGTTTTGTTTTTCAAAGCTAGTTTGCATCTGTCACAGTCCCTTCAATCTGATTTTGAGCATTTGCTTTGAGTTGCTTCCTCTGCCGCTTTCTTAGTCATAGTTTTTAAAACAGGGTTCAGCAATACATAATTGCTTGTTTATCATGTTCTCATGTGTTTTTTGGATGGTTTTTTTTTTTTTGGAGAATGGAAACATTTTGTCTAGATTCCCTCACAAGATCTCCAACTCGAGTCATATGAAAAACAAAATTATTTACGAGGCGTAATCCATCCAGAGGTTTATCTGAAAACGCACCCATAGAAAAGAAAGTGAGCATTGTGGACAGGTTATGATCGACGTGTATTGCATCCGAGGACCCGACAGCACCCATGGGCCTGAGCCGCAGACTCCACCGCCACTTCGACATGTTTTTGAAGTGCCTTGAAGGCATTGTGACAGCTCTCAATTACAAGAAGTAAAAACAATTTTTAAAAAGAACCAAACAGAAACAAAATCGATGCAAGGGACAAACACATCCCAGATACTGACAGCAATGTTTTCAAACAGATGCCAGTTACAGTCGGAGAGTTACATGGTGCCCCTTTCTGGATTACAATTATTCTTATTTTGCTTCCGGGGACCTTTTCTTTTCTTTTTTTTTAATCGTTCAATAACAGTTTGAACACTGCCTTTGCTGGACACCTTTTTCAGAACCTGGAGTCTTGTTTTCATGCTGTGTCTTCTTCATGACCGTGTTTTGGGTTCATGCTGACCTACGTTTTCACAGGGCTAATAACCCTAAATGTACTTATCTCGAAGGGCTGATAACGCTGTGGTAAACAGTCCTCTCTGTTCGGGCGAGACATTCGCCTCCTGGTACCGTATTGCTGTTGTGGAATAGGGCTCAAGAGATGGGATGTAATTGGTTTATTGGGGCACAAAGTGTTTATATTTCAAAGTACCGCAACAATAGGGGGATGGCCCGGGGGACAGCTCAAGAAAGGAGCAATACAGACAGACCCTGCTATACTCTTGTGACCTTGCAAGGGCCAAACTATATAATAGGGTTTCTTTTAATGCATCAGGTCCAGGTTCCCTGCACCCAACTTGTTTCCCCTGCCTCTATACAAGCTGCAGCAGGAAATGCAGTTTTTAAAGTCTCTAGAGGCACAATTCAATGCCGGACCATGGGGTGGAGGGTGGAGGAGCTCCTGTCTCCCTCCCTATACCAGGATGGGCTCCAAAGGGAGCTTGTTAGAGCTGCAACAGGCCTCCCACTGGCAGCCCCCTGAGCTGGATCAGGACCCCACAGACTTTTCAAAGAACATTCCCTGCAGCTATGTGACTCCAGGGAAAATGAGGCAAGTCCAGGGAATGTGAACCCAGAACCCTGGTCCCAAGTTGCCATCTTGGTGTAGTGGTTAAGAGTGGCAGGTTCTAATCTGGTGAGCTGGGTTTGATTCCTCGGTCCCCTACATGCAGCTAGCTAGGTGACCTTGGAATCATCACAGCCCTGATAATGCTGTTCTGTCTGACCAGTAATACCAGGGCAATCTTAGCCTCACCTGTCTCACAGGGTGTCTGTTATGGGTTGAGGAAAGGGAAGGCGACTGTAAGCCGCTTTGAGGGAGCTGGTCTAGGTCAGTGGTCCCCAACCTTTTTATCACCGGGGACCACTCACCGGAGACCACTCAACGCCTTTTACTGAGGCCCGGTGTGGGGGGGAGGTAGTTTACTCCTCTACTCTCAACCACTGCCCTAACACTCTCTGATCGCTATGGTAATGTTTAAACATCCCTTCAAAATATGATACAGACATGCCACAACAATGAACATAAGGAACATTTTATTTTCATGGAAATTTTAACTCATGACAATGACAAATCAATGGGAACCCTGAGCTTGTTTCTCTGCAACGAGATAGTCCCAGCTGGGAGTGATGGGAGACAATGACACCCAAAGTGTGCTGTAAAGGGCCGGGGGGGGATGAAGTAAAGGGCTGGGGGGGGGAAGGCGTCCTTCGGGGCCGACCTCCAATTAGTCGAGGGCAGGGGCCAATTAGTCCTCAGCCCACAGGTTGGGGATTGCTAGTCTAGGTGACCCTGGAGGTCCCTTCCAACTCTATGATTCTATTAAAGAAAAGCGGCATATAAAACTAATTATTCTTCTAAAGCTTTTTGGTTGAGGCCAGTGAAACAACAACAACTACCCCCCCCCTCCCGAAGCACCCTCCTTACCACCAGTTTCACCCATCAGATACAGCACAGAGTGACTCCTGTTCTGGCCACCTATTAAGCAACAGTTGACCTTACAGTTATATAGTTGACCATTTCACATTATACAATTTAAAATGTTATAATGTTGTAATCTTCATAATGTTAAAGGTAAAGGTATCCCCTGTGCAAGCACCGTGTCTGACCCTTGGGGTGACGCCCTCTAGCGTTTTCATGGCAGACTGAATACGGGGTGGTTTGCCAGTGCCTTCCCCAGTCATTACCGTTTTACCCCCCAGCAAGCTGGGTACTCATTTTACCGACCTCAGAAGGATGGAAGGCTGAGTCAACCTTGAGCCGGCTGCTGGGATTGAACTCCCAGCCTCATGGGCAGAGCTTTCAGACTGCATATCTGCTGCATTACCACTCTGCACCACAAGAGGCTCTTATAACATTCATAACATTATACATTCATAATTGCCAATGTATTCTTTGTATTGTACTAGTATCACAATGGATTGTGAGCTGTGGATTCCTATCGTAAGCCACCCTGAGTTGCAAGGGAGGGTGTTATAAAAATGTCATAAAATAAATAAACACAAATACATATTGTGTGGTTTGGCTCTAAACTGATGGCCAACCAGTTTTTCTGCTGGTGAAAAATGAAAGAGAGTACTACCAACAGCTCCAAAGCACATGGTATGGAAAGGTTTGACCACAAATACCTTCAATGGTAAACACAGAAGTCTCCTTAGCCAAGAGATCTTACTTGAGCATGAAGAACTTTATTTGCCTTCTGATTTTGGACTAAGAGTTTGTTAGCTCTGACAAGTAAAATAAACCACTCCTCTGTACCGCTTCCTTTCTCTCTGTCCAATGGGAAGGTGACTTCAGTTGAGTCTTTTGGAGGGCTTCTTGTTCCCTGGGATTCTTGGGTTAGATCCAAGCAGCATTTGTGCAGGTGGAAAAGGAAGGCGGGATTCCCTTTGACCACTCCAAAGGAGACTGTACAACAGGCATGTGAAATGAGGGCTGTAGTGAGGAGGAAAACTGGATGAGACTGAGTGGAAAGACTGGCTGGATCTAACCCCTTAATCTTTTAGAGCCAGTTTGGTGTAGTGGTTAGGAGTGCGGACTTCTAATCTGGCATGCCGGGTTCCATTCTGCACTCCCCCACATGCAACCAGCTGGGTGACCTTGGGCTTGCCACGGCACTGATAAAACTGTTCTGACCGAGCAGTGATATCAGGGCTCTCTCAGCCTCACCCACCCCACAGGGTGTCTGTTGTGGGGAGAAGAATGGGAAGGCGACTGTAAGCCGCTTTGAGCCTCCTTCGGGTAGGGGAAAGCGGCATATAAGAACCAACTCTTCTTCTTCTTATTATTATTATTCCTCTTTACTCTGTTCCTCTTGTTCTTGGTCATTCCTTGTTCTGGATCCTGGGCCTATTCTTCACACAATAGATAATGCACTTTCAATGCACTTAAGAAGTAGATTGTCCTGTTCCGCACAAGAAAATCCAGCTGCCAAAGCACATTGAAAGTGCATTATCCAATGTGTGCGGAATGGGTCCTGGTTTAGCATCCACATAAAGTGCTGGTAGGCCATACATTTCTGTTGGGTGTATTTGAGACCCCGGGTGTCTTCTAAATGGCTTTTTTAGCCCTCCACTGATGTCCAACTTGTATCACCAGCTACCAGACCTCTCAGAAATGCCTTGTCTGCCTTTTTTCTGAATTCACATTGGATTTTATTGCCATCAGTGGGCCCTTCTAAGCAAAAAAATACAGAAAGATGTCTGCCTGCCTTCCTTCCTTGGACTTTCCTATAAATGAGACATTTCTGCATACAAATGACATGGAGTATTTCTTAAGACAGCAACTATATGACGGTGACATTTGGGAATTATCTGTTTGGGTTTTGTTGTTGTTGTTATTGCACATCTATGGCCACAAAGGACTTCCTTCTTTGATATAAAAGGGAACTACAATGAAGGCTTTGAACAGAAGAGAGAAGCTGTTTTTGTTTTTTTTAATAGCTGTGAAAAGGAACACATTTGAGGGCCACACTATGTAGGTCAATAGCAGTTCTTTGCATACAAATAATTATGTATTTAGATATCCATACTTCACTAGGGGACCCAAAGAAGCTTATGTTTCTATTTTCCCATCCTCCCATTTGTATTCCCACAACTTCCCTGTGAGGTAGGTGAGGCTAAGAAAGCATGACCAGCCCAAGGTCATCCAGAGGTCATCCAGGGCAGAGTGGGGATTCAAAACTGGGTCTCCCAGATCTCAGTCCAACACTCTAACAACCACCCTACACTGGCATGAAAAGTCCTCGTTATTATTTCTAAAGTCACCTCCACAAACAGAACATGTTGTCGCTCGAGTTCTGGAATGGTTTTTCACAGGCTAATTGTTTAGTACTTTTCCTTCAGGTAGAGAAGACGAACGCTGCGAATACCATGGACAGCCAAAGTTACCAACAAGATAGTTTTAGAGAGGAGCAAGCCAACTATGTCATCAGAAGGCTAGATATTACGGCTAAAGCTCACTTACTTTGGACACATCATGCAATCAAACTCATTAGAAAAAACATTAATGCTCGGCATGGTCAGCTTCAAAAGGAAATGTGGTCACTGAAGGATCTGCTGGCTTGACACAATCAAAGCCGATGCAGGGATGACCATGAACCAATTAAAAGAAGCAGTAATTGAAAGAAATGTATGGCAAAAACTTTCCTATGGAATCGCCGGAGAGTTGGACACGACTGAACGGATAACATCATCAACATCTTCAGGCATTCTGTAATTTATCATTCAACCCACTACTGAGAGGCTGTCCATTTACATTTTGGTTACCTTCCTTTTGTGAGTTCTCTCTGTGTTATTATTTGCAGTTGACAACTGGGCTATTTAATTAATTTCTATTCCCTTATGCCCTGCCTTTCTTCCCAAGGGACTTGCCACATTCTCCTCTTGTCCATATTAACCTTCTCAACAATCTTGTAAGGTCAGTTAGGTTGAGGATACAGGACTGACCCAAGGCCACACAAGCAAGCTTTCACAGCAGAGCAAGGATTCAAACCTGGGCTACCCAGACCCTGATCTGACACCGTTGCTTAGTTATACCGTTGCTTGACCATTTTAAATGCTTCTTTAACGTTTGAAAAGTGGCATAAATTCAAACACATAAATTGCAGTGAAGGTCAGGTTGACTTGATTTTGGTTCCTATTCTCCATGTGACCTCCTGTGCACTGTTGATCACACTGACTTTAATTTTTTTTTTTTTTTGCCTAGCCACATCCTCAACGGATGCAAAAGGTCCCTGGTTTCATTTCCTTCCTTTCAGTTGCAGAGGAAGTATGGTGTAGTGGTTAGTGATGAACTAGGGGTGAACAGACTTGGCTTCAAATTTTCTGTCCCATGAAGAATTGTTTTTTTTTGTTTATACCCCATTTTTCACTACCTGAAGGAGCCCCAAAGTGGCTTACATACACTTTCCCCTTCCTTTTCCCACACCAGACACCTGGTGAGGCTGAGAGAACTCTGAGTGGACTGTGATGAGCCCAAGGGTACCTAGCTGGCTGCATGTGGAGGAGGAGAGGGGAATCAAACTCCGTTTTCCATATTAGAGTCCACCGATCTTTAACCCCACACTGGTTCTTGCTGGGAGAACCTGGGCTTATCATTCAGCCCACCCTACTTCAAGGAGGGAAGCAGTACGATATATTCTGCTCTGAGCTCTTTGGGAGAAGGAAAAGGTGACAAATAAGTAGAAGAACAAATAAAAACCAGGAGGTTATTGTATTAATATCTATTGCTCTTGTTATCCCTACCTGGAACTGAGAATTCAAAGGTGATGGGGTCCCAGGCTTGAGCTCTGTTTGCTGACATTTAAATGTATTTATTATTTATTTTTATACTGCCCTTCCATACGGTTCTGGAATGATAAAAGATAAAATAAAGGCAAGAAGGTCACATTCTTTGCTGGGAACATATTTGGATGATAATTCATTTCCAGTATTTCTCAGAAGTAATGTTTATTGAGGAAGAACAATTGTCAAAAGGTTTTATTACAGCTCATCAGTCTATTGCTAGCGTCCGATGCCATTTTGCACAACAGTTCTGACACACCATAGCACAAAAATGAAGAAAATCAACATGGGGCGCTGTTTTGTCCTTTTGTTGTTTTGCGGTGTAGCATTACCGATGACCAATGCCTCAAGTCAGTTCTTTCATGCCAGGTTACCTCAGCCGTCTGTCACATTCTGCCAGGTGTAGAGGATTTCACACAACTGGGCACAGATGTCTCATACAATACATAAGGCACGTGAGGAAAATGTTTGTCTGTATGAGCTCACAATCGTTTTCAAACAGAAAAAAACAACAACAAGTCTAGTTCTCAAATGAGTAGCCGTGTTGGTCTGAAGTAGCACAATAAAATCAGAGTCCAGTAGCACCTTTAAGACCAACAAAGATTTAATCAAGGCTCACGCCTTGATTAAATCTTTGTTGGTCTTAAAGGTGCTACTGGACTCTGATTTTATAAGTCTAGTTCTGTTTTCCAAAAGCTCTGGCAGAAATTCAGAGTGGAAAAGCCAGTATGGTGAAGTGGCTAGAGTGCTGGACTAGAATTTGAGAGAGTCACGTTTCAATCACAGGGTTGTTGTTCTGAGGATAAAATGAAGGCTGGGAGAATTATGTGATTAGAGTCTCCGCTGGGGAGAAAAGAAGGGTCTAACTATCTAAAAGAAATTTAAACCGAAATGAGGCTGAAAAGAGAGAGGTATACTGATTGTCTCTGAAAGAAGACTGGACTAATGGGAGAAGCCGTGAAGGAAAAAGACCGTAATTTTTACTCCCATGGGGACAGACTTGGAAAAGCCAGTTTCTGGATCTTTCATCATTTGGCAGGGAAACAAGATCAGGGCTTAGATGGGAAGGCCTACAGCTCTTCTGACCGGGCTCCCATTCATGCATCCCTTCCCACATCCTCATAATTATCATCATCATGTTCATCATCATGTTTGTGAAGGGCATTTTCTGTTGCCACATCTTGATTATACAATGCTGTCCCCACCAGGCACTGAACCTCAGCCTGTTGGACTCTATATTTTTAGTTACTGTGTGTATGTTTGGTGTTCTTATATTCCTGCCCTTCTACTAGTTTCAAGCTTGCCCTTTAAAAGCATTTATTGGTTTCCCCTCCCTTTGCCCCGTGTTTTTATAGTTGTTCTTTGGTTGTTTTTATGAGACACTGACTGTTTTAAAGATTTTTTGGACTTAGTTGTTTAGAAGCCACCATAAATTTAGGGGGTAGTCAAACTGCGGCCCTCCAGATGTCCATGGACTACAATTCCCAGAAGCCCCTGCCAGCATTCGCTGGCAGGGGCTCCTGGGAATTGTAGTCCATGGACATCTGGAGGGCCGCAGTTTGATTACCCCTGAATTAGACTGTAGATTGTAAGGTAAATAAGTAAATCGCACTACAGAGCAGTGAGATTAGACCAGTGGTTCTCAACCTTCCTAATGCTGTGACCCTTTAATACAGTTCCTCATGTTGTGGTGAGCCCCAACCATAAAATTATGCCATTGTTCTTTCACAGAAATTAAACTGAAACTGACCAATGGGTGTGAAGATCTCTTGTTCGTGATTGTATATAAATTGTTTTTTTTTTCCCTGGGGTTTCTCAGGTCAGCTCTACCTCTTGTCCCACCATGCCGATCTCACTTGTTTCCGCTGCTCCAGACAGACGAATGCTCTTATCTCAATCTACCCTGCAAGGCTGTTGTGTGGATGCCCCCCCCCCCGGCCAAGGTTCTTGCCCAGCCACGACCCCTGTGAAACGGTCATTCGACCCCCAAAGAGGTCCTGACCCCCAGGTTGAGAACCACTGATCTATGGTATTTCTCAAATCTTCTTGTCCCAGTTACTGCAGCAAGGTTTCCTTGCTGGAGATGAGACAGCCGCCATCTACATATCTGTGGATAGAGACACCTTTCATTTAGCTGTTGTTCATCTCCCTTTTTAGCTCCTGTCAAGAGTTCAGTATTTGATATGGTGACCAACATTCTCAGCCTCATCTACCTCCCTCATCCCCCCTTAACCCTGTGACATATATGAGGCTGGGAGCATGTGACTGGCCAAAGGTCATCCAATGAGTTCCAATGGCAGAGTGGGGATTCAATCCTGGATCTCCCAGATTCTACTTGCACATTCTAACCCGGCCTTTTCCCAACTTTTGACTATGGAGGGGCCCCTGAAATAATTTTTCAGCCTTTGAGGAACCCTGGAAGTGATGTCGGCTGGCCCCGCCTCCCTGCCACACCCCCTGGAAGTGACATGTCACGGGAAGTGATATCACCAGCCACGTAAACAGGCAGGCTTGAGAAGAACTGGGGGTGGTGGTAGACAGGAGGCATATTAAGGCAGGAGCAGGTGTGCAGGCTCCGCCCTTCCCAGGCACAGAAACCATGAGAGAACCCACTCACTCTTGGGAGGGGGAGCAAAGGAAGCAGCCAGTCCCCTGGCTGAGTCAGGCAGGAGAGGAAAGCTTCAGCCCCCCTCCAGATCTCCTACCGACCCCTGATTGGGAATCCCTGTTCTAACCACTACATCACACTGAAAAGCAAAGTTAAACATCTCCTTAAAAGACAAAGTAAATATCTGTGTGGGACAAGTTGATACTGGTAGCCACATTACTCTGCAACCACAGGCTATAAAACCGGAGTCCAGCAAACAACAAAATAAATTCCTGCATCAGCATTTGTGACTCACGCGTCCATTCCCTTGTATCTGATGAAGTGAGGCCTGACTCATAGACGCTTCTGTTGGAAAACATTTTGGGAGTCTTTAAGGTGAGTCCTCTTTTATTATCTAGGACAGAGGGCAGAGATCGCCTCTGGTAAACAGGGACAGTTGGATAGCATAACAAGGACAGACGACCTACACCGTTACATATGAATGGGCCACATGTTGATATGCCACTGGCCTGTTGTCATTTGTACCATCTGCTCTGACTGGCAGCAGCTCAGGCAGAGAAAGGTGATCCCCACTTCAGCATATAAGAACCAACTCTTCTTTTTCTAAACCCCTCTCTCCCAGGCTACACCCTCAAATCTCCAGGTATTTCCAAATCTCTGGTGCTGGCAACCCTAGCCAGAACCTCACCCTTAGGCCTGAACTGTCCATGTTTGGAAGCCAAATACTTTGCTAGAATGGCCTAGGAAATCCGTACGTCCTGGAAAGCTGGTGACTGGAGCTTGCAGTCCGTAAATTAGTCTGCTCCTGGTCCAGCCTCCTTTACTGCAGCAAGGCTCCCTCCTACAAGGGATTAGGATAGTGGTATAATGGAACAGTCCAGGAGCTCGCTGCTCTATGAGATAATATTGCAGTCTATCACCAGGTTTATTATACCTGCCACTTCCCTTGCCTCGCTGTGACGTTTCCTTCCTTTGTAACAGACTTGTTGGCTGTCATGCCGGCTTAGAGAGTTTTTGTTGCCTGCTTTCTGGTCTCTGTAAGGAAAGCCCTCCTGCATGGCATGGGAGCTATCTCACATGAAGCTGCTTTATCCTGAGACTATTGATCTGTTGAAGTCAATGTTGAGTAGAGTTCTCCTCTACTCAGATTGGCAGTGACTCCCCAGAGTCTCAGGATAAGGTATTTCAATCCCCTCCTGCCTGGCCCTTTTAAATGGAGGCGCTGGGGACCGAACCTGGCACCTTTTGTATGCCAAGCAGATGAGGCACAGCCTCTCTCCCAAAAAGGATGGCGCTTGGTAATCGGCCTTAAGTCACAATAAGGACCGTGGGCTATAAATGACGTTTAATTATAACAACACCCATTTTTTCCCTTCGACTCTTTTTGTAATGGCTAGCAGGACGAAATATGCCAAGCGGTTTTCAAAGCCTGTGTTTTGATGCTTACCGGTGTCCAGGCCGCAAAACTCAGCAACGAAAAGGGTTGACTGAACAACCACTAAGATTTATGTATTGTTGGTCTTACAGGTGCTACTGGGATCTGATTTTCTTGTGCTACTTCAGACTATCCACTTGAATCTGCCATTAAGATTTAAAAAGCCTTTCCAGCCGGCCAACCTCCCCCAGCGCTCTGCCCGGAGCAACCCTCTGCAAAGTTACTCCTGCCTCAACTCAGTGAAATTTATGGCACTTCCCAGTGCGTTGTCTCCATACTAAGTCCTGCACGGTTGGCCAGCTCGGATGTGCTTCCTCCTTCTTCACTGCAGAATAATAAAAATGAAACTTCTATCTAGACAGAACTAGAAGGGCGGCGGGGGGAGGGAGGGAGGGAGGGGGGGAAGAGCCGGGGCGGAGCTTTGCTCGGCAGCCGTCCTCGGCTTTGAACATTGGGGGGGGGGGGAGGTGCTCAGCCTTCCGGTCATCCTTTTCTTAATGAAGCCTCCCTCCTCCTTCTCTGGCTGGGGGACGCTCGCTCGCAACGCTCCACACTCTGAACATCTCCACCCCCCCCAAAAAAAAAAGTGCTCGGAATTCCGATTAATAACATCGCTCCGTGGCTGGGGGTGGGGGCTGTCTCGCAAAGCTTTGGGCGTTTAAAAATAAAAGTGCTCCGGCGGATTCCGACCCTCCGCCTCTGCAAGCCGTGCAATGCAATGGTCGAATGCAATGCATTGCCTGGAGGGCTGCGCGCGGGCATCTCCCAGGCCGCTCTTGCAATCCGCATGCCTCCCCCGCCCGGCCGACCCCCCAGTCTGCCTTAAGAGAGCTGCAATCTGCTCCTCCGGCTCCCATTGACGTCAGAGCGGGCCGCACATGACCGAGGGGACCAATCAGCGGAGGCCTGGGAGCTGCTCCCGCAACAATCTTTCAGCGGAGCTTTGCTGCTCCTTCCTCCAGCCAGCGGAGGAAGCGGCTGAAACACGCCTTTCTCTCTCTCTCTCTCTCTCTTTCTCTTCTCCCCCCCCCTTTTCTCCTTTTCCCACACCGCCTCCACTCACACGCGGTCCCCTCCCTCCCCACCCCTCGTACACGCATCCGCAGCCCCCATCCAGACGTGCACCGCAGGCGCCCAAGAGAGAAGGGGGCGGCCAGCTGGCAACGGGGCTTCCTTTTCCTCGCGTTTTTTTTATTGTTCTACCCAACAAAGAGGATTCCCACCTCCTTTAGGGGGGAGAGAGGGGCGGGAAACAAGCGACAACAAAACACCCCCCCCCCAAAAAAAAATGAAGGCTTCCTTTTGTCTCTCGCTTCCTGCGGCTGGATCCGGCTGTCCTTCCGAGATGGATTTAATCCTTTGAAAGAAAGAAGGGAAAAAAGAAAGACAAGAAAAGAAAGAAAGAAAACCCAACCTTTCCCAAGCGCACCTGATCCAGAAGAAATCAGAGGACGGGAGAAAGGGAAGGAGGAGGAGGAGAGAAAAAAAATCCCCATTGAAGTTTTAAACAAGGATTTTTTATACAAATCGCTTCCTCTTTCGTGCGGGATTGTGTGTGAGTGTGTTTGTGTGTTGCTGCGCGCGCGTGCGGATTTTTTAGCCCCTCTGCCCGGGGCTTGCTCCGCGACCCTCTTTGTCTGCCAGGATTCCGGGTTTGTATGTGCGCGTCTTTTGCTCCCTTTTGCAACGCGCCCAGGTGACCGGGGCGGAATCCGCCGGCCCCGAGACGCGCTGCCTGCCTGCTCGCCTGCCTGCCTGCCTGCCATGGATGTGAACGGCGGCTGCGGCGGCGGCGGCGGGGGAAGCGAGCACCGGCCGCTGGACGAGAGCAAGGCGCTGCTGGCCGAAATGTCCGCGACGGAAGGGACGAAAATGGGGGCCGCGCTGTGCCGCCGGGGCGTCCACTGCAACGGCATGAGGTACAAGCTGCTGCAGGAGGGCGACATCCAGGTGTGCGTCGTCCGGCACCCGCGGACTTTCCTCAGCAAGATCCTCACCTCCAAATTTCTCCGCCGCTGGGAGCCCCACCACTTGAGCCTGGCCGAGAACAGCCTGGCCTCCGCCACGGTAAGCCGCGCTTTGCCTGCCCTGCCTGGAAGGGTCGTGCGCTTGGGCGGCCGCAGCCGTCGGGGGCCCAAGGGAAAGCGGCTGGTGTTTGGGTCCGGAGCGCAGGACTTGGGGGGAGAGCCACAAGGAGCCGGGGGAATGGGGCTGGGCGAGGGATGCGCGTCGACCTGGCGGCGGTGGGGGGCTCACCTGGGCACGAGGTAGGCCGGCGAAATCCTGACAGCCCCAGGCCAAGTTGGCGCCCATTGTAGGGAAAGGGTCATTTGGAAAGAGTGTGGTGGTGTGCTTTTTAGTTGTGAGTCTCTGCTGCGGCTCTAAAATAGTCGCCCCAAAACGCTCCTAAATTTGGGAGCACGTCTAAGCTGTGCGTTTTGGTTGGCACATTTGAAGTACACGTTTGGGGGATACGTTTTAAATATCCATTGGGCTCTGTGTGTGTGTGTGTGAAATTAATTGGTTGTTGCATCCAGGTTGTGGTGGACAGTCTGCTTTGTCTCTCCCTTCCCCCAAGGTAAAGACTGCCTTTTGGGGTTTTTTTTTTTGCTTCTTTAAATGTTATCTCTGATAGGTAATCAGATAGATTGGTTTAGAACTGTGGCAGAAGGGTGATAATTTGAAAAGGTTAAGACGGAGGTGGATTGAGGGCGAAAAAAGAATCCCACACTTTGAATGGATTAATGGGAGGTTTGTGGAAATCAGATGCTTCTTATTTATTTATTTTGATTGATTGATATACCCCCCTCTCCCTTGCGGTTCAGGGTGCTTAAACTTATATACTTCTGGTATGAGTCATTAAAAATGATTTGGGCCTTGGATTCCTTCTGATATTTTGGAAGGATTCCTTCTGATATTTTGGAAGGAGAGTGACTGTGGGCAGGATAGGAAAATAAGTTTCATCTCCGTGGGCAAATTAACTTCCTCCCCTTTTGCTTGAGGATTAGCCAAGGAACTGACCTCTGAAAGCAGCGAAATAGGCAGCACAAAGGTGTACAGGCAAAATCTTTCAGCAGCCCTCATACTATTGAGATGAACGGGGAAAGACTCAGTGGCTATTTGTCATCCTAATTCAAAAACACTGTTCCGGCTGACCTTTTCAAACTGTGTGTACCCTTTTATTGTGAATAATAATAATATTCAAAATATATATTATTGTCCTGATTTCAGGTCTCATGCAGTGTGGCATTTTGGTGCCTATACCTGAGCCCATAAACCCAATTCTTCAAGTCAGCTACCTTCAACCTTCCCAGATCACAGTGCCAATTCGATTCTATGAATTTTTCTCATTTTGCTTGAACTTTCTTGTTCCCTCCCCCTTAATTGTTCCTCCTCCACAGTCTCTAAACACTGATTGAGACACTTGACATTGGACACTTTAGACCAGGGGTAGTCAACCTGTGGTCCTCCAGATGTTCATGGACTACAAATCCTATGATCCCCTGCCAGCAAATGCTGACTACCCCTGCTTTAGACCAAACAGTCGCCCATGTATGGTGGAGACACTACCAGCTGCAGAACAGTAATTTTTTTCAACGCCAGACAGCCCTTTTGTACAAGGGCATAAACCGGTCAGTTCAACCGCAGGCTTTGGTGTGCTTTACAGTTAGCCAGAATTGTAGGATTGTAGTGCACTAACATTGTACAAAATCATTTGCTCCCCTACAATCCCATGCACACACAAAAATCTGTGGAGACCTTGATAAGATGGAGGCAGCATTGGGTAGATTTTCTTCTGTGGAATATCACCATTTGATATTCAGATGTGGGTACATGTAGATAAGGAGATGACTAAAGGATAGATTTATGTTGTTGGATTACACCAGTGATCTTGCACAAAGTGCGTGGCTGTTCCCTTGGCTCATTTTCACACCTAAGAAGCTGCCGTGAATTTTGACCTTTGCCGCCATTTTGTTGGAAGTGGTCCTCTGGAACGATCACGTGTTTGTAAGGCCTTCTAATTTAGTGCTGCTGAAGAAGAATGGGATCAGACCTAGGATTGGGACCCTTCTGCAACCCAGAAAAGCTGCCATTTAATTAATATTTATTTTAGAGGGTTTTTATGCTGCCTCTGCAGGGAACTTGCTTATCTTCCTACTGTTGCTGTGATGGGTTATCTGTCAGGCATACTATACTCCTCTGGTGAGGGAAGAAGTCCAGGGATCAGTCCAAAGGCCTCATACTACCAGCCAATCTGGACGCTTTATATTGCCAGCCAACCACTGGGTTCAGTGCTGAACATTTTTTATTCCTTTCTTTTAGTTCTGGGGCCTGAGCACACAACTGACTAATGATACTGAGGCTAAAATATGTTTAGGATGGGACAGTGGTAGATCTGTATGTTTCATTGCAATTTGCCCCAGTTATGCAAAAAGTGCAGGTGGGCATCTGATTTGAAAAGTGTGAGGACTGCTGAAACCTTACTCCCAGGTCTGCTGCTTCTTTTCCTACGGATCTTCTCCAGATGGTTACTCTGTCAGTATTGTTGAGTAGTTTGGGGAAGGAAATCACTACTAGGGGCAGACTGTGGAGAGGTTCTTCCCACTTCCCCCTGTTGTCTACGTCAGGGGTAGTCAAACTGCGGCCCTCCAGATGTCCATGGACTACAATTCCCATGAGCCCCTGCCAGCGTTTGCTGGCAGGGGCTCATGGGAATTGTAGTCCATGGACATCTGGAGGGCCGCAGTTTGACTACCCCTGTTGTAGAAGCTGGAGGTCTCCACAGGTGTCTGTACAAAGTATTGAGTGTATTTCCAGAGCATGTTGCTTGGGAAAGCTGGGATTCGAACCCTTGGAGGATGTTTTTTTTTTTTTAAGCTGGCAAATGTCTGTCCAATTATAAATTCCCCTATAGCTGGAGAGTGAGAAACTGGATTTGAAGGACTTCCTTTTCTGCAAGATACACTAAGATTTTCTCAGAAGTGAACCCTGTTGTAGTAATTTCTAAGCTATGTACTTTCCCAGGAAAGTGTCCTTAGGATTGGAACCAAAAACTATCTTATAGCCAGAAGTTGACTGTCTGATGGGTGGAGGTAATTGGTGGAACTCATCGCTACAGGATGTTAACAATGGCTCCTGGCATGGATGCTTGCAATAAAAAGGATTAGAAAAATATTGTGGCTGGTAGGTCTATATCAGCTTCTGCATCGAACTATTTGGTGCTAGGGATAGAGAACACAGAACGGCTATCACAGCGTGGCTTTCACAGCTTTGACCTATCAATATCTGACTGTCCACTGATGGAGCCAGGATGAAACAGTTCTTTTGCTGTTATCCATGGTGTTTCTTCCGGTTCTCTGATTAAAAGTTGTTGTTTTTTGTTGCCTACGGGAATAACAAAGAGTTTTTTATATCGGTTGATCTTTTCCTGTATGAAAGTTTACACAACCCCAGCCAGCTTCTTCACATCTTGTATTTTGTTTTATTTTCTATGATACACACAAACACACAGAAATTATATCATTGTCCATGGGGTCGCGATGGGTCGGACACGACTTCGCAACTAACAACAACAATATGTATATTGTTGAGTGTTATCTCTTGTTCCTTTTGATGTCAGTTTCATCATGCAGGATAAGTGATATTGAATTGGGACACCAGTCTTTTGGAGATTGTTGGTTGATTTAAAACTGGTGGTGGTATTTTTTGTTTGTTTGTTTAAACTTCATGGATTTGACATACTAACCTGGCTGAGAAGTCTCATTGAAGGGGGGGGGATGGGGATGGAAAAGTGGAAATACCTAATTGGTTCTGTCAAATGTTTTTAAATGCGGCACAAATTTTGATCCTGAGCACACTGACTGAGAACCAAGTCTTCTGATTTTGGGGGGGTCTTTGTCACTGGTAATGCGTGTTGAATTGAAGCCTCGGGACAGAAACTAGCCAAGGTCTGGCTTTGATTAAGGCAAGTAAGCAAACACTTTTGGGACTGAGTCTTTATCCTCAGCACCTTTACTTGGAAGTCAAGTACACCAAACAGTATAACATTCCTTTGGTGGTAAATAGACAGCTGCATCAGAGGGTCATGCAGCTTTCAAAATGCTTTGATATGATGGTTGTTCCAGAGAGCCATTCTAAACAGATCTACTCCCAAGTTTACTCGGATCGATTCAGTGGGGTTTGCAGCCAGTAAAGTGGTTTTATTATTGCACTGGTATTCCCTGGACCGTGATCCTAACCTGCCTGTTAGCTGATTTGCTTCCTCCTTTGGTCTCTGTTGTTTGGGGCTAAATTTGTTAAAAATTTTCAAAACTGAGATTCTGCAGGCATATATATCGGAACAGAGCGGTTTTTGTGTGTGTGCATGATCCATGGGAGATAACTGAAAAAGGGAAGTTTGAAAGACTTTTGTTGTTGTTGAGCAACTATATCTGTACTGCGTGTTGGATTTTAGGTAGCATGCACCACAAAGAAGGATTCATGCACTCAGGAAGCTTGTAACTTAAAGGAGCCCTTGAGAGCACTTGTTTGAAATCCTGCCGATTTATAAAGGACAGTGTTGTTCATTAGGGCAGGGGTAGTCAACCTGTGGTCCTCCAGATGTTCATGGACTACAATTCCCATGAGCCCCTGTCATTGTTTGCTGGCAGGGGCTCATGGGAATTGTAATCCATGAACATCTGGAGGACCACAGGTTGACTACCCCTGCATTAGGGCATCTCCCTTGCCCCATGTGCCCCACCTTAATCTGAATTCACATGTTTAAAGCATATTTCATATTTGCTTGTGCACCTGTGAAAACCAAAATAATAATACTAAATATGTACCACGTTTTTGACAGGTCACGCAGTTTAAAATATGTGGCTACCAGTTATCTGATCCATGCAGAAAGATCATTATTATTATCAATTATTATTAGATTTATTGCCCGCCACTATCAGCAAAGCAGTCTTGCGGCGGGTTACATAATAGTAAAACCCCACGTAAAATACAAAAAAGTCATTAATCCCCCCCATTAAAAATATATCCTGACGGCAAAACCTGTCCTCCCTCCCCATTCAGATAGCCCCCTCTCTGTGCCTCATGGGAATAATTTAGGGAGGTGCATTTCTCCCTCCTTGGGTTCATAAAATGCATGTGTGATTTCTGCCTAATTCCCACTGCCCCAAAATCTGTAGTGACTCACAGATGTCTTAAAATGGCAATAAAGTTTTGGGGAAGTAAATGAACAACTTTTATGCAAAAGTTGGGTTTTGAGAAGGGGCGACATAGAAATTGGCAGGATGAAACGGACGTAGCATGTCAGATTCTCTTCTCGTGTTTAAAAAAGGAGAGTTGGAAAAATACTGCGAATGGGCAGAATTATTGGGCTGATTTTCTTTTATGTATGGGATGTAATCCGTTTTGACTCGATCTCAAATGTTAGGGATTATTAACCAGACTTCTGGAATCCGTATGATGCCCGAACCATTAGTTGATTTTTCAAATTAACTATGCTACTGGTATTATTTTTTATTGCGGGGCCAAATGTTTCTTGCTTGGCTCTGGCAAGAACCTACAATTAATCAATGGTTGATCAATGGTTGATCAATGGCAGAGATGAAGACTTTTATACCTAAAGCCAAACCCCCCTCTAGTCCTCTATTTATTTAGAATTTCATTTTTTTCTCTACTGGAACTGGTGATCCAGCTTCTGGTTAGACTAGACTGGGAGAACAATCACATGAATTTACCATATAATGAGTTGGGCCATATCAATTTATTATTTATTTATTTATTATCAGATTTCTATACCGCCAACTCCTGGACAAGCCGGCAGTTTTGTCTGCTCTGATTGGCAGCAGTTCTCTCTAAGGCAGGGGTGGGCAAACTGTGGCCCTCCAGATGTCCATGGACTACAGTTCCCAGGAGCCCCTGCCAGCATTCGCTGGCAGGGGCTCCTGGGAATTGTAGTCCATGGACATCTGGAGGGCTACAGTTTGCCTAACCCTGCTCTAAGGCCTCAGTTGTCTTTAGTTGCCGTTATTAATATTCATTTAAAATGCACAGAAATATGTATAAAATTCTGAGTGGCTGATCCCTGATATAGGAACTTGTATATTGAATGCAGTTCTGTTAGAATCATTACGGAATTTTGCTGTTGATCTGGTGAAATGGAGATTTTGTCTACTGACTTTTTGTTACTTTGCCGACATGAGCTGCAAGTCATTGTAACGTCGTCTGCTCTCCCCCCCCCACCCCCGTTCCGTTTTATTGTTGTGTCTGCACTTTCCCATTGCAAGGGACAACTTAAATAAGATGTATTTTTTGTTGTCGATGCACACCCCTCCTGTGTGGGATGTCTTGTTTCTGTGCAGGCATATTGTTTTCGCTGAGAATTTTATTTTCTACCAGTGAGCGAATGGAAATCTTTGTGTCATTTTTTTGTCTGTTTGTTTCACTGCTTAATGTCCCAGTAGAACAATTTTAATATTTGCAAACTTTTGTTTGCCAGGTAACTGCTTGCTCAGGGACATATTTCCTCCCCCTTCTGGGCTAAATGAAACTTATTAAGCAAACAGTACCTATATATTTCTATTTATTTGCAGGAAATGTTTATTTAGCATTTTGCTACTCGGTTAAATATCTTTCAAGACTGTAAATAAAATGTCCATAGTGCCAAAATACTTGTGTGTTAACGTAGTTGATTTTATTATGTCTTGTTAGTTGAGCTCTCTGCAGCAGTAGCATCCAGAACAACATACCGAACAGTAAGATGCAACAACATTTATTAAAAAAAAAAAAGTATTCTGCAGTTGTGCGCAGCTACTGAATCCCTGCCTTGCTAGGTGGCCTTTTAAAAGGGATGTTCCTTAATGTCTGTGTCCCTAAACTTGTAGGCATGTCGTCATCAGGAGAGTGGAAATATGTTGCTAGTCCCCATGATTCTGAAGATATATATATATATTTAAAGGCCAGGGAGACATCAAGGGTGAAGAATATCCTTGAGGAAGTCTCAATTTGGAACCGTTTAATTTGTTTGGCCTAGCAGCAGCCAGCTGACCAGTATCCTGGTCACTAACCCAGATTCCAGGAGTTAGCTGCCACACAATATCAAGCATTTTGAACTGGGCAGTGATGTGCAGGTCTGATAGAGAAGAAGCATGCTTGGCATGAATTGTGCCCATCACTTCTTGGGTAGAGTTCTTTGACACGACAGAATTCTCGTTTCCCAAACTAAATGAGCACAAGAAGCCCTAGATAAGGACATCAGATACGTACATATGCTCTTGCTTATTTCCTTGCATTTAGCAGGACCAGTTTGACTGTTATTGGTCTTTAACATTTTTTTTAATTGGCTTGGTTTGATTGCTGTGATTGGATAAGGGGTAGTCTCATTAGGAATATACACATCCGTTACTGTCCCCCCCCCCACCTCTTCTTCATCCTTATTTGGTTCTTTCTGTCTTCTCTTTACTTAGGAAATATAATTTCTGTCCTCAGGCATCTGGCACAGTAGTCTTAAAACCTGTACTACAGTGCTAATGAGTAACAGAAATAGCAATCCCTGTCTCAATCCACCAGCCAGATGTTTAGACATACTCCTAAGGAGATAGAACATGTGTCCACTGAATTACTAAATATCCCCCCCCCCAACAAGGTTTGCATAATGCATTGGGAATGTTGCTTTTGAACGGCTTTGGACCTTTCGGTTTGCTCATAGATTTTCCTGTCTCTAGCGGTCCTAATGCGTTAATTTATTGTGCCCCATTATTAAAGCAGACATCAGCTGAGTGCTTAACATTTGATTATGGGTAACAAAAGGCTGGTTTATACCGGTACCCTGATAGCTGTAGCCAATGGTGGATTTGTTTACATCTGTGAATGATGGGTTGCTGCACCAAACCATAGACAACTTTCTGATCACCCCATGCCCCGTGGTTTGGCTAGAGGTGCCAGCTGGGCAGTGGCAACAAGTTGGAGGTTCAGTGGGGGGACGGACATGGAAATAAGAGCTGCACCAATGCTGTGATGTCACTTTTGGCACAAAGCATACCAGAGTTTTTGGGGAGTTCTAGGGCGGTGTGCTGACATGTCACTGCCAGAGAATTAAAGAATTTTCGAGGAATCCTAGAGCATCATGCGAATGAAATGTTGTAGCATTGGCATGCTGTCTCTGTCCCCCACCCCCTAATTGTCTCCCACTGCTCTATTGGACAGCGTCTCCTGCTATTGCCAGAGACCTGGTCTTCTTGGGTTTGTGTTGAAAACACCATCGTGAGGTTCTACTGCTTTTTAAAGATCTACCAGTGAAGCCCTGTAAGGGTATTGGCTTTCGTGTTTCCCACTTTAGCATCTGCTAGAAACATGGTCTTTTCAGTGGTTTCCCCAGTGAGTTGGCAAATGGTCCCCCAGAGGGCTGCCTTTTGGAAGCAACTGGGAACCCACCTTGCCTGCAGTTCCCTTTGAGAATATGCGGAGGGGATATCCCTGTAAGTGAAATAAAGCAAAATGATTTCTTTTTCACAGCTCAGAAAAAGTTACCTCTGACACGAAAGCTCCTAGGGGAACTAATTGTTAGTCTTTAAGGTACTACTGGATTAAAAAAAAGAAGAAATGTTGACTTGATTAAGTGGGAAGTCTGTGGTTGATCAGGTTTACACACAAACACACACTTGTTTATTATCATTTTTCTTTTTTATGGAAGGGAGTAGAAATCCTTTGTGCCATTCTAACTGTTCTAGCTGAAACATGTTGATTTTACTTGCTGCTGGATTTACCCTTTTGGACTGTGGGTAGATTTTTATTTGTTTTTATTGTTTAATCATCTCATGAAGTCTTGCTAAAAAGCAGCATGCTAGTATTGTGAGCAAAACGGTTGGTGAGAAATCTACATGTTTGTGTGTGGAACAGCCATAAGTCATGGCTATTGCTGGTTTTATATATAGTTTAAACTACTATTCATTAAAACTATTGCTTTTTGAAGTTGTCATTTTTTCAAGATTGCTTTTGGGTTTTTTTTTAAGCTTAAAGAAAGATTCCCCCTTGGGTTTTTCTTTGGGAAGCCACTCTTTGTATCTTTAAGGGACAGACTAGAATTGGGGGGAAATTGGCAAAGGGTCATGATTTTGAGGTACCTTAAGGTGCTATGCTTGCAGGATTAAATCTGTGATTCTGGTTTACTAGTGCATTTGGTCAGGTGAGAGAATTTAAGATGTGCGAATCAGAATTACAGCTTGAGCCTCATTGTTAAACTGAAACTTGGGATTTTTTGATTGTATGTTTTTGTTTCAATTTCCTGTTCTCTCCCATAAAATATATACTTTCCTATCTGTCTAGTTTCACAAGTAGTGAGATTTTTTAAATTTTATTTTTTAAAAAATGGTATAATGTGTTGAAGTGCAGATTTATCAAGACCTAGAAACAGTAGCTAGAGCCTCTTGTGGCGCAGAGTGGTAAGGCAGCCGTCTGAAAGCTTTGCCCATGAGGCTGGGAGTTCTATCCCAGCAGCCGGCTCAAGGTTGGCTCAGCCTTCCATCCTTCCGAGGTCGGTAAAATGAGTACCCAGCTTGCTGGGGGGTAAGCGGTAATGACTGGGGAAGGCACTGGCAAACCACCCCGTATTGAGTCTGCCATGAAAACGCTAGAGGGCGTCACCCCAAGGGTCAGACATGACTCGGTGCTTGCACAGGGGATACCTTTACCTTTACCTTTAGAAACAGTAGCTGCCATGCAGGATGACCTGCACATAATTTTATTCCAAATAATACCTTGCAGGCCTGGAAATCGAAAGAGGGCAAAATTATATTTTCTGTTAGCAAGAATCTGGTGGACTCTGATTACTACGGACAGGCCCTGGTTGGGTAATAACAACAAAGTTACCCATTAACCTCCCCCAAGGAAGCGAAAAGTGGACATTGATGCATTGTTTTGAGTTCCACTTCTCCTCTTGTGGAAAGCAAAGCTGGAGCTACTGCAGATGAGAGTTTGGTAATAATGCAGGCCTGGCCCTCGATTAAGAAGCTGGTGTGGTAACATGTTGATGAGTCAACCACTAGACCAGGGGTAGTCAAACGGCGGCCCTCCAGATGTCCATGGACTACAATTCCCAGAAGTCCCTGCCAGCATTCGCTGGCAGGGGCTTCTGGGAATTGTGGTCCATGGACATCTGGAGGGCCGCCGTTTGACTACCCCTGCACTAGACGTTTAGAACAGAATCTGATTTGCTTGATTGTATTAACTTGCAGCCCAACCCCTGAAACTAAGGCATGATTTGAATTTGGTTTGGTTGCAGAAAGGCCATTTGCCTCCTGCCCCTAACACAGGTGGCTGCCTCCTTTTGCTTCAGAAAACGTTTGCCGTTCATTAACAAGGTTTTGTTTTGTTTTTTTTTCCCTTGAGCTCTTTATCCCAGCTTCAGGACAGTCTTTCTGAACTGCCTCCCAGCTTTTTGTTGCTGTGCTGTATTTGATTTTTTTTAAAAAAAAGAATGGTTGTTCACTTTTAATTATACATTAGATATTGTAAACAAAGAAGATTATTTATCATCATTATTTATTGGCTTTCTGTACTGCCATTCTCCCATGGTGGGCTTGAGGTATTTTTTTTTAAAGATTGCAAAAAAAAAAAAAAACACAACAATGGGCATGCCATCTTGAGAAATCCAACTTGGGCCATTGTGCGTGTGGAGAGGAATCAAAGAATTCGGTTCTGTTCCAAGAACCAGGGAGGAAGAGTTGGCACTCCAAGAAATAGGTGTGTATTTCATGGAACAGAATTGCTCTTTCTACCTGGCAACCCTCTGGGCTTCTTGAAGGAGGGCAGGATACAGATTTCACACCATAAATAAAAGCCAGGCTTGTGAGTAATACCTTTTAATTGTCCAACGGTTTGGCAGCCTCTGGGCATCTAGGATATTTGTACCTGAAAGTATTCTTTCCTTCAGATGTTCTGAGTAGTTTGAGGCTATACCATCAGAAGCAGTTCTTGCCTTCTCCGCTCCAGAACCCCGCTTAATCTTGGCAGGTCCCATTTCTACAGCCACCCTCCCTTGTGTAGTCCACTACCACCAGATCCTTCCACAAAGTGCCAAGAAAAAATATCTGCTGAAAACAGCCTTCTGTGATAAGTGTGGTAACGTATAAAGGAGTGTCCCATCTTCCAGGGCTGTGTGTGCGAGAGACATCTGATTTTAAGAACATAAGAAGATCTCTGTTGGATCAGTCAACTAATCCATCTAGTCCAGCATCCCATCTCTCGCAGTAGCCAACCAGTTCCTCTGGATAGTCAACAAGAGAGCATAGAGTTGAAGCCATTTCCTGACGTTGCCTCCTGGCTCTGGGATTCAGAGGATTAGTGCTTTTGAATGTGGAGGTTCCGCTCAGACCGTTTATGCACTGGAGGTTTCATGCTGGGCTGCAGGCTGGAGTTTTAGTCGTGGCAGGTTGCCCCACGTCTTCCTGCACCCACATGGGGGAGCATTTGGCCTGGTTCACCTCATCCACCACCGATCTGTGCTCCTGACAGGGGGGTGGGGCAGTGAAGTTCTCAGTGCATAAACGGTCTCAGTGACCATGGGTAGCAGCCAATGATAGACTTTTATCCTCCATGAAGCTATCCAATCACCTTTTAAAACTTTGTTTCTGCGGCCATCACTACATCCTCTGGTAGTGAATTCTGCTTATTAATCACTCTCTGTGTAAAGTTGTATTTCCTTTTGTTCGACTTGAACCTACTATCCATCGGCTTCATTGGATGCCCTTAAATTCTAGTGTCTTGGATGGGAGGAGAAAAAGTTCTTTTTGTCTTTTTGTCAGCTCTTCCCAACCCATGTGTAATTTTATCAGATCAAACTCTGCCTTTCCTGCTGACGGATGGTTGGCTTGTTCTTTTAAACCAGTGGTTCTCAACCTGGGGGTCCAGACCCCTTTGGGGGTCAAGCGACCCTTTCACAGGGGTCACGGCAAGGCAAGCAGCTTGGCTGGGGGGGGCGCCATCCACACAACAGCCTTGTGGGGTAGATTGAGATAGAGCGTTCGTCTGTCTGGAGCAGCAGAAAAGAGCGAGATCGGCTTGGTGGGAGAAGAGGCAGAACTGAACTGAGAAACCCCGGAAAAAACTCAATTTTTATACAATCGTGGAAAACGGATATTCACGCCATCGGTCAGTTTTGGTTTAATTTTGGTTGGGGGGTCACCACAACATGAGCAGCTGTATTAAAGGGCCGCGGCATTAGGAAGGTTGAGAACCACTGTTTTAAACAAATAAACAAAAATTCAAAGAAAACTATTTCCAAATGTGTGTTTTTTTTTTTAAACTAAGCAGAATATTTTGAAGCTGGCCTGACAATGTTGCCTATTTCAGGATTATCAGGGGCACTCGGTCACTTCAGCTGGCTGGAATACTCAGCTGTGAGTATTCCCCCCTTGCATTTCACAGCGAGCCAGGAATTGTTTCCTGAAAATGAGATGCTGTGCGGGGCACAGAACCAAAGACTTTCCGTTCATGTGGCACCTCAGGAGGGTATCACATTCACCACTGGGGGCCGGCAATCTATCCCCCGCCCTCCGGCAGGCGCTGTGCTCTCCTGGCCTCTCACATGCGAGTTCAAGTCACGCAGGCTGGCTCCTGGTTGCAGATTTCTGAATTCCCTGAATTCTAGCCGGCTTCTTCTTTGTGACCACACAGCTGAGTGTCATGTGCACATACAACAATCCACGGTGACGTCTCTTGGTCATCTCATGTTCCTCCTTCAGGGAAAGGTTGAGGCAGCTTGCTGAAGGGTGAGGCAGAATGATCTCTCGGCCTGATTGAGGTCAGTTCCCCAAAGCTAGCCTGGACAGGAAAGACTGGTGAGGTGAGCAGAGCAGGAAATGAAATTGACTGGCCAGGGAATTGAAGGGAAAAACACACAAAAGGCTTGCTTACCTAAGTAACTGAGGTGGAGGAAATCTATGAGATAGTCACAAAGTTGGATTGCGGGCCCAGGAAAGGCCCGGTAACAGAAGAGGAAGTTGTAGGATAGAAGTAAGAAAAGGCAGGAAACCAGGTGCAGGGAGAAGGAAGAAGTGAGTTTGGGAAGCTGTTCACGGCTTATGCTTTGCTATTTCATGCCAATAAAGGGACTCTGACTCTGGGAAACTGTTCAGGCCCAAGGGATTTCCAAAGAGATTCCAAAGAGACAGCAGCCCTGTCTCCCAGCAGCCTGTGATCTGAGGCGGCCCACAGCTGATTACCCTGCTATCCACTTCCTATAAACATACATCCTTAGTTCTTCTCCAAGAAGAGTAACAGTGCCTGGCTGGAGTAGCTTGTTTGCTTTTCTGCCCACTTCTGGACCAGAAAGGCGATTCTGGCATCTAGTAGCATCATCGATCTCTGACTGATGAAATTGTATGTTCTGCTGATTTGGGTCACTTTTTAACTCTTGCAGCTGGAAGGCGGTTTTAAGATTGAGCATAAATCTTGTATTTGGGCTGGACAAGAATATTCCAGAAGCACGTGACCCAGTATTTTTCTCATGTGGATGTCAAAATGGCGGTGGGAATTGTGGTGCTGTCAAGTTGCCGCTGATTGATTTATTTATATTTTTATACGGCCCTTCCCTACGGCTCTGGGCAGTTTACGTAAAACATTTTGGAACATTTACATAGAACATGTACATGGCCATCCCATGGGGTTTTCAAGGTAAGAGGCGAATGGAGGTGCTTTGTCTACCAGAGCCAGCTTTGCTTAGCTTCTGAGATAGAATGAGATTGAGCCAGCTAAGGCTATCCAGGGCAAGGCATGCGATAAAATAGCAGGAGGCAATATTAGGGAGAGGCTGTATCCTCCTTGCCCCGGGGGAGCTGCTTGTATGCTGCTCAGGGGATCACTGTATGAAACAGGTTGCTGGCCTGGATGGGCCACTGGCATGATCCAGCAGCATACTTCTAATGGTAGCTAAAATGATAGCTCCCTTGCTGGACAAAGGAGAGAATCGTAAGAGAATACCCTGTAGAGGTTTGTTGGCCTTGAGTATAACACAGACTACTAAATGGGTAAGCTGGTAGAGAAATACTGCTAGTAATTTTTGTGGATTCATTGTGGTTGAATTCCATTCTGGAGTCTTTAGTTTTGACGTCTAGAGCAGGGGTAGTCAACCTGTGGTCCTCCAGATGTCCATGGACTTCAATTCCCATGAGCCCCTGACAGCATTTGTCTAGAGTATTGTACAAGAGTCTTGTTTCACTCTTCCAGCAAAGGTTAAATCTGTCTAGTTGCAGTGGCTGGATGATTAGAAACTCCTTGCAAAATTTGTTTGGTAAGAGTGGAAATTGGGTAATGTCCTTTTCTTCTTCCCCATTGCCGTCTATCGCAAAACGTGGTGCCGTTCACTCATGAAATATCGTCTGTGTGTTTCATACTTTTGGCTCTAGGAAACAAAACGTGGTTATTTTGCTTTTCTCCGTCATGTATCATGCATGCAGCCAAGCATCCAGGATGGCCCAAGACTTTTATGACAGTGTTGGAACCAAACAGATCAAAGAGTTTCCTCAAGCTGGAAAGCCCACCCTTAAGCTGTTTCTCTTGGAATTAAGGTTTGTAAAACCTTACAAACTGCACTTGCTGCGGTAAATGAAGCCCAAAGAAAGTAGAGATCAGAGAAGAGACTCTAGGTTCTTTCCTGATGTATGTAGTAGGAAATGGTGTTCTTTTCCAGTTATTTCACTCTGGGGGAAAATATTCCGGGCTGTTCAGAATGAATCTACACAAGTGGGTTTCTCGCAATGAATTATTAAAAACCAAAGAGTTTGGCAGACATTCTTGGAATTGAGAAGAGATCACAACTGGATCCTTCCTGGTAGCCTCCCAAACTCATCTTGAAAAGTATGTCTTAATCTCTCCCTGGCTTTGCTCTGTAAAAATCTAGGTATGTATGATTTATTTTTAGGACTATCAGAGTGGCATCCTAACCAGCATGATAATGAAGCCAGGTCATGAAAGCTTATACTCTGCAAAATTTCCTTGGACTTTGAGGTGCAATTGAAATCAAATCTTGTTTTTATCCTAGACAGAATTTTATCTTTCCATGTCCATTGAAGCCCATATGCTTAGAAGGCAGTAAGTCTGTTTGGACAGTACCCAAGCAATATTTATGTATAAACTTCACTTACCGCTTGCTTTCCTTGCTGATCCTCAAGGCAAGTTCCAATTTACAATTCAGTCAGTTTGTAATTAGCTGATTATTTGCTAGCTTTTTAATCAACAAAGTTTAAAATCTTTTAAATGCACTTGCATTGTTAGCACGCCCTAAGGTGAAGTGTCCGAAGAAGTGTGTGCCATGCGCACAGAAGTTTAAACCCAGAATTAAACATTGTTGGTCTTAAAGGAGCCAAACTTCGTTCTACTTCAGTGGGGGAAGTCATCCAAGGATGCTTAGGTCAGGCCTCTGCTCGCTCAGGTAGGGCTATTCAAATTCAAATGAATTGGGTAGCCTTATCTGGGTGACCAAGGGCTGGCCTTCCAGTTTTTGGATAGCTCTCCACTCAGGTAGAATGCACCTGGCTAGCTCCACTTGTTTCCAAAACAATACAAACAAAATACCTTCGTTCTAGTTATAATAGAAGGGAAATCCTTGGGCCATTGTTGGCTAGAGACTCAAAGATCAAGAAGGATTCCAAGGATGGATTTGGATCTGAGTTCCGGCCTGAGGCTTCCAGGCTGGGATCTCAGAAACAGACAGAAACCATGGACTGCCCTGAATCCTGGCTCAAGGCTTGTGGGCTGGGGGTGCAGTCTGTGATATGCACAGTGAAGCAGTCCGCTACTGTGCCGAGTGAGCTCCTTGAGGCTTCAGGGGTGGGCTTCTCCATAGCCTTGATGGCCTCCAATCCCAGCGGAACTGCAACAGGGTCGGCAGCGGTACCACTGGACTCAAACTTTGTTCCTTTGCTGCTGAACCTTAAGGTGACAAGCAAGAGCATGTGTGATAGATTAGGCTGAAGTGCGTAGCTCAGGTTTTATGGCTGAGTGAGAATTTGATCTAGGGTCACATGCTCTGGAGTGGTTCGGCCGCTTTGGCAATCATCTGCAGGGGTAGTCAACCTGTGGTCCTCCAGATGTCAATGGACTACAATTCCCATGAGCCCCTGCCAGCAAATGCTGGCAGGGGCTCATGGGAATTGCAGTCCATGAACATCTGGAGGACCACAGGTTGACTACCCCTGATCTATAGGCTTGACTTTCTACTTTCCAGCAAGGTTTAATGTATCTGGTGCTATTTACATTCCAGTAAATCTGCCCGGCCAGTGAACTTATTGCTGGACTCCTAGCATTAAGCAATAAATTCAGCGACAAATCAAGAGTCCCTAGATTTAAACAAAAAAAATCTGCAAGATAAAAGATTCTGCAGAAGTTAGATCCGTTCGGTGACGGAACACTCCCTCCCCCTCCCTGCGTAGATTCTCTGATCTTTCTCCAGCATTCCCAAAGTGACGGCTTTCCCATCAGTGTCCTCCGGCCTGAGTCGAGAGCGCTGTGTCTTGAGATGCAGCGTTGCTCAGGGAGAGCAGTCAATGTGTTGCTTGTGCCGCTGACTCAGCGGGCTCTCCTTCGCATCCTCATTATTCCTTTGAATCCTCGCACATCAGAAGGGCTTGCAAGGGCGGGCAGTCAGTCATCGACGTAACAGGGTAGCTTTTCCACATTGCAGTCGGATGCGTGGAGGATGATTCGCTTACCGTGTGGCCAAGGACTCCCACAGTTGGGCTGTGAGTACAATGTGCAAAGCGAGGTGGAGTCATCAGCTGCACAGGGAGCCTTCACTGAAAACAAGCAGCTTTATAAAGTTGTAGTCCTTTCCCCCATGCCAGTGTGTGGGATCCTTCAGCTAAGGCTCAGAGAATGGCTGTGGGGCGCATGATGCTGCTATGTTGTTAATTAAGGTCATCTCCATGCTACAGACTCTGTTTTTTCCACCAGCCTGATGTTGTGGCTTCCTTCCCAATGACCCTGGGAGTTGTCATTTGGACTGGAGAGGGGAGGCATAAAAATATCTGAAATAAACTGGCAAAAAGCCTCTTACCCGTCAACATAGTCTAATAGTGGATTCTGCTTTCTATTAAAGTCTGATATTGACCTGTTTTGCATCAAATATGTTAGTTTTGCCATTGACCCATATTCCTTCAATTTACTGAACCACTCTGCAAGGTCTGGTAAGGATTCTTTTTTCCATCTTGTTGCATCTAAGATCCTGGAAGCTGTTGCCATAAATTTAGCAAATTCACGATACATTTTTATATTGTCTCGTACTATATTTAGTAACATACATTCTGGATCCGATTTTCACTCTCTTTTGCATTTCATCATGAGTCAAAATCCAATATTTACTTGCCCTCTCTTAAGTCCGCCACATATAATAAAATGATGCATTTATTTCATAGCATTTCCAACATTTCCAGTTATAACATTTATTGAGCTCAATACTATAACTTTTAGGGCAATATACCATCTGTAAAACATTTCATACCAATTTTTACTTTTTTGTAAACTTTGTTTACTTGCTATTTTTGCTTTGTATTAGTGCTTGCTTTAAGATTACTTAAAACAAAACCTAGGGCCAGAATAAGTAAGAGCATTTTTAGTTGCTGAGAAGCTGAATTGGGTTTGATTCCCCTGTTAAATGTTGTAGCCCTTATCAACAGCAACAAGCCTGTTCTGCTTTCCCATCATAGCCATGTCGTTTACTGGTTTCAGTAGCTCCTATTGTTTCCTTCTCCTTGACTCCTTTTCATGTGACTTCTTATTTGACTTAATTTTACTACCCCATTCCGATGCACCCATGTCCTAGTTATTTTCTGCCTTTTTAGTTCCTGATTCCCATGTCCCCCTTTACCTGTCTGCTTTCTCTTTTAAATTAAAGGGTTATCTACACAGACACACCCTCCGTGAGCATGCAGTAAGGAATGCTGTACTAGAAGGCTGCATAGATGACGGTTATTACTAGGTTTTCTATTATCAGGGTGTAGGAATCACTAAACAATTGAATGTTGTGCCATGTCACATTATTAATCTATGCCTCATCCGCTGTCATATACTCCATCCGGTAATGGGACCTCGCGGCCGGCCAAGCAGTTTGCTCTGCCCTTCCCGAATCTGGAGGTGATAGCATTGCTTAGCTTTCTGTGTGCACATGGTGGGGAAAAGCTTTTGTGGAACAGTAATACTTCACATTGGTGGCGGAAAGCGGCTCTTGCACAAGTGGAAATGCAAGAAACGATCTGGGTAGCATAGAGAGAGGAAAGTACTAGGCAAGGCAAAAGGTTTTGTGCAGGTGGAACTGTGCCACGTCGCTGGATTTGAGCCTTTACGTGGTCAGAAGGGAAGAAACAAGTATTACAAAAAGTGCGCTAGAAGCAATTGATGCAGCATCTTTTTTGATGGTAACAAGGGGAGGGCCAGAAGGGAAGTGGGTGTTTAGGAAAGCCTTCTTTTCAAGGTGTGGCTCACTTGACAGATGATCCCTTGGACCTGTGAAGAGGTTGAGGCTTTGTGGACAGGAAGTCCCAGCTTCAAGCATTTGTCCCTGTTGACTTTGATTGAAGCTCCTCAGATAGGAGATGCAAGAGGGAACTCTGCTTGAGAGCCCGGTTTGCAGAGTTGACAGAAGCGAGCCAGATGGCTGAATGGTCCGTCTTGATATAAGATAGTTCCCTATATTCTTTCATGGTGCTCGTGGCATGTTTCTTTGTCTGGCCCCCTCCCCACAGTAATGGTGTCATGATGGCACATGGAACAAAACAACTCCTGGAAGACAAAGAAGAGTTGGTTTTTATACCCTGCTTTTCACTCCTGAAAGGAGTCTCAAAGCGGCTTACAATCACCTTCCTCTCCCCACAACAAGCACCCTGAGAGGTATTTGGGGGGCAGAGAGAGTTCTGACAGGACTGCTCTTTGAGAACAGTTTTATGAGGACTGTGACTTGCCCAAGGTCATCCAGCTGGCTGGTTGGGGAGGAGCTGGGAATCAAACCCGGCTCTCTGGATTAGACGCTGCCACTCTTATCCACTCCTACACCAAGCTGGCATAAGCCTAGAACTTTATAAACACAAGTGTGTTAAATGGGCTGCCCTGAGCTGGTCCAGAGGAGCCGGATCTTCAAATCTCAGGGTCTAAACAGGGACAGTCCCTAAGCAGGGAAGACCACCAAGGAAATTTTGAATTGCTGCAGAGCCAGGCCTTGGCAAACCACCTCTCCTGCCTTGAAAACCCTGTGAGGTTGCCAGAAGTCAGCTGTGACTCAGCGTCACTTCCCACCCCCAAAATGGACCAGTCCACTAACCTGGGTGGGGAAAGGAAGCAGCCAGTCCCAACCTAGTATCAAGTTTTTCAAGTATGGACAGTAGTTCTACATCTGCATCCACACATGATCCTGCTGGCCTTTTGCGGATCTTTCTGGAGCCGCGAGAACCTCTGCCTGTGTATGTGTGCATGTGTCTTTGTGAGAGGAACCGCATCTGTATTAACTTTCCCTCTTCTGCTCTCTGCAGACCTGAACCAGTGGGCCACTAGCTTACCATTTTGTGCCTGTCTCTTGCTAAGATGCAACCGTTGGCACCTAAGTGAGAGCCTGTGTTTCCAGTCCTCTCTCTATCCCAGATCATTCGTCTCGGCATAGTAGGGGAAGACCTCTGGCTTGGAAGCACATGATGAGAATGCTTGGGGCATGGGTAAGGGCGTTTGGGTGGGAGGGGGACAAAGTCAGGGAAATGCAGCCCCGCAGTCCTTGCTAGAGATCCCTGGGCCAGAGATCTCTTCATATTTTAAGGAGTTTGCTCGAGTGGAACACAGGCCCTGTTTGAATTAGGAAATCCTACCGTGGCAGAAAAGGGGAAGTTTTTCATTTCTGTGGAATCTCTCTTTGCTTGCACAGGCATGTCATAGTAGCAGCAGTGTTGAGAAGCAATGCTATAATGCCTGAGCCGTCAGTATTGGTGTTCAGAACGGCTTTTAATGAAGGACACAGTTCCCTTTTTTTGCACCATCTTGTTCTGGCACATACAGTCACTTTGCGTTGAGTTTTCTCTTCTTCCTTGCTAGGGCTGGTTCATGCACGCAGCAGATGTGTGCAGCTGGCAGAGTTCTTCTGACAACTCTTCAGAATGGTTGTTGCTTTGAGCTGGCCTCTGTAGGTTCTCCTTTTCAAACTTTCCTGGTGGGTGTTTATACATGCTATGCAGTCCGATGGAGTTCTGCTTCGCTGCATTTGAAAGTGAGCTTTGGCTCAAGAGAAAACTTACACTGGGATAAGGTTGTGTTCGCTTTGTTCTGTTTTTAAGCTATCCCTGGTCTCCTGTGATTGTTCTGCTTCAGGTGGACATGGCCACGTATTTGAAATTCTCTTTCAAATTGTGCTGTTCTTCACTCCAGGCGAAGAGAGCAAAGGTTTTTTTAATACCTTGCCTTTCCCTACCCAAAGGAGTCTCAGAGCGACTTACGATCACCTTTCCCTTCCTCTCTCCACAGCAGAGGCCCTGTGAGGTAGGTGGGGTTGAGAGAGTTCTGAGAGAATTGTGACTGGCCCCAGGTCACCCAGCTGGCTGCTTGTAGGGGAGGACTGGGGAATCAAACCCGGTTCTCCAGATTTGAGGCTGCCGTTCTTAATGTTTGCACTACTCTGGTGCTCTCAAAGAGCTGTATCTTTGAACAGTTCCCCGTCTTAGCCTTGCTACATAGGAAACCTCCGTTCCCAGATTCTATACTTTCTTCCATGGAAATGGAAGTAGCGTCCAGGCAGGTTGGACCCAGATCTTCTAAGAATCATCCGTGTTTCTGTATCATGTTCCTTCAAATCAGAGTTGTATGCTTTGTTGCTAATATATATATTAATAATTTCCATTCACCACCATTGTTCATTAAAGTGCCTCAGATGTTGCTCTCTTCCCTGCAAAAGCCAATTTCTCCTCCTCCTCCTCCTCCTCCATCTTCATTTTAAGTGCTGGTGAACCAGCGTTTAAGGTTTATGTAAAGAAGTTTAACAGAGAAGAATAGCATAAGTTAGCACGGGTTACACAGGGGTAGTCAAACTGCGGCCCTCCAGATGTCCATGGACTACAATTCCCAGGAGCCCCCTGCCAGCGAATGCTGGCAGGGGGCTCCTGGGAATTGTAGTTCATGGACATCTAGAGGGCTGTAGTTTGACTACCCCTGGGTTACAATATGCCTTGCTTTTCCACTAATACATTTACTAACTACCTATCTAAATAGAATAGTAGCTATGAAACTCATCTGTGGGCCGATTGTTCATTAGGCTTGTAAGGTTCACCATTTTAGCCAGCTCCCCCAATTTTTGAAACCAGTCTGACTTTTGGAGTATCTTGGAGTTTCCAGAGTCTTGCAGCCACTATCCGCGCTGCTGTCATTGCATGAAAGAAGAAATTGCTAGCTTTTTGGGGAGCATCGGCCAGCAATGCACTCAATAACATGAATTCAGGAGAAAGTGGGAATTTGATTTTCAACATTCCTTCTAAAAGGCCATGGATTTTTATCCAAAATTTCTGGATTTTTTTACATGTCCACCACATATGATAAAACCAACTTTCTTCCTACATTTTCAGCATTTTATATCCAGATTTCCAGAATTTCTGCACAAATCATTAAGCCAGTTAAACAACTGCTTTTTAAAATACTTGTTCAGTCTTCATTTTTTGGCTTTGTTCAAGGGAAGCTCAGGACTTCTTCGTGAGATCTGATCAATGCCTCCCACTCTTTGTGCTCTTATTCTGCAAAACAAAACCCCCTGCACCCATAGCTCTCATGCTGTTCCCTGATAATGTAATTTATTTCCCCTTTCCATTTGCTGCCACCGCTTCTGTTTAAAAGGTGTTTTAAATATTTGGAACCTGTTGTGCGTGCATAGTTTGGCTTTCTTTATCCGTGCCTTTGGGGTACTGTCACGCTTTGGTCTGATCGTTCCAGTGTTCTGAGTGGTGCGTGGAAAAAAAAAGGTCTGAAGCAGGTTAGGTGTAAAAGGAAGAGGCTTGTGAATGAAATGAGTCAAGTCAAAACATGGTCAGGATGAGGAATCTTTTTCTGAGCTGATGAGTGCAGCCTGACTAAGACTGGAGAACAGGGGGAAAAGAAAACCAAAACCAACTCAAACTTGGGATTTGGGTCTGGATGGGGGTTTCTTTGATTTTGGCACACCCACCTCCCCTTCCTGAACTCTCCCTTCCAATCCTAATGCACCCTGGCCTTTTCTAATGTGGCTTGGGGTAGTTCTGCTGTCCCTGGAGACCCATCCATGGTGAATGCAAACCGTAATACTGAAAAGTCATCTTTGAGGTGTGGCAGTAGGGTAAATTTGAATTTTTGGCTCTCTCTGGAGGAGAAAAATAGTAGGGGTGGAATAACTATGCTTCCCAAACCATATTCTCCATGATCACACCACTTCTGGGGTTTCTGGAAGCCTGACAACTGTTTCAGGGGTTTCTCAGTGGTCAAAAAGTTGAGAGAGGCAGAGTTACAGCATACCTCAACACTCTTCAATTGGAAGTGAAGGTGGCCATAAGGTGTACTTCTGGTACAGGAAATAGGGTTGCACAGTAGCCATGTGATTCAGAAAGAAGTCCAAACGGGTTAGGACTGTGGACTATGCCATTGTGAATTGGTTCCTAGTATGAAATCTTAGCATTGTTTCCTTTGCCTCGCTTCGCCTCTGTCTCAGATCTCTGGTGGGTTCCAAATTTCTACAACTCAAACCGTATTACAGTTTGGATTGCTCAGTCTTCGGAAAGTCAGAACATGAAACTCATGGTGAGCGGAGGTTGGGAGCCCTGGAATATTAGAAGGAGTCTGTTGAGATATGAGTGGAGTTTAGCAATGCCGGACTTGGGAGAGGAGGGATGGAGTACAGAACTCCCCAATGCCAAGGCATAACTAGCAAAACTAGAGATACATTTAGATGATACGTTAATTGTTGAATTGTCTGATTTTTTTTAATGGTACATTGCCTGGATATTGGGGAGCAGGGAAGATGGATATTTATCTATTGGCTTTTAGCAACCCTGCTTTATGTTCTTTCTTGTTCCTCATTTGACAGGTGTTTCATGTGCCCATCAGGGCTTCCTGAGCTCTGAAGCTGAGCAGACTATAGCTTGCCATCTTCAGTTTCTAGACTTTTGTCTTAAAGACTTTTCTCCTTCCTTCTGGAAAAATACTCGAGGGGGAGACCAAGGTCCTGACACTTTCCCTTACCTCCTGAGATTTGCAGAACTGTACCTGCTGGGTGTCAATAGCGCCAGCTCTTTATTTATTTATTTATTTATACCCCACTTTCCTCTCCAAGGGGGAGCCCAAAGCAGTCTCCATTTGGTCCTCACAACCCTGGGAGGCCAACAGTCGTCCAGCGAGCTTCCTTGGCGGAATGGGAATTCAAATTCGAATCACCTGATCCTAGTGTGATATTCTAGCTGCCACTGTCACCCTAGCTCCCTTTCACATTAGATAATAAAAAATAAATCCTGGTTTTCCCTTACAGTGTTTTAACCTTCTCTTCCTCATAGTGTCAGATGCAATAATCCGTTTTTGCTTTGTCTAGGTAATGGTGCATTTTATGAAGTTTCAGTGTTTGTAAGCCTGGTGTTCAAAGAAGGTATATATATTTTAAAAAACCCTTTGTGCCCAGGGACAATGAGGCAGAGTTTCACAAGTTGCCCTGACCATGAGCCAAGTCTCTCCCCCCCCCAGTTGCCATAGAAACGTGCCAGTCTGTGTTTCACCGATGCGTTCAATACAAAGGGTGGCTGGGTGGGGATGGGTCTGGTTTCAGAGGCTGTGTTTTTATGCTCAAACAGAGCTGAAGATTCAAGGCCTCCAGGATGTGTTGTACTAAGAGTCACCCATAAGGGTTTTGTTCCAGGGTGGTTGCAGCTCATCATATAGCAATTCTCTGTTCCCACGTTAACCTTGTCAGCGGAGACGCACTGCTTCACTTTGGGGTGTTTTGTTTGTTTAAACAGATTTTTTTTGTTTTGCTGCTTTAGTGCCTCAGCCGATAACCTTCCATTCTCCTCAGCTGGTGCTGTTTGAAAGGGAACAAGGCTCAATTGGTTATTTTGGACTCCTTGGGTTTTCAGACACCATTGACCACCAAAGTTGGAGTGGCTGGTCATGGCCCAGTGTTGGAAAACCCTATGAGGGAAGGGTGTGTTCTAAGTTGACAGCTAGTATTAAACTTTGAGCAAACTTTGAAGTTGCCTTATACTGAATCAGGTCATTGGCCCATCAAGGCCAATATTGTATACTCAGATGGACAGTGGCTCTCCAGGTTCTCAAACCGTCTTTCACAGCACTTGCTGTCTGGCCCTTCTAACTAGAGCTGCCAGCTGTTGCCTGTTGTTACCTGCCTTGAGCCAACTGGGAAGGGTGGGCTATGAAAATAAAACCATCATCATCATCATTGCTATTGTTATTGTTGTTGTTATTGTTATTACCTGGAACCTTCTGTGTGCCAAGCAAGTGCTTTACCACTGAGCCATGGCTCCCTGCCCCAAGGCAAATAGGGAATTTTCTATCTCTGTTTATTAAAGCCAGAAATAATTACAGTAAGGCTATTCTCATTATAGAAGCTCTACTTCCAGTTGACCATCTTGCTGTGGGTGGTTTTCCTTACTGAGCCGTGATGCTCACATTTCCCTAGATTCTGTTCCCGTCCCCTGTTTCTATTTGCTAGGGGAGAAATCAGTAGCAGCTCAGCCAATAACTGCCTCTCGCCACCCAGAACAATTTATCTTCTTTCCCTCCTTCTTCTCCAGGGCATCTCGTGAAACAAACTGCGCCATTCTAGTGGCATTTCCTGAACTTGCACAAGAGTTCAAGAAACCCTGGTGTCACACATGCCTTTTTGTGCTGGGTTTAAAGAGAATAGGCTGCCCAAGGAGGTGGTGAGCTCCCCCTCACTGGCAGTCTTAAAGCAAAGGTTGGATACACACTTTTCTTGGATGCTTAGGGCTGATCCTGCGTTGAGCAGGGGGTTGGACTAGATGGCCTATATGGCCCCTTCCAACTCTATGAGTCTATGAAGAAGGGCTGCTAATTGTTCCTGTCTTGTAGCCCACCGTATCCCACTACTCTTATCTGATCTTATCTCATTATATGGCTGCCCCAGGGGGAAATAACCTTTAAACTATGAGTGAAGACTTTGTACTATAAAATGTTATTGCTCTTTGGGGAGTATAAAACTACATCTGGCTAAATGTAGCCATACCCAAGGTATGCTCAGAGCTGGTTAGTTCCTATTTACCATCTTTTGCTTTCCTTATTTCATGGTGGATATTTATTTATTTTTATATTTGTATACCGCCCTCCCTTTCAGCTCAGAGCGATTTATATTATAATTCTCCTGTGCAGTACAGTACAATGAACATTCCATATAAAACCTATTTAACAGTGAAACCTGTATCAAACAGTGTAATGTAACAACAGTACTTAATAATAACAACAATAAACAGTGTGATACAACAGCGTGATTGCCAATTATCTATTCTAGGGGTCCCTGACGAGGTTCCTGGGGGTGCCCCAGCTGCCCCGGCACCTTTCCTGGTATCCACTGTGTTTTTAGAAAGAGGGTGGGTCTCTTACCCAGCAGGGCCTCTGATTGGCCACGGGAGTGCCGATTGGCCTGTGCAGATTAAATGAGTGTGCTGAAATAAAAGCTTTTCCTTGAAGTAAGATTGTTTTTTTTTTAAGGACTCTCCTATTCTAACTTCCCAAACACCATCCAGATGGCCTCCTATACTGCTTGATCTTCCTCTGGCCAGAATGTAATTTGGGTTTGAACTCTGTCCAGTCTGCATTGCCAAATCTTGAAATAAAGTAAATCAGCAAGTTGTTCTTGGATGGCTTTCTCTAATCCAAACCGACCCAAATGAAACTTTCGGTCTAACCTCAAGCCTGCATGTCCAAATAGTTTCCGATGCCAGTTTTTCTGTCTCAGAAGCAGCGAACGAGACGGTGGCTTTGCTGTATTTAAAACAGGCGAGCTTGCGCAACCTCTGAGCAGCCCCCACAACTGTATTCCTTGGGACTTCAGAATAAAGAGTGAAAAGGGATCATGAGGGTTTGCCACAAGAGCCCCTGGATACTTGGGTGCCTGCCTTCTTGACCAGGCCTGGAGCCTTGTGTGTGTGCAATGGGGGCTGTTCATAGGCACTGCCAAACTGCAGTAGGTTTTGCAGAAGTTATCACTGGAGTATACTGCTGTTGTTTCAGAGCGTCACAGTGGGGACTGATTGGAATTAGCAGTGCAGACTGTTGCAACGGAGTACTTCTGTTGGAGACCACAAGAGTCCTTGTATCCAAGGCTCTAAATCTTGTGGCTGTTGATTGCTGATGCCAAGAGTCAGTGGGACGGCTATTGGTTTCCCCTAAATGCCGTTTCAAATTGCAGGGAGAGAGTGGTTCCAGAAGCTCGAAAAGCCCACTCTGAACTCAAGGTTGGGTAGAAGCAGTATAATCTAACTATACGTGTCTTTTGAGGCCTTTTCTCTGCAAATGTCCTGAGACTGATAGTGAGATTAAAGATGCAGGGCTGTCCTTTTTCAAAGCTCCTCTGCAAAGACTCTGGCATGCTGAGCTAACACTCAAGGCCCATGTTTGGGGCAAAGCTGGATGATTGCAAGGGGATGTTTGTAACTTTAGGGAGCCTTTCTTGGGAGCAAGTTCACAAGTCCTGAAATAAATGTCCTCTCTGTGCTCTGAAAGCAAAGAGAAGGGAAAGGCACTCCCTAAAATATTTCAAGTTGAGATAATTTAGTGAGAATATAAGCTTTCCTGGTTCAGACCAGTGGCCTCTCTCCTGGTGCATCCTGTATCATACTGTGGCCAACCAGTTGATCTGGAGGTCCAATGAACAGACCATAGAGGCTGAGGCTTCTCCTTGATGTTGAAAATAGCCCTGATCAGGTCTACTCAAAAGTCACAGTGGCTTAGTACAGTGGTTATCAATCTTCCTAAACTTTCCCTTTAATCGAGTTCCTCATGTTGTCGAGACCCCCCACCATAAAATTATGCAAGCGTTCTTTCACAGAGAATAAACCGAAACTGACCAATGGTGTGAAGATCCATTGTTCATGATCGTATATAAATAGTTTCCCCCCCCCAAGGTTTCTCAGTTCAGTTCTGCCTCTTGTCCCACCATGCTGATCTCGCTCTTTTCCGCTGCTCCAGACAGACGAACGCTCTATCTCAATCTACCCCACAAGGCTGTTGTCTGGATGGCGCCCCCCTGGCCAAGCTGCCTGCCCTGCCACGACCCCTGTGAAAAGGTCATTTGACCCCCCCAAAGGAGCCCCAACCCCCAGGTTGAGAACCACTGGCTTTAGTAGTCATGGATGGACAGAGTTCTCCGCCATGCATCTGTTTTGAAAGCTATCCATGCTTGTGGCCAACCCTACACCCACCAGAAATGGATTCTACAATTTAATAACTTATTGTAATGCAATGTACCTTGTCCTGGGAAACTAGGCCTTCTCTATATATAGTAAATCTGTGTCCCACCCTGTTTGTATCTCTTGGCCAGGCCAACTGGATGTAATGCTTTGTACCTGAAGCCTGACTCCTGGAAGTTTGTCACAATACATTTGTTAGTCTTGAGGGTGCAGCCAGACCAATTATATATGCTCAAGGTTACAAACAGAAGTGGGGAGGGAGGGTTTAGACCTTTACAAAGAGAGGCTAGACAGTGCCGCATTCAAAGGGACAGGTGTGTTGCAAAGCGTAGAGGAAAACCCCATCTGGTCTAAAGAGTAAACAAACAGTGGGTGTGGATTGTTCCCATCCACTCATGCACCTGTATAGCTATTAAAATGAATAGTGTACGTGAATTTGTAAGCAGGGATGTTGACTGTAGGGAGCTCTGTATTCCCTGGCCCAATAGAGACCCAGACAATGTCTCATCTGCGCAGGAATTCTACCTCAAACAGCTTTTTGCCTTTTAAGTTCTTCTGCTGAAGTAACATGACCTTTAAATTCTGTTAATGAATGTTCAGGGAAGTTGAAATGCTGTCCTTCACAGAGTCTCGGTTTGGGTCAGTTTATTCTCTTGCACAGAGAAAGTCTGTTTGCTTACATGGGAGTGATAAGATACGTTCTGGAAACCTGTGTATATATACTGAGGGTCCCCGGTCTAGTTGATCTTCTGGGCACTCTTGAATTATGGATGGGTAGTGGGCACAATCACGAAGAGGTTATCAGGAAATCACAAAATGGCGGCCATAGGGTTCTGGGGCCTCTTCAGTCGCAAAATGTTGGAAAGTTAAGATTCCCAGAGTATAAACTTTGACTCTTGAAAGCTTGAAAAACCTGTTGGCCTTTAAGTTGCTACTCAATTTTTGTTTTCCTTCTTCAGACCAACATGGCTACCCACCTGAAACTGTCTTGAGGAAAAGTTAGGACCAAAACATTCTCCCATGGCTTAAGGAAGTGTTTGAGCGGGGTTAGATTGTAGCTGCAGTCAAGAAATATAGTCTTCCCGTCTCTTGTTATTCCTTGAGGAATACGAAGAGGCACCTGTCCAGCACCTGGCATGAAGGAGACAAGCTGTCAGGTTTCCCACACTCCAGCTGCCAGGAGGAGTAAAACTTCCTAGACGTTTGGCTGCAGATAGAAAAAAAAAACAAATGAAACTAAACCTCAAATACATCTGTCATGTTTATAATAAACTAAGGTTACTTGAACATCCCGATCAACGGTTGATGTCTTAGTGTCAAAAAAGGAGTAACTCCCCTGAAGCATTATGATTTTCATCTAGACTCTAGGAGTTGGAGTTTGGAGCTGTTGACCTAATGTAGAATTTAAAAATCGACTAATTGGAGTGTTCAATCAAATTAGATCAAGTTGCATAGAACCTCAATGTAAGTTCCCTTATGAGGTATCTACAGGAACCATAAGGTAACTTACATTTTAACAAACAGGAGCTATTGCATAATAATAATAAAATATATTTTCACAGGCGTAACCTGCAAAGGATCATTAGCTTACAATAGATAAGGCAGCCAGTATGTTTTGATATTAAGCTACTTAGTAATAATTGAAAGCACTGAACCCTTTAATAATGTAATATCGTTAAATACATTGTAGCATGTGAATTGTTGTGAAATTATTTACTTCGAAAACATTTTTAAAAAGAATGTTGCATAAGTCAACAATATAAGGGCTTCTTTTTCAGAGCTCATGCAAATGTCCCAATTTCTTCATGGGAAAAAATGAGATAGTCATCAGACACTTTTGTCCTATACATTTTCAGTTTGAAAAGTCTAGTCTCAAGAAGCATTTTACTCATGGTAAAAAAGAAAATGTTTCATATTTCAGTGCCCCCCACAAATTTATCTCCAGTTTTTTCATCAGAAAAATTGAAACAATGTCACAAAAAAAAATCATACACACCTCTTGAATTTTCCCATTTATTTTACATGTGTTCATATTTCTAGGGAGCATGAGTGCTTTTGCACACGCTAAATGAAACAATATTGTGTGAAATGACAAAATCCGCTTGCAAACAGTCACTGAACTGAAATTGCATAATTTAGTATGTATAAAAACACTCATTTCTTCAGTTAGTTGCATTGTTAACAAAAGTAATCAGATTTCTTCTGTTGTAGGCTTAGGACCTATGATGTTTGAGTACTTCAGTTTTGTTGGTGGGGGGTGGGGGAGGACTGTAGAATTTTGCAAGAACAACATGAAAATGTAGCTATGTGGATTTGGGAAGGGGCTGCCAGCTCAGTGAAAGAGCCTCTGCTTTGCACGCAGGAAGTCCCAGGTTCAATCCCCAGCACCTCCGGTTAAAATTATAGCTGGCCGAGCCTTAGCTGGCCGAGACAGGGTGGAATAAAAATCTAAATAAAAATACATTAAAAATTACAGGACTAGGCAGTAGGTGCTATGAAAGGCCTCAGTCTAAGATCTTGGAGAACTGAGTGGACAGAACTGACTTTGATGGGCTAATAGATGCCTTGGGCTGATCCTGCATTAATTAGAATTGGACTAGGTGGCCTGCATGGCCACTTCCAACTCTTGTGATTCTGTAATGGCCTGATTCAGCATGAGGCAGCTTCATGTGTTTTTCTAGAATGTTCAGCCCTTTGGGTGGCTTTGGGATTGGCCGGAAGTTTGATGGGAGTAGCTACAGCTTGAGGAATGTGGGACATCTAGGCAGGTGTGTTCTAGGCCACTGACAACTTGCTTCAAGCCAGAGTCAGTTTATATAAAGGGCTGGAGGCTGCAGCTGGTGCCCTGGAGTCACCGACTTAGCATGTCTGGTTTCTGCTGGGTGCCCTGGGCGAAACAGACGGTCTACCTAGGTGTTGTGGCAAAGAAAGTCCTCCAGGAACTGAATTTCGAGAGGAGTGTTTCTTGACATCTGCTTTGGAGAGTGGGTGAGAGGGCCACTGAGATTAAGGTTGCTAGTTGTCTCGGAGGAAAAGTCCCTTTAATAAAGGTTTGTTGTGCCAAAAAGGGGCCTTTGAAGTTTTTCATGGCATGGAGCCAAATGGCGTCATCAGATGAATGATACAGATCCAGCTGCTATTAAAGGGACAGCTCGAGGGGCTGTTTTAAAAACTCTGTAATAATCGATTGGGAGATGTTACGGTATTTCCTTAACATTAATGAAAAAAAAACCCAAATCGATGAAGAGCTGAGCACTGCTAGACCAACTGGTTGGCTACGATGATAGACAGGATGCTAAGCTAGATGGACCATTGGTCTGAGCCAGCTGCATTCTTCCTGTGCTGTTATATTCTTAGGACAGCGCCACATTTTTTCTGTGTCACAAAAGAAAATCAGAGTCCAGTGGCAACTTTAAGACCAACAAAGATTTATTCAAGGCGTGAGCTTCTGAGTTCCAGCACTCTTCCTCAGAACTGTGTCATCGGAGTTCCAGATGACAGGTTCAGACGGAGTTTCTCTGTATTTCAGCATTCGCTTCAGCAACAGTTCCATGTCCTTACAAACACTGTTTTCTTCACCCGTGGTTATCATTGTAGAAGAGAGGCAGTAGGAAAATAGGTCAGTATCAGTGAAGATTTGCTATTGCAACACCCGGTTTCGTTCTACACCCTTCCCAAATTATACAGCTTTCTTGCCTCAGTTCCTGCGTGCACTCTGGTTTCAGTTATGGAAATCCATCTAGTAAGACTTAATGCAATATGTTATGTTTATTATATGGGGCCAAGCCCAGCTGGATTCGGCAATGGTTAAGGGGCGGGGAGACAGCGCAGCTAAGGGGAGGCATTGCCCTCTTAGCTAGCAAGCAAGTTGCTGCAGGCAGTGCTTTCCAGAAAGTGGAGTTGAGATGCTTAAGTAGCAGTTTCGTACTACACTGGCATTCCATCTGAGGGTATTCTCCGGTCACCTCTGGCTTTATGGAACTTCCTGCTACAAAATGTAGCATTAGTCTGGATGCCTTTAAAAGGTGACCAGGCAAATTCATGTCAAAGAAGTGGGATTAGTAGCAATAATTACATAGAACCTCTGGGTTCGGGGGCAGTATAAGAATACCACTTAAAGGTAAAGGTATCCCCTGTGCAAGCACTGGGTCATATCTGACCCTTGGGGTGACGCCCTCCAGCGTTTTCATGGCAGACTCAATACTCATTTTACCGACCTTGGAAGGATGGAAGGCTGAGTCAACCTTGAGCCAGCTTCTGGGATTGAACTCTCAGCCTTACCACTCTGCGCCACAAAAGGCTCTATATGGTCGTAACACCCAATAAATGTTTAACAAATGTAAAATATACATTTTCATGGCAGACTCAATACGGGGTGGTTTGCCAGTGCCTTCCCCAGTCATTACCGTTTACCCCCCAGCAAGCTGGGTACTCATTTTACCGACCTCGGAAGGCTGAGTCGGCCTTGAGCCGGCTGCTGGGATTGAACTCCCATCCTCATGTCTGCTGCCTCACCACTATGTGCCACAAGAGGCTCTGAATACCACTTACTGGTAGGCAAATTATAGGAAGGTGGTAGTCTTGCGTTGCTTTATTTGTGAGCTTCTCAGAAACATTGTAGTTGGCCTCTGTAGGATATTGGACTGAACAGCCCGTGGGCCTGACCCAGCAGGGCTCTTCTTATGTTCTGAGAGTTTGCAAGGCCCTGGGCAGAAGTATTGCTTGTCCCCAGAACCATAAAGCCTGGCACTGTGCTTTCTTTTAATGATTGATAAAAGCTTAGGCAATGTTGAGCACACTGTCACGAGTAAATCAATAAACAAACAACTCACATCCAACAAAGATCTCTAGAAAAGCAGTCTTTCCATTTGACTTGCAACGCTACGTTCAAGCCAGACTTCCAGGCGTTAATGTTAAACTCCTTATGTGTTTTTCAACTATTTGGCATTTCAGAATGTCCACGAAAAGACTGAAGCATGTAATCAAAAATTGCAGTTGTGACTCCTTCGCAAATGGTCACACAAATAACTGTGGCTCTCTCAGCTATATTTTCTGTTCATTCCAAACCTTATATTGGGGGGAAATGTCAGAAAGGTTCCTACCTCCCAAGCCCAGCCCTTTAAATACTTTTTATATACAACTTCAACCTGGTTCTGCCAGCTGTAGATTTTTTTTTGGGGGGGGAGGGTTTCCGGTTGCTGGAAATAATGCTTAAACCGTTTGCAAACTGACTGATTCAGGACAGTTTTTTTCCTCTCCTGGTCGCATGGTGGACTCATTCTGCATTCCAGTATGATCAGCTTCCTTTTCACATCTGTGTGGGCCTGCCACAAGGCATTCTGGGAGTGGCAACAAATTCTGAAAGGCAGAATGAGAAAGCACAACTGTGAAATCTCTCAAAACTGCCCCGTTAAACTCCTGCCCCCTTGTGCCCACTTAAGCGCCGTTAATTTTTAAAGGATTAACACATCTATTCCAGCTCATGGATCTGTGGACCCTAATGGGTGGCTTTTGTGTCAGAACTCCGCCACTGACAGAATCCCTATAACGGGGGTAGTCAACCTGTGGTCCTCCAGATGTCCATGGACTGCAAGTCCCATGAGACCCTGCCAGCGTTTTCTGGCAGGGGCTCATGGGACTTGTAGTCCATGGACATCTGGAGGACCACAGGTTGACTGCCCGTGCCCTATAACAATCATGAAGTGTTGCCAGATGTTTCATTGAAAAGCCGACCTTTTCACTGCAGCAGCGAATCAGAGTTGCTGTTTTTCTTTACCAAGACAAAACAGGGACTCTGTTATTGGTGGTGTCTGGGAGTGCTTTTCCATGGTTTTTGGCGGAGAAACCTGCTGCTTTTAACTGGATTGAGCCTGGGACCACCTGTGTGCACACTATGTGTGGCTGCAAAACTCAGCCACAACGCCTTCTATATATGACGTTGTCTTATATTGTCCAAGCATAAAACTGACATATTCAATCAGACCATTGGTTTCTCAAGGTCAATATTGTCTTCTCAGACTGGGAGCAGTTCTCCATCGTCTCAAGTGGAGGTCTTTCCCATCACCTACGAAACTGGTCCATTTGGCTGGAGATGCTGAGGGTTGTGCATGGGACCTTTTGCACATCAAGCCAATGCTCTACCACTGAGCCATGCCTTGTCTAGTTCTGTTTTCTCTGCCCTGCTGTCCAGAGGCTCTCCGAGGTCACAGGAAAGGGACGTTTCATAGTCCTGACCAACATCATCAGCATATTACAACCGTCCTCTGTTTCAGTTGTTATTGTTATGGGTATTCCAGCTCTAGTTTTGTTGAAGTGTTTTTCTTTGGTTTTAGTGGTCTCTAAGGTGTGTTTTTTATTATTTTTAAAATATCTTTCCGCTGCCTTGGTGGCCCTGATGATGGCAGAAAAGAGGAAAATGTGCAAATCTTGTAAATAAATAAATCAACCAGGAAACATAGGAAAAAGGGATGGTGTGAGTGCCCTCTTGTTTCCAGTCAGTTTCCTGAAGCTCAGGAAGAGCAGCGTGAGTATTGAGCAGCTACCACAGCGGCAGAGGGTTGTACATGAACAGCTTGACAATGGAGGTTCTGCCTCTTGAGAACTCATACCTTCCAGAATTTGCAGGTCTGTAAGATGCTACCTGACTTGAATCTAGCTCTTCAACTACAGGCCAATGTGGCCAGCCCCTGAAACTGAACATCTTGTGAATGCTTTTTAAAAAACCCTTGTCTAGTTTGTGTGGCTCCCAGAAGGATTGAAAATGCCTGGAATAGAAGTGATTTCCGAAACCGCAAGTGGGCTAAAAAAGATTATTTGGAGGTCAGAGCAGGTGCTGTGATTCATTGACTGAGCATCTGTGGTGCATGCAGAAAATCCCAGGTTCAACACCCCCCCCCCAAGTTCCCAGCAGAAATTACCAGGTCGTAGGTGATATGATAGACTTGGCTCAGGACCCTGGGGAGTTACTGCCAATCAGAATAGATTGGACTGAATTTGAAAGGTCAGGGGGGTCAGACCTAGGGTAAGATAGCTCCACAGGTTGAGCGTAGGTTTGCCAAATTGAACAGGTTCTAAGGAATTATTTTGTAGACTGTAGCTCCTGTGGCTTCATTCTTGGAGGCCATCATGTTAGTGAAAAAGCAGGACAGAAACTTAATATATAAAATAAGATTTCACAACTATTGCCCACTTTGCTCCACCTTCTGTAGTGTACAGTAATACTGGAGGGATAAGAAGTGTCCCTTTTTGCCAGGAACACAAGTCAGTGATAGTTATAATGCTTCATCTGGACTGCATTTCATAATCTTGGGGTGTATAAGGCATGTTCCTAGATGGTGGTAATTTCAATTGATAAATTGGGGGCATGCTCTACACCAGGGGTAGTCAACCTGTGGCCCTCCAGATGTCCATGGACTACAATTCCCATGAGCCCCTGCCAGCAAACGCTGGCAGGAGCTCATGGAAATTGAAGTCCATGGACATCTGGAGGGCCACAGGTTGACTACCCCAGCTCTATACCACAAGCTGGTTTACAGTGTTCAAAACTCCCAAAGCCAGAACATATCAATAGTGGGATGGAGAAGGACTGTAAATGCATTATCATGGGTAGGTTTTTCTCCCCATCTTTTGTTACCAAATCTCTTGGACTTGGACATGGCTGAGTCCCCCCCACCCACCCCATCTTACACCAACAGGGATACTCTCTAGACACACACAACTGCATCAACCATACTAGACACACACAACTGCATCAACCCAGCCTCCTGATGGAATTTCTCTAATCAAACCTGTTTTGATGGAGGAAGGGAAAGAAGGTCCTACTCTTTTGGGCTAGCAAGGGATAATGTGCATCACTTCCTCCTGCCCCCAAAGGTAACCCAATAGGTTCTACATAGGCTTAGAAGAAGATGACCGAGTTGTTACAGAACGAAAAAGGGACGTGGCACTCTTTTCACTGAAACCCATTAAGTTTTCCCAGCAGTGCATTGTGTGTTCCGCACCATGAGGAAGTTGGTTTGTTGGTAACTGAATAAGTTTGCATGAGTCTTATTTATTTTTTGGTACAGTTATTCTGCACAGTGTAATATTTTTCTAGCTTTGGTGGAAGGGGCAAGGAGGCTTTCCCGTCAACCCCAAGAAATCTGATTCATCCACGTTTTCTGAGATCTACAGTAAGTAAGGTCTTCGTTTGGCATCCCTGAAGACTAGAGCTAATTTTTTAGAAGGTACCTGAGATTCTTTAAGACGCTGAATTCTGCAGCTGATGTGGCTTCTGTGTTGTAATGAGAATCTCTGGGCGTGAACATACACAGGAAGTAACTGTCTTAATCTCAAGCAGAAAGACAAGCAAATAGCCACATTTGTGTATGCATTGTGTAGCAAGGGTTAAAGCAGGTGGGAGGGTTGCAGGTTCTATGAATGGCTTTCGATCAGCAAACTTAATTAACCTTTATCCCCTCTGTGTTCGTCACTGTATAGTTCTAGAACTGTGAAGAGTCATAAAACAATTCTTACTCGTCCTATATTGTTGCAGTGATGTCAGTGTGGTCCAGCCGCTGAGACAGAGGTGACTATGGCAGGCCTGGGTGAATCAGGCCTCTTTATCTGTCTGTAGGAATTTTCACCCGGGCAGGTTTCCGGTGTCTGGTTAGAAACCATAAGGGGAGAAGAGACAGAGGTATGGAGGAGATCAGGTGGACGCAGCTCAAGTTTCTGGCCAGGCCTTGAAAGGGAAGCCTGCTTGAGCAGAGATGAATTGTCTGAATAATTGTGTGTGTGTGTGCATTTGTGACACCTTTGGACACCAAAGCAGCAACTGAGTGTGGAAAACTAAATCCAATCCTCAGTTTTTGGATTTGGCTTGACTTCAAGGCCTCTGTTCCTACTCTCTTTTTTGGGGGGAGGGGGGTGTTTGTTTCTTACTCTACTGTGATCTGAAATTTGTGATAAAAGGAAAAAAACTAAACTCTGTCCTGTTTTGATCCTGATTTTTTGTTTAAATTACACTTTAAAAAAAATTGGGAGAGAGAGCCTCTCAATTCTTCCCATTCAGGTACTGTTGTGTGCAACTAGAAGACACACTCTGCGTCTTGGTTTATAGAACCATTCCAGAGCGAAAGACCAGGGGAGGAGGGAATTGCAGTTGTGTTTATAGAGCGTAAATGCCTGTTCTTTATTGCCCTGTTACTGCTTGAAGAGTATTTTTAATTGAGACTGTGGTGCCTGCTTAAAGCTCCGTGTGTTTGGAATGTGATCAGCAAAGGCTTTCTTAGGTTTTGCCTGCCCGACATTTCAGAGATGCGCTTCCTACTCAAAAGACTTGCAGCATGCAAAGGCAGTTGCTTAACGTAGCATACAGAATTTTGGGGTGGTAGTGGTGGCTTAAAAAGCAATGTAGGGTGACATTAGAGTCTGGCACGCCCAGTTTTAAGTCCCGTATCTGCCATAGATGCATGGCTGCTCAAGGGTTGTTGTTGTGAAGATATAACAGAAGAGGGGGAGAACGGTGTCATAAGCCACTTTGGTTCCATTGGGGAGAAAACTGGGGTGGAACTAAATAAATATCCACTTTACAACTTGGGTCAGTCTCTGGGGTGCTTCAGTCATGTGACCAGAGTCCCACATTTCCTGCTATGTTTTCCGGTGTTAGGAACGTAAAAATATAAGAAGAGCCCCATTGGATCAGATCAGTGGTCTGTCTAATCCAGCATTTTGTCTCTCATGGGATCAGTCAACGGAGTGGACAACTACAGTTCTCATACGGTCAGGAAGATCGGACTCATTTTGGCAGCATTTTAAAGAGCATTGTTGGCAAAGATTGTGCCAACAAAGATTGTGCCAAGTTATTTCTAGATCCAAATCCACTAGATCCAAATTCCAGGTCTCAGCAGGACGCTGATATCTAGTCAGGATAAGGATAATCTCGTGAGCCCTGGGGGCAGCCCATTGATCCCAGAAGGTGGTCTACAGTCTCTATTGCACTAGATACACAGCTGCAGAAGTGATGTGCGAATGGAGTTTTAGCGAGTTGTTCTCTAGTTCAGCTGTCTGCGGTTCTGCCCTTGACGTAAGCCAGATGGCTTCCAGAAGTAGCAGCCTACACATGATCTTTGTTCTTGCCGATTATTGCAGCATGAGCTTGCTTTGTGTGTTTGTGTGTGCGTGCACTTAATGTAGAGACCCACCGGTATTGTTTTTAGCACTTGAGCCTTCTAACATAGTCTGCGTCCACGGCCTGTGCCAAAAAAACTCAGATCAAGAAAGATCAGCCTGCATCCAGTGTATTCCTATCCCATAAGGCCCTCATGTAAGATGATCGCACAATCCTGCAAATGCCCATGCTTAGCTTCTGGCAGAGGAAGAAAGCGTGAAGCCATTACCCTACGGAAAACAACTGAACGGCTTCATTGACAGACAGGTTTATGTCGGAAATGCTGCCTGTCTATTTTGGGTGGGGAGGGGGAGACTCGGATTGTGCAAGATCTGGTGGGATGTTAGGAGGGTCCTTCTCCTTAAATCTCAGTAGAAAGAATTAGTGGTTGAGTACGCCATCGGAGAGAGGCTGACTAGAAGCTAAGTGGAACCAGGGCGTATTTGGATCAGCTGTGAAAGCAATTTTTCCATGCTTAGCAAGTCATAGTTTGGGTTTTGCTCCTTAATATGTTATCGATTTTCTGTTTTGAAATACAAAGTGCAGCTCAGGTCAAGGCACCTGTAAGAATAGAAACAGGTCATTGCAAGAGTAGCAAAATCAGGCCTCAACTGAAAGCCCAGACTACAAATTGGGAAGTCCCTTGGTTGGATTGGTCCTGTGCCATGAATTCGCTTCCTAGTAGCGTAGAAAGCGTAGAGCGAGTTGGTGTTCGTTGGCTAATAATGCAGAAATCCTTAACACTATTTCACTCCTTTATATTTGGGAAGCAGCCTCCTGGGAGGAGACTGTCCGGGGCCCTCTCCGTCCAGGTCCACCCTGATTGGCCCTTCCCCTCCAGCTCCCACCCTCCCTCCTTGCCTGCTAGAAGCCTTGTGGCTGCGGCCTCCATTTTTGCCCACAAGGAGAGAGGCAGCGACAGGGCTTTGCGGCCCGCAGGTACGCTCCTGCTGGGAAGGAGCTGGGGGGGGGGGGAATTTGCAGCCTCCCTGTGGGCCGCGAAGCCCTGTCGCCACCGGCAGGGGGAGGGCTTTCTACTCCCTTTAATCCGTTTTGCAGGCCAAAGGGAGCTGCGGCCACCCTCTCATGCCCTCCTGCCTGCCACCCCTTTCAAAGCCCATTTTTAAAATGGGCTTTGATACTAGTATGCTATAAATCGATAAATTGGACAAAGGTGCAATCATAAGCAGACTTGTACTCCTCTAAATCTAATGACTTCAGTTTAGGACGTGCTATCTCAGTTGCACATCTGTAGATTGGGACTAATTATATTGACCAAACTTTTAGTATTGTAAAGATGGCAAAAAAGTGTATTTAAAACTATTGAAAGTGATATAGAAATGCTGAGTAGTGTTGGTATGATTTATTAATATGAGCCATATTGCCAAATGCCCACTTAAAAAGTACGATCAGTCATGCCACGCATTCTGTTTAACGTTTTATCTGTTTACTTTGGGTACCAGAAAACTTTTTACAAATTAGTGCAGAGAATTGCAGCCAGCAGGCTTAACACTCAAATAATAAAATATATAGTCAATATAATATACAATCAATATGATCCAATTGCAGCAGTTAATATAAATGTAATAAAAATGAGAAGGTGGTTGACAAGCAATTAACAGAATGTCAGAGAAGTTTTCTTTTTAAAAGTTTTAATTTTTTTTCAGTCAAATAATTGAAATAATAATTGTGACTCTTGTTCCTTTGGACTTATTAAAGATCGGCGTCAGGTTTGGCTCTTCTGCCTTCCTTTCTCCCTCCATATCCAGGGGAATCAGATTTTAAACAGAGACCTACTGCAAGGAAGAGCCGTCTCACTGTTTGCTCTCCTCCAGAACTGCTGATGCCAATTGTAAGCTGACACTCAAATCTAGCACACATCTGTCATCTTATCTGCCTCTGTTACTGGCAGAGCGCTGCTGTGTTGCATAGAAAAAGGCATGAGGGAAATTAAAACAAACATGTCCCTCGCTTGTGGCAAGGTGCCGTGCTAAATGATCCCTTCTGAAGGTAGCAGCAGCCTTGGAAATATTCCCCCCCCCCAAAGTACTTTGGGCCTTTTTCTCTGTTGGGTAGATTTTTCATTGTTTATACCCTCCGCATCAGGCTGTTACTGCCTTCATGTGGATTTCAGTGTGGGAAGATGTGCCCAGTGAGGACCAGGTGATCTGTTTTTCACAGAGTGTCTTATCCATGCGAAAACCAATTCTGGATTCTCTCTCCCCCCTTTCCCCAAACTCACACTGGGAAAATGCTGAGGCAGCATTCCTCAAATGCCCCGAAGGCTGCACAGAGAAAGGGTGCGCTCTCTGGGAAAAGAGGTAATTATGCAAAAGTGCATAACAAGAACAACATGACTTAGGAATTTATGAGTCATTAGCAAAGCGTAATGACCAGAGCTTGAACTTGGTGTGCCACGGAGAGTGCATTTAAAACAATTAAGCATTGAACTAGTGAGCTGTTAATGGCAGGAGCAGGATATGTTGGGTTTTCATTACATTTGGGTGAAGGCAGTTTTATTTCCTTTTTGGTGACTGTACTCGTCAGCTCAGCATTTGCGATGAATCACGTCAAATCGTCACTTCCCTTCTGCTGGCATTTCCTTTGTTTTATTCATCCAGATGCCTTTGCCTTCCAAAAGTGGAAGCAAGCGGTGCCTGGCTGGATTTATCCATAAAGAAGCAAAACTTCTTGCTCACAGTCTTTTGGTGTGTTTATTTTGCTCGAAGTAAACACGAAGCATTTCCATGTGGATTGACCTTCCTCAGTTATAAGGAAGTACACGTGTTATACATAGAAAATATTATAAAAGCGGAAAAGATATATATTATGGCATTCACCACTCAGAAACATATAGGTGTATATAAGGGCAATGGAAAACCTATATGTAACACTTTTTTGCAAAACATAACAGAGCCAATTTGGTGTAGTGGTTAGGAGTGTGGACTTCTAATCTGGCAAGCCGGGTTCGATTCTGCACTCCGCCACATGCAGCCAGCTGGGTGACCTTGGGCTCGCCACGGCACTGAGAAAGCTGTTCTGACCGAGCAGGAATATTGGGCCTTTCTCAACCTCACCTCCCTCACAGGTTGTCTGTTGTGGGCAGGGAAAAGGGAAAATGAATGTAAGCTGCTTTGAGCCTCCTTCGGGTAGAGAAAAGCGGTATATAAGAACCAACTCTTCTTCTTCTTCAGTAATATCAAGACTCTCTCAGCCTCACCCACCTCACAGGGTGTCTGTTGTGGGGAGAGGAAAGGGAAGGCGACTGTAAGCTGCTTAGAGACTCCTTCTGGTAGAGTATAGAGGCATATAAAAAACAACTCTCCATCTAAATACTCGTCCGGGCCTTTATATGAACAAAAAAAAAGTTCACATTGTCAGCGCGAAGCATAGGGTTGTACTCACCACTCAGAAGCATATAAAAAGTGTATTTTGGGGCTACAGAAACCCTTTCTGTAACAATTTCTCTGTAAAACAAGCATTATATTCTATTAAAGAGCTCTATGTCACTGTCATTTTAACACATACAAGATAAGCAAAGAAAATACTTTTTCTCTTCTTACTTCAGCAACCTTAATTTCCCCGGGGCAGCAAAACATTCCATTCTTACCTAGGCATCATCCGTGCTTGTTCAAGGGTATGTCAAAAAGTATTACTGCTAGGGTTCCAGTTCATACATGCACAGGTTCACTCCAAACAGAAACGTGTTTTAACATGTCTCTGTGATCAGTGGATGGTTGCGGACAAATTCTCTCCATAATACAGTTTTCTTAGTCTCCATGTAAGACATTGCATTGGTGAGAAAAGGGCCAGGAATGTTGCAATGAGAAATGGTTTCCCATCACAAGAATGCACCTGCTCATCCTTTGAGGGTAGCAGGGAGTGTTCTATGGGAATTTTGTTGGGAAACCTTATCCCCAGCCACCCTACAGCCCTGGTTAGGGTTGAGCGCTCTGGCATGCTTCGGTGAGGTCCAACTCCCGAGGCGGCCAGCACCATGGAGGGGAGGGGCGGCGGTTGGTTCTTAAGAGTTGGTTCTTATATGCCGCTTTTCTCTACTCTAAGGAGGCTCAAAGCGGCTTACAGTCGCCTTCCCTTTTCTCTCCCCACAACAGACACCCTGTGAGGTAGGTGAGGCTGAGAGAGCCCTGATATTCCTGCGTGGTCAGAATAGCTTTATCAGTGCTGTGATGAGCCCAAGGTCACCCAGCTGGCTGCCTGTGGGGGAGTGCAGAATCGAACCCAGCATGCCAGGTTAGAAGTCCGCACTCCTAACCACTACTCCAAACTGGCTCTTTACACTTCACCTGGCACCTGGAGCTTTCAGTTGGCAGTGCTAGGGATTGAATCTGGGATCTTCTGTGCGCTCTTCCACTAGCCCCATCTTCAGTTGCCCCAAGGGGAATTTGTGGTATTGAAGAAACTGTTGTAGGCCTGGGGACGACAGCCTGCAAAGAAAGACTGAGCCAGCCTTCTGATTTCCAGGTGCTTCTAGCTAGACAAGTCAGGACATGGTAAAACGTTTCCGGACTGCAGTGCTTCAGAATGGCAGTAAAGGAATATTGCGTTTGAATCCCTGCACGCAGAAAGCAAGCATTTCAGTAAAGCCAAGCTTTTCTCCCCGACAGCCGGTACTTAGAGAATTTCCTATATTTTGTGCCTCATTGTCCTATAGTCCTTAGTTCTTCCATGCTTGTACCTCCATATCTTCAGTAGTAGTTGTAGTAGAGGATTTTTGAGCACCGGTAGTTTTAAGGGCACAAGCAGTTGCCATGAAACACTGGACCTCAGCATCGCCCTGTGTAAAGTGCCAGCACACGTATGAACACGCATCTGTGATTGGGGTGGGGGTCAGTAGCGACTGGTAGACTGAGAGCCAGCACGGCTATAGTGTGGTTCTTGTGGCGCAGGGTGGCAAGGCAGCCGACATGCTGTCTGAAGCTCTGACCATGAGGCTGGGAGTTCAATCCCAGCAGACAGCTCAAGGTTGACTCAGCCTTCCATCCTTCTGAGGTCGGTAAAATGAGTACCCTGCTTGCTGGGGGGTAAATGGTAATGACTGGGGAAGGCACTGGCAAACCACCCCGTATTGAGTCTGCCAAGAAAACGCTAGAGGGCGTCACCCCAAGGGTCACACATGACTCGGTGCTTGCACAGGGGATACCTTTACCTTTGTAGTGCCACATTAGGTTCTGGGACCCCCAAGTTCGAGTGTCAACTCTGCCGTGGAAGCTCATGAGGTGGCCTTTGCCCACTTGCTCTTTTTCGCAGGGTGGTTGTTGTGTAAGTATAGTAGAAGTGAGGAGAATGAATGTTGTAAACTGGTTTGGGTCCCAGGAAAAGTGAGGTACAAATATCTAAATAATCTCCCTTCTTGGGAACCTTCTCTGCCATTAGTTCCTTCCCATTATAAGGTGCTTTGTGTGCTTGAAAGTAACTTCAGGATCTCCCAGGCTGAAAGCCCCTGCTCATCAACCTGAGGGCAGAGTCTGTTGCTTGCAGGGAAGAGTGATGGGGTTTGAATGGGTTTATCTCGAAGATGTAGACAGGCCTTGACTTTGCAGAAAAAGGGTTTTCTAAGTGCTGGGCAGAATCAAATCTCCCTTTCTCTCTCTTAAAAAAATGTTTTTGAGGACAAGCGCAAGGTGTCATCGCTAATTGCATGCACAGGTGGGAAGGTGTGACATTTTAATGTCTGAACAGATTTTGTCCAAAAATAACCTGTCTCTTTGGGTCATTATTGGGGGGGAAAACAAAAGGGAAGATAGAGAGAGAGAGGAAAGGGGGGGGGAGATACTGCAGGGTTACCATAGCAGCTCCACAGGATGTGGTTTCTATGGTTACAAGTAACAATGACATAGACAGCAAAGAAGTTGGCTTTTTATGGGTGTTAATTTTTTACAATCCTCTACCTTTTCTTTGTGTTTGATCTAGAATGTCCTGTTTGGGCAGTGGAAGTTTCCGCCTCCCCTCTGCCCCAATTTACTTTTTGCGCTGATGCAAACAAGATTTGCCGTGCTCTAAAAAGTATTCTAATAATCACAAAATGAGTCTCTTGTTAAGGGGTGGGACAAACCTTTGATATCCATCATCCCTTGATCAAACATGAAACAGCTGCTGTACTCCCAACGCGAACAATAACTCCAGAAAAATCAGGAGTTACCCCATTAGCTCCGCAAGAGCGTTTTTTTTTAGAGTGAACAACAAGACACAGTGAGGCAAGGACTACATGCTAGGTGCACTCCTTAGACCTTGCACTCTCTCGCCTTTGTGCGCATGCAGACGTACGGTACAAGACTCTTAGGATTTGCCTACCTCAGGAGTGTGGCGTTGTGGTTGCAGCGTTGAGCTAGGCGCTTGGAGACCCGAATTCTAATCCCACTTCACTGTGAAAGTTTACTGGATGACCTTGGGCCAGTCATACACCCTCAAACTAACCTACCCCGGAGGGTTGTTGTTTTTGTGGGAATAAAATGGCACTGCCTCTTTTCAAAGGCCCACTATTGCATCTGGATCGATGATCATTCTGACCAAACATGGCTGTTTTTCTATATAACCTTCCCTTTGGAACGATTGTGTTTCTGCTGTCTGGCCCCAGCCTGCTTCTGTGGCCTGCATTGCTGGAAAGAGTCAACACTTTTTGTTTCTTGCGTTTCATGGCGAGGCGTGTCTGTGTTTGCTAAAACAGTGTACAGATGGCGGGGATGCGAGTGACCCTTTGGCCTGATTGCTGCTTGAAAAGCTTGCTCCGTTCTGACGCCTTCCTCCTTAGCTGCTCAGTTTTAAAAAGTTCAACAAGGGGCCCGGTTCTTGCTTCAGAGAAGACCAATTTGGGAAGCTGCTGCCTCTCTCCATTAATCTGCGTGGTTACGCAAAAGCGTCTTAGAAACTGGCAAAGTCATTGTGAGGAAGTGGGCTTGCCTCTCCTCTTTGGACCTCCTGAAATTCTTTTCTCTTTTCTTTCTAGTCTTGCTTTTCTTCCACTTTGCCAGCTTTTTCTTCTACCCGTGCTGGCAAGTTTATTTTTCAACGAGTCGTTTTCCAAAAAAGGGCAAGAGGGATGCAGGAATAATAATAATAGCATTTGTTAATAGTCTATTAGGATGTCTAAAGTCCTTCATGTAAATTATCATGCAGCTGGCTTGCTCGATTTGAGAAGCCCCTGGATCTTCAGCTCAGGCCTCACAGGCCAGAAGGGCTGTTATGCCCCAGAGTGGGAAGGGGCCAGACAGGCCATCTAGTCCAACCCCCTGCTCAATGCAGGATCAGCCTTGACAATGTATTATTCATTTATGTATTGAATTTCTGTACCGCCCTCCTGAAACCAGCTCAAGGTGGTGTTCATATTACAATCAACAATGAGTTAAAATCAATAGTTCAAACCAACGTAATAACATTAAACATGAAACAATATAAAAATTAGCAGCATTTAGAAATCATAGCATCCTCAGTTTGTTATCATACTACTTTCTTTGGAGTGGGGCATAGATGTTATAAGGCTTGGTGGAAGAGCGCCATCTTGCAGGCCCCACAGAACTGTCCTAGCTCCAACAGGACCTGGCTCTCCTCTTGGAGTACCCCTGAGAGATCTGGGAATGTCCTGGCCCTGGTTGAGGCCAGACGTTCTTCCTTGGGACCACCAACCTGTTGGAATTTGCAGAGCAGAGCGCTCATCAGGGCACGTAGACAGAGGCCAAACGGAAGACCCGTCAGCCGTAGAATACTAGAATGAAGACACAAGCTAAGGAGAGGAAGGGAAGATAATTGTAAGCTGCTACAAAACCCCCTAAGTTAGGGGAAAGTGGGGTATAAAAACCAACTCCATTCCTTACCATTCCCTCTTCTTTTTATTTTGTTTGGGACAAAGAGACAGTTATGTGATGTAAGTAAGTATGCAATGCTATTTAGAATCTAACTCTCTGTTCTCAGGATGGAATAACAAACCCAGCATGACTTGTCATTTGTGGGGATGCCTTCATGTTTGGGTGGAGATGGACGGGGCTAACAACAGGTCACTTTTAATTACCTCTTTTCACAACTGGGAAAATGTCTGCCATTAATCACTAACTTTACATTTTTATTGCCCCAATGTTTTCTAGCAAAGAATGATCATACTGCATGTTTGGGACATTATGATGCCGTTTACTAATTTGCTACTAATTTACTTTCTCCTTATATCTGTTCTCTTATGATCCCTGTTCAATTGTCCGAGGAAGCGTGCCTGCACATGAAAGCTCACACCTTGAATAAATCTTTGTTGGTCTTAAAGGTGCCATTGGACTCTGATTTTGTTGTCCTTCTCCTTCAGAATGTTTTGATGGCGGACATTCATTTTAACTGCTGTAGCACCCCTGATCGGGGGGGGGGGGAAGAGTTCAGGTTTTGCACATCCCGTGGGTATGGCAACCAGCCGATTCCCATGTTGTGTTGTTGCCCACAAACAGGCCTTTTGTGTTTTGTTTCAGTTTTAAAATGGCTGCTGGCGGGCGTGAGTGGGAGCAGTGCAGATTGACAAGGCGGATTGTCATTTTGCAATGACCCGGCTTTACAGCCTGGCAAACTTTATGGCTTCCCCCACCTTACCTTTATGGCATTGATCAAGTAGCTTGGGTGGGGCTGCATCATAACTTCTAACTGTATTTGCTGGATAAACAGTCAGCTCAAGTAGAACTTGGCCCTCCGGACATTGGGGGTAATGTTTGACTAGGAGCGGTCTGCAGCCAGCCCTTTCCTCACCTCTCTAATTGCAGAGCGCTTGGTTCTTCTCTCAGGATGTGAACTGTGAGCATGTTCCGTGGAGCGCCGTACACGCTAGGCACGTACGCAGAATACGGGAAGTCTTGCAACTACCTCCGTCGAGCAAGTTGGGAAGGATCAGAGTGGCGAGGACATTGCCAGCAGGCATAGAACAGGGCCCTGAGGCATGAGGTGAGGAGTGCTAGAACAATTGTGGGAATCCCAGCTCACATTTAAAAAAAAGAAAGCCAAAGCAAGTTTCTGGACCTCAGCATTATAGGGAGAATCCACACACAGAGATTCCTGCTCAGAGCATAAGTAAGAGCGCCTAAGCCACATTTCAAGGACTGTGCCTGTCGCTACAGATGTTAATTTTGTGCCCCCCCTCTGCCCTAATCAAGCTGATTACAGTATTTTATTTATTTATTGTATTTCTATACCGCCTTCCTTTGCAGCTCAAGGGCTGTTTACATGGAACCGAGGGATATGATGATGATAATAATAATAATAATATAATAATACAGTATAAATCAGTAACATTCAGTAAAACACAATAGCAACACTCTGCACTGTAGCTATATCCTTTGCAAGCATTCTTTGCAACACCCCCTCCTACCTTCTGGTCAGGATGAAAGAATTCAGAGATCTCTATTTCTACTCTTGTTGTGTCTGACAAAGGGAACTGTGACTCTCAAAAGCTCACACCCTGGTGAAACCCTTGTTGGTCTTGAAGGTGCCGGTAGATTTGAGTTGAATGGTTGTTTCCCTCTTCCCTTTTGAGCTGGTGTGAATGCCTTCCATGTTGCAGCCCAGGTAAATGGTCGGCAGGGAAGACCTCCTTTGAGGTCAGGCTCCTGAAGAGTTCACTTGCAGCATCCCCCCAAGATTATCTTGGTCAGAATCAGAACACCTTTATTGGCATAAATAACTATCTTGGTCTTGCCAGTAGAAGAGGGAAAGATCTGTTTTTCACTTCCAGGGGATTGCATCTTGCTTGCACTAGGAGCTTCTTCATTCACTTCTGTACTTAGATTGAAATTTCTCTTGAGGAAATTGCATCAGCCGGCTTTGAATTTGAAGAAGAACAAGAGCTGGTTCTTATATGCCACTTTTCTCTACCTGAAGGAGTCTCAAAGCGGCTTACAGTCTCCTTCCCTTTCCCTTCTCCACAACAGACACCCTGTGAGGGAGGTGAGATTGAGAGAGCCCTGATATCACTGCTCGGTCAGAACAGCTTTATCAGTGCTGTGTTGAGCCCCAGGTCACCCAGCTGGCTACATGTGGGGGAGGAGCAGGGAATCGAACCCAGCATGCCAGATTAGAAGTCCACACTCCTAACCACTACACCAAACTGGCTCTTGCATACCCTTTTTTTTCATGACATCACGCATTAATGCGTTGTCTCAGTTCTAAATCAATAAGCTGTTAGCCAGGGCTGAAAGAATAGATCTAGGGATTCTAGAAATGTGATAACAATGAGAGATTTTCCCCTCAACTAGCCCTGCGGCAGGCTATCATCTCCACCTTCTGTAGCAGCTGGGAAAGGTACCCGCTAACCCCTGTGCAATCCCAGAATTGTACATTAACCCGTTCTCCAATCAAACACCCAGTCATTTCTCTAATCCCTCTGACCCAGTACACCCTGCACAACTGCTGGTAAATGTGGACCTGCGTTCACATCTTGTTCTCCCTTTTGCTCGTAAGCAAACAACGGTGACCTTCAGCGAGTTCTTTTACTGCCATGCCGGGGACAGCCGACCGCACTTCACATCGAGTTATATAAAAGCATAAACCTCCCTCCATGTGTCCCTGGCCTATCAGAGGCTTTTGAGGATCTGTGAAAAGTTAGTAAAGTGGCAACCTGGTAACAGTGGAGATCCTGGGTTATGCCACCTGGAAGGCCCAGGAACAGTCCTAGAAGCTGTGCTTTGGTGACTCACCTGTCCTCAGGAAACCTGGTTTTGCTGCATAACGTAGATCAGGGGTAGTTGAATTGCGGCCCTCTAGATGTCCATGGACTACAATTCCCATGAGCCCCTGCCAGCAAATGCTGGCAGGGGCTCGTGGGAATTGTAGTCCATGGACATCTGGAGGGCCACAGTTTGACTACCCCTGACGTAGATGGTAACACCAAAGCAACAACAAAAAAAGTCCAGATGCTCGTATAGACGGACTACCTTTAATGGCATAAAAATTCAAGTAGATATAGATAGCCACAACTCAGATTAACATAGGCGGTGTACACTACAACCCCTCCCATCCCCTCCAGCCCACCGTTCGCCACTTTCAGAGGGGACAGGTCAAACTGCCCATATAAGGGAGTTTTGAAAAAATACTAGAAAATCCCAGCATGACTCGGTGCACCATTGGTTGAGAATCCCTGTTTTAGAGAATCGGCATCTCCATGCATTGCCCCCTCCTCTTTCTTTGAAAGGATATGATGTTGGACAAACAGTTGGCATTTTTGCATTTTGTAACTTTGTATTTATATTTTAGGGCATTATGGTTTTGAAGTGACTTAAAATTAAGTGGTATATTTTAAATTTGTGGGAAGTTGAGCTGTATTTTTGCATTTGTGGTAACCCACCCTTCGCCTTGGGGAAGGGCGGGCTAAAATAAATGATATAATAATACTAATAAAAGAACATATGCACCCTTGATCAACGTAGGTACCGCTCCACAGAACTGTAAGCGTCCGCAGAAGGAGAGGGCTGCTGCACCCCTGTCAACTCACTCTCAGCTTCTCTGTGCCGGTCCTTCCCCCTCTGCCAGATGGTCCCGAATGCCAGCCGTCTAATCTGCCTGCCTCTCCCCTCGACGTTCGTCTCCCTCCTGCAGTTGTTCTGAAAAGCCTCTCACCCTCCGGTGAGCAAACTGGCACAGCCTGCCTGCCAAAATCAGGCAGGCCTGCCAAATCCTCTGAAACTAGGGCTCCCTGACTAGGGGCAATGAAACCCTTATGCCCTAAATCTGAAAAACGAGGGCTGTAGAGGATTCCTTCCGTTCCCCGTCCCTCACCCCAAGAGCACCTGTCACCGTGACACAGAAACCAGTCAGAGAAAATCTGTTTCACGGAGACAGTTGATAGATTCTTTTTTTAAACAGAGTCGGTAGGAAACGGTCTGTGTTGGTTATGACGCGGATATTTCTCAGAGTCATAGCTGGCAAGCAAAGTGCACAGACTTTTGCTCGAGAAATGCGTAGCGTTGGTTTGACTGAAGGTGGGAATGAGGCACCCGATGGGTGCTACTATCAGTGCTTCCAAAGTGCTCCAGGAGGGACGAGGGGAGGCAAGGGGTCCTTCAATAAATCATGGGGCAAGTCACTCCCTACAATAGCCCTCTAAATGGAACAGCTATGGGAAGGATGCCCTGATAATGGGGACACTTATAAAATTCCAGAGAACAGGGATAGTCAACCTGTGGTCCTCCAGATGTCCATGGACTACAAATCCCACGAGCCCTTGCCAGCAAATGCTGGCAGGGGCTCGTGGGAATTGTAGTCCATGGACATCTGGAGGACCACAGGTTGACTATCCCTGCCCTAGAGGATGGTTACCTCAGTGGACCTTTGATATTAGTAGACCCTTAAAATATAAGGTATAAAATATAAGGAAGTGTGTTGAAGACTGACTTTGTTAGTATCCTTGAAAAAAAACCAATTAAGAAATACTACACTGTATTTAAGTTCACCGATGAAGTAAAAACGAAAACGAGTCTGTTGTACCTAGGAACTCGTTCTGCTTATAACAGTTTATATTGTTTGAATAAAGTTTTTGCCATCGCCAGCTTGGAAAACTACCTTTTCTTGTGTACTCATCTTCGGCTGACGGGTCATCTCTGCTTCTGATAATCCAGGCTAGCGTGATCTGGTCAGATTCCGGAAGCTAAGCAGGGCCAGCCGTGGTCAATATTTAGAAATCCAGGGTCATGATGTGGAGGCAGGCAATAGCAAGCTGTCTCTTGCGAGTTGTGTTGGCTGTGACTCTTGTTCTGGGTCACTTGGGGAAAAGTGAGTGTTTCTTTTGAGGGGGGGGGGCAAGCGAAGCACTGTTTGCCCCATGACTACATAAGACCCACCATGTATATAAGGACAGATTCAAATGAGTAGCCGTGTTGGTCTGAAGTAGCACAATAAAATCAGAGTCCAGAAGGATCTTTAAGACTGACAAAGATTTATTTGTGAGCTTTGGAGGGCAAGCACTCTTCCTCAGACTATCCTGTATGTAAGGATCGCTCCTATGCTGCACTATACTGTTGAATGCCCCTTCACCAGAAGCCATGTGCGATTCCTTGTTCTTCGTTGGCATTTCCCAGCAACCTCTGAGCAGGAAGCAGGAAAGTGGGCTGGCTGACAAGGTAAGGTAAAGGTAAAGGTATCCCCTGTGCAAGCACTGAGTCATGTCTGACCCTTGGGGTGACGCCCTCTAGCGTTTTCATGGCAGACTCAATACGGGGTGGTTTGCCAGTGCCTTCCCCAGTCATTACCGTTTACCCCCCAGCAAGCTGGGTACTCATTTTACCGACCTTGGAAGGATGGAAGGCTGAGTCAACCTTGAGCCGGCTGCTGGGATTGAACTCCCAACCTCATGGGCAAAGCTTTCAGACGGCTGCCTTATCACTCTGCGCCACAAGAGGCTCTCTGGCTGACAAGGTAGTCACTTTCATATTGAGCACTGCAGTGTGGTCTGCTGTGTCTCTTCATCGAGGGCCCTTTTCCCAAATTTTGTTTTGGTTTTGAATCTTCTATCCTGCTTGCCTCTTTGGTCTTGTTTTTTTTTTTTTTAAATAGGTAAAATGGCTTCCACGCCACCTTGATCCCACTAAGACCTCCAGCCCTTGGCTTGCTCCCCACTCATTGCTTAATCACCGGCAAGCGTGCGCTCTCCCCATCTTTATTTTTCTTGAGGTCTCTTTATCAGGCTGATGTGAAATCCATTCAAGCTGTTGTGTAAACAGGAGCGAGTAAAGTCTGGCTTCATTCTGGAACAAATGTTGACTTAAGCTTTGTCATGGCAATTCTGCGGATTAGAACATGGGAAAGTTGGAGCAAAACATGAAAGGACGTGAACGGGGCCATGTCAGGAGCCCCGTTGCCGTTTCTCAAGGGGCCCCTGTGCGCCAGGGAGACCGGGCCTTCAGCCGCAGGGAGAGCCGTGGAGAATTCTGGGAAACCCTCGCCATTTTGTCAGTGCACCAACAGAAACAGTACCATACATCCCTAGCAGGGTGTTGCTGAATGACTTTGGTGACGCTGCACATGGAAGAAGCAGTGTTTATAATGTTTATAATTCCTTTTCTTGAAGGTGTGAATAACTGCCCCAGCATAGGGGAGCTATCTCTGAGTTGGGAAATACCTGGGGGTATTTGGGGGTAGAGCCAGGAGTGGATGGGATTTGGGGTGGGGAAGGGTTCTCAGTGGGGTGTAAAGCTATGGAGTCCACCCTCCAGAGCAGCCATTTTTTCCAGAGGAACTGAACTCTTTAGACTGCAGAGAATTTGTAATTCTAGGGGATGCCCAGGTCCTACAAGGGGAATGGCATCCCTGCTCCAACAGTAAGGCCAGAGCAGTGGCCTCTAATCTGGCAGGTTGGGTTTGATTCCCCCTCTCCTCCTCCACGTGCAGCCTTGGGCTAGTGACCTTGGGCTAGTCACAGTCCTGTTAGAGCTGGTCTCACGGAGCAGTTCTGTCAGAGCTCTCAGCCCTACCTACCTCGCAGAGTGTCTTTTGTGGGGAAAGAAAGGGAAGGCAAGTGGAAGTCACTTTGAGACTCGTTTGGGTAGTGAAAAGCAGGGAATAAATACCAACTCTTCTTCTTGTCTTCATTCTCCTCCTCCTCTACCACCACCACCTAAGGAATCTCACAAAGGTTGTTGTTATGCGAACACAGTGGTCAGGCCATACTGAGCCAGGCCCAGGACAGGGGCCTGTTTGCTCTTTTCATGTATTACTGTATCCTGTTTGCTTTTGTTCCTGTGAATGCAAAGTTTGGAAGAATAGTTTTGCGGGTCTTTGCAGTCCTTCCAGGGGTCTGGCATTTCCTTCTGCAAGCTCAGATTCCCGGTATCGAGAAGAAAGGTGGAAGTGAGTTTAGGGCTGCACCTTAACCAGGCTTGAGCAAGCTTTGGATATTTTCGTTTTGGACAGACGGTGTGTTTTGCAGTCTGGGGTTCTGAGCCTGAAAGTGGACTACAGTTCTTATCACCGGAGGGTTGTGAGGAAAGAGGGACTAGAACAGGGTGAGCTGGGAGAGAGAAACTCTGTGCGGCTCAGGAGAATGTCCAGGTTTGCTTCCGCATAGAAGGTACAACGTGGCACTGAAGCAATCCCACTTCTCAGTGCTGATACAAGCAATGGGGGAAGGTGCCGTCACTTTCAAGGATTTTTCAAAGCAAGAGGTATTTGGAGGGGTCAGGGCCCCGGACTACTCATGGGAATTGTAGTCCAAAGACATCTGGAGAGCCACACTTTGGCTGTCCCTGATCTAGTTTATGGCATGCTCTGTGTGTTACAACAGTGGGCCCCAACCCGCGGGCTGCGGCCCGGTGCCGGGCCATGAAGGCCATGGCGCCGGGCCGCGGCTCCCTCTCCCTGCCCCCCCCCGCAGTAAAAAACTTCCCAGGCCGCAAGCTTGTGGACCGGGAAGCTTCTTACTGCGGGAGGGGGGGAGAGGGAATCAGGGCCGCGCATGCGCACATGAGCATGCGCGGCCGGCCCGCACATGCACGATGCGCAGCCGCGTCCGCGCATGTGCGGCATGCGCAGGTGGGCAGTTGCCCTGCCGGTCCCCAGCCTCAAAAAGGTTGGGGACCACTGTGTTACAAGATGTAGTTGTTAACCAGTGTGAGATTCTTGCCTCTTATGTGAAAGCAGGGGAAAGGAGTCTGGTGTTAATGTGACTTTTCACGATCCACTTTTGTGCAGGAACTTTAGAAGCGGCGCCCCTCCTCACAAGCCAAGAAGCAATGATCTATGGGGCTTAATGGTTTGGGGAAGGAAGTCTAAGTAAAGTGCTCCAGGCTACCGTCATCAAGTTTGCTGCGATGCCAAAGCATCATTTCCCTGAAAACCACCCACCTGGAACAGGGCTTTTTGTTTGTGTGTATATGTGTGTGTGTTTTTGGGTATGTGTGTGTGTGGGGGGGGGTGATGTCGCATTAGACGAGCCTGCGTCCATAAGGTTTATCGTAAGCAGCTGGAAACGAAGAACCCGTAATTCTGAAATAATCATCATAACAACAACAACAACAGCAACTGTATAGCTGTTCCTCCAGCAAAGAATATCTGGGCTCAAACATTTGGTGGTTAAAGTGGGAGGAAGCATGTGTCAGCACAAAGGCAGATTTCTTGGTAAAGTAAATAGTGGCTTACAGGAAATGACATAGATGTAGGCTCTTCTCTACACTTGCTCCTGGCTTTCATTATTTTAAAACAAGCAAACAAACATATTATTTAAATTGCAGCATTTGCTAGGAAAGAACTGAGTGCTTGGCATATAAGGGTTAAAGTTATAACCTGAAAAGAGAGTATTTATTCTTTTTAAAAAAGGTACACACAGAGCATTGGTTGCATTTAGGCCAGATGGAGAGTATTTCTTGCAATGGCAGGCCCTTTCTTCCTCTTTCCTCATAGCTCAAGAGTGTCACTGGGTTTCTAGCAGACCCGACCACATTTGGTCAATTAGTCACAGATGGGAGTCAAGTTCCTGCAATGCTTTTTGCTTTAAAATATTTTCTTTTCACACTCAACCTGCTGATTTCTGAGTCAACTATCAGTATTCAAAATTATATGTGCATCATCTGGGCATGGATCACTGTGGGTAGGCAGTTGTATATTTCCTGCATTCTGCAGGGGTTGGACTAGATGATCCTGGAGGTCCCTTCCAACATTATGATTCGATATATATATACCGTATTTGCCGGCGTATAAGACGACTGGGCGTATAAGACGACCCCCCAACATTTCCACTCTAAATATAGAGTTTATTACATTACATTACAGTACTGAGGTGCACCCGGCGTATAGGACGACACCCCCCCCACTTGGAGGCATGTTTTTCAGGGGGGAAAAGTAGTCTTATCGCCAGCAAATACTGTATATATATTTAAATCCATCTATCAATCTTTCCGTACATTTTTATGCTGCTCTCTTCTCACTACCCTACGCCACACTGATCTCCTGTCAGCAGAATAAATACTCCTCATTTAAAGCTTATGCAGCTATCTTGGTATTTAGTATCGGATACGGAGCACCAAACAATGCAGAAGATGTAAATACAAATGTAGAAAACAGTGGAGTAAAAGCTGGTCAGTATTTACTCGTAAACAAGTAAAATTTACCATAAATAGTAGGATCAACAAGAGCCCTATTTCCATTCTAAAATGCATCTTTTAAATCTTGGCAAGCTACAAATGCCAAAAGTCCCTGATTCAATCGCCAGGATCTCCAGCAAAAAGGATCAGCTGGGAACTGATGTTTATGCACTGGGAACTTCACTGCCCCAGCTCCTGTGCAGGAGCCCAAATCAGGGACGGATGAGGTGCACTGGGCCAAATGCTCCCTCATGTGAGTGCAGGAAAAGGTGGGGCAACCTGCCACGACTAAAACTCCAGCCTGCAGCCCGGCATGAAACCTCCAGTGCATAAACGGTCTCTGAGATCCTGGAGAGCTACTGGTAGACAGTAATGACCTGGAAGGACCAGTGGTCAGATTCAGTACAAGGGAGCTTTATACATGTTCTTCTTCCAGAAACTGGCTCAACTAATGAGCAGTGTAAATAGGTGAAAGTGAGGACGGACATCGTCAGAATACAGTGGCTCATGTGCAGATGTCATGCAAAACCCGTCATTTTATGGTAATTAAATCCACACGTTTGATCTCACGGTTGCCCCACATCCCCTGTGAGCATGCTGTAGAAAATACCTTGCTTTCTCTTGAGTTGCAGATTGCAGAGAAAGCTCTGAGGTAGGGGACCGCTGTGCTCCCTTCACCCTCCCCCCACCCTGCGCTCTGGTGACACATGAACACTGAAAGCGGTACCTCCAGAGTGGGGGCAACATGCTGGCCTTGACCCCGCCCACACGCAAATGCTGACACCTGAATGTGCAAGTATAGATTCCATTATCATTATTGCATTCTCATTGACTGGGACAGAGACATCCTCAAGGGCCAATTTGTGCTCATATTTTTGTGACTGTGTGTAGGAAGCAGCCCAACATTTCTTTGCATGTTAATTTTCAGCTCTTGAGTTGTTTGAAATGGCTTAATAACCACTGACCTCTCATGGTGGAGATGTGGGTTTCCAGGTGGGATCTGGGGATCTCCTAGAGTTACAGCCCATCTCCAGACTAAGAGATCAATTTCCCTGGAGAAAATGCGTTCGCTGGCAGGGGCTCATGGGAATTGTAGTCCATGGACAACTGGAGGGCCGCAGTTTGACTACCCCTGCTTTAGAAGGAGGACACTGTGGCATTGAATCCAACTGAGGGCTGTCCTACTCAGGTTCCATCCCAAAAACTCATCCCACCAGTTCCCTGCTAGTGGCCAGGGGGAAATCTAGCAACCTTATCTCATAGAGGTAAGAGCCACAGGGAAATGCAGAGTCTTGGGAAGCAGAGTTTTCCATTCTCTGCTGTGTGGAGAGGCCAGCCTGGCTTTTTCAGAAGCCGCATTGTGCATTGTCGAAAACTAATCTCCTGCGATCCGGGGGTGGGAAGTGGGGGGAGGGAATGGGTGTAGCATCCTGCCTTTAATCAAAGTTGGACGAGGTATAATTTACTGCCCGGTCGCCATTGAGTTAGATCCACTGTTAACATTGTTTGTGAATGGGTTGCATTTCGTCCAGCGGTTGGTGTTCCCAAACAAAGGCCTTCCATACCGGTTGGTTAGAGCTGAGAACCTGCTGCTTGGGGTTGGGGGGGAGGGAGGGAGAAAAAAACTGGCATGCAGTTTATCAGTTTTATAGACGAAGCAAGCCAGTGTTTAGACAGCTGAATTGGCTTAATTTTTGTTACAAAAGCCTTTTGGCTAAAACAGCCAGTGCCTGATTTCTAAGAAATAGAAAAGCCTGGATTCAGTTCTCTGCAGAAACTCTGCCCGGCTGCCAGAAAAGAAAAAAAGTTTTCCTTGTAAAAATTCAAAGTGGCATAACAAAAAAGGCCATAAAATAATCTCAGCTCAGAAGTAGTATGAAGCGTAATGTAAAACACTTAAATGAAAGCTTCCTTTTAAAAAAAAATGATGAAAAATTGAGAAAATTCTCAAAGGTATTTCAGGTTTCCTAGACATTGGTCACCAGCTTGAAAAAACTGGCATAATCCAGCAAAAAAAACCTTAATGGAATTCTCTAGCCTGAAGTACTGAGCTGGAATTGAGATGCAGTTTTGATACTATTAGCCTTGGGCTTAATAGAGATGGGGAGCAGCTATCTTAACCCAGAAAGCAATTGCATCTTTATTATTTTAACTGATGATTGCAGGAAGCTGCTTTCCCCTGCGGTTGGTGTACCGGGGTCATTCTTGCCTCCTCTGACTGTCAGAGCCTGTCCTCTGAGTCTCTGCTCCCTGATCCTTTGAACTGGCACTGCCAGGGATTGAATTTAAGACCTTCTGTGTGGAAAACGATAGCTCGACCGCCGAACTATGACCCTGCTTCTCCAGTGCCTCGACCGTCCACAGCCACAAGGATATGAACTTTTTGTTTTCTGTCTCTGCTGTGCAAACTCAGGTGTCGCACCCATATCTTCAGGGCGGGAGTCTTTCCAGGGTCGTTCAGGCCCTTTGGCCTCTCGTGGGTTTGATGAATTAAAGCTGCAGCCTTATGAAATCTTATTCTGGGCTAAACCCATTAAGTCTATCAAGGGCCCAAAGATTGCTGTTTGGCCACAGCGGGCGAACACAGCAACCCCTTCGGAATCAAAACGGAAGACCTTTAACTTGGCTGCTAAAAGCTAACCAAGTTGGATATCTGGTAGGCACCCGCAGGAGAGGGACTCCTGTTTTGTGGAATCAGGTGTGCAGGTATTAGAAATCTTCAGGAGGTGGTAAAAGGCCATTTTATTCACCAGGGCTTTCAACAGGGTATAACCGGTAGGAATTTGAGGGGGGGGGAGGAGAAGGGCTTATCGAATATTTCAGTCTAGTGGTTTGAAATGGTGGCGTTCTCACTTGTAAGCAACCTTGGGGTAGGATACAAATACTGAAACAAAGAAATAAAGCCAACATGTTCCTGCACCATATTGAGTGTGGCGATGGTTTGGTGTGGTGGCCACTGATTGGACAAGTCTCTTCCTTTGCTCTGGGTGATGTTCTGCTTGCTGATTGGAGGAGGGAACTATAGGCTGTTCCATTCACATGGAGATCACCCCAAGCCAAGTTCTTCTTGCCCCTTGGAGTCGGGGCATCCCCGTGAGGCGTGCCACATTCTACCCACCAGGCAAGAGAGCCAACCAAGTTGGTGCCTACCAGCTTGTAAGACCCAAATGCCCAGTGAGTCCTCTGGCCCTTTCCTTTTGCAGATGGGTCAGGATAGATTCAGGTGGGTAGCCGTGTTGGTCTGAAGTGGCAGAACAAAATTTTAGTCCCGTGGCACCTTTTAGACCAAAATATCACTCGGGTGATTTCTGTTTTATCGTCTGCGGAAGCCTGCGTGCACACGGAAGCTCACACCTTGAATAAAACTTGGTAGGCCGTAAAGATGTGTCAGGAGTTAAACTTTTGTAAGCTCCCGGCTTTGCTGAAGCAGACAGTGAGGAAAAATAAACTCTCCCCCTCCGATCCCTTTTGATTTCTTCTCGTGCAGTTTGCTGGAGCAAAACAAAACAAAACAAAAAGAGCTGCTTTCTTTTCCTCCCCTGCCTTCCCATGGAAAGAAAAAGAAAGAAAAGAAAGGTTTGACGTCTTTTGGTTGCTGCTGAAGTCAATAGGGAGTGTTAATTGCAGAGTTACTCTGCACCCTTGTTTAGCTTCTGGGTCTGGGGGGGGGAGCGTATGGTGGCGGGCTGCCTCTAGCTGAAAGCGATTCCCCAAATCTTGAGTGGGCAGCCTTCTCATGGCATGCCTTCAAACTATGCATCAGACATCAGATAGTAGAAACAGTGTGCACAGTTTTTCCCTTCGCCCCTCCTTGCTTCTTATCAAGGCAAGTCACAGATACTGCTGGAATGTGAACTGGGGGACGGGGGGGGGGCAGCAGTGCTATGCAAGGGCTGGTTTCCCCTTCCCTAATTGCTCCTGCTTAATCTTGAAGTCCACTTTTTAAAGTGTTTGATTCAGGATCCCAGGGACCCAGTTCTCATGTGACGTTGCATCGCTGAGTTCAGAAGCAGATCCTGGGGTGGAGAGGTATCGAGATAAATTTCTTAAAATTAAATTTAGGCGTGTTTAGCTGTGTTGGTCCAAAGCAGCAGAACAAAATTTTGAGTCCAGTGGCACCTTTAAGGTCAACAAGAGCTTTATTCCAGGTTCCTTAGACAGTGAACTAGGAATCATCAGAGGACAGATATAAGGAGAGAATAAATTAGCGGTAATTTTTTATCCTACATATTTGCTGGATATCATCATGATGCTGTTTACTAATTTACTGCTAATTTACTCTCTATATATCTGTGCTCTGAGGCTTCCTAGTTCATTGTCTGAAGATGCATGCATGTACAGGAAAGCTCACACATAGAATCATAGAGTTGGAAGGGACCTCCAGAGTCATCTAGTCCAACTCCTGCACAATGCAGGAATAAAACACCTTGGATAAAAAACTTTGTTGGTCTTAAAGGTGCCACTGGACTCAGTTTTTGTTCTACTTTTTAAAGGTTGACTCAGGGCAAACCCTGAAGTTCGATTTCATGAGGTTTTCAAGGCAAGAGTTGAGCAGAGGTGGTTTGTCATTTGCCTTCGTATGCATGGCAGCAGCCCTGGCCTTTCCGGGTGGTCTCCCATCCAAGTACTGGCCCCATTCCTACTTCCATCTGACAACGGGGAACTCTGGCTCACAAAAGCATATGCCTAGTTGGACTCCCAGGTGCTCCTGGACTCTAATCTAACGGCTTAGTTTCTGAGCTTTAGTAAGACCCAAACAAGAAAAATTCAACCAGTTGGCTGGTACAAAAATGTAATCTTTTTGGTTATAATTACCTAGTATATCCATTTATTTTGTATATATTACCTTCATATCTATGACGTAAGAGCCTTTTGTGGCGCAGAGTGGTAAGGCAGCAGAAATGCTGTCTGAAGCTGTCTGTCCATGAAGCTGGGAGTTCAATCCCAGCAGCCGGCTCCAGGATGACTCAGCCTTCCATCCTACCGAGGTTGGTAAAATGAGAACCCAGCTTGCTGGGGGGTAAACGGTAATGACTGGGGAAGGCACTGGCAAACCACCCCGTATTGAGTCTGCCATGAAAACGCTGGAGGGCGTCACCCCAAGGGTCAGACATGCCTCAGTGCTTGCACAGGGGATACCCTTACCTTATCTATGATGTACAAACATAAACCAAAACGGGTTCTGGATAAACACAAAAATGTTTCTTTTTCAATAGCCCGTTTTCAAAGTTGTTTTCTTCCTCAGTGGTTTTTATCATGTAAACAGTCCCTCCGGCTCAATGTTTCATGGAGGTTTCTTTACTGCTGTATGGCTGTGAAAACCAGTGTGTGTTTATCCGGAACCCTCTTTGGCTTATGTTTGTACTTCATAGATATGAAGGCAATATCTACAAAATAAATTGGAAGAATGATAACCAGAAAGATTACATTTTTGTATCAGCCAATTGGTTGAATTTCTCTAGTTTGGATTATTCCATTCGGCCAGCCCTCTTTTGGAGTTCAGGAAGATCTGGCAGGTCTAGGGTTCGGGGCTGCTTCAGTTTCTTTAGAGCACTTATGGAAAACATGATCCCTGGAAATCCTTGGGAAATTGATCTGCGAGGATTGCGGGAAGCGTGTCGCTGGTTCATTAGCCAGTAGGTGTTTGTGGGCCTGGCAGACAGTGCCGGAGGTTCCTATTACATTTTCCCAGCAATAGAAATCACAGTTGTGGGAAACGGGATTTACCCGCCATCCAAGAGCTCGCTGGGGGAAAGTCATTTGGCTCCCCGGCGAGAAACAATGGCAAGCATCCAGTCAAATGTCAGCAGCGTTCGTCTCCGAGCAGGAGGCGTTCCGCTGGAACGAGGTCTGTTGAGTGAGCAGCAGCAATGGACACAGCACGTCCCTTGCGCGGTTGGGGGTGCTCCCAGTTTCCTGCGTTAGCAAATGAGGACTCCAGCCATGAAACATTCAGGCCGGTGTCCGAATGCTAGCGCTGGGGACGCAACAGGTTTTCTTCATGCAAACAGGGTTGTGGGTGTCCTGCATAGTGCCGGGGGTTGGACTAGATGACCCAGGAGGTCCCTTCCAACTCTGTGATTCTATGAGTTGTATCCTGCGACTCTAGAAAAGAAAACATTTCCAGAAACGTGGTGGCTTTTATGTTACTAGGAGTGGCAGCTGTGCGTTGCTGTTGACTGCATGAATAATATTCAAAGGCTCTGGGTCTAGTGGGTTTCAGGAAATGCAACTCGATTTCTTGCGGAAGTAGGAACCCCTGAGCACACGCAGAGCTCTTGTGTGAGTGGGCTGCTGTTTACCTTCAGTAACCCAGGAGCTCTGCACGTAGTAATGGAACCCTCCATGTACAGGAGGTTCCTTACTGTGGGCAGAGGCCCATGCAGCAGGACAATGGATGAAAAGAATGTATTCCTGTTGACCTAAAAGGCAGCAATCCCTCCCCAGCCCCCACCTCCCCTTGAACGCAGTAAAATTTATTTCGAAATGAACTTGAACAGGATCAGCTGGTAATACTTGGTGCCATAAAGAAATGTAATTACATCCATTTGGGAAGGAAAAGTTATATTGTTCAGTAAATGTGCTTTTTGAATATTAGCTGGGCCGGCCTCTTGGTGGGAAGGATTCAGCAGCAAAATTGGCTTAATTTAGCAGACAATAAAACGGCAGCTTGAAGTGTTTAGCTTGGGAATGGAAAAACAAGGCGTGAAATCCGCGGCCCCTTCTTGCCTTTGCCGGATTGCAGGAAGCCCCACAAGTCGCTGCTGACTCTTTAGGTCAGAGTTTTCGGGAATGCATTCCGGCAAACAGAAACAAGATGGTGGTGTCTTTGCAAATAATTCTCTGGCACTTTCCATTTGCCTTTTCCTGGCAGGCGGAATTGGGTGCTGATTGGGCCCTTTGGAATTTGTTGGCTCCCCAGCTTCAAGATGGATTAATTTTGTCGACGGTTGGTTCATAATCCCAGAGACACATCTTCAAAATAGGTTTCCTGCTAAAACGAAAATCTTTTTCCAGTATCTTACCCAGTACAGAGGAGCATCTTCACTTCGCAATTCCCCATTTATGACTTCCTTCCACTCAAATTCCTCCCTACAGAAACCAAGACTTCAGGTTTACCACAAGAGAGTTGTAAGAACCAATCCATTATAGTATATGTAGCAATCCTGTAAGATTAAATCAGTATTATCCCCATACGGTGGGTCTAAGAGCGTGGCTTAGCTGAAACCCCTTGCCTTAGAACAGAGGCAAGATTTGAACACAGGATCTCACGATTCGGAACACTAGGCACCTCTCCAGCTAATTTGGGGTGTTGCTGTGCTAGTCCTTTGAAGCCGAATAAAACAAATCCAGCGATACCTTAAAGATAATTGTGAAATATATTTGAGAGTCAAATCTGATTTCATCGGTTGCAGTGGAATCGGATCGTCCTGCTCATGGAAGCAAAACTGAGGCTAGAATAAATTGTTGTAGCTGTCAAGGCCAGCCAGCCCCCTTCTGACTTCTGGTGTCCCCATTAAGATTGTTTTGAGACACTTTGCCTGATGTGGGCTGACCATCTTACGTGACTGTTCGGGGAACAGTGGGTCCACAGTGGCACCAGAATTGGGAATTTCCTCACTTAGACCGTTTATGCACTGGGAACTTCACTGCCCCAGCACCTGTGCAGGAGCACAAATCAGGGGTGGATGAGGTGCACCAAGCCAAATGCTCCCCCATGTGGGTGCAGGAAGAGGTGGGGCAACCTGCCACGACTAAAACTCCAGCCTGCAGCCCGGCATGAAACATCCAGTGCATAAACGGCCTTAGGGTAATTCCTTCCGTCCTGATGTTCAAGCCACCATACACTGGGCAGACTTATTCAGGGGGAAACTCAGCATCTCTTTACTTCCTGGTGCTGCATACGTGGATTGCGAAGACTTTTGGGGGGGGCTGACATTATTCCTTGCTGCCAATTCTTTTTTCATGGTTGTATTTTCAATTTTCCCCCCATGCTTTTAATTTGGTAAATGTAAATGCGAATGAATAAAATGGCATCAGCCACACACACACAAAAAAAATAGTGCAGTTTCCAACCATTGCTGAGAAAACCCACTTTCAGAGTTGGGTGTGTGTATACACGTGGGCGGCATGGGGGACATAAGTGTCAAGTGTGGTTGTTTTGGAAGAAACCCGCTGTTCAGAAAGGAGAAACAGCCCCTCTTTGTTCGCAAGGGAATGAATGAGTTACTGGGCTTGGTTTGCAAAGCTGGACACAATTTGTTTTCTTAGTGGTGTGAAAGATGCAATTCATGGGGAAGGGATTCTGATTTCTTTCGGGGCGATTTTTGTCAGCTCCTGTTCTCCGCCACACAATGAGCAGATTTTCTCTGTTAGTGTATGGTACGGGACGCTACAGTTCCCGTCAGAGAAGGAACACAAGCACCGTTATCCTTCTTGCCGAAGAGCTGGCTGGTTTGTTTTGTACAATGCGTGCAACTCGGAGACAGTTGCTTCATTCTATCAGAGAAAGTCTCTGCGGCTGGGAAGGTGCTGAGAGTCCATGGAAGAGCCTCTGCTTGGCATGCAGAAGATCCCAGGTTCAATCCCCTGTGTGTCCAGCTAACAGACTAATATGACAAAAGAAGGAACACACAGTGTAAGAATGAAACAGAGCAATATACCGTGTGGCAGAATTTGCTAATGACAATAAACAAGTAACAAACTTTTCACAGTTTCGGCCTTTGATGAAAATATTCATTAGCAGGACTTGCTTGAAGGAAAAAATGAAAACGAAGAAAGAAAGAACTGAAAATGTTTCGGTATGTACCTTCTTCAGTTCGGTTCTGTAAATCTATTAATGAACAGTTCCACAAATTAGCGACTTATACAAAAGGGGAAATTTTACATGAGTATATAAAATAAGCAAAAAGCTCTATTTGATTTACACAATCTATTATGAAAATGCAGTGATGGATAACATCTACCAAATTATACAATAGGTATAATTACATGAAAATAGCATGAAATGCAAAGAGAAATCTTCAATAGAGCAAAAACTTATTTTATATACTCATGTAAAAATTTCCCATTTTGTATAAGGTGCTAATTTGTCGAACTGTTCACTAATAGATTAACGGAACTGAACTGAAGAAGGTACATGCCGAAATGTTTTCAGTTCTTTTTTCTTCTGCTAATACATATTTTCATAGAAGGAAGAAACTGTGACAAGTTTGTTATTGGTTGATTGTTGTAACTAGCAAATTCTGCCCCGTGGTATATTTCCCAGTTAACAGACTAGGCAACAGCTGCAAGACCTCTTCCTGAAGCCCTGGAGAGCTACTGCCGGCCTGAGTAGGCAATACTGACCTGGATGGATGGACCACTTGTTTGGATTCAGCATAAGGCCGCTTCATGATTGTTCATCCGTGACTTGGCAGCAGATCTTGTGATTTCCCAGGCTCAGCCACTGGCACCACATTTTAAAAGAATTTCAGGGAGCAAGGGCCAGGAACAACTTTCTCCTGCCAGAGGACCTGGAGATCTACAACCAGCTAAAATAAGCCTTCAAGGGCTGGGTGGATTTCCTTGATATAAGGCATATACTCCCAAGGGCTTCTTGGAGGGGCGGCACATCAGAGGTGGAACACCTGCTTTGAGTTCCAGATTCCCAGATTCAATCCACAGCATCTCTGGTTAAAAACAAGTATCGCCTAACAGGCCTCCTTCTGCCTGTTGCCAGTTATACTGAGCTGGATTGACCTGTGGGAGCAGTGGTCCGTATGAGGCAGCTTCAGTTAATTATTTCATAATAATTGCATAAATCGGGTTGTCAGCTTCCGTTTGGGACTTTTATGGTAATTTGGGGGTAGGGTTTTGGGAGGGGAGGGGGCTCTTCCACTAGGCGCTTGGTTGAGGCCGGGTGGATGACCGAGTTGTCAGTTGTGAGTCCCCCCTGGCTATGTGTTGAGATCAACCCCTGGGCTTCTATTATCTAGGTCAGGGGTAGTCAATCTATGGTCCTTCAGATGTTCATGGACTACAGTTCCCATGAGCCCCTGCCAGCAAACGCTGGCAGGGGCTCATGGGGATTGTAGTCCATGAACATCTGGAGGACCACAGGTTGACTACCCATGATCTGGTTATGCCTAGACTCCCAGCTGGGACTGAGAGATTCTGTTTGCACTTTTTGCTGCTATTTATTTATTGTTCTTTTTATTGTTTGGTAATTTTTATTGCGGAATTATGAGGTTTTATTGTGATTTTTTACCGTTTTGTATTGTAAACCGCCACGGGACAGCAACTGCCACGAGTGGCAGTATATAAATAAAAAAATTAAACTAAAAGTAAACTCAACAGGGATGTGATGCTGCCTGAAGCTTCTGTGTCCTTGAGGGGAAACTGTTCTCGGTAGCGTGAAGGTCAGTTGTCATGCCAGGAGAACTCCTTTAGGTTGGTAAGCCTGTCCAAGAAATTTACTTGGCACAGGACAGGCTGTTAACAGTTAACTGTATACAGAACAGTTGATGTGAAGCACCAAAGCAAAGGATGTAATGTTTAGGGCAATGGTTCTCAACTTGGGGGTTGGGACCCTTTTGGGGGTCGAGCGACCCTTTCACAGGATTGCGGCAGGGCAAGCAGCTTGGCAGGGGGGGGCACCATCCACACAGCAGTCTTGCGGAGTAGATCGAGATAGAGCATTCATCTGTCTGGAGCAATGGAAAAGAGCGAGATCGGCATGTTGGGACAAGAGGCAGAACTGAACTGAGAAACTCTGGGGGAAAAACCCAATTTATCTACAATCATGAACAATGGATCTTCACACCATTGGTCGACTCCGGTTTAATTTCTGTGGAAGAACCCTTGCATAATGTTATGGTTGGGGGTCACCACAACATGAGGAACTGTATTAAAGGCATTAGGACGACATTAGGAAGGATGAGAACCACTGGTTTAGGGGAAGATGGGTAGAGAGGCCTTGCGGTGGTTTCGTCTGGCAGGTTTCACAGCTAGTTTCACATGCCAGTGACTCAAAGGCTGGTTCCAGGTCTCTCCCTTGCTCCCCTTCTTCCTCCCCCTTTCTTCCTCTAGCCCAGGGGTGACCAAACTGTGGCTCTCCAGCTGTCTATAGACTACAGGTCCCATGAGCACATGCTGGCAGAGGCTCATGGGAATTGTAGTCCATGGTCATCTGGAGAGCCACAATTTGGCCACTGCTGCTCTAGCCAGTTATAATGCAGCAGCCCTGTAGTCAGGTCCTTGGGTCAGAGAAGAGCCAGGGGATGTTATGACCCTGTGCCTGCATTTCTCGTGGACTTCAGTACAGATTCCAGAATGCTGGCGCTGCCTTTTTGCCATGTTGTCTCTTGCGCCTCTTGTGGCGCAGAGTGGTAAGGCAGCCGTCTGAAAGCTTTGCCCATAAGGCTGGGAGTTCAATCCCAGCAGCCGGCTCAAGGTCGACTCAGCCTTCCATCCTTCCGAGGTCGGTAAAATGAGTACCTAGCTTGCTGGGAGGTAAACGGTCATGACTGGGGAAGGCACTGGCAAACCACCCCGTATTGAGTCTGCCATGAAAACGCTAGAGGGCGTCACCCCAAGGGTCAGACATGACTCGGTGCTTGCACAGGGGATACCTTTACCTTTTTACCTCTTGCGCCGTCTCTGTGTTGTGACTAACCGGCTTCACCTTGACGGAGCCAGCCCTGGCTCAAAAACACAAACCTCATCTCCACGTCCGTTTCTGCAGCTGTGCTTTGATCCTTGTGACGAATTGATCGGAGCGGATGATAAAATAGCATCTTGAGCTGCAGGCCTTTCTTTCCTCCCCAAGGTCCTCCGGCACAGCAGCTAATGATGTTCATAGGGGAGAGGAGGTGACGTGCTTGTTTTTGCGGTTGTCGTTTTAATTTTTAAAAAACTGGGGTGTCATTTTGTGACTCAAAAGGAGACCTTCTCTGGTTGAACTTCAGGGGTGTTTTGCCTGCTGGCCTGACTTCTGTTAATTTGGGTATGCCACAAATGTGCCTTGATTATTTCCCCTTGTTGATCTATTGCAGGGGTAACCAAACTGCAGCTCTCCAGATGTTCATGGACTACAATTCCCATGAATTGTACAATTCCCATGAACCAGCCTCCTGGTTCTGGGATTCAGAGGTTTAGTGCCCCTGATCATGGAGGTTCTCCTCATTCTCCCGGACTAGTAGTCACTCCTGATCTATCTAATCTCCTGTTAAAGCTGCTTATTCCTGTGACCATTACGGCATCATCTGACACTGAATTCTGCATTTTAATCATTTTAATCACTGTCGGTCTAAAGAAGTAAGTAACTGTAAGCAAAAGAGGGTGTGCATAAAGAAAAACCTCAAGTGCATTGTGTGTCCGACACAGAGGAATTATAGTTGTATACTACTGCACAATCCCAACTTTTTCTTTAAAACGACCATGCCCATTTTAGCATGTTCTTACCAGCCAAACTCAGCATCTCCGAGATAACAATGGAAAATGATTTGGTTCTTTCTGGTCAGCGGTAGAAGACGGCCGTGTCTTTTCCTACCTACTTGTTTGTGCTTTTGGGAGCTCCTGCCAGAGAGGAGGCGAGGACTCATGAACGTGTGTTCTAAATAACCACTCATGTCCCCCTCGTGGCAGCTGTCAGGGCTCGCTTTATTGAGAAGGTCACACGCAACAAGCCCAGCATAGTTGCCATTTTCTGCTGAGCTTAGCACGATTCTTCTTTTCTAGCAAGGGAAGCTAACCAAAAATAATCTAAAAAATCGTTCCTCCTCCCCTCCCCACACCACCCCGCACCTCGACACAGTCATTTTCAGGAGGAAGTACACTTGCTTTTGCACTGAGTCAGTTTGTTTGTTTGCAAATGGTTATGTAACACTTTGTCAACTTGCACCCAAAAAATATCCCTAGGGCAGTAAATAGTAAAATAACGTGAAAACAGTTTAAAAGGTAAATTGAAAGCTTGAAACTCTCTCCTTCCTTCCCTCCCTCCCTCCCTCCCTCTCTCTCTGTTTAATGCTTCTAGTTAACGTCCAAATGCATGGCATAATTTTTGTAGGCAAGCAAGCAAAACTTAATTTCACTAAGTCATAGGCCACCGCAAGACCAAATGTGCAGTAAAACTGTACAAAGCGGTAGATAAGTTCAAGACAATCTTTTGCAGTTATCAGCTAAAACAAAATAAAACTTACATTTAACCCCTACATTCTGCTCATCAGCTATTTAAGAAGTCACAAGGCTGGCTCGAACCTTTCTTCCGGGCAACCCTTTGTGTCACAAATGGATCCGTGTCATTCTCTCATCCATTAAATGCTCATACTAACCCTGCGAGGTAGCTTAGGCTCTCTCCCTGTCTGTGTGTGACCGGCCCAAGGTCACCCATCAAGCTTCCATGACAAAGTGAGGATTTGAACCTGGATCTCACAGGGTCCAGTCCTCTAGCTACTGCATTAGACTTATTCTGTCACAGTAATGTGGCAAGTGAGTTAGTGATGTAGTGGAGAGGGAATGGGTATGGGCCAGGGAGACCTGAGTTTTAAACCCCCAGTCAGTTATAATAGAGGCAGATATCTGTCTCTCAGTGTAACCTACCTTGCAGGGGTGTTGTTGAGATAAAAATGTATGTTACTCTGAGCTCCATGGAGGAAGGAAGGGAGGGGTCTAGGGTGCCATAAAAAAGGGATCAAAATAGCTCCTAGATGAAATATCTGTGTTATTTTGTTAAGAACTGCCCAAGAAGTTTTGAAATATTAAATCTGAAATACCCAAGACCACAGAGCTGTTTGTCCTGAGATGACCTCCTCTTATACAGGCATTCACTGTCACGCTAGGTGATCCCCTAAGAGGTAAGAAAGGAAAGAATTGAGAATGTCGAAGCAGAGGATCCCCATTCCCAAGCAACAGATTCCCATTCTGTGGCCACAGCTGAAAGTTGCCACCAAACATACATTTTTAGATATACTGGACAAAGCAGGCTCAGCCCTTCCACGGAACAGGCCATGCCGCCTGGTAAACTTTGAAAGGCAGGGAAGAAGAAAGACTCTCCGTGTTTGAAACACAGGGTAACGTTGAGACAGGCAACTGTTGAACAAGCAGAGCTTGTCTGGTTAGGGCAGCAAGCATTGGTTACCAGAAACTCTAAGTATGAAGTGGATGGGGGATAAAATTCAACTTATTCTCTCTCTCTCTCTCTCTCTCTCTCTCTCTCTCTCTCTCTCTCTGGTTCTGTCTCACATATTTTCTCATATTCTCTTCCTCTCTCACACACCCCTTCTCTGGTTTTCCTGTTGTCTGCAACCCTATCCTGCAGCTATAGGGAGCGAAGTGTGGTAAGGGAAGAGATCAAAGTGCACTGGCCCAAGAAATAGCAATTATTAATTTATTTTCTCAATTTTCATTATTCCAAGAAATTTTTCTGTGTATTTAGAAACCAGTGAACAGCCTTGCTTTACAACCATGTGCAAACCTGCCTAATGTGGAGTGGGTGATCTTAGGATCTGACTAAGTGGTTCTCCCCTTTGTCTGTCATTTTGGCATTTCTCTTTGCCTGCAGCATTTGTTTAAGAAGCAGGGGGGGGACATGAATAGAAATCTTGTTTCATCACTCACAAGCTTGCCCCAACATATCTAACATTTTTCTTTTTGATTCAGTTTTTTCTGCTCTAGACAGTACAGAATAAATAGCTTTCTTCTACTACTTTAGACAAGTCATTGTGAAACTATGAATAAAATCAACAGGATGGGAGGGAGGAGGGAAGGTGTGATAGGGCTGGGGAAGAACAAATTGAGAAACCATGATTTAATATGACTTCCTAGTTGTTGTTATTTTAAATACTAAAGGAACAGAAATGGATCCAGAAGTTTATTTTCTGTTATTTTTTTCCCATTTATTGGGAAATAAACATCCATCTCTGATTTATGTATATGTGGAAACTCTGCCTTATATGGAGTAATAGAAGTATTCAACACCCCCAAAAATGGCATTTTGGGGAAATCAGTAGGTTACAGTTGGTGGGGAGAGGGCAGGAAGTTCCATTCCATTGACTGAAGGGCTTTCTGTAAAAGGAAAATATAGCAATTGCCTTCTCCTTCAGTTAAGGAAGAGTACTGACAAAACCCAAATTAAACTATAATATTAGTTAGATTTCACCATGCAAAGTCCCACTTTCCACTGCAATTCTTCTTTCACTCTTACAATGACACTCTGTGTTATATTGTGCGGAATTATGCTCTTTTTAGTTCATTAAAGACTAGTCATAAAATAAGAAGAAGAGTTGGTTTTTATACCTTGCTTTTGACTACCCAAAGAGTGGCTTACAATTGCTTTTCCCTTCTCTCCCCACAACAGCTGGAACTGAGAGAGCTCTCACAGATCTGCTCTAACAGGACTGTGAGTAGCCCAAGGTCACCCAGCTGGCTGCATGTTGAGGAGCAGGGAATCAGACCCGGTTCTCCAGATTAGAAGCCACTGCTTTTAACCACTGCACCAAATTTAGAAGGTTATAGCCTTCTTATAGCCATCAAGCTTTCAGAGCAGAGTGGGGATTTGAACCTAGGGCTTCCCAGATCCTAATGTGACCCTGGCAAAAGTATATAGGATGAGTTTTTATCCCTGAAACAATGTAGAGTGAGCATGACATCATATTTAACAATAAATCCATTTTCAAAAACAGTTAAAAGTATTAGAAGAAGAGTTGGTTTTTATACCCCGCTTTTTACTGCCTGGAGGAACTTTAAAGTGGCCTCCGTTCCTCTCCCCACAACAGAAACCCAGTGAGGTAGGTGAGGCTGAGAGAGCTCTAACAGAACTGCTTGGTCAGAACAGCTCTATCAGGGCTGTGGAAAGCTGAAGGAAACCCGTCTGTCTGCATGTGGAGGAGCAAGAAATCAAACCCGGCTCGCCAGCTTATAAGCCGCCACTCTTAACTACTACAGCCCAGTATTAACATCGTAGTCCAAAGCTGTATAAAGTCTCCATTTAGTTTTAAATCAATACTTTTATGGCTGTAATGACAGCTAGGCATGCCTGTTTATTTTAAAATACGTAAATAATAATGGAAATTTTTTATTTAAGGCATTAGCTTAAATTAACCTTTTTCTTTGCCTCTTGGCGATCAAAACGGACTTGATTTAAATCCCCGCCACATGCCAGGTAGCTGCCAGAATCTAATTTTTACGTTAAAGTCATGCTCGGCAGTGGAAAAAGATATCACCCTCTGGGTTTTCCCCCCCTCCAAGCTTCGAATGCAGCATATGGAGACAGATGACCTCTTCACAGTTTAAAGTGGTCATTGAAGCCTTCCTAGAACCCCCGGGGTTTGGCCTCCCTGCACTCCGCAGATGATTAAAACCGAGCTGGTTGTCGCTCCTGGCGTTTGCCATTTTGCCTCCTCTCAAGCCCTGAAGAGCTTGGTTGAAATCCTCTTAGAGATTCCAAAGAGAGATTGGAGTGCCGGATGACAGATGTGTGTTTGTTTGGTGCCAAGCGACAGCTATTGTGCCCTGTGTAAATCGCTGGAGAAGTTTGTTTTTGCAGGAGTGTTTTATGTCCTGGTTGGATAGGAGGAAATCAGTATTCCCAAGAGCGATCTGTGCTTCTTAGTGAAGAAAAGGGTGGCTGCCAGTAGGGCGTTTGGTAACTCACGCAGGAGCTACCAGACCATTTCCGCACTGGGTACGTTGCTGCCCCGGCTCCCACGTAGGAGCACAAATTCAGGGCGCATGAGGTACACCAGGCCAAATGCTCCCCTGTGCAGGAACAGGTAGAGGCGGGGCAACCTCCCCCAGCTCAAACTCCAGCCTGCAGCCTGGCATGGAGCTCCCTGTGCAGAAATGGTCCCAGGTCTCATTTCAGTTTGGATAGTTTGCAAGCATTGGTCTTCTGTCCAGGAATCCTAGGTCCAAATTGTAGCTCCCTGGATGGCCTTGGTCAAGTCTCAAAACTAATATCAGATCATCAAGAAGGTGAAATGGGAGACTTTTATAATATCCGCTTAAGCACTTTGGCAGGAAGGGGTAATAAATATTTTTTTGGGTGGGGGTGGGGGCTAGAAGGGACCTTAGATCTATGGCAGGACAAATGTTTTATGTGAGCCCCCAAATTCCATCTTCAGTACCCTCCTTTTGAACAATCTATGTCTGCGACTGGAGTGAGCTGCAGCCAATTGGGTTAGACAGCCTGGGTGACCCAATGAACCCGCCTTGTTTATAAGACAACTTCTTCTGATGGGCAGGTTGGGAACAAACATGTTCAGTAAACCATGGGTGAATTTAGTATGGCAATTTAGTGAGCGAACCAGGTGATTTTGTATTCTGCATCTTTCTTGCGGTGTATGCAATATGCAATATTTATACTTCTTTTTCAGTGAATTCGCGAATGGAAATTTCTGCCCGGGGTATGTTCTGGTTCCACCGTTGTATTTCTCATCTTCATATGGAATAACATTTTGCTTCATTGTGTCAAAATAGAGGACAGTTGTAATGCTCCTGTGGTATGATGTTAACACAGAGGTGTTACGCAACAAAAACATTGCTTGTGTCTCTTGGACTGGCTTCTTTGTGAAGATGGCCAACTAGCAAGGCTTTCTGGTCTGGCGTGTTGCCGATTTTGGGGGCCTGGCACAACGATAAACTTCAGAACATATTTGGCAGAAGTTTTGTGATTTTTTAATTTTCGTCTTTGGTAATATCTTTGAGCAGCTTTGCTTCAGCCTCTGCCTTCATCCCCAGTGCCTGTCTTTCTGCCTTTAAACTTGAAGCATACTTAGGTGGTTTGGTTTTTTAAATCCAAGTTCAGCCTCTAAGTCAGGGGTAGTCAAACTGCGGCCCTCCAGATGTCCATGGACTACAATTCCCAGGAGCCCCCTGCCAGCGAATGCTGGCAGGAGGCTCCTGGGAATTGTAGTCCATGGACATCTGGAGGGCCGCAGTTTGACTACCCCTGCGTCTAAGTCATTTGGTTGAGACCAGGCGTAACCAGCAACATCTGCAGGGCCCCCGCTCCCTCCCTCCCAGAAATCTATCAATGCATTCTGCCCCTGGACATGTTTGCACTGTTATAATTACCATTGTTACAATGATCCGTGTCAATAGTATTAATGTTATGGCTCTCTATATGTTATGGAAAAACTAAGTTCCTTGTATTGTTTCCTACGTTTTATGTAAACCGGCCTGAGCCTCCGGCGAAGGCAGTATATAAATATAATAAATAAATATACAAGTCAGACTTTTTCATGAAACCCTGGGGTTTCTCGGTGGCTTTGGAAGGGCTTCCTGAATGGGTGCGAATGATTTTTAAATATATTTTTAAATAATTGTTAAACATTTATTAGGTAATATGATCATACACAGTCATGTCAGCATACCCACCCCTCCCAAAATAAAAAATCGGCCTGAAGGGGAGGGGCCCTAGGTGGGCATGTGCACAGCTATGCTCCCCAACCATATTCTGCATGATTCCACCACTTCTTGGGTTTCTCGAATCCTGAAGAAGGTTTCAGGGGTTTCTCAACAGTAAAAAAGTTGAGAAAGGCTACTCTTATCTCTGTCCAGGAGCTGGACCATTTCCTCTGTGACATCAGAGCCCCTCAATCAACCAGGTTTCATTAAGATGCATCCAGTTGATAAGAAAAAACCTACCATTGATCACTTATCTCCCTGGCTCCGACTGCAGGTTCCTTAAAGGCTGAAAGTAGAGGAAAAATGCAGTAGTCATATTGACAATACTGAGGGGTTAATTTTGAGTGGGTACAGTGGGGGAAAATGGTTTTTATATGTCTTACTCTTGGAAGCCAGTAAATGTGGTCCACCAGGTGTCTTAATATCGGTTTGCAAACTCTACAACCATTTGAAACAGCCTTGTCTTCCGAGTTGCTGATATGCTTCTAAATTTATGGCCGTTTTAACGTTTTTAATTGGCCACATTAATGGTTATAAACAGCTTAGAAAGCTTTGGAAATGCTGTTATAAACATTTTCACATATATATAATCTGTCTGCAGCTCAAGGCATGTACGGCATTTGTTTAAGTCAATGAATACTATCAATGAACATTCTCAAATACGAAGGATCTCTAGAGATTCTCCTCTGCTCCATTAAGAAAATCTCTCTCTTTTTCCCCCTCTCTTTTCCTTGGCATAGTTTTCTATATCAGCGAATATTTGACAAAAGTTTATTACAGAGAGACTGGCCCCCGATCTGTCATCTGAGTGATGGGCAGTCCTGTTCTGCTTGTCTTGTTTTGACTAATTGAGATTCTTGGCTTCAAAGTCATTATAAATTCGTAAATCGCGATGGTAGCACAGTCTGTTCTGTGCTGCAAGAATGTTTAAAAAAAACTGAATTGGCTGTTTTCACACTTAAACCCCTTTTATGGGTGAATGAATATGGAATTAGAGAAGTATGATGGTGTTACATCCTATCTCATGCTGCTTGGAAACATTTTTCTTCCCATACATGATCTTGGTCATTTTGAGAACAGTGTGATGATTGTAAGAGAATACTATAACTATGCTTGTAGCACATACCTGGGACTCTGGCAAAGACATTCCTGCCCCTAGCCCAGCAGATTGGCTCAGGTTGATCTGGGTTCAACATACTGTGACAGATTTTTCAGTGAATGTGCAGGACATAAGTTACTGCCCTGTAACGTGGCACCTCTATTTCACACCCATTAACTCAGGAGTCTCTCCTGTCTTGACCTGATGGACGCTTTTGGAATTTTAAAGTCTAGGGAGTTGACATTGCAACAGAATTGCCGCCATGGGAGGTTGGGTCCAATATCAAAATGTTGGGAAGTTCTACAGAAGGTTGGGAGGTTCTAAGCCAAGTGTTGTCCTGATTAATCAAAAAGATGATGCTTCTCTGGGGACCTTCTGGTGAACCTCCTACACCAATGAAGTTGATAAAAGCCGTGGTTTCCTGTTTTTGCCTTGTGGTAGGAATAAGAAGGCACCGGAAAACACACTGTTGGATGCCATGTTGGAAACCACTGTCTTATCTTATTGAATAGGTAACAAACACAACAAAAATAGGCCATGGATTGTTCCATTTGAGCTATTCCTGGTGATGTGAATGTACACTGGGGAGGAATTTTACAATTGCTGTTGGGACAACAACAGCTAAGAATGGCTGAGGTTGTGCTGGAGTTGTCTACTCTTCCAGTAAGGATATGTAGAGCACTGACACTGAGTTGTTTGGTCACAAACAATCAATGATGCTGGGAAAACTGGTCCAGATTTAGGAGCTACTCCCAGCTGCCTGGCATGACCCATCTGCTTAGATTCAAATGGGTAGCTGTGTTGGTCTGAAGTAGCACAATAAAACCAGAGTGTTAAGACCGTGCCCTGAATAAGTTTTTGTTGGTCTTAAAGGTGCTATTGGACTCTGATTTTATTGTATTCCTTCTGCTTAAAAGAGACTTTCTCAACTTCTTTACCGTTGAGAACACCCTGAAACATTCTTCAGGCATGGAGAAACACCAAAAGTGGTGTGATCATGCAAAATATGGTTGGGAAGCATAGCTGTGTATGTTCCCCCCCAGGGTCCTCATCTTCCCACTCCTTTCAGGCCCATCCTTGGTCATTGGGAGGGGGGGGGAGTTGACATGACCATATATGGTCATATCAACAAATAAATGCTTCACAAATTTTAAAAATATATTAAAAATTTATCAACTCCCATCCATTAAGAAAAGCCTTCCAGGGTCATCAAGAAAACCCAGGGTTCTACAAAACCCTAGGCCCATTCCGCACACATTGGATACGGCACTTTCAATGTGTTTTTGCAGCTGGATTTTCTTCTAAACTGCATTGGGAGTGCATTCTCTAACATTTGTGGAATAGGCCCTTGTTGAGAAAGCCTGGCCTAGAGTCAACGAGAGAGCAGATTGAAAGAGAGAAGAGAAGAAATAGGTGGATGGATATAGACAAACTAAAAATAAGAGAATTGCATGGCAGGATTAAAGTTGGGTTTCATGACTGGAACAGTTGGTGGCTACCAGAATAGAGGCTCATTTAATAATAGATGTCCTGTTTATTTCCTCTTCATTCATTCAACTTTCCATGGAAATAGGTAGATGGGATTCTGTGCTGCTACTTCCCAGCAGCCCTGGAGAAAGAGCGGTTGTTCTTTTGAGGCCCCAACATCCCATTCCATCTGAAAAACTTAATCCTGTAAGACTCTGATATATAGAATCTTCTGGCAAATGGCTGTCCAGCCCATACATCCCTCTTGGCCTGAATGCGACAAAACCTATGCTAGAGATTTCTAAATCTTTTTGGTACAGGGTGAGAGAAGGGTGGGGGAATGTCCTGCATAGTGCAGGGGGTTGGACTAGATGACCCAGGAGGTCCCTTCCAATTATTCTATGATTATTCTACGATTCTACAATAGCATTTCTTTTAACAAAACAAGTAAATGGCCAGCAGGGAATATTTAATTAAAAGAAGAGGTTTGACAAAAAACCCAAACTAAAGAAGTTATCTTTGGAAGCATTATCTCTTCCCCCGCAACCCAAAATTCATTCTCTGAAGTTGCATCTCTTTGACAGTGGATCCACATGGTAAGTCCTTCATGCACAACTACTTGTGACAGATGTGCTCCTTCCGCAACCGCATAGATTTCAACGTATTGCCACATGTTTATATCCCACCCTGAGTTTCCACAGATAGGGTAGAATATAGATCTGGTATGTCAAAGAATATCTTACAGGGTTGCCAACCTCCAGATGGGATCTCCTGGAGTTAAACTAGTTTCCAGGTATCAGCCCCCCTGGAAGAAACAGCAGCATCACATCACATCTCATCCCCTCTCCAAATGCCACCTACCCAAGCTTCGCCCCCAAAGTTCCAGGAATGTTCCTGACCAGTTTTCATCTCCTAAAAAACAACAACACAGTAACTTGTCAGTGCTCAGGTGGCTTGTTTATCAAGACAGAGTGATTCATGCTGATGGACAGTGCTGTACCTGGCTCACCGGAAGTAACCTGTTGCATTAACTGGTGACTCAGGTTGCAGATTTCCCTTTGTATGAAGTACTTTCCTGACATGGGGAGACAACTCATGGCTGTTTAGCAAACACACAGGAGAGGCAGAGCAGTTTCAATATCGGGCTTCCTCCTTGAGTTTTGACGATCCACCAAGTAGCTGTCATCCTTGCTAGAACTGTAGCGAGTGTTTTTCCTGCATTTTCTAGCAGCAGGTGTAGGGAGTGTTCTTTTGTCCAGGGAAAGCCACAAAATGAGTTTCACGGAGAAATGTCTTGTTCCCCATCTGTTTTTGCCTTATTTCAGTCTCATTATGGAGATACTAACCGTGCCTTCTCTGTATTTTTATCTATTTATTTATGTTTGTATTTATATGCCGCCCTCTAGGCTCAGGGCAGTTTGCAGAAAAGGCTAGATGAGGAACAGTGTACAGAATGTTTGGTAACTTGGTCAACGATCAGCAAATTAGAACAAAGCATACAATGTTCAGGTGATGATTTCAGCCATCTTAACATCATCAGCAGCAGTTATAACATGTCATAACAAGTGCAGGTCCACAATCCCATTCTTGGGCTCCACAGAGCCAGATCTAACCGTATGGCTATTTTAGCCAGTCTCAATTTGTGTCCTGTGACGGAGGAAATTACCTTTTTCCTGTTCTCTGCAGATCCGTATGACTTTTACTAGATATCACTTTATGTCCTAGCTGCTGTGAAAATTTAGACTAGAGCATACTTGCAACCTAACCCATGATAGTATATTTTGCCTGTTTGTGTCTTCAGGGTCGGGTTTTTGGTTGTATTTGAATCTTATTTTAGTTTGTTTTCATTGTAATCTCGATTAATCCTTCTTGATCCTTTGTTGCATTTTTTCACTCTTTTGATTTTAATGGGGTTTTTTAAAACAAAAATGTGCAGTTGTGTTGAGGAAATAAACATAAAATGGTTTGTACTGAGATCTCATTAGACTACCTCGTGAGATCTCTGCAGCCATTTTGAGTCGCCTACACAACCAGACAACAGGGTCTACCTAGGCCACCCTATGGGGCTGCTGAGATCTTGTGAGGTGATCTCACAGGATTCCAGTGGTCATTTACTGCAATATGGAAAGAAGGTGTGTGTGTGGGGGGGGGAGAGGAATCAGGAAGCATGAAGATTGAGGCAAACCACGTGGGGAGGAAGCAGAGTCAGCACAAGGAAGGAGAATTTAACATGGGTGGAGAATAGAGACTGGGGTAGGAAATCCTTCTCCCCTGCAACCCCTCTCCCATTTTCTTCTGTTTATAGTTCAACTTCTTAGAATTTCCAGCATGACAAACTAGCTTGTTGGCAATTTCTATTTTGTGTGGTTCCAAGCACTCCCGGGGAAAAAAGGGAGAAATGGCGAGTTGCCACTTGTGCATTGTAATGATATTTACGACTTCTGGATGGTCCTCCTTTTTCAAGGTATATTTTTAGTTCTCCACTGAGCAAATTGGACCCTGAGTCTCGCTGTTTCCATGTGTCCTTTCTGTTTTTCATAATGTTGATCACTGAAGGACCGTGTGTTTTTGGCTTTCCTGGGAGAACACGATAATTGCTCTCCTGTAGCTAGTTTGTGACATACAGTCTCTGCCTAAACCACTGGGACTCCAGGGGCAAGCAGGGAATAATATTGTGAGTAAATGAGGCTTCAAAAAGTTTTATCAAGCTTCCTGCGTCACCAAGACTTTGTTTAGAGGGAGGGAAGAAAAGTAGATTTTGGTTCTCAACCTTGATGTGGAACTTCAACATAAAGAAGGGCTATTTAAGAAGTGCAGTTTATGAAGAAGTGTTTCCACAATGGGAGGGGGGGGGATGAAATAGCCTTCATTAAATTAGCTTTCAAGAAGGAGAGGGGTGTTCCAGTAAGAAATGTATACGCATGCAACTTACAGCAGGTTTTAAAAGCAAATGTCGACGGTTTAAATGAAATTAATAAGTAGATTGGAATCCCAAGGAAAATTAATCCATGTCAGCTTCTTATGGCAGACCCCTCATAGTGATTTACTAGGGACAAAAGTCAAGGATGCTGGGTTCCGATTCCATCCACCCCCATGATTTCTGGCTACAATCCTAAGAATGCTTTCCTGGGAATCAGCCCCATTGATTAGAATGGGGCTTATTTTGCTCTTTGTCTTCTTTATCTGTTTCGTAATTCTCCTCTTATCTCCCAGGAGCTTGCATTCATTTCTTTGGTTGGGTCTTTTCTGTAACTATTTGATGTGTGCCGTAAATGTTTATGTCTATTGACCATGCAGTCCATCTCCCCCTTGAAATGGCCAGCATAAAACGGTACTCCAGATAGCAAGCAGCTTCTGCAGGAGCCAAGAAACTTAAATTTAGGTGTACACGCCCTCTATTTAACAGGGTGGGTGTCTTTGTTTTATTTTTATATTTGAAGTATTTTTATGCTGCCTTTCTATCTGGTCATGGACCCCCAGGCAGCCCACATGAAAAAAACCCAAACAATTTGTTAAAAGTACATCATGTACCCTAGTACCAAACATTGATCAAACATTTTCCCGTTTAATTTTTGCCTGTGGAAAAGATGTTGGGGTGGGAATTTTTTTTAAAGGTTCTGGTTGTTTCTACACATGTTCCTAGGATTATTAATTTTCAGCTGTCTCCCTGATGTCAAATTAAATATGTGGGCGAAGGAATACACCTTTCGTCTGCCGTGCAGGCGTGTAAGCACAAGCACATGGGCACCAAATGATGGAGCATTATGCCCCTCCCTCAATTGCTCCCTACCTAGCTAGTACATGAATAAGAAGAAGAGTTGGTTCTCATATGCCACTTTTCTCTACCCAAAGGAGTCTCAAAGTGGCTTACATTCACCTTCCCTTTCCTCTCCCCACAACAGACACCCTGTGAGGGGGGTGAGACTGAGAGAGCCCTGATATCACTGCCCGGTCAGAACAGCTTTATCAGTGCTGTGGTGAGCCCAAGGTCACCCAGCTGGCTGCATGTGGCGGAGTGCAGAATCGAACCCGGCTTCTAACCACTACACCAAGCTGGCTCTCTTTTGAATGTGTTTGAGATACAGATATAAGAACAAACAGATCCACTATGAGTTTTGAAGCCAAGTAAAATGCTATGGTCAGGTTAAGTTACCACCAGAGAGAGATAATATTTAGCCAGTGATGCTTGCTGCTCAAGCCAAGGTGATTGCTTTTTTGTTTTTGTTTTTACCTGGGAAATGTTGACAGGGATGATGTATCACGAGACATCCCAGCAACTTGGATGCTTCTGAAAAGGAGATAAGACCCACTCCCTTGTGTAGAGAGAGTCTCCTATGCTGGTGTCCTGAAGCAGCTCAACAGAGACCAGGCACAAAGGAGGAGGCTTCTGCCTAATCCAAAAGGCAGGGTGACCCTCCGCCTTCCAAATTAGCTTGGGGCCTGCACATGCAGATTCCTTGGAGCATGAGGGGGCAGAGCTCAACGGCAAATCCTTCCTTTCTTTTCAGGGACAGGCTCCGATGAAGCCAGCCGCAAGCCTATTGATTGTTCTCTAGGATCCTTTATTGGTCTCCAGGATCACCAGGGCAGCTGATCTCATTCTACACCTAGTTTCAAGCCATTACTGTGCGTCCTATCCCCTGCTGCTGGCAGGATCCGCTCCCTGCCCTCTTAAAAGCTCCCTGCAAGTAGTGTAACGGCCCAGCAACCTAAGAGAGTGGCTGGAACATTTTATCCTTTTATTTACACAGACTTAATGTGAGGCAACATCCAAAGCCCGGAATCAACCACCTGCAGTCTCCGGCGATGGAGTCCTTTCTACCACTTAATCCTCTTGCATGTGTGAACCACAGTTGAGGGTCCCAGGCAAGAGCAAGGCAAGCTACCGCTTGTGGCTTGAATGCAGGCTCTGGAAGTTTCACTCACCCTTTGGGGTGAGGAAGAGATTTCCCCATAACAGGCAGCAGCCTGGCTCTCTGTTTGCATAGAAATTATCCGTTAATACCCTATCATGTACATTGCCTTGTAGGACTCAGGAAGGTGGCTGCAAATTTCTTAGCAACAGTTTATGTGTCTCAGCACTGATCCCTGCTTGTGAAAACACAAAGTTCAACTGTAGCCTGATTTAATTTTGGGTTTTGGGTTTTTTTTTAAGTATGACTTGCCCCTGTTTGGGAGGATATCAGAGAAACCTGGTGGGGAGTGCGGGGTTTGCATTGCAGTAAAAAGTCTCTGTCTCAATGCTGTGCTGCAGCTTAGTTTTATAATGTAAATCTCAAAGCTGTGTGTGTTTGTGTGTGTGTGTACACAAACACTGATCTCTGCCAAAACGGGTAGGGCTCATCTTTGGAAGCCCAAGACTTGCTGACAGGTTTAATGTTCAGATGTCAGTGGTGTGCTTGATCCCTGACGCTTTGTGACAGCAAAACAAAAACAAGAGGAACGGCATCCAGCACAAGGCTGGGGAAGCATGGAGATTTGGTCTGCGTCATACTCCTTTAACGGAGGATCTCCTGGCACTGAGTTTAGCAGTACACAAGTCTTTCGTGATCCCCCTCCCAAATGTTAGCAATAAAAATAACTTATTTATTTTTAATTTTTTATTCAAAGGTGGCGGAAAGTGCTGACAAGTTGCCTCTGACTTTTGGGGATCCTAAATGGCTGTCCAGATGTCCTTGCACTACAATTGCCATGAGCCCATGCCAGCACTATGTTGGCAGGCGCGCATGGTAACTGTGGACATCTCGAGAGCCACAGTTTGGTCACCCCTGCTATAGGGCAGGGATCCTCAACCTGTGGTCCTCCAGATGTTCATGGACTACAATTCCCATGAGCCCCTGCCAGCAAATGCTGTCAGGGGCTCATGGGAATTGTAGTCCACGGACATCTGGAGGACCACAGGTTGAGGAATCCTGCTATCGGGTGTTCAAGGCAAGAGACATTCAGAGGCCCTCGCATTCCTTGGAGATCCCCCATCCAACTACTAACCTGAACCGTCGCTGCTCAGCTTCCAAGGTCTGATGAGGCTGGGGCAGCCTGGGCCATCCAGATCAGGCCACTGCCCAAGCTTGCTTGCTCATTGCTATGACTAGTACAAATTAAGCATAGGTATAATTCTCGTTCAGTGTTCAAAGCGTTTCACCCCTTGCAGTGAGTCTTCCAACAACCTTGCAAGGCAGACCGGTGGTGTTGTGGCTTGCTCAGAGCCACCTAAGGAGTGGTTGGTTGAGGCACTACCCAGCTCATGGCTCATGCCCTTCCCGGAGGAGCTTCCCGAACGACAGCTTCCTGTCCTTTTTTGTCCTAGTGCTTGTGTGCTATAGTGGAACGTGGAACATTCAGTTAGCACAAGTCAGTTCTTACGTGATGGGCTGTACAGCTCCATCTGGGCTGTCTGTCACCCCTGTCGGGGTGGAATTTAGTGTCATGAAATTGCAGCTTTCATTTTACAGAATGTCAAGTTTCTAGACCTATGAAAGTGAGCTTGATTGCTTTTCTCTGTTACGAGCAAAGCAATAGTTAATGCAACAAATAGCACAAAGCAAGATATAAATCATGCAAAATGAGGGGAGTCATGTACCCTTGCTTATTTCGCTTATTGCACGGAATGCCGAATTCAGATTTCGTTGGTTTCAACTTTTGAGAAAGTGTCACTTATATACTGTTTATTTCCCAGGACTGTTAAATGCTAGGGCACTTCAACAAGACAATTGTATTTTATGTGCATTGGTTTGAAGAAATAATTCAGTGCAGTTGCTTAATTCTTGGTTAAGTCCTTGTTGGGATTTTTAAGCTAGGTGAATTAATCCCCCCCTTCTCTCTCTGTTTGTTCTTGCAGCCAACTGGGTACATGGAAAACGCGATTTCGTACAGCTCAATTGAAGACGTGCAGTTACTCTCTTGGGAGAATGCCCCTAAGTATTGTTTACAGCTCACCATCCCTGGGGGGACCGTCTTGCTCCAGGTATGGTAAACATGAAAAGGAAGCTCTCTGCTTTCTGCTGTTTAATCATTGCAATTCTTTGCTGATTGTGGGAGTGGACACAAAGAGGTAGATGGTTGTGATCTCAGCTTCATAACAAATTCGTCCTGAGAGGGGGGGGAGGAATGCATTCAGAACCTTTGGGTTACATTTGGGCTGCCAATATTATTGGGAGCCAGAATCAGATCTCTGATATTCCAGCAAACTTTCCATGGAACAGCGAGAGCCCTGCGAGGGGCATAAGGAGACAAGCGATCCCTCAGATATGCGTGGTCCAGGCCATGGGGGTCTGCACTGGCTGCCAATTGTGTACCAGATCAATTTCAAGGTTTTGGTACTTACCTTTAAGGCTATTCATGGCCTGGACCTCGCATATCTGAGGGACTGCTTGTCTCCTTATGTCCCTTGCAGGGATCTTGACTCTGCAGGTTTGAATCTGCTGGTGGTCCCTGGTCCTCAGGAGGCTTGCCTGGCCTCAACCAGGGCCAAGACCTTTTTGGTCCTGGCCTTGACCTGGCGGAATGAAGTCTCGTAAGAGCTGAAGGCCCTGACAGAGCTATCGCAGTTCTGCAGGGCCTGCAAGACGGAGATCTTCCACCAGGCATTTGGTTGAGGCCAGGCTAAGAAGGATCTGGGTCCCTCCTTTAGAGGCCCTCCAGATGCTTGACCATCTGGGCAGGTAGCTTCTCCTGAGGTTAGTGTGGTGGCGTGTATTGGGTCTGGACTGGTGGGTTCGGAGGGTACGGATGGGACTATGCTGTGAAGAGTTGCATTTTAGTCTGCTTTATGGCTTTTTGTGTAAACTACCACAAGCTGGTCTGTTCCAGGAGTGGCGGACCATACATTTAAATATAAATAAGTAATACATATAAATAGATAAATGTTTAAGGATAAGGCATGGGAAATGTCCATAATAAAATTTTAAATGCTCTGGTGTGTGCATTGAGGGACTCATCCATACGTTCTTGTTTCATTTCCTCTATTTTGGATGTTGATTTCCTGTAGGCAGATACTGTTATATGCTCATGTGCAATGATGTATTATATCATACTCTGATGAGTATACCTGTTACTCCAGGGGTGGCCAAACTGTGGCTCTCCAGATGTCCATGGACTACAAGTACTATGAGCCGTGCAGGCAGGGGCTCATGGTAATTGTAGTCCATGAGCATCTGGAAAGCCAGTTTGGCCACCCCTGCCTTATACCAAGAGACATGAACCCCACACAAAATTAAGTTGTGTATTAAGGCAATGAGTTGCAGGCATTCCAGCTGTATGGATTTCATTCTGTATCATAAGTTGAGGAGCACTATCTTGCTGGGAATGTTTCCAGATGTATGCTTGTTTTTACACGGGATGTTTCTCAGGCAGAACTGGAATCTACTCAACTACAAGCACAAAACATGGGAGTCACATGAGAGGAAGAGGTGGCACCAGAGTTACGTTTTTATCAGTATCAAGGCCAGCAGCAGACCCAGAGAGGCAGGAAATGCAGGCTGAGAACACCAAGAAGCATGCAGACAGTTGTGAAGAACAAGCCAAGACTCTGGGGGACTCTCTTTGCCCCTGACTGATCTTGTTCGTACCATCCCATGCAGGGAAAGAAGAGCAAACAACTGAGTTGCTAATCCCATAGAAGCATGTGAACTGGCAGCAAGAAGAAACCTAAGAGAGCTAGCATGGTGCAGTGGTTAAGAGTGGCAGCTTCTAATGTGGAAACCAGTTTGGATTCTCCACTTCTCCATTTGGAGCTGAGGGACCTTGGGCTAGTCACAGTTCTCCTAGGCTGATCTCTCAGGGAAGTTCTCTTACAGCTCTCTCAGACCCACCTACCTCAGAGGATGTTCAGAGAGGAAGGGAAAGCAATTGTAAGCCACTTTGAAACTCCTTTGAGTAGTGAAATGCGGGGTTATTAAAAAACTGCTCTTCTTCCTAGTAGTAGTAATAGTAGTAGTAGTAATGATATAATAATAATTGTCAGCTCTAGAATATTTTTTGAAACATTTTTCACAAGTGTCATGAAACCATTCTGAGGTTTGAAGCCGACAACAAAAGCAGTTTCAAAAGTTTGTCATCTGTCACATAAGAAATAATTCTAGCTCGATATAATTTAAAAAAATTATCTAAGGAAATGCTTGGATTGTATTGCACCACCAGGTTTCTTTTTGAATTCTTGCTCCCACTGAATTCTCTTCTTCTGTTCTAACAATTTCTTTCCAAGGGGCATTTTGCTTTTAAAAAATCCTAGCCACCCTGGATCGGAAGTTCTTTGCCAGGCATGAAGGGAGCTTGGCAAGACACGCTGATTTTTATCGGTCCCCGCCTGCAGTGCTTGCTTTAGTTTGGTTCTACATAGCAAAATTAATAACGTTTCTGAGAAATGGGAAACAATTTGCTTGTACGTTGTTTTTCTCTTGAAGATCTGAAATCATAATATTGTTTCAACGGAACCGATAACAGCTTTGAATGGAGTCTGAGCTCCCATGGATGTTTATGTTGGACTTTCGTAGTGGGGGCCAAATCAGGCTGCACGGCAGTTGCATTAAATACCAAGCCTCCCGGCTCAGACACAATCACTCCTGTATGTTTTCAGTAGGAGCTGTTGCGTCTGGATTCGGAATGCGTGACCAGCAACGGATGCCGTAGGAGAATGGATTTCCCAAGCAAGTGGCTTCTCTTGGCTTCAGTTCCCGTGTTTGACCGGCCTCGAAGTAGCACACTAAAATAGAAGGCAATTACTTGGAGAATTCAGTTGGAAATCTATATATAAGTCAGGTCATGACGAAGAAGGTAATTAGGTAAAGGGGACGCCTAGAGAAGGAAGCAACATTTTCTGTTTTGCTTTTCTGCCAAATAGAAAGTGGTGTGTGTGTGTGTTGAAGTGAATGTCCAGCAGACTGTGGGCTCATGTCAGAATTTTGTTTGACTAAAAAGCTCAGCTTTGCTTGAACTGTTTTTTTGTTTTTAAGTTCTAGTTCTAAATTCTCTGCAGGAAAATTGGGACTGAAAACTTAATGACAAGTAGACTGATGAAGAGACCCATGGATTTTTGCTTTCCCATTGCAGTGGTGTTGCTTGCCTCATCTTTGTGGAACTTTCTGCTTTTGGAAGGGCCATTTCATACCTCACTTTTATTGATTCTGCACGGTGGCAGTCAGCTGCCGCCAGGAGTTTGCAGTGGGGCCATCTTCCCTGCTGCTTCCTGCATCCCCACGGGGGACATTTTTGGGCAGTGCACCAGGTCCACCCTGGATTACTGCCTCCACATGGAGGTAGCCAGGGTGGAACTGTTCCGCCACCCGGTGGAGGGTGGTGGTTTAAAAAAAATTGTATGAAGGTGGGATTGCGTTACAATGTGCCATTCGGGAAGCACATCTCCTGTCCCCTCCGGGATGCCGTAGGAGGGGGAGGAAACAGGCCTCAAAGGGCCTGTGGTGGGATAGGCCCCATTGGCCCCCACAGCAGATTGGGTAATGCAGATATTTCTGTGTCCTCTTGCTGCAGGGCAAGAGGCCCTGAAGCACGCCAGGCCCAGGGTGGGGCTGGGCCAGTACCGACATCATGCGGCAGTGGGGATTAGCCCCGCTGCCATATGGGCTTTTCCGCCCATGCGGAATCGGTCACTGCAAGTGAAACAATATTCAGAGATTGTTACCTGAGGGTGGAGCTGTGGGTGAGGGGCAGAGGACTTGTTTTGCATGCAGAAAGTCCCTGGTTCCATAGCCAGCATTTCTGGTTGAAGCTGTAGATGAGATGAAAGACTTCTCTACCTGTGGAAACGGAGAACCGCTGGCAGGCAGGGCAGGAGTGACCTGGGGCTGCATCCACACCTTGATCATTGCACTGTAAAGTTTCTTTTGCAAATGGATTTTTCTGTGCAGACACCACAAGCTGCAACGCAACACAATACCCAATGAGGTGTGGATGTACTGCTTGATAGATACGGTCTGACTCAGTAGAAAGCAGCTTCATGTGGGTGACCTTAGGCCATTCACACACAATCTGAAGGTAACCTACGTAGGTGATATTTGTGACTCTTCTGCACTCACAGACCATTCTCACTTCCCACTCATGGAAGCAGCGGTCAAGCATGACCCAGCCCTGCCCAGTAGTTATGTTTTGTTGGGGGACACCCTCACAGCTCCCCAGTCTCCTGCTGAGCAGAGCTTAGGGCCTTTCACCTGCATAGACCACCCTGCACCTCTCGATCCCCTGCCCTCTTTTCTAGTTTGTAGCATCAAACGGAGCAGTTCCCATAGACTGAGCCTCAGCAAGGCACGAAGATGGGAGTCAAAGTAAGACTTTATTCTACTAGTACACTTCTAGAGGGGCTAAAACTGCTTTCACACAGTTAGATGATGCACTTTAGTGATTGTTTGTAAGTGGATTTTCCAGGAAATGCCAGTTTTAAATGAATGCTCAAGTGCTTTGAAGGTACATTTATCCAAGATGTGTGCAAGCTGTTTAAGAAAAGAAATGTGGAAGGCCTACTTGAAACTTGCAACTCCTAAGCATCTGACCTTCCTTTCCCATGGTCATATCTAAATGGTTAGCTGCATAAAGAGAATGTTGTCCTTTGTATGGTCGCACACAGAATAGACATAGCTCTTTTACAGGTCTCTCCCCACCCCCAAGTGTGTGAGACCTTAATTGATTGGGGCCAACAGCCTACTAAGCCAATAGTGAGGTGCTTCCAAATCAACAAAACCCCATTTTTTTCTCTCCTGGCTGGGAAACTACACCCACCTGGCAGGACAGGGCGTCTCCAAGGCTTGGCACCACAACATACATCTTCAGCTGGGTGATCTTGGACTAGTCCTGTTAGAGCTGTTCTCACAGCCCAGATCTGTCAGAGCTCTCAGCCTCAGTTACCTCACAGGGTGTCTGTTGTGGGGAGAGGAAGGGAAGGTGATTGTGAGCCACTTTGAGATTCTTCCAGGTAGTGAAAAGCGGGGTATAAAAACCAACTCTTCTTCTTCTTCCATCTCCATCAATGTCATTCCTCCTCCTGCTCTCGTCCTTGACCCTGTTATCCACGGGCAAGTGAAAACCAGCTCGTGGGTGGTTTTGTTCTTTCTGCCTGCATCTCTTTTTCCTTGAGTACTTGTTCAGAAGCGAGACCAGTCAGAAAGGCTGTTTTCAGTTCAATGTTTGCTTAAAGTGGTTCCAAATTTGGCCAGGCGAGTTCTGCCCTATGGTTCGGCTGGGTTTTTTTTAGCCTGTTCCTGGCAGTCAGGTGTGCCCAGGAGGAAAAACAAACAGGGCAGAAATTCCTGATAAGCATAACAATGAGAGCAGATAATGCACAGGTTGCCTTTTCAAAAACAACAGGGCGATTTCTTTTTGTCAAGGGGATCTTCCAAGGAAAATCTAGAGTAGAGGTTGGGCGAGATTAGGAATACAATGGCAGGCGATTTTTGTTTCCTGGTTCATTTTTACACCCTTTCTTTAAAGCACTATTTTTGCACCTGTTTCTATTTTAGGCTTGAGTCCTGATATCCACCTTTCAGAGTTTCCTTCCTTTGCATCCAAAATATCCCTTCCAAGATAAGCTAGCGACTCACTAGGACTCACACAAGCAAATGAGCCAGGGGGGGAGGAGAGCTTGCTAAATATAGGGACTCCTTTCTTACTCTAAAAAGCAGTGCTGTTTCCTTTCCTTTTATTTTTTAAAGTTGTTGCAGGTATTACAGTAAAACTATCTACATTGGAAGAAATAGAAACAAGTTGCACAGTTCATGTGCAGTGTTCCAGTGTTTAAAAAACCCCTTTCCGTGATGACTGGCATACACACCTAAGGCACCTGCCATGAACACTGCACAGCTCAGTGGCTGCAGTTCAGAGGTCACCAAATGAAAACTGCTTCTGAGCAGTGAAAAATACCCTGAGCTCCTTTCCAGTCACTTCCCGGCATGCTACCAAGTTTTCTTTGGCCCCGGAAACAGGAGATGGGCTACGAAGAACACCAGAAAGGAAAGTATCAGCTTAGCAGCACTGTAAAATCAGTGCTGCTAGGACTTCTCATTCTTAAGAAAGCCCAGTGCTTATTTGCTCTCTTTTCCTGGGTCTTCTCGAGGATGTGCAAGCTACTTTTTAGCCTCAGGTGACCACCGGCGTTTGCTGGCAGGGGCTCATGGGAATTGTAGTCCATGAACATCTGGAGGACCACAGGTTGACTACCCCTGGACTAGATGACCCTAGAGGCCCCTTCCAACTCTATTATGATTCCATGAAAAATGCATGCATAGCATCTAACTTAGTGGATATAAAGATCGAGGCAGGGGTTGCGCTTGCAAAAATGATGAAGCCGCTGCAGGCTGAGCCAAAGTAGTTTGCAGGCAACTGTGCCTGTTTTGTGTCAGGTGGTCACTCTCTTGAAGACTGAGATTGTTCAGATGGTTTATGCAAAAGAGGCTGTAGCAAAGATGACTCTGTTCTTTGTAGCAGTATATTCACTGCCGAGGCCGGTCGTCAGGCTCCTCTTGAGTAATACAAACAGTCTGCAGTAACTGACGCTGTAGTTCAAGGGTATGTTCGCTGGCTGGGATTCACTTGGTCCGTTTCCAACAGCGTGGAACCTCAGTGCTATTGAGTCCTGCAGGGCTGGAACCAGGAACCCTGCGGGTTAGGCACCAGACCCTTCCTTCCTCCATCATGGGAGAATGCTACCGAGGTACTCAAAAGCCCTGGGATGGAGATGCTTCAGATCACAGGTTCTTTTCAGTCCTTGGACTCCATAATGAAGCAGTGCCTGTGCAAGACTTTGGGACAGTGGTTTTCCACTTGGGGGTCGGGACCTCTTTGGGGGTCGAACAACCCTTTCACGGGGGTTGCGGCAGGGCAAGCAGCTTGGCCGGGGGAGTGCCATCCACACAACAGCCTTGCAGGGTAGATCGAGATTGAGCGTTCGTCTGTCTGGAGCAGCGGAAAAGAGCAAGATCATCATGGTGGGACAAGAGGCAGAACTGAACTGAGAACCCCCCGGAAAAAAACCAATTTATAGACAATCATGAACAATGGATCTTCACATTTCGGTTTAATTTATGGCTGGGGACTCACCACCACATTAGCAACTGTATTAAAGGGTCGCGGCATTAGGAAGGTTGAGAACCACTGCTTTAGGAGAACCCTCCACTTATGTGCAGTCATGTTTCTGTCTGACTCTAGGTGGGCACGCCAATTGTACGTTGTATTTTGGTCTATGACCATATAAATAAATATTGTGCAGTTGTTCACCCCAGTTGCGAGCTTTTGTACTCCACAATGTGTGAAGAAGCACTGAGAGGCTAACAAAAAGACATCGAAGAGTCAAGTCTCCTTACAAAGAACAAGTTCAGCCTTGTTGTCTCCATTTGTCATGTCAGAAGCCGGTCAGATGTGCTCAATCCACCACTGTGGAGGAGTAAGCCCAACCCTCTCCCCCAAAAATATTTTACCTCTCTAGGATGAGAAGTTTCAGTGCCTGGCCTTTCTGAGTTGTGAACTGTTGAATGCCTCTTTACTCATCTTGCAGGTCAGCTCCAAGCTGCCCGGAGTCCAGTTCGGCTTCCAAATTGCCCAGACTTCCTGGTGAGACCCAATTTTTGCCAAGTGGAGAATGCCTCTCCTTCAGTACAGTGTAACCCGAACTGGTTCCATTAATAATTCGGAACTACAGGCAAGGGGCTCTGATCACAACAGGGTTGACGGTTCGCCTGACTTTAGCCTCGCAATTGCTAATTTCATAGATGAAAGCTCTTTTGAAAGCACAGTTGTGTTTGGAAGTGGGGAAACTTCTGGTTTTATTGCGGAGCTCATGAGGAGCCCCTTTTATAAGCAGAGACTCTCAGCTCAATCATCCACATGAGAAAATATGGGCACATTCCCCTGAAATCCTTGGAAGCTGGGTAAAAATATGGATATGACAGATAAATGGAATAAATCACAGTCATTTCTTGGGATGGAAAATAGCTCTGGATGTATGGTGGCTCCCCCCCCCCATTGGTATACATTATCTGATGGTGCAGCAGGCAACCAGATTTTTTGCTAAATAATAAATATCACTTAAGAACCTGCAGCAGCATCCAGGCACACAAACGATGCACTTAAGCAAACCCTTGAACTCTGCCCGCATTCTTGAGGTTGAGCAACCGGGAAGAAATTACTTTTCCAGATCCCTTTGAGACTTGCTGTAGAACCTCTTAGGTAAGAAGGCAGAAGCACAGTCAGGAGGTTGGTGTCTGCCGTCGCAGAGCCTGAGGTGGAGTTTATGGCCAGACGCTAAGGAACGCTCAAGCCAGACGGAAAATAATTTGCATTCTGTATTCCCCTGTGCCTTTGATTCTAGCCCAAAATCCTAGAGTTGGTTTTTCATGGTTGTCTGGCTGTTGATGCGATTCTGTGTGAAATTGTCCTTGCAAAGAAGATTTCACATAGCCTGGAGTCATCCATTCTCTGTCCAGCTTTCCTCTCCCGTCTTTAACCATGGTTTCTGTTTCACACCTGATGCACACGGGAGGCCCCTTCCCATTGCTGTGGCCTTCAGGATTCTCCACCCGTCCTGTTTTAGGGTTTTGTTAAGTTTAGTTTTGTTTTGAGGAGCATGGGTAATGCTGCAGAAAAATAATGCATTATATATATTTTTTAAAAACGAAAAAAAAAAAATTTGCAGAGACGTCTCTGATGATTCCCATCCCTTCTCTCTAAAAGGCAGGCTGAGCTGCAAGTGATTCTCTTCTTTTAATCCACAATCCACAAGCATAAATGATGCTTGTCAAGAATAATACAGTTAAATAATACAATACCTTGACAGTCTAAAACAGGGGTAGTCAAACTGCGGCCCTCCAGATGTCCATGGACTACAATTACCAGCGAATGCTGGCAGGGGCTTCTGGGAATTGTAGTCTATGGACATCTGGAGGGCCGCAGTTTGACTACCCCTGGTCTAAAACAACAACAAACCCTTACCCAATAGCCCCCTCTTTCTAAAAGGCAAACGGTTCCCATCTGCTTTTGATTGTTTTTAATCCCATGGGGATGAATAAAGATAGATAGGAATAAATGCCACACCTTTGCAAGCTTTTTTAAAAAAAAACATTCCTTTGATGATCCCCAGCCGTCTGTCTAAAAGTCACACAATTCCTTTCTGTTAAGTTAATTTCTTACAGGGCACTGGCCCCTTGTGGTCATAAGCACACGAAAGAGTAACTGACTAGCACTTAGGCCCAGTTCTGCTTTTGGCTCCTTGTTTCCTCTTTATACACAAGATCCTGCTCATGTCCATCATGTCTTTTCCAGGGGACAGAAACATTAGGGATGTTGCAAGTTTAAAATAAAGTAGATTTTGTTTGTGGAAATAATGCATTGTTAATGCTCTTTGTGCAAATGTCATGTAGAACTGGCCAGTGTCATGTGGAAGCGGGAGGGAGGAAATTGGGGGAGGGGATCCCGCACCAGTTTGGTGGGAGTGAAGATCTTGGTGTGGAAGCTGTGGTCTGGATCTGTATCAGGTCTCCCTCTGAGACAGAGGACATCTTGGAAGGTGATCGCCACCATCCACTCAGGGAAGCAGGAACTACCTTTTTCTTCCTCCTATCTGCTCAGTGGGAATCTCCCTCCCTTCAGTTTTTTCCTGCCTTAGCAGGGAGAACAATTTGTTGTGTAGGTTGTCCTACTTCATTTAGGGCTTCCTGCACCCAGTGGGAAGGGGATCCCCTGGAATTGCAGCTCATCTCCAGGCAACAGAGATCAGTTCAACTGGATATAATGGCCACTTAGAAGATGGAAGTTCCTCCCTTCCTCAAACCCAGCCCTCTGCAGGCTCCACCCTCAGAGTCTCCAGATTTTTCCCAGCCTGGAGCTGGCAACCCTACTTCTTTTCTATTTGATTTACATTCTAATCCCTTACTTTAACCTTAACTAGATTCTTTAGCTGCCCTCTATTTGTGCTTCCTACTCTTCTCTGCTCAACTTTCCCATTTCTACTGAATAGACTCGGAGAAGAGAGCTCCAAAATAGGGAATGCAGCCATTTTGTGCATTCCTTCTGGTGACAGGGAGATTAAAGCCAATCCTGAAGGTCTGAGGACATGAATATGTAGGCTTCATTGGATGAGCAAGATACTTTGCCGAATAGGTAACTGCTGCTTTTTTTTTAAGTGAAGAAGAGTAGTACGAGTGTACATCCCTTCTTATTTGGCTGCTTTTGAAAATGAATCATTTACAAAGCAAAATCGCTGTCCCTTACCATTTTTTTACAGCAAGCTTCATGTCCCGCAAAGGACAGGCTTTGGAGTTCACAACTAGCCCATAGTAGATGTCGAAGGTTAATGGGTTCAAATAAATGAAACTGCTGGCTGCTTTCCAGGTTTTAAAGACCATGTGAGTGGCTTGTGTTTTGGTTTAATGATGTGTAGCATTAATAGAGTCTAATGGTTGCATTTATGTTATTTCTCTCTCTCTCTTTTTAATTGCAGGCTGCAAACAGTTACCTGAGGGACCAGTGGTTTCATTCCTTACAGTGGAAGGTAGGCCTTTTTGACCTGTATTCCTGTAATAATGATTTAGAAATAATTCAGAAATGATTCTTCTTGTCTTTAATTTTTTAAAATATTATTTGCAATCTGTTGCTATTTGGGGCTCCTATTTGTCTTCTGTCCAAACTGGTGCCTGGGTTCCAGGTGATCCTAGATCATTCAACTCTTGTCATCTGTGATGGACAGCACTTTAAGGTTCTAAGTGCTAAAATAACAGTAAATGAAGGGCTAAAAATCTTCACTAGGCAGAGAGAGCTAGAGTGACAGACTGCTTTGAGTGCTCTGATTGGTCAGCAATAGCAAAGAGGATCTACTAGCTGTGTGCTGGAGGGAATTCATTCTATGCCGAATCTGGTTCAGAGCTGAGCAAACCTGTCTGCCTTAGCTGACCTGAGGAGAAACTTTAGTTAGTGAACTGAGTTTACTGAAAGCTGATCTATACAATGTCTGGAGAACTGGGGCAGATATTTGGCGCTGGGAATATGGGTAGTGAGTTTTATACTCCTAATTCATACCAAATTAGGAGAATTCTTCTAAGGAGAGAAGGAGGATCCCTGCCGAGTTAGAAAATGGGAAATCAGGTGTGAGGATTTCCTCAGACTTTGTGTGAGAGAATGTGCTTTAAGCTCTTCAATAGACAGAGGGATACTGGTTCTTCTGGAAAGGTAGTACTGGCAAAATGTTCCCACTTTCTAGAAACTAGGGGAGTTCAGTGGAGTTCACTAAGACTAAAAGAAAAACCAGTGTGTTTCAGGTCATGGCTCCTCCTCGTCCTCCTCCCCGGCTGCTGCCTCGGGGGCTGCCCTGCCACTGACTCACCATTAGTACTCTTCAGCAGCTGCCATGGCTGGGGCTCCCCCTCGGCAGTGTCCCCCAGCAGGTGGCAGGAAGTCAAGGGCACCGGTGGGAAAGCAACTGGAGCAGGGGCTCAGACCACAGCGGTGATGTCCCTCAGCAACTGTCCCCCGTCCCCCCCCCGGGCCTCAGTAAAATTGTCAAGCATTGATCAGTCCCCGGTGATAAAAAGCTTGGGGACCACTGGTTTAGAGGACATTTGGCAGGTATTCGGGCAACTTTCAGCAGATGCAAAGCATAAGGCAGGGCATTAAGTTGAGAGGATGTTCCTAAGAAGAAACCATGAAAATGTTAGAGGTTTGGAATTTGACTCCTAGACGCATTCCGTTAGCTCTGTGAATCTTAGCCGCTTCTAAGAGAAACTGGCAGAGTTGAGAGGTCTCAGCCTCAAATCAGGGGGATAAATTCTGGGTCCAAAATTAATTTTCCAGCCTTCAGGACTGCATGCATCCCTGCGAGTCTCTCGGCTGGGTCCAGGACTGATGGAGGAGGGTGTCAGTTTAGCAATTCAGCTCCTGGGGAGGAAAATACTCTTCTCTGCTGGCTGCAGCACCAAGCTGAGTCTCTTCTCAGCAGTTGGAGAGTCCTGAACTTCTGGAAACAAATAGAAGAAACTGCATTTCTGGAGAGGAGAAGCCAGTCAAGTCCCACATCTTTATAGTGCAAGCATGTTTACTTAACTCTGTCTGTTTGGGTAGCAACTGTGCTTGGTCTGAAACTCAGACCCTTTGCACACCTGGAAAAGATGGCACAATGGCTGTCTTAATGCTCCGTGGAATGACAAGCATTCCACACAAAAATCTCACAATTCAGGCACAGTGCCTGATATATTCCCTGTTTGCTGCACAGTTTGGGAATGTTGATAAAACTAGATCCCCCCCCCGCCCCTCCCGGTCCCCTGGGAAGGAATTCACGGTAACCTAAAGTGGAAGCTCAAAAGGATTGGCTTCCTCCACCGTTTCCTGCCTAAAATGATGATATTTCAGATGCAACCAGTGCTCTGTGGGGAGGGTTTTTCCTTCTGGTTGCTCTGATAATAAAATATTGACACTATTATCAGTATTATCATTAGCATTCCTGAGTGTTCAGCTGTGCCACAGCTAGTTCCTTGGATCTTGTCCACAAATGGAGCACAGAGGGGGAACCAAGGCCCAGAACTGAAACTGGAGAATTCAGACGTGCAGCGAGAGCAGTAGAAATTTAACTTGTTGGTTTTCTTACCTGTAAACAGGAAAGGACGTGTCTGTAAGGGCTGTGGCAAAGTCTTTCTGTGAAGCACCTTGAGGCTCTGTCGCCATGGAAACATTTATAAATAGGGCTGTTAAGCAAATGGAGTTTTGTATTTTTTTTAAAGAAACCCGTAAATGACGTCAAAGGCATTTGCGGCCCTTAGGTCTGGGCAAAAATGTGTCTTCAAAAGCCTCAGCAGTCAAAAGAATTGGTCTGTCATGACTCTCTGTTGCGGAATAAATACCTGATCACTGAAGTTTCACTGGGCAGGGTATTTTGGAGTGATTCCTCTGACAGTATCCATCAGGGAAGTCCATCGTTTCCCCTGAGCTTCAGGCCATCTCTCTCAGAGCCCTCTTTGGGACTTGTTTTGCATGGTCAGTAGGACCTGCCCTTGATGTTTGGCTGCTTCACATGCACCTTCTACTTCCTTTGCAGCATCACAGACGGCAAGGCTGGACACATCATCCCTGGATTAAGCAATGGGGTTGATAGTGACATCTTTCAGTTACCCTGGCCCCAGGCTGCATGGGACTTTAAAGGTCAATGCCAACATCTTGAATTTGGGCCCAGAAGCAAATTGTGAGCCAGCATAGATGGAACAAGACTGGATTGATATGTTTCCAGTCACCCGCTCCAGTCAGTATTCTGGCTACAGAGCATTTGCTGGCAGGGGCTCATGGGAATTGTAGTCCATGGACATCTGGAGGACAGGTTGACTACCTCTGTTCTATACCAGCTATAGCTTCTGGATAGCTTTCAATGGCAACCTAGTGTACAACATATTATGGTAATCTAATCTAGATGGTACCAAGACACATTCAGTGGGAAGGTTTTTTTAGCCAGGGAAGAGCTGCAGCTGTTTCTAGGCACTCTTGTCCGCCTCTGCCACCTATCCAACAGGAGGCCCAGGTCTAGGAGCACCCACAAGCTACAAACCTTCTCCTTCAGAGGGAGTGCAACCCCATCCAGGACAGGAGCTACCCCAGTTCCTGGATCAACCTTCCCCTACCAGTAACACCTCAATTTTGTCCAGATTAAGTTTAATTATGGTAGGCTTCATCCGTTCCAAATTGTCTCTGGGTACCCTTCCTGGGATTTGCTATTGGTGGGAACTCAGTCCAAATCGCCCGGCTTCTTCCATTGGCATTACATAGATGTTGAAAAGCGTGTATTCATTCATTCATTCATTCATTCATTCATTCATTCATTCATTCATTCATTCATTCATTCATTCATTCATTCATTCATTCATTCATTCATTCATTATTTTCCACTCTCGGGACTGGCTTGCGACGGGTTACATAAAATAATACCATTCCTAAATCCCATTTAAAGACCCAACGACATTACAATAGTTCCAGATGGCAAAAACCTTGTTCTTAATATGAAGACTTTCAGAGGCAGCATGGGGGCCAGATGCCCAGAGCCGAGATCGCTCCAACCGGAGGGGGGACCCATAACATTGGCTCTAGCAAGGAAGTTTTGCTGGACACCAAAGAGCAAGGGGTGGAGCAGCAGTCCCCCAATTCTGTACTCTGAAGTCTACCTCTAAAATAGGACTGAAACCATGGCAGGACAGTGCTTCCCAGGCCCAACCATAAAAGGCAGGCCAGAAAGATACCATGATTGATGAGAGGACCAGGACAGTTAGCAGACTCACTCATCTCCTGGTGCAGAACATTGACTTGGGCAACCAGAGCCATTTAATTTCCATGATCAGACCTGAAACTAGACTGGATCCAAACCGAGAGCTTCATTCAGGAATCCCTGAAGCTGCCCTGCTACTGCTTGTTCAATCACCACACTCAAGAATGATTATGAAAATTCTAGCCAAATTCTGAATACAATCTTGAAGCGCCTCGAGCAGGTTTCTGCCACATGTGTAAATGCTTTGTTAGCTAAACTGATTTTGATTCAGCTGCATTAAAAAAAAGGCATAACAGGATATTTGTTGTTGAAACCTTTTATCCTCTGTAGATTGTAGATTAGCGTATAACGATCCCCATTTTGTGTTACATATACTGTCTGCATATTGTTGGCTGAACATTGGAAGGCTATCAGACTTGGCACGAATGAAACTGCATTAGCTGTGTGGAATGTTAAATTTTTTATAACACGTTTGTCAGATTACTGAGATGGATGAAATATCCCTCTCCCCTTTTTAAGAGGGCTAGTGGCCCTTCTTGGACAGTATACAGATCTACTTGGAAGTAACCTGCACTGGACTGAGTGGGGGAAGGCTGCAATTGTTGTTCAATGGAGTCCCACTTGTTGGCGTTGTGCTTTCCATATCTGGAAGCGAGAATGTTACTTTTCTGCACTTTCTGATCTGTAAGGCTCTCTGTGATAACATTGTTCCACTTTCCTACGACGGATGCTCCCACCTTGTTGATAGTTTAAACAAGGCTTGTTTCATGGAAAACTTATTTCCTTAGAAAAGTGCCCACTTGCATGACATTTTCATAATGCAGGTTTTGGATTGGGTCCAATCAGCTTTTCTGGTGCTGAAAAGGGAAGGCACGGTCCCCTCTGACCACCGAAAAAGGCTGTGCTGAGGATCAGGGGTCCTAGCAGAAAAACGAGACATGTGAGTTGGAGAGTGTAGTAATGAGGGGAATTTTGACAAGACTGAATGAAAACATTGGTTGGATCTAACCCTTTATTTCATTTGACTTTTTGATTTTTAATAAGCTCTTATGAGTTTGTTGTACTGTCACTCAATAATGGTATGGTAGAACCAGTTATTGTACTTGCCCTTCCCTGCATATGAAGATGCCTCCGAGGGGATTATATTGTAAGCCACTTTGGGTCTCCACTAGAGGGAAAAGTGGCATATAAGTGCAGCAAATAAATAAATAAATACAAAATTAAATGTTTACTTTCCATATATTGCTAGCTTGACACAGGTGATGAAGGAGAAATTAGAAGATTGGTTCCCTTCTAGAGGACTCCCCTATCTGGGTATTTTAGAGGGGCTGACACTGTATATTGATTGTTTTAAAGTTTTTAAACTGTATGTTGATTTTATTGACATTACCCACCCTGAGCGTTTGGAAGGGTGAGCTGCAGATAAAAATTTGTTGTTGTTGTAGTTGTTGTTAAAATTTGTTGTTGTTGTTGTTATCATCATCATTATTATTAAAGCTCTCAGACTATGTATGAACACAGATGCATTCAATCTATTCAGTGGGTAAACTTTCATAACAACTGTGTGATAAGTTTGGGAATCAGATGAAAACAGTCTCTAGATTTCCCAATATAATCTAAATATAAATGCTCAGTATCTAAATTAAGAAATCAAGACTTCAATTGAATTAACGTCTTTCATCATATGTCATACTTAATAGATTAAACAACAGTTGTAAAAGCATACTCCGTGCATGTTTCCTGATCAGGAGAAGCTGCTTACCTCTGCATTTGTTTAGCCAGAGTAATAATTAATTTATTTCATACAATGTGAATTTCCCCCTGAGGAACCTGGAGATTGGCAAGCCTCATTAGGATCACCAGCCCAGGCGCACTTGGTGGTCAAAGAGAACCTTTTCCTAGTACAAATGATGGATTGATCCTATTGTTTAAAAAGCTGGACTGTTATGAGACATACTGACCGGTCCTGGGAAACTCTCCCACCTTAACCTTTAAAAAAATGCTGCTACCAGGATTTCGGAGGAAAAGGAGCATGCAAATCCAATAGACTTGGAGGCAGGCGGGTGACAGTGAAGCAAAGAGGAAAATGATCCATTGTCTGTAATGACATTAAAACTCAAGGTGTATAAAAAGCCCGGCTTCCAGAGCTCTGCACCGCACTTGGTACGTGGAGATTTAAACTCGCTTTGGACAAAAACAGATGCTTCGAAAAGTGACACCTATGTGTATAAAAAAAGCCAACAAGAAGGGAATCCGCACCACAGAGTTCTATTTCCAGCAGCCAGCTGTTTCCCCTCCTCTTTCTCCCCCTCCCCATCTCCCTCTTTGCAAGCTGCCTGCCTGCATCACACATCTGCATTCGGTACCCGAGCTGTCCCTGAGGGTCTTGCACAGCTTTACTGAAACAGGCACGTTTCTCAGGCTGGGCACATCCCTCTCTCTTTCTCTCTCTCTTTTTTTTGTGTGTGCTGACGACAGTGATGATGCAGGTACGCTGGGGAGAGGAGACTGTTTCACAGCCATTTATGGCAATGCTGGGCTGAAACCCCAGGAAAATAGCACATTTTGCCAAAGAAGGGGGAGCAAAATCGGTAGGTAAACAGATTTTTTTTGGGGGGGGGGTTGCTAGTTTGTTTTCCCATCTCCTGAAAGACTATGGAAGGCAGGGGATGCAGCCTAAGGAGAGGAACTGTGGAAGACGGTAGAAAGAACAAAAAAACAGAGGAATAAGGAGTGACAGGCATTCCTTTTAATCTGACTTGGAGTTGTAATTGCTTTGAATGTGGCTCAGCGGCAAAAACGGTCTGGCTAAATTGGAAATTGATTTGAAAAGGAGCCACCAACACCCCACCTTAGGAGATGGATGGTCATAATGGGCTGATTAGCTGCTGAACTTTTGAGATGGCTAGGAGGTTTTTGTTTTGTTTTTTAAATTAAAATTAAAGCTCTTCTTTTTAAATGTTTTTGGACTGTTTTGGGTCAAGCTTTTGCTGATGTGGATCAGTTGGGCTGCTTGTGCATGTGTGTGATCACAGATAAGCATGTGTGCATGTGTATATATATGACACATGTACAGATATATTATTTTTCAGCCTTGAGGCTGCAGGCTGGTTACCTGGGCAACTAGCAGATTGGGCCTGGTTTCCCCTGCAACAGGAGCCGTTCTGTGCCGGTGCAATCTCCTCTGGCTCTCCCTTCCTCTGAATAACAGGTCAAAGTACAAGGGAGATAAGGCCCTCTCTGCCAGAGCCTGCCTCTGCTTCAACAGGGTTAACAGGCACTCAGGCCTAGCAAGCTGCTAGCAAACAGTGACTCATTCTGAGAACCACCACCTCTCAACTAGAATCTGATGTGGCCCCAGCAGTAGAGTCACAAAAGAAGAAAAAAGAAGAATATACTTGATTCTGCGGAATTCGTACTCCGTGGGGCAGGGGTAGTCAAACTGCGGCCCTCCAGATGTCCATGGACTACAATTCCCAGGAGCCCCTGCCAGCATTTGCTGGCAGGGGCTCCTGGGAATTGTAGTCCATGGACATCTGGAGGGCCGCAGTTTGACTACCCCTGCCGTGGGGGTTTGCTAGGGAGAAGCACCTGAAAGCCAAGGGTTGTCAGAGGTTTGATTTCAAAAAGCAGTATGAGTTATGTAGAGCCCAGGGTGTTGAAGGACCTTGCTTGGAAAGGGGGCAAAGTAGGATTTTCCAGGTTTACAGCACTGGTTACTTCACTGGAAGGGGCTCTGCTGGGCAGAATAGGACAATATTGGCTGGTTAGGAATCCCGGTCATGCGTTTGCACCCCTGTATTATTTGGAAAGTAGGAGAGCGACATGGCCTGTTGCTAAGCAACCCTTTATGCTCCTCTCCTTAAAGGCAGGCAGGAATGGAAACAGAGGTGGCCTCGAATTCCCACTCTGCCATGAAACTAAAAGAGGTGGCTCTGGGCTGTCTGTTGCCTACCCTGGAAGGTTGTTGTGAGGTTAAAATAGGCTAACACTGTGTATTTGGAAAAAAACACTGTTTTTTAAATTTCCCCCAGCACTCCATGCAAGCTTGAGGGACAGAGTAGGAATTTCGCTGCAGTATATAGATTTTGCTTATAACAGGGCATCTTGGAATTGGGAAATACTTGGAGGTTCTTTTTGGAGGGGGGGGAGACTGGTGAGGGAGGGGATTGGGGGAGGGCAGCAACTCAGTGGGGCATAATTCCGTAAATTCTACCCTCAAAATGAGCCATTTTTTCTGGGCGAACTGATCTCTGTTGGTGGAGATTCCAGGAGATCTCCAAGTCCCATTTGGAGGATGAGGCCAGATTGTAATACTTTCCTTTAGGTTACGAGATCTCGAGGAATGCTTAGCCAACCTACAAGTATATGTAAAAATCTGTGTCCCAGGGTTTTGATAACCGTGACCTTTCTGATAACTTTTGTCATCTTGGGCGGGTGAAATAAGGATTGTAAATCTCTTTTGTCCTTCAAAAGTATTGCCAAACAGTCTTAGCAATTGGGAATCCAGAGGACTATGAATCTGTTCAATCTTAGGGACATATGGGGAGGTTCTCTTTTAAAATAATGTTTCCCTAGTAATTTTTTTTCTTTACTGTGGAGAAATCCAAAGTTCACTCAACAAGAGCTCGGGCATTTTCAGCAGCGCTCCGTGCCAGACTCATACTGGATGTATCTGCAAGCTTGCGACTTGGTCAACTTCCTCAATTTGAGTTGATGGACAGACTCCGGAAATTAAGCTGCAGTGAGAAAAGCTGTTCTACAAACGATTTTCCTTTGATCACCCCACAACCTCCTCCTAGGATAAGCTAGTTTGCTATTCTCCCTTGTGGGACTGCACAGAAGCCAAGACAATGAAAATCGGGTTGCACTCACTCATCTGTAACCATTGTTCATTGAGTGGCCTTCTATACAGGCACACATCCCTCCCTTCTTTCCCCGTGTGGGCTGCTCAATCCGCAGGGGTCTCTTCACAGCAGCGAAGGGAACTGAGGGAAGGAGTGCTCACCCTGCCTCTGTCACATGACCCTTTGGGTAGGAAATGGTCCTTCTATAAACAAAGGGGGAGGGGAAGGAGCACTCCAGAGCCTAGACTTCCTTAGTGGTCTCTCACACAAGCAGCGGTGAGTATGCTTAGCTTCTGAGATCTGATGAGATCTGGCTAGCCTGGGCCATCCAGGTCAGGCCACCATGATTATAGGGCAGTAATCTAGATTACCAAGGAATTCCAGAATCACTATTCAGAGGAAGGCAAGTGACACAACCATCTGTTTATCCCTCCCTTTGAAAACCATATTGGGTTGGCCATAGTCGGCTTCATCTTGACAGCACTTGGCACTCACAGCTTTTCCGACAGCTTTCCTCGGAACTCTGATGGCTGGAGCTGGTTGCGTAGCTGCCGAAAGTCAACTTATGTCCCGTTGCCAGCTTTTGTCTTCAGAGTCTAGCTGTGGGAGACATTTGTATATGTGTGCAAGGGTAAAGTTTGTTTTTATATGAGGTGACAAGTTGGCCCAATAAGCATGGCCCATGTGCCCCTCTCACCGGCAATAAATGTTCCAACCAGTGCTTCAAGTCCTTTGCGATGCATACAGATTTCATTTGAAGCTGTTGCAGTTTATTTGTTATTTTATTTTTCAGTTTTTCTAACGCCGCTCTTCCAATGGTCTCGCGGCAGTTCACAGCAATAAAACATTAAAATACAATAAAACCCCATAAAAACATCCCTTACAGCAGCGGTCCGCAACCTTTCGGCTGCCGCGGACCGCTGATCCGGAGTGGGGCGAGAGGGTGGCCCGGGGGCCCGCGCGTGCGCGGACTGCCGCGCACGCGCGTTTGCGCTGCCACCATGCCGGCGGCCGCGGCTCCCCCTCCCGGCCGCTCCGGGCCGCCAGCAAATCGGCCGCCAAAGTGGCCGATTAGCTTGCGGCTCGGCAAGCTTCTCTTCCCCCCCCCCCCGAAACAAGAAGCTTGCTGGGCCGCAAGCTAATCGGCCACTTTGGCGGCCGATTTGCTCGCGGCCTGGCGAGCTTCTCGCTTCGGGGGGGGGAGGGAAGAAGGAGCCGCAGCCTGGCATCGGGCCGCGGGCCGCGGGTTGGGGACCACTGCCTTACAGCAAATGGCGGCAGTCAGTTACATGTCTAATTGTCCTCAATCCCCTCCCTCCCTGTTCAGCCGGAGGCCAAGTCTTCTTCCATTGGTAATGCACAGGCCCTTCTCGATGACAGAAGCTTCCGGGGGAAAGTGTTAAAACAACAGCATCAGCACTTCTGTAAAGCAAAATAAAGTTCATACCATGAGAGGTCAGTTGTATATAGTTTCATGTTTGTGACAGAACTGTACTGTCAGTTTCATGTTTGTGACAGAACTGTACCTCATAGTTAGGGTTGCTAGCCCTAGGCTGGGAAATACCAGATTTGGGGAGTGGAGCCTGGGGTAGATGAGGTTTGGGGAGGGGTATATGATATTCTCCATACCCCGTGGGCTACAATTCCCATGAGCACTCAATGAGAGTTCAGGGGCTCATGGAAATTGTAGTTCAAGGACATTTGGAGAGCCTCAGTTTGGCCACCTCTGCTCCACAGGGCATGATGCCATAAAGTACACCCGCCAAAGTAGCCATTTTCTCCAGGGGAACTGATCCTGATCATCCAGAAATCCATCCTAATAGCAGGAGATCTTCTGGTACCACCTGGAGACTGGCCACCCAGCTCGTAGTAGGACAAGTAATATAAATAATGAACAGAGCACTTGACCCCCCCCCCCCAAAAAAAAAGATTGATTTCTTTGTTGCAGGAAAACTTTTCAAGCCTTACAGAATAAAAGGCAATTCATAAACTGGTCCTGTCTCATTTATTCTGTATTTTGTTATGTTGAATCAATGACAATGCAAAAAAAAAAAACAAAAAAAACCCAACAACCATTAATTTGAATTAAAAACACACAGATGAGTATAGATTTCTACAGCACAGCCTTTAGGAAGCTTTAAGGAAGTTTTGCTGCCACTGTTCTTGCTGTGGCTTCTTTGATGGAGCCACTTTCTGCAGTAGTAGAGGAATTCCGCGTCGACAGAGTGCCATTAAAAATACATCAAAACCCCCAAAGCAAACCTTTAATCCCCCTGTAATGAGCAAAATATGGAACTGCGATGGACGTGCGCAGGCATAACATTGATGCGTTCAGGATGGCGCCAGGGCCCAAGGAGAGGGGGCCATGTGCCAGAGGAGGATGGAAGGGTTCAGGGAATGCATCCTGGTTTCTGATCCAAATGTCTCCTTTGTGGGATGAGTCTGGCTCGGTTAGTAATCGTACTTTTCAGTACCAAGTGCAGCTGGAGCCACAGTGAGTTTCTCATAGGAAGGGGAGAGTGTTTGGTCCTCAGGCACAACGAACTGGAAAAATCAATCTGCAGGCTACAGGATATGTCTCAGGTCCATGCCAACTGGAAGGGTACATGCTAGCCCCAAACTGTGCAATTGCTGCCTGAGTGAGGAAAACCCTTTCTCCCCCAAAGGCGGAAGACATCTTTGGGTGTTTTCACCCCTCTTTTCCGGGAGGCAGGTCACCTTTCTCCCCTTCCTGTTTCCCGTAGGGGGCGTGTGTTCTTGCTCCAGTATGGACTGCCGTGGAACACTAGACTGTATGAAAACACTCAATACTGAACTTGGAACATCACCAACAGCAAGAAATAGCTCTTGGAATGCATTACAAACTGGCTTTTCTCCCCAGTGGAGATCCCAAGGGGGTAGATATGATTCACCTAGCCTCAAGTTTGTCTTTACAGCACCCCTGCAAAGTGGACAAGGCTAAGAGATTGTGTCTGGCCCACTTAAGTCACCTGGCAAGCACGTTTAGACAGGAAGGATCCGGGGAATGCACATGCCATGCCCCTAGGTAATGCAACACCAGTGCAAATGGCATGGCGCGGTCACAGAGCAGACAGCCCAGGGAAGAGGTAGCCTGGAAAAGAAACCCTCATTAAAGTGTCTCAAGTCCGAACCGTACCTAGCAGCAGTTTTGCCTTCCTGCTGGAGTTGATGATGCTTTTCACGGCATTTGAGGCTGCCACTCTGCGGTAAGGTGCAAAGCCTTAAGATAAATAGCATTACGTTTATGGACCTGTTCTCAAGTTCTAGGTAGTTAGGCTGGAAAACTGGGCTAAAATGAATTTCAGTAGTGAAAAAGGTAAAGCTCTGCTCAGCCCTAAACATAAAGTAATAAAGGGAAATCAGTCCTTTTTGGAGCATGAGCTTTGTGCCTTTCCTCCATCCTCAAAGTCATCAGTCACCAACCCGCAATTATCTGGAATTAACCCAAAAATTCAGAATTGTGTGGCTTTAGGAAGGCTGAGCCTCAGCATCTCTCGCTGGAGGAATTAAAAGAACTGAACGTAAACCTGGCCTGGTCGGGACCCGCCCTGTGGAGGGCGAAGGAGGAATTCTCCTCAGAAGCCTTGCCATTTTCTCATTTTGCTGGAGCAACTTCCTCTGCACTCAAGCAATAAATCAATAATTTCTGGCACACTCAGCCCGTGGGAAGCTAGTGTGCATTTCAGCCGTAGCATTAGAGTGTCTGCGAGGAGCGAGTGATTCACTATCGGGAGAGATGGGCCCTGTAGAAATCCTGTCATGGCTTGGAGGTGGGGTTGGCCTAGGATTCTATGGCTGGAGCAGGATCTGAATTGGATATTTCCAGTTGTGTTGTGTGTGTGTTTTAAGTCCCGTGGCTGAAAATTTGTTTGGGGTTGCGGATGTGGAATGCAACACTAGCAAGGGATGGAAAGAACAATTGGGACGGAAAGCAAGGGGAGAGAACGAGGAGTCAAAGTTGGATTTCCTTGGGGGTGAGCCTAGTGACTTCACGAGGGACAGCTGAACCCCCTAGACAACCGTTTCCCGTCTATCTTTGTGCGTTCAGTGTCTCATCCAGCGGCACTAAGGTCATGACAGAGGTTTTGCTGATGTCATTCTGTGCTCTCGGGGCTTGGACATGCGTCTTTGCAGAAGCCAGAGCTGGCAAAACAGGCTTGGAAATTAATGAAGGCATGGCATGCTATGTTCCAACATTATGCACAATATGTTTTTTAAAAACTGTATTATTTATCTGACCGTTCCAGAATTTTTTATTTATTTGTTTCAGGGTTTTGTGGTGGTGGAGGTGGTGGTGGTGGTTGTTTGTGCCCACCTTCTTCTAACAAAAGATTTAGGGTGTTTTCCAACGTTATATAAGAACACAGAAAAAAAACAATGACAACAAACAGAATAAAGCAGCATGACTTAAATAGAAATATTTGGTCTATTTAGAAATCATTAAAAAAAAAAAAACCCTCCGTAGCCCATCAGCAAAAAGCATGCTGAAGTTAACCAATGTAGCAACACCTTTGAAAAGTTATCCAAGATAGAGGCTTTCTGTCAGGCTTGGGTAGGCTGTTTCACCAGATAGATGGGGGGATGAAAAGATATTTCATCCTGGGTATCTGTAAAAATGGATAATTTTGAAAGAATAAATGTTGATTAGTTGCAGAACAGAATTTTCTTTTTCTTTTCACAAGACCATTGAGACTAGGGGAAGACAGTGTTACCCAGAAATGACATCACGTCCTCCCAAATTTTACCCTCCCTGGGTACTTCCCCACAAATCACCCAGCAGTGATCAAAGTATTGTGGGGAACTTTGTCACACCCGCAGAGCCACAAGAGCACATGACCAGAAACAAGGAAGGCCACCAGATGTCAGAGAAAGGTAGAGAACCTGAACAAGAAACCCTAGAATCTTTACGATTATTCTGCCTACCTTTTAAATTACAATTATAGGAAGTATATTTTAGATTTAAGGAGAGGGGATTTCATTTAACACTCTTCGTTTTCCTAAATTCAGAAGTTGCTTGTTTCTCAATGGTATGCTTTTTTTCCCTTCATAATGAAAGATGGCACGACCAACTAGAGATAATGTTTTCTTGTTCCAACATTTTTATGTGGTTGGTCTCTGCACCCATTTATATAAGCCTAACTCATGCTTCCTGACTAGGTTTGAATAACACTTAACAAATAGGATTGCCAAGTTGTTTTTTCGGTATATCCATGAGGAGAAGGAGAGTAATTCTTGATTTTAGGAGGAGACAGAAATCTCATGCCTGGATTATAGAGCACACAAACATTAAGGAAACCTCTAATTCTCCAACTTGATAGCAAGAAGGAACCCTGTAAGTGCTAGGCGGTGGTGGTAAGTTTGGAGAGGTGGACTCTTCATTGAGGTTTAGTGAGACCCATGCCAGCTGAGGACATTCCACATTCCCTGTGCTAAAAAGGGGTTCCAACAGGGTCCACTTTATCACAAGGGCAACCACAGAAGCAGTTCTGTTGTTAGCCGGTGTATAATTAAATTACAGGCAAAATGGAGCTCTTAACAACAATTCCAGTTCCATGTGTTAAATATTATGTTAAAATTGATAGAATTCTTTACTAAGGGTTACAGAGAATATCAGCGTTACCAGGAATGGTATGTACCTTGGGAAGCAGAGCATATGGCCACCATGCAGATAGTCCTTGACATTTCTAACTAAAAAAGGGGTAGTATGACTAGACGAGACCCCTGGCTTAAAGTCTGATAGCCCTCTGCCAGTTAGAGTCAACCAAACTAGGCTAGATGGACAGATGATCTGATTCACTGGAACATATGAAACTTCCCGATACTGAAGTCTCATGTATAATCTCCACTTAAGAAGATCTCCAATAGCAATCTAGCTGTGGCATCATCCCTCCAAGACAAATGTCCAAGCTGGAAACCAAGTGACAAGTCTGACAGATGGACAGACGGGGTTCCAGGGAACAGGTAGGGTTTGACAGCCGAATGAGAAAGAATAGCCCACAGATTCGAAGGCTGCCATCCTACCACTGAGATGCGGGTTCTTCAGAACCTTGATTTACTTAGATTCCCTAGGAGGCTTGTTAAACAGGTGGCAATTAGGCAGAAATCAGGAGGTAGCGCTGAGACAGTCAAAACAGGGACATCATCCAGAGAGATGTCTGTATTTTTCATATGCTGCATGTTTGTCTCCTTGAGCATAAAGCATAACGTTAATTATAACTTTATGGTTGTTGAGGATTGTAGAAGAGCTTGACCAGGGATCCCTTCTCTTGGAAGTTAATCCCTCCCATTGCCTTTGAATCAATGTGTTTTGAACAAGTATCACTCCTGGTGCATACTCCAGTCTATGAAATAAAATGTCGTAGGTGTGCTATTTCAGACTTGTACTCTTGCATTCTTCAACTACGCTAGCCATGCAAATACAGATAACTTCCCACAATAAAGAGAGATGGAGTCATGGGGTAAGCTGATCTACTGGGTAGATCTGTACTTGAGTTTTGCATTCTTGGTTCCGTTGTTACCTGCCCTCCAGTTTTGTCTTCCTCCCCAACCCTCTAAATTTTAATTCCTTTTAAAGTCCATGGAAGGGAAACATATATCCTGTACAGCAGGCTTTCATAAAACCCTGGGGTTTCTTGATGGCCCTGGAAAGGTTTCCCAAATGGGTGGAAGTTAATTAATTTTTATATATTTTTTAAAAATTGGGGGGGCAATATTACCATATATGGTCATGTCAACTAGCCCTCCCCTCCCAAAATGGCCAATGATGGGCCTGGAGGGGGTGGGAAGGCGGTGGATGGGCCTGTACACAGTTCTGCTTCCCAACCATGTTTTGCACGTTTGCGCCGCTTCTGAGGTTTCTTGAAGCCTGAAAAATGTTTCAGGGGTTTCTCAGCAGTAAAAAAAAGTTGGGAAAGGCTGCTCTACAGGGTATGGGGTTGTAGGAGAGTGTGGCTTGAGCCGCAAGCCAACACGGTCTATTTATGAAACTGCAGGAAAAGAGCAGGACACATACTGTCTGACTCATGGGATGTGTGTGCGGGTGGGATCACGTGTGGGAAACCTTGCAAGTTTGTGCCGGGCGCAGGGTAAATGATGCTGGCACCCACTTTGGACCAAGGAGTCAAGGGAATGTTAAAAATCCCCCTTGCCACTTACCCTGAACTGTGCTCACTTTCCATCTGTCCTCACCCCTTGCGAGCCCAAAATGGTGATTAAATTCTGCTGAGTATTCCAAGTCTTGTGCTGAGAAACAGCATCCTGGTCCAGGAACCAGTCCAAGACTGCCAGAGCTGAAGTCTCCGGGGGACTGTTGAAGATCCTCTTCCTCCTCTCGTCCCACCCTCCCTCCCTCCCTCCCTCCGTTCTTCAGAGTTACTGTAACGTTTCATAAAGATAACGGTGCATTACGCAAACGTATTCAAACGCCCTGTGGCCCAGGGAACTGGAACCGAGCGAAAAAAAGAGACATTGATCGTTCTCTTCCACTGTGGGGAGCCCAGAGACAGCCTGACCCCTCCGTTGCAAACAATATCTTCCAGGCATCTGTAACCAGCCGTTCCAGGTCTTTCCTCTCCCCCCTTCCCCCCTCCCCACCCCTTCACTATCAGGCAATTTGTTCCCCTCCACCCTTCCGTTGTTTCTTCTCCTCCCAACAGCAGCTCTGGAAGGCTTTACAATTTCTCCGAGGGAAAATATTTCAAAGGCTTTGCGGTGGGGTGAGCAAGCGCCCCCCCCTCTGCTTTCTCTTTTCTTTTTCAGTCTGTTTGTTTTAAAAGGAAAGTTGCAAGGGAGAGTCAGGCAGCTTTCCAAAGGTCTGCTGCCTTTTCTCCCAGCACTATCCGTTCTTCCCAGGCTGTTCCCCGGTCGGATTAGAGAGTCGGCGCTGGAGGTCGGCTTCACAAATGGATTCTGAGGTGTGGGGAACGGAAGGCAGGGAGGGATTTGGGGGTGTCTGGACTAGCCAGCAGCGTGGCTGGCTTGTTGCCTGCTCCTTAAGGTCTCCCTTCGGAGGGTGCCTTGCTTTTTTTTTTTTCATGGTCCGGTTACGGCTCAGGGATCAGCTGGCCTCTAGCATCCCTCTCCCCTTGGCTTTCATTCAGTGCTTTTGTGGAAAGGCGAGGAGAGTTTGTCAGATCTGTGAAAAGGATGTGCTGGGTTGATTTGGGTTCGCTGCTGTTCGTTGCAGCAATCGACACCTGAGAATTTATTTTGAGAAGTATATATATTTTTAATAGCAGTTCTGGTGAGAAGCACTTGCTGCAAGTGTTGTTTGCAAGGGCCACTGGCAGAATATCGGTGGTCCCTCAGATGGTGGAAGACAGCTTAGATGTCTAATGATGAGCATATTGGGGATAAGCAAATGAAAGCGCCTTGACTTCTCTGAAGCTGGGGCGCTGGTATGAAGAACTCCCTGTCTATACCTGTTGTAATTCACTGATGGATGGATGCTTTGTAAATGCCCAGGTCTTTGGCTAGCAGATAAAATAATCAGCCGACGGTAATGTGGATGAGAGGAATGTTTCCGGTCTCTGCTTTGCTGGTACAAACTTGGTTCTCTTTAAAGGGGATGGTTTTAAGGTGTCAGGGCCACAATGTGCATAATGTCATGAACATGTGTGCCCTGATCCGAAGTTCCACAGATCTCTGAAGGCGCAAAGGAAATTCTGGATGAACAGGGGCTACCTTGTTTTCTTCCATGATGGAGCCAATCCCTTGGTTCAAGCTGGATTGAGTAGATCTTAGGCACTGGGAGTCCATAAAAGCAAAACCAGCTTGAGGTCTCTTGGATTCAGTGACGCTTTAACTTGTACCGAAGCATTTGGGACGCAAGCGTGTTCAAATGCTAGATTCACCCGGAACTCAAGGGAGCGTCTCATATGTGCCACTGTGGCAGGGCCCACTTAATTTACTTTAAGGGACGTGTGCATGGTTCTGTTAGTCCAAGTCCTTAAAAAGCAACATGGGTCTGAGAGCAGCGGTTCTTTTGGAAGGACCATTGGAGACAGCTGCTCCCATTGGTTCCAGTCCTGCGTGTATTTATGGACAGTATGTTAGTGTACGTGTAACTTTGCATTTGACTACTGTTGCTATTTTAATATGCCCTCAGGGAGATGAATGGTTTTTTCAGGCAAGATGTCCTAGCGTGATAGCAGCCCCCCATTGTGGGGCGTATGAATGAATTACGGGAAGAACCAAGGAGAGTAGCCAGTTATTGTGGAAAGTGTTAGGCTACCAGGAAGCAAGAGAGGTAACACCAGGTGTGTAAAGGGGAATAGAGGTGCATAATACTTTCTGGATGGTTTGAGCATATTGGATAGTGGGATGCTGAGCTGGCTTACCCAAAGTCCAGGAGGGGCTCAGTTGATGTTCTTCTGTTTGCCCAATACCTTCTAAAGAGATAACAGCCGAATCATCATGGAAATTCTCATCAGCATAACATTTAAAATTGTGTTTGACGGGAACTGTGGAAGCCCTTGTATGCTGTGTTTTATGACATGCTCTAATTCAGGTTTTTTCTGCCTGATGCATGAGACACCGTTCTTTTGTCTCTCTGTTTAGGCATACAGCTTTAATTCACAGGCAGACTGTAATTAAATCAGCCGTCATAGTGGGTTTTTAAAAAAAAAAATCTTGGCTGCTTTCAAAACACCAAGCACAAAAGCTAGAAAATGTGCTTGTAGACAGTTCAGAATTCCATGGCCTTTCCATCTTCTCTCCACCCTCCCTTCCCCTCCCTTTGCTTCTTGCTACCTTTTGGAGTGGCGAAATGGCTGTGCTTTTTAGTACATTATTATGATTAAGCAAAACACAAGATGCTGCCTAGGGATGGCATTGATTGATGGACGCATAAACACAGATTGGGCAATGGAGGGATCTCGAAAGCACTGAGCGTTAGCCAGTGGAAAACTGATCTTGTCAGGCAGGGAGATGAACATGATAAAGACTCTCAATTGCCCTCTGTTCTGCAAATGATAAAATGACAACAGCAAACACCTCGGGAAGAAGGTTTTGGAGGAAGTATTGCTTACACTTAGGGCTGCGTCCCTCCAGATGTCCATGGGCTACAATTCCCATGAGCCCCTGCCAGCGAATGCTGGCAGGGGCTCATGGGAATTGTAGTCCATGGACATCTGGAGGGCTGCAGTTTGACTACACCCTGACTTAGGCTGATAATTTGTGTAAAGATATATGGGTGACAGAGGCATCAAGTATCTTCTTCCGCAATAGATACAAAGTTGTATTTTGATACACGCATCTCAATTTCTAGAATAGCGTTTTTAAAAATGGAACTTTTAAAACACCTTGTTGGTTGAAAGAATATCTGAAGAATCGAACAGTGAGAAACAAAAGCTCATATAAAGGTAAAGGTATCCCCTGTGCAAGCACCGAGTCATGTCTGACCCTTGGGGTGACGCCCTCTAGCATTTTCATGGCAGACTCAATACGGGGTGGTTTGCCAGTGCCTTCCCCAGTCATTACCGTTTACCCCCCAGCAAGCTGGGTACTCATTTTACCGACCTCGGAAGGATGGAAGGCTGAGTCAACCTTGAGCCGGCTGCTGGGATTGAACTCCCAACCTCATGGGCAAAGCTTTCAGACAGCTGCCTTACCACTCTGCGCCACAAGAGGCTCTTTAAAGCTCATATATCCTGCCACAAATTTTGTCAGTCTACGGGACTCTCGCTCTTTTTCTACTGCTACAGACAGACTAACGCGGCCACCCATCCTGATCTATGTTGGCTGAAACTTAGGATACAAAATCTACCTCTTAACCATGTCTGGCAATGCAACAGAGAGGAAGCCAGGAGGTTGCATAGAGTGGGAGGTGTGGGAATTCCCTTTTCCACATTTAAGTAAGCCTTAGAATAGGCAACCAGGCATGGTTTAGTGACAGAGACTCTGTTTTGCATGCAGAAGTTACTAGGTTCAGTCCCTGGTATCTGCCGTTAATGGGTGAGGTAGTAGGTGGCAAGAAAGACCTCAGATCCTAGAGAGCCATTGTCTAAGTGAGTATCATGAAAAGAGAGAGTTTAATTAAGTCAGCCACGGGCACAGTTTACAGTTTATCTGTTATCAAAACAGAGAAGCCAGTAACTAATATATGCCTACAAAAATCAGGGAGAATAATACTTCACATCTGTCTCAGTGATGCCTGGAATAATTCTGCAGGTTAAGGGTAAGGTTACTATATCATCAGCCACGACGCTGTTATAATCACTGATGTGGCTAGTTGTACTCCATAGCTGTCTTGGCTAGTAGCCCTTCCTGTTACAGGGAGGGCTCATATTTTTATTTTGTCGCCATGTTATTGTGGTATTTTTCTGTAAAGTGTATGGGATTTTTAATGGGTTTTTTATTGTGTTGGGCTGCTGCATAACCCGCACTATTACCAGTTTTAAGGCAGAACAAATTTAGAGTCCAGTGGCACCTTTAAGACCAACTAAGTATGAGCTTTTATGTGCATGCACACTTCTTCAGAAACAGTGACATTGTATCTGAGGAAGTATGCATGCACATTTCTCATGCATGAGAAAGCTCAGTTTCTTTTAGCTAACTTCAAAAAAGAAAGTTGCAAGAATCGGATTCTCGTACAGGATTATGTGAAAACATCAAACATCGCCGTAAGGCTCTTCTGTTGCACAGCTTTGATGTGTGTGCAACTAAAAATGTTTTCACATCAATAATAACTAGGGCCAGTCAGCTGCTGAGATCTGACAAGCGTGGACCTTCCAGGTCAGAGCAAACCCCTTTCTAACAATCAAAAACACCTGGCCAATATTTCATCCTTGGGAGCAAAGCCGAGGCTCTATTTGCAGCTTTTGAAACACAAGACTTGGCAGAGTTTCAGAAGTGATTGAGAAGTTTATTTATTAATTATTTGATTTATACCCTGCCCTTCCCAGCATGCTGGCCCAGGGCAGCTTCCAGTATAATCAGAATCATAAGACATGTACAACAAAACACAATTTATCTGATATATCATTAAACCTTAAAACTATAAAAGCTTAAAATCATCAATCGTTCCAGCTAATCTGATTAGTGTATTTAAGAGCATTTAGTTCTTGGTTCTGGTTTCGCGGGGGGGGGGGGGGGGGGGTTGTCCATTGTAGAAGGAGCCCAATTGATGTTTAACCAAGCCATCTGGATGTTCTTTGGCCCTAACTAAATGCCTAGCAGAAGAGCTCCATTTAATAGACCCTGTGGAAATGCCCCAGTTCCATCAGGCCCCTTAGCTCTTATGGGAGCTCATTCCACCAGGCTGGGTGGTCGTGAGAGTACCCACCCTCTCCCCCCTTCCCTTGTGCAGCTCCTTTGCACAGCGTTGTCGTACATGTAGCTAAAGATCTTTTCACATCAGAAAAGGACTTTATTTCTTGAATTTTGCAATGGACATCCAGACAGAACTCTTTCCTTCTAGTGAAATACCTTAATTTTGCTAATAGAACTGTATTGTGTTGTAGCAAATAGAAGGGGGGGGGGCAGGAATGGTATCAGCCCCGCAGTTCATATCGCAGGGTAGGGAGCTGACAGTCAATGGCTTGCATAAGGCCATCAAGTGGGTTTATGGTTTCAAAACCACTGTGGGAGTTTTCTTAATGTTCCCTCTAATTCCCCCCCCCCACACACACATACACTGAGTGGAGCATCCTGAGCAGAATATAACCTCTGTAAGACTCCAGAATGCTGCTGAGTGGGGCTTGGTGTGTTCCCGAACGGCCGCTCACAGTCACAACTTAGCTGCTCGGAGTCACAGCTTAGAAGGAACACAGCTCCCAGTTCACACTGTTAACGAGTACTATGCCACATTATTATTTCAGTGATGAGTTGATAACCGGGGCGATTTGTCAGCTGCAATCGGTTATGAAAAGACTTTATTGCCCCTTATTTCAGATGTTCTTTTTTGTTGATTTTGACCTTGTTAACCCATTCCTCCCCACACACACGACTTATTTCCTCAAGATGTACACATTGAAAACGAATGGTTTAAAACCTCATTTCATCAATTGATTTCTTATCCGTTTCCTAAAAGTCTAAGAGGAACGTGCCATATAACTTTCTACCAAGGTATTTTTTTAAAGGTTCATTTCCTTCCGGCTTAAATGTGACCAGTTTTCCGTGCAGTCTCATAAGATGCGGTTGTGATCCAAATGCAGACTCTCTTTTGCCTAAATAGCATGTCGGATGTTGCATCGTTTTGCAGTTTCCTCGTGGTTACTTAATCTAACATCTGATCTTCCCTGTTTCTATTTACAAACTCTCTTTCTAGAAAAAGATCTACAAGTATAAGAAGGTGTTGAGTAACCCGAGCCGCTTGGAGGTTGTACTGAAAGAGATTCGAACTTTGGTGGACATGGCACTAACATCTCCGTTGCAGGATGAAACCATTCATCAGGCTCCTCTGGAGATTGTCTCCAGGCTGCTCTCAGAAGTAAGGTCTTCCTGATTTTCTTGGCTGCTTTTTTCTGTTTGTGCCTACTGCTCTCTGGGAATAGATTCCCTGGGGTTGTTTTCCAAAATTCCTAGTTAGTTGGTTACAAACTTTGTGAGACACCTTATGAGCCATGGGGTCGGGATACCCTGAGCAGATTTGCACCCTATGAACTTCTCAGCCTAGCCTACGTTACAGGTTTGTTTTAGTGAAGATAATTGGATGAAAGGAGACCAGTATGAGCTGACTTAAGTTCCCTCTGGGGAGATAAGCAGTTATAAATATGTAAATAAACCAACTCTATCTATCCATCTATCCATCCATCCAGCTAGCCAGGCAGCCAGGCAGCCAGCCAGCTATTCATCCATCCATCCATCCATCCCTCCCTCCCTCCCTCCCTCCCTCCCTCCCTCCCTCCCCTGCAAGTGGACTTGGGGCAGTGGACTTGGGGCAGATAAAAACATTGTTAAATCATGTTTTCCCCCCATACACCCTGTATATTTTAAAGTATATGACCTTAAAATATACAGGGTGAGGTCAAGCCCTAATTACGTACGTTGAAGTCGTTGTGATTTCCTTAGGAAAAGTTAAGTATCTTCTGAATTAAAATCAGAGGGACTTCAAAAACAATGTCCTTTATGGCTCATTTATGCCCATATTACATCAACTGATAACTCAAAACTTATAAAAGTAATTGCCAGTAGCCTCAGTGAGAAGGAAGTCTGCTTTCTCCTGAAAGCATGTTGTGTTGGCTATGCCATCCGGTGCCAAAGAGCTGGGTCCATCGCAGGGAACTCCTTGCTCTGGACCAGGCTTTCTCAACCAGGGGTTTGTGAAACCCTGGGGCTTATTGACAGCCCTGGAAGAATTTCCCGAATGGGTGGGAGTTAATTAATTTTTAATATCTATCTTAAATTTGTTAAACATTTATCTAGGGATATGACCTTGCTCCCCAGTGGATGGGCCTACAGGGGATGGGATTGGGAGAGCCCAAAGTGGGCATGTCCACAGCTATGCTTCCCAACTATATTCTGCACCATCATGCCACTTCTGGGGTTTCTTGGAGCCTAAAGAATGTTTCAGGGGTTTCTCTCTAGACCCTCACACTGGGTTCCAGCACAGCCCAGAGTGGTCTCCTTGTTTGAGTGCTCCCTTATGTTGCACACTTGGAAACTGGGGACTAAGCACATGCAAAAGAGACCCAGGCCTTTTCCTGCATGCCATAAATAGGTTGCAGAATCCATCCCAGCATCTGCAATCTGTTTCAAGGTTTGGAGCTCCCAGCACTTTCCAAATGGAACCAAAATGCTTCTGCCAAGTCTAATCCTCCCGTTCCTTTATTCTCTCCTGAAAACATCCCCTGCACATTTAAGCTCAAAGATATAAACCTTGCTAATGTGGAGGCTTAAAAAAAAAAGCAGTAAAAAAAAAACCTACCAACAGCTTTAAAATGTTTTAAGGACGTGAAATAAAGTGACACATTCCAGAAGAACCAATTCCCGAGAGCCAGTTAAAAGATTTTAAGCACTTTGCCATCAGCTAGCCTTGTCTAATGATGAAGTGTTGTGTTTTGCTTTGCTTTTAAAGCCTTTTGATTGAAGCCAGATTATTCCCCAGCTCTTCAGGAAACCTAGAAGCCTTACTGAACTGATCTTATCTGAAACATTTTCTGTGAAGTCAATGATGTCGTTCAAAATTAGCAAGTAAAAAAAAAACAAAACAAAAAACAAGCTTTCTCCTAAGGCGAGAAAGATTCATCTGTGGATGACCTGGGAGGTGACTTCAGCTAAATTTCAAAGAGTTGGTTCTTTATTTCTATTGTTAGGACTGTAGCATCTCAGGACTGGGAAGAGGACGGTATCCCTTCAGGGCCTTCATTGGTCAGCAGGGTAGTGTGATGAGGAGAAGGCATGCTTTTTGTATTGAAAACATCTCTTGTTACCTGGCTTGGTTTCTAGGTAATACTTTTGTGGGAGGGGCCCCTTGCCTTAGTGGAACCTTGAGCAGTAGCAGCCATGACTTTAGGATACTTTGGGCTGATCCTGCGTTGAGCAGGGGGTTGGACTAGATGGCCTGTATAGCCCCTTTCAACTCTATGATTCTATGACGTTACTAGAGAGCCAGGGTGGAGTCCTAGTGTTTGGATCAGGACCACAGAGACGGAGGGTCAAATCTCAGCTCAACACTGACACTCTATTGGGTGTCCTTGGGCAGATCTCTTTCCTGCAGCCTAACATCTCACAGAGTTGTTGTGAGAAGAATAAGACTGACATGGGAAACGGTGAACAGCATCCAGACCTCCTTTGCAAGAAGACGTGTCATTAAAGAAAAAGAATGATAAGTGAATGTAAAGGTGAAGGAAAGGGTACATTTGACTTCCTCCCAGTGCAGGTGGTGCTGTCATGTTCATCATCATAGTGTCTTAATCTTCTCTTATGGTCTGTTTGAGGAAACACCACTTACATAGGAAGGAAGGTTTCAAACATTGCTCAGTAGCGTGGTCAGCTAGAGTAGGATCCAGCCTAGTGGGAGGGAAAAAGGTCTTCACCTACTTCCTTTGACATATAGTCCCTTTACCATACAGTCCCTTTAGCCATACAGTCCCTTTAAACTAACTTAACTATGCCTCCCTCATTTCTGGTTTGGCCCTAAATTACAGTGTCAGGTAAGAAGCCTAGTGAGGTGTAATGCTTAGAATGTCCATCTGGGATCCAAGAAACGCAGGTTCAAATCCCTGCTCTTCCTTGGAAGCTTGCTGGGTGATCTTGGGCCAGTCAGACTTGTCAACTTAACTTACTCACAGGGTTGTTGTGAGGATAAAACGGAGGAGAAGCCGCTTGGGGGGGGGGTCCCCAGTGGGGACCCAAGGGATTAGAAAGGAAGTAAGTAGATAAATAAATGCATATTGCAAATCAGCACCAAACCACTCATTAATCTTGATTTTTTTTCCAAAAAAGCATTAAGTTTTTGTACTTTTTTTTCCAGAATACCAATTTAACCACTCAAGAGCATGAAAACATTATTGTGGTAAGTATAAGGAACATCTTTTGCCAGTCAACTTCACGTAAAATGTATTTTGCTTTATTTTCCCATTTACTCTTCTTCAATTGTCTCCTCTTCTGCATTCCCTGGCCTTTAGACATACACCGATCTAATTCTGAGGCTGGGAGATGACCTTCTAACTTCCTAATACTAATACAATTCCCATGCATTTTGGCGCAGGGGATGAAGCTGGGGGAAACGCTGATAGCTTACCTTTATGGCATACTCATCCACACTGTCTCTGTGGGATGAGGAAGCAAGGGCCTCTTAGCCTGCTAATGAGGGCCTCCCAGCCTGCTGACTGCCTGCTCAGGAGCTCTGTCCCAGCCCTGCTAACAAGCTGGCCAGCCCCCACCCGCCCCACTTGATCGGCTGCGAGCTGCGGCCCAAAGCCACCTTAAGCTGCCTGCCCAGGGGCCAGGGGAGGGGGACCCTTTCAAGGCCCATTCTTAGGAACGGGCTTTGAAACTAGTCCTGAAATAATAACACTCTGCGCCTTATTTTCCAAGCATAGTGTGAGTGACCTGATTATTTAGATCAGCAAGGTGTTTACTTGATTTAGACCCAGGAGCACATGTGTTACAAAGACACTGGTTGGATCTGGCAATGTGCAAGTGGAACTTCATGCAATTCTGCTTGTGCGAGACCTGGCACTACATCAAGCGCTTCCCTCCCTATCAATTACAGTACAGAAATGGGTTACGGAATTACAGCTCATCTCCAGAGATCAGTTGCCCTGGAGATAATAGATGCTTTGGAGGGCATGGCATTGCACCCCGCTCCCCAGGCTCCATCCTCAAATAGCCAGGAGTTTCCCATCCTAGATCTAGCAACTTTACTCCTCCAACCCTCCACTGGTGACCATGAGAGATGGGATCTGGCAACCCTAGTCCAACTCCCAAGTTTCTGAATCTGGAATTCCTAGATTATTTTATCATGATCTAAAGTCATACTGATTATTGTTCCTTGTTGGAAACATGTCATCTTGATAGGGCAACCAAGATGGGCCTCAGGTTTTCTAAATTGGTCATACCTTCATGATCACCTCTGTTTCCCTTGCTACCTTCCTCATTGCATTAGGTTAGACCTAACAGTACCAAGCCAGGACTATCCCTTTTGTTCATTTCTTCCTAGGATGCTTTATTCAAAGTTGGTGGTAGCACTGGAAGTCCACGTGGCCCCATAGAAGAAACAATGACTGCTAGGATCAGGCACAAGATTTGGGTTAATTATCAAGACTAGGGCTAGAGTCCGTGAGGGTCCAGGTCTTACCCAAACCCACCGATTCTGGGTCCACATCCAGTCCCATCTCTGCTTGCAGTTCTAGTCTGAGATATTAATGATCTCCAGTCAGCTCATTAAACGAAGGGAGGGGAATCACTGTTTCTCCTCTCCTCCGAACCAATATAAAAATTGTAATGGTGCTAGCAATTTATCAGAGAGGTGACGATTGCCTCTCCATCATTCTAATTTAATTTCAGCTGCAAGCGATTTTCAGGAGACTTGTTCAGCAATCTAATCTAGGATGTAGCTGTCACCTGATGATTTCATGCCTCACCGAAACTTCCAGCAAAATGTGACACACGAGTGAATCTCGCCAGGTGTGAATTGCACTTAACTGCCACTCAGGAGTCCACTTCAGCTGGGTGGTCGTCATGGCAGTCAGTTTCCAAAGCAACAGTTGCCTTCCTTTCAATCTCAGAGAGTGCCTAAGCTAATTGGCGGTCCTAAGTAATACCTAAAATCAATAGGCAGATTGTGCTGGGAGAAAAGAAGAGGGAGAGATTATTTGAGGGAGTTAGCAGCAGAGACCCCCCTAAAGTACAAGCAGCTCTTGACGTGAAATGAAGTAGACTTGGGTAAGAAGGAGGAATCCAAGATGGCGCTTGTGCTTCCTGTGAGTGGCTAACCAAGGGCAAAGGGCCTAGAATGTTCTTGGCATCAGGAGTGAGTAGGGAGGATGTGCTTAGAAAGTAATAGTGTTTGGAAAGTGGGGAATAATCTGAACTAGCAGAAGTTGGATGCATTGCTTGTGTCAAGAATTTAAGCCTGACTGAAGGCCCAGCTTCATGTAATATTTCCCATGGGGATGTCCCTGGGTCAGCTTGAGAGATACATTCTGAAATTCCATGATTCCTAGGCATGCAGAGGCCTAATATAGATGGGAACTGTAAGATACAGAGGAAAGGAGCTTAGATCTCTCACTCTACACACACACAAACACACACACACAGCACCGTTTTTCTGAACCTGATATGATCTCAGAGAACTATTTGCCCTGCTGAGGGGGGGGGGAATTAACATGTACTCACCAGTACACGTGGAGCCCCCAGTGAAGCAAACATGAATTTCCTGGGACTGTTTAAGGCTAGGACAATTTATTTACTTCACTTATACTTTGGACAGCCCTTCCTAGATACTGTGATATATTTCCTCTAAACCTGAGGTAAATTTATTTATACCTCGCTTTTTTATTTATTTATACCTCACTTTTCTCCCCAATGAGGACCAAGAGAGGCTTGCAAAATTCTCCCCTTCTCTGTTTTATCCTCACAACACTTCTGCGAGGCTGGTTAGACATGTGAAGTGGCCCACTGTGGAATGCTGGATTTCAGAGAGGAATTGGATAAAGAGGAAGGCAGCTTCATGTCTGAAAGGAACTTTAAATGTGAACAGACAAAACTGTCTTCCAGTTTTTCTCCCATTTAGTGTGGAGTAGTGCTGTGGAGAGAAGTATTACTGCGCACTGAATGGGGCAAAAACCGGAAGACCGTTTTGTCTGTTCACACGCATAGTTCTTTTCACACATGAAGTTGACCTTAGATTGAATCAAGCCCTTAGTCCATCCCAGTATTGTCTACTTCAGGGGTAGTCAAACTGCGGCCCTCCAGATGTCCATGGACTACAATTCCCAGGAGCCCCTGCCAGCATTCGCTGGCAGGAGCTCCTGGGAATTGTAGTCCATGGACATCTGGAGGGCCGCAGTTTGACTACCCCTGGTCTACTTGGATTGACTCTCCAGGGTTCCAGGCATAACCTGTTAACTGGTCCTTTTAAAGCTGAAGTTGCCAGAGAATAAAACCTGGGTCCATCCACATGCAAAATTGGTGCTCTGTCTGGCTTCTCAGGTATAGGATGGACAGGCTTTGACTGGGCTGGGGCTTGTGGGCAGGACACCAAGGTGTTAGAACTATCTAGTGCAGAGTGTCTCTGCCGTTGCGCATCAAGAGTTCTCCGCTTTGGACGGATACCAGGAATCCCTTTGCCTCGGGGCCTCCCCGCCGTGCTAAGAACCCTTTGTTCTAGAATGACATTGTAATTTCCATTGGGGGACCGCAGTGACATGATTTCATTACATGGATCGCATCAGCCATAACGCCTAATTCTTTTACGGCATGTAACTGCATTGAGTTGCCTAGTGATGGACAGGCAAGGATAAGCCCAACGACTTGGAAAATAAAAGGTTTTGTTTTGCAGTGGGGGGGGGGGGGCGGGGAGCAAGACTTCAAAGGAGCCGGGAAAGCTCAGATTCTTCCACAAGCCAAGCTGGTATTTTCGTTGCAGGTGCTCCTGCCCCCTGCACTGTAGTTATGGTAACATGCTGGGCTAGCCTCGAAGGCAACCCAGAAACTGCAGCTGGTTCAGAATGAGGCAGCCTGGCTTTTGTTGGGGATCTGTCCGCTAGCCTGGACCTAGATGGCTCGGGCTAGCTTGATCTTGGCAGAAGCTAAGCAGGGCTGGCCATGGATGGGAGGCGTCCAGGGGATAGCAGGGTCATGACGCAGAGGCAGGCAATGGCAGACTACCTCGGTTCGCCTCTTGCCTTTAAAGCTCGATGGGATCACCAGAAATTGGCTGTGACTCGTTGACACTGTCCATTACCACCACAGCTAACAGGAACTCCTCTTGCCGGTTTTAAAACAGCGGTGTGGGTTGCCAGTTTGTTTCTGAATTGCATTTGTGGTGCTGATTCTGACCTTTAAAGCTCTGAATGGACTTCCATATCTCAGAGACTGGCTTTCTCCATACTTCCTTTTTCACTAATTATGATATTCTAGAGCAGGGGTAGTCAAACTGCGGCCCTCCAGATGTCCGTGGACTACAATTCCCATGAGCCCCTGCCAGCAAATGCTGGCAGGGGCTTCTGGGAATTGTAGTCCATGGACATCTGGAGGGCTGCAGTTTGACTACCCCTGTTCTAGAGCCTGTACTTGGTGGAACTGGTTCCCTAAAGAAGGGAATTTTTCGTTTTTGGGAGGTGCTCCTGCCTTGAAAAGGCAAGGGATCATGGGAATTGTAGTCCATGGACATCTGAAGAGCCACCGTTTGGCCACTTCTGCCCATGAAGGTCATCATAAATCGGCTGCAACTTGACTGCACTTCACACATACACATACACACACACAAAGGCCATTTTATTTTTGAGGGTTTTTAATGGGGTTTCAGCCGCAGGCATTTTCTTAGGGAGGGGCATTAATGGCTTTTGTGTGTGTGGAATTGTATGCCACCTGGAGCCAGAAGGGAAAGGTGGAGTATAAATATTTAAGTAGTTGAATCTTACTAAAGCAAAGCAAGTCCAAGTTTGTTCAGTGTCTGGATTGGAGACCTCTTGGCTATGTTGGGCAGACTGCTTTGTATTCCTCAGTGAAAGACAGATGGAATGTATTTTTTAAAATCTGCAACAAACATTTTTACTAGCTTTCCCATCCACTTAACACCTTGGTTAGTCATTTGTGTTAGAAGGGAGAGGGAAAAAAAGAACTTTTGTGCTTTCCAGTTTCAGTAAATGTATTCAGCATGCTTACTTTTTGCAATTCTTACTTCATGTGTTTACTGAATGCCGGTGTCATTATTATTCAGATTATATTTTAAAATAATATATTTTTTTAAAAGACGTGGAAAAGAAGATAGAATATCAAGATGAATAGTTGAGTCATGAGACTAGGCAGCAATGTCAAAAATAACAAAAATATGGATGAAGGGAAGGCAGATAAATACACTTAATCAAGATCGACGTTTGTTCATTGTTTCTTATGAACAAATTGTGTCACTGATATAACCGAGAGTAGCAGCTTTTGTATAATCATGCATTGTTGTTGGTATCTGTACATTTATAGGCATGTATTTTAAATAATTTATTTTTTAAGTCACTGTCAATGGCTGTTCAGAAATCTGATCCAAAAAATATGTTGTAGTAGTCAGTAAACTTTTTGAGACTAGCCTTGTGTTCCACATTTTTTTAAAGGGAATTCCTCTTCCAATTTTACTTTCCCTCCTGGGCCACATAATACGGCCCGTAGTCGTGGTTACTCAGGACTCCTGGTGTGCCAATGTACACCCCCTACTGTAGCACCCAAGGATCTGTAGGGCTCTCAACCGGTAGAGGAGCCCAGACAATGGGCAACCCGCTACTCACGAGAGAAGGAGCTGTCTCCCTTATTCCTAGTTTAAATGAAGGGATGGAACTCGCCCCCACAAAGATGGAGGCTAGCTTTGAATACATGCCGATATACCTTCAAACCCTGCTTTCCTTTGCTGTTTGTTCTTCTGACAAACACACGAATGGAACCCTGAGTGCCATTTCATTGGTGTATTGGGCGGACTGTGTTTTTGGTGACTAACCAACTTACAAGGTTATCTGATCATCAGTTTTTTTAAAAAGAAAACCTTTAAAATTTCAAAGCCGTTTTGTAATTCTTGACGAACTGGTCAGAATGGATTTGGGGAGAGCTTTATGATTGTCTCATGGCCATATTAATCAGCATCATGCACATCTGAGCTGCTGATGACAGTGGCCCAGGGGAGAAACTAGGATACGTATTATTTGTTTCTCTAAAATATTTGTGTCCTGCCTTTCTGGAGAAGAACAGAATCAGCCCCAATTGTAGTCATAGAATCATAGAATAACACAATTGGAAGGGACCTCCTGAGTATTTACATAGTGAATGTATGTCCATAATATATTTACATAGTGAATGTATTTGCACAGCAAGCTCACCCCTAAAATATTTTCAGAATAGGGGTGCAAGCTTATCCAGTATTTATATCCATTCATATACTGGCACTCTCAGACTAGCCATCGTGGGGCGATGAACAACATTTAGAATATACAATAGTAAAACAATGAGATACGTCAGTGGTCCCCAACCTGCGGGCAGCGGCCCGGTGCCGGGCCGCGAAGGCCATGGCGCTGGGCCGCAGCTCCCTCTCCCCGCCCCCCCCGCAGTAAAACACTTCCCAGGCCGCAAGTTTGCGGCCCGGGAAGCTTCTTACTGCAGGAGGGCGGGGAGAGGGAATCAGGGCTGGCCGCGGCCGTGTGGGCGCGGCCCGATTCGTGGGTGCGGCCTGCGGGCGCGGCCCGATGTGTGGGCGCGGCCTGCGGGCGCGGGCCGTCTCGTGGGCGCGGCCCGCGGGTGCGGCCTGATGCGCGGGCGCGGCCGATGCGTGGCCGTGGCCCGCGCGGGCCGCGGGCCACACCCCGATGCCCTGCCGGTCCCCAACCTCAGAAAGGTTGGGGACCACTGAGTTACATGATTAATAAAACAAAAACAAACATATAAAATATTTTTAAAAACAGAAATTAGATAGCTTTCAGCGCCAATGGTAGATTACTGTGATTATAAAGATGGTAATGTTGACTAACACAATGTGACTAGGAGGTAGAACTGGAGAGGGGATGGGAAGGGAGTCCTGGTTCATTATTATACAATGACTGTTCAGCTGGCCCAGTGGAAGAGCTCTGTCTTGCAGAAACGTGACAAGGTTCATCAGGGCCCTTGTCTCCTCGGGGAGCTCGCTCCACCAGGCAGAATGAGAGGTCTCCCACAGTTCCCTTGCGGACCTCCCCACTGCTTAGATGAGTGGCATGAAGGCAATGGAGGGAGTGAGGCAGAACGATACTTCCATCTGGAAATGACGTTGCAACATGGATCAATGCCTCCCCTCCCGATGCTACATTCTCCAAAGCTCCTAGGGGTTGTGTCCAGGCCTGTCAACTATAACAAATACCCTTGGTTGGTCTTAAGAAAGAGGGCGATGTCTGTCTCATAATTCTAAGAACCAGATGCTCGGAACAAAAAAATTCTGTCCATATCCTGCTTGTCATTGCCCAGAAACATTTGGCTATCTGTTCAGGGACAAGGAATGCAGGACAAGTTAGACCTTGGGTCTTACTCTGCAAGCAATTATATTATTAGAGCAGTAGTCAGCAATCAGTCTGATGCAGAGGAATAAGCATCCTTCTCCAGGATGCATTAAACAGACTCAGTTCTCTAAACGAGACCCATTCTATAGCTGTTATCTTGTCATCTTTTTCTTCTTCTGTCTTCCATGGATGCTTTCCTTGTTCGGGGAGTAGGAAGAAGTAGCAGATAGACAGAATGCAGTGCCTGAGTAGATCCTGGAAAACGAAATTGCCCAAGGAAAGGGTTCAGGGTGAGGAGGCTGATGTATGACTGTCTCCTTGCATTGTGATCCTTTCCCTCCATCCCTGAACAAAATGCTCACCCTGTCTAGAACCCCCAAGTATTGGGCATGGATGAGTAAGCTTTACTGGGGTCTAACTGCAAGCTCATTATTGCAATACATGATATTTTCTTGTATGCCTCCTGAATATGCATTCCTGTGTTGGAATTGTAAAGGTAAAGGTATCCCCTGTGCAAGCACCGAGTCATGTCTGACCCTTGGGGTGACGCCCTCTAGTGTTTTCATGGCAGACTCAATACAGGGTGGTTTGCCAGTGCCTTCCCCAGTCATGACCGTTTACCCCCCAGCAAGCTGGGTACTCATTTTACCGACCTCGGAAGGATGGAAGGCTGAGTCAACCTTGAGCCGGCTGCTGGGATCGAACTCCCAGCCTCATGGGCAAAGCTTTCAGACGGCTGCCTTACCACTCTGCGCCACAAGAGGCTCTGTTGGAATTGTAGTGGATAATAAATTTGTTCTTGGGTCTAGAGAAATAATACCAGTCTTAGCAGGGGTGGGGGTCATAGAGAAATATTTTGTTTTGTTCCAATTTAATATCCTTTTTTTTGTCCTGGTTAGGCAACTAGCAATGTATAAACTTCTTTCCCCCCCATTCTTTTTAGGCAATTGCTCCTTTGCTGGAAAATAACCATCCACCTCCAGACTTATGTGAATTTTTTTGCAAGGTATTTCTGAATGTTCTTCTTTTTAAAAAAAAAAAATCAAGAATATTTTATTGATTGTATTTGTATACCGCCCTCCCATAAGGCTCAGGGCGGTTTGCATAAAACATAGCGATATAAATCGTAATTATATTAACAATAACCATAATAGTAAGAACCTGTATTGAGTAACGATATTATAACAGTTAACAATACAATAGAACTTTTGAAACAGAACCCCGAGGGGGGTCAGTTGGGTTCAGGATGGGAAGGGATGTCCGGGGAACCTGCAGATGGTTTTAAGTCTGTCAGCCTCAACCAAATGCCTGATAGAGGAGCTCTCTTTCACAAATATGGTTATTACCTTTATATTCATATCTGCTCTCTAGGCTTAAACTGGTTCACGGTGCAACCATAAGCCGAGTTGTACTCTTCTAAATCCTTTGAAGTCATTGGATTTAGAAGTGTAACTCAGAGCGGAGTTATTTACAGAATAAGGTTTGAGTCCCGAGACACATTTAAGCCCAACAAAGTTTCAGTCTGAGGATAGGCTTTTGTGTACTTATACAAACTCTGTTTTGTGTTATACTCTGTTTTGAGTGATACTCTTATCTGCTGATTTTCTGAGGAGCCCTGAGTATTGCAATTTCTGTGTGAAGGTGGCAGGGTATTTGAAACTCAGACGTCCAAGCTCCGGCAGGTGATAATTCCAACGGCTCTTCAGAGGAAGCCATGAGAGCAAAGGAACTAAGCCTTATAAAATCATTCATGCTATGCTAGCGGCTTTACATACGCATATTTTAAAAGCAGCAAAAAAATTGAATGCACCGTTCATTCAATCATAAACTTTGAAAAATCACATGCCCTACCCCTATTAAGTGCTGGCTGCATGAATTAATTTCACAGTTTAACAATTTTGTGATCGTTTTATTGAAGATTTTACTAGCACTTGAAAAATGTTTTTGATGCTTTTGTGCACACGAAAGCTTAAGGCCAGAATTTAACTTTTGTTGGACTTAAGGGTGCCACTGGACTCAAATTTTGTACTGTAAATAAACTGTTACTGTAGTATTGAACAACTGGTGAATGACACTATGAAATTTTGGGGGCATTGGTTAGGTTATTGTCTTTTGAAGAAGTCTGTGCATCTCAGAAAATGTTTCTGGGGTCTCAGATTTGTCTTAGTTATAGAACGTTGTATGATTAATGGACTACAGAACAGGAAACTAAAAAAACTGAACTGTGCATAGGCTTGGTGTAGTGGTTAGGAGTGCAGACTTCTAATCTGGTGAGCCAGGTTTGATTCCCTGCTCCCCCACATGCAACCAGCTGGGTGACCTTGGTCCTAGGAGGTAGGTTAGGTTTGAGAAGGAATGATTGATCCGGAGTCAAACTGCAAGTTTCATGGCAGAGCTGGGATCTGAATTCTGATTTCGCAGACCCAACTATATACTTGGATGTAACTCCATGGAAGAAGGGCAAGATAAAAATGGGGAGAGGAGTAACCTTGGAACCCCTGTTTTGGTTTGCAGAGGCAATTAGATAGTGTAACATTAGAAACAAGCTCTTTATAGGCAAGGGGGTCTATCTAAAATAGAGCATTTTCCAATCTTGGTGGTTCCAATAGAACTGCCCAGTGTATTTGGGGAGTTACAGAAACAGTAGCCTTGCATTTCTCTTTGTGCTGGGCTTTGAAGAAAGACACTGTAGCTCACTCTTACTGTTCTTTGTTGTTCGGCAGCATTGCAGAGAACGCCCTCGGTCCATGGTGGTCATAGAAGTCTTCACTCCCGTTGTGCAAAGAATCCTCAAACACAACATGGTGAGTCCAACAGTTATGCTTTGCATGTCAGACACATTGTTTCCTAATTGTTTCTCCTCCTCCATACAACGTATTGGAAGGTGAAAAGCATCCACGCCCCTGTCCCTGAGTACCTTTGGAGGTTAGGCAGACGGCAACCGGGGCGAGGATTCTCCCAATAGCAATGCCTTCTTGTGTGGCAATTGTTCTCTTGGCACCTGTGCTGCTATTGTTTAGAAATGCACAGTGAATAACTCTAGCTGTTTTCCCGGGTATTAACTTAGGAAGATGAAGGCTTACTTGAGTTTGCGTGTGTATTAAAATATCAGTTCTTCCCCTGTCTTCTTCACTGGAGGCAGCTTACTATTGCTGTTGGTTCTCTCCCCTTGGCATATTCAGTGTTGTTCATTTAATAGGATCATTGGATTTACTTGTTCCATCTTGTTTGGTATAAGGCGCCTAGTGTGCATATCATGGAAGAATGAGGGCATGCCCACAGACCCTTGTCCCACCCTCCCCTTCCACTCTATCCTACTTCACTCTCTTCTTCCTTTCCTGTCTGTTTTTCTCCCCAGCGTCCCACCAGCTTCCCCTCTAGATCACAGTGGACTGGGGGTTGAGAGGGGAATGGAGGAACCCCATCCCTCCCCCCCCCACACACACACACACATTCACGATCCTTTTCTTCTGCCTCTTCTTCTCCTTTCCATCTTTACTCTGGCCTGGTCATACCGTTTTGTTTTCCTCTCCTCAGCCCACCACCAGATTTACTATTACTATTACTATTACTATTACTATTACTATTACTATTACTATTACTATTACTATTACTATTACTATTACTATTACTATTACTATTACTATTACTATTACTATTACTATTACTATTACTATTACTATTACTATTAAATTTATTATCCACCACTCCCAAGAGGTTCGTGGTGGGTTGCAGAAGTCCAGTTAAAACCCATTAAAATGGACAATCAACAACACAATAAAAGCATAGCAACAACAACGTAGCAGAACCCCCAACCCCTCCCCATCCTACTTCAAGAGGGAGGAGGAAGGAGAGATAAGAATCACAGATGGCATTTAACGTCAGGGGGACCCCGACTGATCTTCGTCCACTGCCCCAGCCTCAACCGTAGACCTGGCGGAAGAGCTCTGTTTTACAGGCCCTGCGGAATGCCGGAAGGTCCGGCAGGGCCCGAAGTTCACCCAGGAGCTCCTTCCACCAGATTTCGGCATTCTGCCTCTTAGTCGTGACTGTTCCAAGCGTGACACAGAGTGAAGGTTCGGTGCTGACTGTTATAGATTTCGGTACCACGTACCTCTCTGTCTTAGCTGTACATTTGTTTACTGACCGCATTAAGAAGCCCAGCTAGTTAAGATCTCTTATAATGTCCAGATGCCTGAAAGTTTTATTATTGTGGATTTTATATTCTTTCCTGTTCTGTTAAAAAAAAAAACCCACAATGTTTTCCTTGGAATCGTGGATGTTTGGCTTAAAATAAAACTAAACAGCAGCCACACCAAAAATAGCGCTCACGCAATATTTGGAAGGACACAAAACTGCACAGTGCATGGCTTGTCTTGGGCAGTCGCTAAAGATAATTGGACATGTTTTCTGTACTTGGCTTTTACAGATGGGGTGGGGTGGGGAATCTGCACGTCTGTATCACAGTACACGCATGAGGAACTTGAAACACCAAATATAAAAATTAAATCGGAGTGGTTTGGAGTACTTGATTGCTCCCTGGGGATTGGTTGACTAAACAGGCTCTTGAATGTGTTAAAGAGAAATGCTTCAGATATCTCCACCAGAGCCCCTCTCTTGCTGTTTGTTTCCTTCCGTTCTGCGCATAATTTATTATTTAGACTGCATTGTCAACGTACGTGACTCTTGAAAAACAAAAAAAGGGCCTAAGTGCTTTAAAATCTAAATTATGACAGTGAAGGAAAACAAGGCAAGGAAGAGGCAAGCGGTCTTTTAAAAATTTGAACGTAAGCAAACAAAAGAGTTTGAGCATGGTGCTGTCTTTCATCGAGTCAGACCAGAGGTCTATCTATCGAGCTCAGTATCGAATGATCTGCATGGCGATGACTTTCTAGAGTTCCCAGCAGAGGAAGGCTTTTCCTAACACCTGCCCTAAAGGTCAAAATGCACAGATCAGATCACAGGTGTCCGACCGGACTTATAGTCAGACTGATGCCTGCAAAAACTCACCTTCAAGGTGTCCTGTTGCTCAGTTTGGTTACGTTATCCAAATAATCCTAAGGCTGAGTGGAGTAATGCAGGCTTTCTCAACCAGGGTTTCGTGAAACCCTGAGGTTTCTTGATGGCCCTGGAAGGGCCACCTGAATTGGTGGGAATTCATTATTTTTTTAATACATTTTAAAAATGCGTTAAACATTTATCGGGCAATATGACCATATATGGTCATCGACCTGCCCCTCCCCATGGACAATGGTGGGCCTGAAGGGGATGGGAAGGGGAGGAGTCCTGGGTGGGTGTGTACACAGTTGTGCTTCCCAAACATATTCTGCATGATCATGCCCCTTCTGGGGTTTCTCGAAGCCTGAAGAATGTCTCAGGGGTTTCTCAACAGTAAAAAAGTTGAAAAAGGCTGGACTAATGGGACACTTTGAAGGTGATACGTCTGTATGTCATATAGGGCCATACCAAATAAGAACCACCCAAGGCAACGTACCTGGATCAGGGACTTTCTGATCTGTAGCTCCGTCTCTAAGCCGTTATTTCTGCATCACCTCGTAGTGATCTTGGTTTACAGGCAGCTTTTCAAAGAAAAGGTTATTCTGCAACTTTTTTTGCAGGCAGCTGAAGAACAGCCGGGCTCACGCTCAGGATAGTCCACAGTTTCACACGGCGGCTGCAAGAATCTCAAACGTTTGTTAAGAATCTGGTGTGAAGTCTGATTCCTTTCATTCATTTAAAAGAATGGGACACACACCCTGATTTAGTTTTGAAAGTGTCGTGGGAAACAGTTGAGATTGCGCTTGGGAAGGGAGGTTTTTTTTTTCTTCAATTACAAATTCCAAGATCCTTCCCAAGTTACAGATTTGAATCAAACGGGTTATCCAGCGAGAAAGCAAATGATTTGTTTGCACCTGCCAGAGGTTGGATTTGAGGATTTCCTTTTCAGTAGAAGAAGAGTCTTCCTCCAACAAAGGAAACCATTGATGTCAGAGGAGGGTCCTCCTTTAGGAGGGAGACTCTTTACCTGGCGGAAGAGGAGTCATTCTATCCTTTCTCTTAGTGGGCTCAGATTGGTCCCAGCTGCAACAGCCTGTGAATGTTAGCTCTGAGGAGGCTGGACTGCTGCCATGCATGATGTCATAGAAATATTTGTTATTCTAGTGGAGTTGTAAGTGGAGGCATAAATCAGTCAAAGCATCAAGATTCCTTTTCTGATCTCATATGCGTCTGTTTGCAGTTGAACCAAGAGGTGCTCAAACAGGAACTGTAAAATAACTGACAGAGGAATTTCGTTAAAATATATATATATATATAAAATATATATATATATATATATAAAATATATATATATATATATATATAAAATATATATATATATATATATAAAATATATATATATATATATATATATATATATATATATAATATATATATATATATATATATATATATATATATATATATATATATATATATAAGCCAAGCGTCTTGGCAGGAGTTTTTTGTAGAATTGCGTTGAAACAGCCGGACTGCCTCTCTTATGAAGTTTATATTTATACAGTCCCTTGCTTGATGTCTTAAAATACCTGGAAAAGCTGCTAAAGACAGCCAGTAAATAATCTTTTAGAGCATCAGCCTTTAGGTCCATGTTGTCTGCCAGGTGGTGATTTGGTAGGAAAGAGATATGACATTTAAGCTATAATTCTAGCCGTGTTTGCTTTAGAACACATCCCATCAAACACAGAGACTTAGTTTCAAGGCTAAAGTATTTAGGGATCGGGAAACTAGTTTTTCAAGTGAACCATTTTAATTATTTTTTTTTTATCCTTTAACAAGGATTTTCTCACGTCTGTGCCTCCCAGTCCATATCCAAACCTGGTACAGTCCCAAAGGGCTGTGTTTAGATGCTACCAGAACTTAATTAATAGAAGCAATTTCAAGAAAGGTGGAAGATCTATGTATCAAAAGGCTTGGGAGTAGGGGCCAGGCTCAAGATGAAGGGTCAATATATACTGTCAAAGACACCCTCCTGGGAACTTTCTGGAATATTTATTTGTTGATTTGCAATATGCACATGCCACTAAGTGGTAGGGAGTTCAAAGATAAAGGTAAAGGTATCCCCTGTGCAAGCACCGAGTCATGTCTGACCCTTGGGGTGACGCCCTCCAGCGTTTTCATGGCAGACTCAATACGGGGTGGTTTGCCAGTGCCTTCCCCAGTCATGACCGTTTACCCCCCAGCAGCAAGCTGGGTCCTCATTTTACCGACCTCGGAAGGATGGAAGGCTGAGTCAACCTTGAGCCGGCTGCTGGGATTGAACTCCCAGCCTCATGGGCAAAGCTTTCAGACGGCTGCCTTACCACTCTGCGCCACAAGAGGCTCAGTTCAAAGATACTAGCATGTTAATTTTTTTATTAAAACAACACACTCTTAATATCAGCACGCTGGGGGATAACAAGGCGCCCCACCCTTCCACATTGTTCACATATGTCCAGGCACAGTTTTCCCCGAGGTTGAAGGCTTTGCTGATGCTTTATCATTCTTCTTTATTGGTCAGGATTTTGGAAAGTGCCCTCGATTGAGGCTCTTCACTCAGGAGTACATTCTGGCCTTGAACGAGCTCAACGCCGGCATGGAAGTGGTGAAGAAATTTATTCACAGGTCAGTGCTTGCAAAGATACCGTCTCTGTCTCTCTTGCAATGCTATCCTAAGCAAAATTACAGCCTACTAAGCCCATTGACTTCAGTGGATTTGGAAGGTATAACTTCTGCTTAGGATGCTACTTTAACACCCCCCCCCCCCCCCAGGTCCATCCCAACCACTCTTTCCTCGTTGGTCCCAAATATTGTCAACGGGTGAAAGTAACTTGCATTGCTATCCCAAACTGAGTTAATACCCTTCTAAGTCTATTGCCTTCAGAGGAATTAGAAGGGGATAACTCTGCTTAGGACCACACTGTTACGTTTCTTGGTGCGATCTTTCTTGGCAGGGCTTAAAGCAGAAGATGGGGGATACTACTTTTGGCTACTTTCTCACCAGTACTCCCTACCAGTTTACTTTCACCCCTGATTGCCTTATCTTTATTTCAAGAATGGCCCCCTTCGTACCGGAGCTATAAAGCAGAGGAGGGAAGGCATTTGGCCAGTCTGGTTGCACCCAGGGTAGAATCTAGAGGTTATGGGTGGGGGAAAAAATAGCAATTTTTTGTTGTTGTTGTTGTTCAGCCAGTTCTGAAATTAAGCCACTTGGTTTTTCATTACTCTGGTCTCGTTACTAGCCAGAATGCAGGTTTACTGGTTAGATCTGTAAAATGTAACCCCCGACTGGCAGTTTGGTTGGGATGGCTTGAGACAGAGCACCACTTCATGCATCATGGGCTGTTGCTATTATTCTGTTTTGGGTCTCCACCTGAAAATACAATATACAACTGAGACAAAAATTGTTTTTCTCTGAGAGGTATCTGTTAGGCAGTAATGCCTGGAGCAAAAACTACCTTGAGAGCAAAAGACAGGTAGAAGGCTGATAAAACCAGGGACAGGGTAGGAAAGAGCTGGAAATCTCAGAGAGGTTTTTAAGCGATATACAGACAGCTTCTGTCAAACAAGGACTGCAGAATTGCTATTATACAACATATATGCCACTTTTTTGCACAGAGGTTTGAAATTTACGTACTACTCATAGCTTTCTCACTGCCTTCTAGGTATGGGCCACCCTGATATTTGACCTGTTTGCACTCCAGACTGTTACTGTTCCATTTCTTTTCCAGCATGCACGGTCCTACCGGGCAGTGCCCCCATCCCAGAGTCCTGCCAAACCTCGTTGCAGTCTGCTTAGCAGCCATTTATTCTTGCTACGAAGAATTCATCAACAGGTCAGTTCTCTGAACGTCACATTCTCAACCCTCCTACTCAGTGTAATACGTCCCGTGGTGGCTTGCAGTTGATCCGTGCCTTATTGTGCTGGGGTTTTGGACACCCAAGAACCAGTTGTACATGATGGTGCGTCAGGTATGAGAGAGGACGTCAAATTTAAGTGGTTTTGGCTTTCCCTGTAGAACGCACTGGTGATTCAGGAAGGACTGGGACTCTGCTTCCTTGGATTGTGGGAAAGCATCACCTTTAACGTGTGTGACATTCACAGGCATATATTTGTGTCTTTTGATAGCTGAACTTTAGCCTGGGATGGTTCACTGCAAGGATAAACAACTGGAAGGCCCTAATCCCAGTGCACATGTATGGTATTCCCTTTCCCCATCCCAGCCATTGCCAGCCTAGCAGCAAGAGAACAGGGAACAGTGGATGGGGGCAGTAGGGAAGAGTGTCGGGGGACAGTAGCAAGCTGCTGGGTGAAAGTGTCCTGGTCTGCCATCTTCTACCCCTTTTCCAAATAGGCTCTCCACCAAAAACAGTTCCTGAACCGTAGCCAGCTGCATGCCAGAATATATATCGCATCGCAGCGAGTGCGTCATCAAAAAGGAGAGCCGCATTCTTACCCATTACAGCAGAGTTTGCAAACTTTCAAAAGAGAGAGATCTTGTGGTGCAAATTCTTTCCGCGCATGTTTGTTTTTCTTCTGGTATAAATAGGACAGCACGATTGTAACAGACACAAAAGCAAAACAGTACCAAAATCCACCTCGGCCACTGCAACCCAGCTCGGCTTCACAATCTGGCCCCCTTCCCTGCTCTGTCTGTTGTGTCTGGCTAGTGTAGCTATTTACGCGTTCCTTTTAATATTTCAGCCGGGACAACTCGCCGAGCCTGAAGGAGATTCGGAACGGCTGCCAGCAGCCCTGCGACCGCAAGCCCAACCTGCCCCTCCGCCTCCTCCACACAAGCCCCGACCTGGTGTCCCAAGAGGCCACCTTGACCGAGTCTCGCCTGAAGTCCGTCATCGTCACGTCCAACGAAGTCCACGTGGAAGTCGAGCGCAACAACACGGCCAACCAGAAGATGACGGCCAACGTCGGCAACGACAGCGAGCCCAATCTGATTGACTGCTTGATGGTCAGCCCCACCTGCAGCACCATGAGCATCGAGCTCAGCCCGCAGGCGGATCGTGTCCTCGGTTGCTACGTGGAGATACTCAAGATGCTGTGAGTACCGCTATTTCTGGGCCTCGGCCTCAGAAAGGCAGCGGGGGCAGGGGATGGATGGGTTTCCGTCTGGCTTGTCTCCTCCCGACATCTGCGGGGATCCAGCAAAGATGTGCAAATAGCAGAGTAATAAATCTCATGCTGGCAATCGTGTCTAATGTCTGCAACAGGCATCTGGTCCTGCCGGTGGAACTCCAAAAATAGCAACCGGCTGATGAAAAGGGCCAGCTTTTGTTTGCCTTCTGACCCCCGAGCGTTTTTGGCAAGGCCAGGGTGTCCCCTGCCTGCGGCTCTGGGATGCTCCTTGCCTGCCAGTCATCCTTCTGCTTCTCCCAATCAGTGATTCTCTACTGAGTGGGGTTTGCAGCCTTTGTTGGCTCCTGGAGGACCTGTACAAAAAAAAAAAAAAGGCAGATATGTGCTTGTGTTTTGGTGTCAGCAAGTCTGATCCGGAGCCCGGGGACCAAACCCTGTGAGGAAAGGCTGAGGGACTTGGAAATGTTCAGCCTGGAGAAGAGGAGGTAGAGAGGGGACATGATTGCTGTCTTTAAATATTTGAAATGTTGTCACTTAGTGGAGGGCAGGGAGCAACGCCTGTTGGCAGCAGAGGAGAGGACCAGAAGTAAAGGGCTTAAACTAAGTGTAGAACAATACCAGCTAGATATCAGGCTGCCTATGGAGGTGGTGAGCTCCCCCTCCCTGGAAAGAAGGGAACAGATGTAGGGTGTCATTTCCTGACTCTGTGTAACAACCCTGGACTTCATCACTGGTCTCCCATCCAAATAGTATTCGGGGCCAGCGCTCCAGAACATGCGAGATCTGATTATGCTTTTTCATTTGGTGGCCCACTAATATCCATGGAAATGCGGTCGCTTTCCCCTCCCCCTTATTTTCCAGTGCTTTTATTAAAGTAATTCCAAAGTGGAAGTGTGGTTGCTTACTGTAAGGACTGCCTTCTCTCATATGAACCTACCTGTTCACTCTGGTTATCTTCAGAGACTTTGCTTTGGTTGTCCCTGCTAGATGGGTGGTAACCCAAGAAAGGGCTATGTTGGTTGTGGCACTCCCTCTCCAAGGTGTCTTCTAGCAGTGGGTGAAGATATTTTTATTTCACTTGGCATACCTTCAATAACAGTTATTGGCCCTCGTTTTGGGTTCTGGGTTTGTTTGCTTCTGGGTTTTTGTTGAATTGTTTTATAATTTCAGATGTTTTCTGGAATTCTTCAAATTTTTTAGTGTTCTTAGGTTTACCTTGGAAACTTTGATTGGATGAAAAGGGGACATAAAAATGTTTTAAATGAGTAATAAATAATTTTACTGGCTCGGGTTTCCGAGCCTTTAACCACAGCCTGGCTTGCAGAAGATGAGCATAGGAAGCCCTGGTGCCTTTCTTTCCCCTTTCTCAGTCTGAGTTTGAGCAGACAAGCACAATTTACCTGGCCAAGAAAAACAGAGTAAATTTCACGTTTTGAGAGGCTTAAGAGATCCTGTGGATTATGCTTTCAAGACACAAGCCAAAAGGTGTGTCTTGCACTTATGAAAAGTTTTAAATAATTACAATAAATAATAATTAAGTGCTGTCAAGTCACGGCTGAATTATGGACACCCCTTATGGGTTTCCAAGACAAAAGGGGGGGGGAGCAGAAGTGGTTTTCCATCACAACCATAGTCCCTCATCCCAGTTCTACCCATAGCCAACCCGGATTAGCTACAGTATAATTATTCCTAGGTACTATGAGTATCCAGCTTGCTGGGGGGTAAACGGTAATGACTGGGGAAGGTACTGGCAAACCACCCCGTATTGAGTCTGCCATGAAAATGCTAGAGGGCGTCACCCCAAGGGTCAGACATGACCTGGTGCTTGCACAGGGGATACCTTTACCTTTACCTATTCCTAGATATCACCAGATTAAGACCCCACAGGGAATTTTACTGTTTGCACAGAATGTATTTTGTTTTTACTGTGGGTGCTGAATAAGACCAACGACAGGGGAATGCACTTTCTCTCTTCATGTTAGCCCAGTTGTTGGCTAGAGTTTTTATTTTATCTCTACGGGCCATGGATATCTTTGTTGCCCACTGCTCCATGCCTTTGATTTCAGAGTGAATGGTGGCGTGATGTTTGTTGGAAACTCACGGGGATGGCTGTGGGCTAGTCACCTGCACTCTCTTTAAGCCTAGGGTAATCTACTTCAAAGAGTTGGTTTGGTAATCATAAAAAGAAGGAAGGGGAAACGTTGTTTTGGGTCCCGACCGGAAAGAAAAGAAGGTGGCCCAATTTCATAAGGGTCGATAAAGAAACCACGGTGGGTTTTATCAGAGATTGTGCTTTCCTTTGCAACTGGAGAAAAGAAACTCCATCCAGCAAAGATCAGATAGTGAAGCCTGGAGGAGAACGTAGAGCCTTCATCACAAAATCAGAGAGGTGACATGTTGCCAAGCTTTTAAGATAATGAGTTGTAAATGGAAATAAATGGCTGCATCAAACGAAGGAGATGAATCGCTGATGCAAAGGAGTGTGTTTGTACTTTCAGAGGGTCCCTGCAACTTGTACATGTTGGGTGGGTGCCAGAGGGAAGCACCACGTGAAACTGGGGGACTTCGCCTGTCTACCATGGCTTGAAAACTTCTCCCTCTCCCCCAGACAAAAACCTTTAACTCAAAAGCAATATAGGGACCAACATTTTTCCAAATCTGTGATTAAAATATGACGGGAACAAAAAGGGAGGCAGCTAAAATAATTTTGGAGACTGCCTTCAGGTCTCATCTCCCTCTCCGGGCTCCAGGTCATGATCAAAGCCCTTGTAGCTGGGAGATGGGATTTCATGCCAGAGTGCATGGAATGAATGTCTCTATGTTTTGTTTGTTTGTTTATTTATGGAAATGCACTGCTCACCTGTTGCTTCCGGAGGTGGCGTAGGAGGGAGACAGCTGGTGAGCCCACACTGGTCCTTAATGCTGCTTGAAGGGCACAAACAAAGCAACTCCTCCAGCATTAGTGGAGCTGCCACGCACAGCCTTGGCTCTGCTCGTTTCTTGCCTCTTCCCCAAGAGCTTTCCGGAAAGTTGAATGGCCACTCCTCCATCTGCATTACAGTGCCGTGCTTGTGGCACTTCCTGTTGCGTCCGTGTGCGGATCAGTGTACTAGCTGCAAAAGTCGTAACTGAGCAAGTCACAGTGAAGTCCTAAGCAGCGTCATACACCCTTCTGAGCCCGTTTACTTCCATGTTCTTGGAAGAGAGCCACTCTGCTTAGGACTGCGGAGAAACAGACAGAAATGTAGGTGGAAAGGTTGCAGCTTGTCTAATGTCACTTTTCTTTCTTTCCCCCTCTCCCCCCCCCACTCCCCGCTTGGCCTTGCATCTTTACATTCCTCGCTAGGTCAGCCCCATATTTTGAATACCCCCTAGTGCATTCTCTGATGTCATGTTTATCGAGGTTGCCCGTGGCTGCTAATATGTTTGGGGATTGTTTCGGCTGTGTGTGACCTCCAAGGGCAGATTTTTCTCTCAAGCCGAAAGATGACACTGGGAAAGGGGTGAAAGGTCCACTTGTGTCTGTGGGCCAACAAGAGCAGTGGCTCGGAGCCAAATATGGAATGGAGGCAGGGGTTTATTTCCCTGTGTGGCTGGCTTGTTGTACTGGAGGGTTTCAGCTGCTAAGGAGGCTGGTGGGGACATGCGGTAGTTCCAAGCCCTATGCCTGTCCGGCAGCCATGCTTGCCAAGAGCTGTCCATGAATTCTGCAGATAGGGTTGCAAGGCAGAAAGTGTCCAGATGCTGTTCATGTTTTTGCATGCTTGGGGATTTTAAGGAGATGGCCCTGGTAAGCAGCCCCACTCAACTGGCTAGGTGGGGTCAGCACCAGACTTGGTTGGACAACGTCTAGCTGTTGATTGAAGCCTCCTATGTGGGGAAAGCTGTGTTTCGTTTTGGAAGTCAGAATGCTGAAGCGTTTGACAAAAGCCAGACGTTTTTCCTCTGGGGTGCTTTTTAATCATCCTTAACAATGATTTACAAGCCATGTTCCTAAGAAACTGGGGCTCTTCAGAAGCTCATGGGGGGTGCCTGGACAAATTACAGGCCTCGGTCGAATGACAGCCTTTAATAGAATTGTGACCACCGCCGCTATATGTTATGTGATATGTTATATGTAACTTTTAATTGGGGTTTTTATGGGGATTTTATTGTGTTTTAACTATTTATGTTGTAAACCGCCCTGAGACCTATTGGGAGAAGGGCGGTCTAAAAATTAAATAATAATGATAATGATAGTGATAGTGATAATGATAATGATAATGATAATGATAATGATAATGATAATGATAATGATAATGATAATGATAATGATAATGATAATGATAATGATAATAATAATAATAGAAGTTTAATCCGGAGTAACGGCCCCTGGACGTTTTTTCTTGGCGTGAAGTTAAGTAACATCACTTGATAATTGCTGCAGACCAAACTGACACTAAAGGGACAACTGGAGGGACCAGCATAAAAGTTTGCAGCTCTAACAAATGCAGTTCCCCGTGTCTGCTTTTTAACAGGGTGGGGGCAGGAGCTCCAATCACAGATCTTGTATGTAATGCAGTTAGACTTTTAAGCCTTAGTTTAAGGGATGAATGTCGGCTTTTTATAAAAACACGGGTTAACAGGAAACAAGGTTCCCCAAAGACCTTTCTCAACCATTAATAGCTAGCACGGGTGCAATCTGTGGCACACTCATCCCAGTTCTAACCAGTTCTAACTTGAGTATTTGCTGGCAGGGGCTCATGGGAATTGTAGTCTATGGACATCTGGAGGGCCGCAGTTTGACTACCCCTGGTCTAGTAGTTCAACAGCTCTCGGGGGGTGGGGGGCTGTAGTACTGGTGTCACTTGTTTGAAAAACTGTCACTGAAAGACTTCCTTCTGCAGAAAAGCTTGTTCTTCTAAATAGGTAGCAATTCTGTCTGTAATAATGAGTTCTTTCCGTTTTTCGGAGCAGAGGCAGGACTTGGATTGACAGGTGTGTAATTTCCTAGATCCTTTTATTTTAAAGAAAAGAAAAAAATGGTGATACATCAAGTCTTCTGGTTTTAAAAAAAACTAAACCAAACCAACCTGATAGTGATCTAATACCCTTTTATGACTTAAGGGCCCATGAGTATCTGGGTTCTTTAAAGAACTCTTGGGAGAACACCATTGAACTCTAGTAACATCTTGGTTTTTGCCAGCTGACTGGTGTATTTGTCAGGGCTTTATTAACCATTACAGCATTTTGAGCACTGAAAGTGCTGTATAAATGCTTATTAGTATGACGTGTTTATGTTTTATTTAATTGCTCTGTGTATGTGTGTGTGTGTTTAAAATACTGTTTTAACATTTGAGATGTTGTAATGTCCACCTTGGGGACCCTATGTTGAGTGAAAAGGTGGCTTACAAATATTTTAGGCAATATATTTTAAATAAAAGTGAACACTAAAAGTACACTGTGTTGCTAGTGTTGTGAGGGTTTATCCCCCATCTGTTCAGAATTCAGAGTTGTAGAGGCAATGAGCCAGGTTCAGTGCTTTGATTTTAAGTCAGTACCGCAATATAAAGCAGTTTGATATATTGATTTCTCCTGTCATTGATTCAGTTCTGATTGAGGATTTCATTTGTTCTCTTTAGAGAGTCAGTTAGCACAGAATGTAAACACATGTTGGGTTGGATCCAGACTGTGTTTGGAATTTCTCCTGATTCCCCCTTCCTGTTGCTTGCCTCCCCCCACCACCCCTTTTAGGTCATTCCTCAGGTCATCCTTGGTCCCAAATGAGAATCAGTTTGTGAATATCAGTGGGCTGCAGTCAGAAGGGGGAGGCAAGAAATTTCCATTATGCCATTGAAAAATGTAGCACACTCTGGCTCTGTAAACTTTCTGCAAGTGTGGCAGCCTCTAATCTGCGTTTGATTCCCCGCTTTTCCACATACAGCCAGCTATGTGACCTTGGTCTAGTCACAGTTCTCTTAGGGCTGTTCTTGGATAACTCTCTCAGCCCCACCTACCTCATTGGGTGTCTGTTGTGGGAAGAGGAAGGGAAAGGTTTTGTATGCCACTTTGAGAAGACTTCAGGTAGTGAAAAGCTGGTTATAAAAAATCAGATCTTCTCTTGAGCTCCAGTTTAGAAGTTCACTCCCTGAATGTTCTATGCAATATAAGTAGCAGCATGTTCCATAAAGGAGCAGAGCCGTTGAATTTTGCACTGGTTACTGGTTCCCTTTTCTTGCCTTGACTTCCACTGTACGTAATAGACCATCCAGGATCTATGAATTCCGCACCATATATTTAGACCCATTGCATCTCTCTCTTTTTTCCATTTTAGATCAAATTACGATGACTGGAGACCTGCTCTTGCCAGTTTGCTTCAACCCATCCCATTCCCCAAAGAGTAAGTTGGTGACAATAACATCTTTTTAATTTTAAAATTGTTGTTCTGTTAAGTTTCAGTCTAATCTTAAGGTTCTAAAGACTAAAGCGGAGGGATCCAAACAGAAGGCTTTCCCAAATCTTGGGGAGGAGAATGTTCAGTGAAGGTTTTGCAGAAATTTTGAGACAGAAAGCCTGTTCTGCTTTTGCTGCCTTTGCCACTTTACTTAGTATTGGGATGTAACACCCCAGTGAAAAAAAGTGTTCAGAAAAATGCCACTGATTGGGAGATTCTCTCACTATTATAATTAAAAAGATCCTCTACTATTAAAGCAGCCTTCTGTACACAACATGAAACATGTAGGATCAAGAAAGCACAACAGACGCTGTGGTCCAAAATTATGTGTCAACTAGAAGTTCGCCCCGCTCCATTGGCTGCCCTGAAGCTTAGCTCCCGCCTGATCGCTCTGCTTAAAGGCGGATCAAAGTGTTATAAGCCTAAACTATTATTGTGTTCTATGTACTATGACCTGAGAGCTAAATTCTTATTGTAAACCACCCTGTTCCATATGGGAGGGCGGTATAGAAATGTAACAAACAAACAGGTTCTATTCCAACACCTCAAAATAAAAAAATCCTTGAATATGACACATAGTCCATTTCCTAGAGAGTATTGCCTTATCACGAGATCACATGTAACCCTGCCATTTTCATACCAGAGGGATTTTCACTTGGGTGAGTTTGCACCGCTCACAGGTCTTAGAAGGAACTTATCGTGTTATCAAGAGTGGGTTCTCCAAAGAAGGCCCATGTGACAGATGGAAGCCTGTGAAGAACGGGCAGAACCTGATACCCCTGGGACATTCTGAAGTAAAAAAATAATTAAGACCTTCTGTGGGCAAATGAACTAAAGCCGAAATTAACCTATGGGGAAATTCCATCATAGAAGAAGGTAATGGAAACTTTCAGTGACAGAAATGACACACTTGTAAACAGGATTTTCTGCTCTGCCCCAATCCCAGGGGTGTTCATTAATTGTTCTGCAGTTAAGGTATGGACATATCTAATTAGTGATGCACATTAACATAGCCATAAATGGTCATTCTCGCAGAGGTTGTTGCATCATGGTATCAATTCACCATCTGCCCCGGGGGCCTTTTGCTAGCACAACCCACTCAGGTAAAACAATGCAGGGTGCTGTTCGGCCTGCTTGGCCGTCCCAGGGCTCGTGCCGTTGTGAAGCTAGGCCTTCCAAGGCACCAAAGGCACAGGGGGAGGTGATAAGCTGGCAAATTGGACAATTACAGGCTGTAATGTTCACCCTCTGAGATCTGCATTTCATAAACATCGGCGTCATTAATGGGTTTCAGAGGGAGGCTATCAGCGTCTCTTCTGTGGCATCCAAAGAGTGCTTGGAGAACAAAGCAAATTTTCGTTATTTTAATGATGCACCCTTGCGCTTATTATCCACCTATGTCAGCGCAAACATTCATTCTGTGATGGTACCCTGCTAGGTAACTGATCTCTCTTAACCAGAGCTACACCAGTTATTCAGTATTTTCAGTTTTCAGGTGGGAACTAGCTGCTTTGGTAGGATATAGTTTATTGTCCAAGAGCATCTAAAGGTAAAGGTATCCCCTGTGCAAGCACTGAGTCATGTCTGACCCTTGGGGTGACGCCCTCTAGCGTTTTCTTGGCAGACTCAATACGGGGTGGTTTGCCAGTGCCTTCCCCAGTCATTACCATTGACCCCCCAGCAAGCTGGGTACTCATTTTATCGACCTTGGAAGGATGGAAGGCCGAGTCAACCTGCTGGGATTGAGCTCCCAGCCTCATGGGCAGAGCTTTCAGACCAACTTTGGGTCCTGGGCCAATGATCTCTAATCATAGTTAGTGGAACAGCCTGCCTGCAGATAGCTATTCTAACCCTTGTTAGTTTAACTAAATCATGGTTTCACATGAGGTCCGCACTGAACCAATGAATCAGGCTTTTGGCTCATCTCAGTATCTGCTCTACATCTCCCCAGAGACTCCAGGAGGATACTTTTCACTTGAAGGCTGGATCCTCAGAAGAAGGAGAGGGAGAAGGTTTTGCCTTCCCTAACAGATGTGGCTAGAGCAGCCTTTCTCACCTTTTTTTCCTTTGAAAACCACCTGAATTATTCTTCAGACTTTATGAAGCCCCAGAAGTGGCACGATTGGGAAGAATATGGTTGGGAAGCTTAGCTGTGCGCATGGCCACCCGGGGCCCCTCCCCTTCTCATCGGCCATTTTGGGAGGGGGGCAGGTAGACATGACCATATATGATATATAATATACATCCCACTCAGGAAAGATCATTTGAAAATCAGATAAAACCCACAGGTCGTTCTGGCTAGATTCCAAAAGAGAGAGAAAGCGTTGAGAGTTTTGTTGTTGTTGTTGTTCATTGACTTGATTGCCGTCTTGCACAAGTGTTCCTTGTTTTTCTTGCCTTTTGCTGACCTGTGGTGCTTCTTTGTATTTGGCTGAAGGAACACTTGTCACAACCTCTAAACGCACTCATCTTTGGGCTCTAGGATAACCTGATGTCTAACACAGCAGATGTCCTTTGATCATCTCTTTAGCTGCGGTTATCCCTGAAGGAAGAACCCCAGGATTGTATTTAGTGTGTTTAAAAACAATGAAGTGAGGTCTTTCTGGAATTTCAACACACTCTGAAGAGAGCCAGCCTACTAAATAGGGTGTGCAGAATATTTGAACTCCAGTTCTTGAAAGGCGTCATAGTATAGGCAGGGGAAGACGTATGGGCATGTCCCGGAACAAGTTTATAAGTTTTTATTGCAACAGATCACTCAGCAAAAGGAACAAGTCTGTTAAATGTGGCAACTTGACTCAACAGGCAATTGGATGAAGTAAAAAAAATCATTAGCCTTAGTCACCAGATTGAAATCTTTCAAAGTTGCATCAAGGCCTCTAGAAACATTTCAGTTCTACCTCCAGACATGGAAGAAGGAGACGTGGTTGCTGTTGAAACAATTTGAGTGGCAAGAATGGACTCTACCACCTCAGACTGCAGGGGGAGGATCACATTTTGGGATGCTCCACTGTGTTCATAAACTTCCTGGGGTTTTAATGGGGTTTTAATTGGGGTTTTTAAGACAACTGTCACCCGCCACGAGCCTACCCAGGGAGTGGCGGGAAATAAATCAAATAATAACAACAACAACAAACGGGCACAGCAAGGAAAGAGAAGGACTAGACCAGTGGTCCCCAACCTTTCTGAGGCTGGGGACCGGCAGGGCATCGGGCTGCGCCCCCGTGGACCACGCCCGCGCGGGCCATGCCCGCGCATCGGACCGCGCCTGCGGGCCGCACCCGCACAGGCCGCGCATGCGCGATGCGCAGCCCGGCCCTGATTCCCTCTCCCCACCCTCCCGCAGTAAGAAGCTTCCCGGGCCGCAAGCTTGCAGCCTGGGAAGTTTTTTACTGCGGGGGGGGGGGGGCGGCACCATGGTCTTTGCGGCCCGGCACTGGGCCGCAGCCCGCAGGTTGGGGACCACTGGACTAGACCATTCCCTCCTGCTGTGTGCCAGTTTTCTGCTTGCGTGGAGTTAGGGTTAAAGACAAAACAAAACATAAGAAAAACACCTGCCATCTGAAGTGGGGGAGCCCATTCTCCCATCTCGAGGTTCTGCCCTGTTAACACACATCCATATTTGTGAGGTTAGGCTCAGCTCCCCCAGTTGCCCTGAAATGCTCTTTCTCCATCAGCCGCAGCTCCCAAGCAGCACTTCCACACTGCTAGGGCATTTCATCAGCTGCTTCCATGCCTGCGTCTCTCTTTGTCCTGGACAAAGTGGTGTGGTGTGGCAGCTTTAAAAAATAAAGGGAGAATACCCAAGTGTAAGTCAGGTGAAAATACACCTGCAAAAATATTAAAAACACCAAAATGTTAGGCAGGAAGGAGGAATTGCCGTGAGAATGCCATATGGAACAATATAGGCATTTCATTGGGAAGTCTGTCTCTTCTCAAGTTGTATGTTTGTGCCATCAAATCACTTCCAATCTGTGGTGACCCTGAATTAATGTCCTCCAAAATGCAGATAGGTAACAACCTTATTTGGGTCTTGCAAATTGAGGACCGTGGCTCCCTTGACAGAGTCAATCCAAATCATCTGGGCCTTCCTCTTTTCCTGCTGCCTTCAACTTTTCCTAGCATTATTGTCTTTTCCAGTGACTTTTGCTTTCTCATAATGTGACCCAATAGCCTCAGTTTAGTCATTTCTGCCTATAGGGGGAGCTCAAGTTCGATCTGATTTAGAGCTAACGTTATTTTCCTTTTTGGCCGTTCGTGATATCCTTAAAGCGGTCCTCCAGTACCACGTTTCTAGTGACCCTTTTCAAGAGTGGCTATTTATTTAAAATATATTTATAACCTCCACCCCCGTCTTATTTCTTTGCAAACTCAGGGCAGCTAACTAAACAGCAGAAGCTACAACCATGGTGAGCCATTGAGGTAGTTAAAACCCAGAGCAAACAGTGAAAAGCCAATATGTGCAGTTTAAAGCCAGGACACAGATTTGAAACACGGCCTCATGGAATGTTTAACAAGAGGACTCTCTGTTTTGATCACCACCTTTATGATGGAAAGGACATTTTCACCAGCTTGGTGTAGTGGTTAGGAGTGCGGACTTCTAATCTGGCAAGCTGGGTTTGATTCCCTGTTCCCCCACATGCAACCAGCAGTGGAGCCTTCATTAATTGGTACTTGTTATTTTGGGGCCTTGTTTGTTTGACTCATTCAATGTTTCTCTCACCCCTAGCCATTTCTTTCTTTATAGTAAATTAAATATTAAGCATGTTCTACTCTTTTCATATAATCCAATCGATACAGGGATTTTGGTTCTGAATGTTTTCAGAATCTGTTCAGTGATGGAAACCCCTCTCAAGTCAAGGCGACTTCTGTAAGGTTTTCAAAGCAAAAGACACCCCCAGAGGTGTTTTTGCCATGGCCTGCCTCTGAATCACGACTCCGGTATTCCTCCCCGTCCAAATATTTGCCACGGCTGACCCTGCTTAGCTTCCAAGATCTCATGCACCTTGGCCCAATTCTGTCCTCAGAATCCATATACTCATTGTTATTTTAGGGTACAACTGTACGAAGAAAAAGGGGGACCCGAAGAAAACTAACAACGTTGTGTGTTTCATTTCAGGGCTCTTGCACACGAGAAGTTCACCAAGTAAGTGCCTGTTTGCTTCTCATGGTATGGTTGCTTACAGTGTTATAGTCTCGTAATAAGGGTTCGTGGGTGACTACTCCTGCTCTTGTAGGTTCTGTAGTATTAGAACTGTAGCTTCCAAGTGACCCTGCAGACAGTGGCAGTTTCCACATGGCCAGTTTGTTCCAGTTTGGATTGCTTTGGGGAAGTGGTCCGTCCCCGTCCCCGTCCCCCCCACGCTTCCCCACACCGTCCTACCACCACCGGGCCTTCCCTCAACTTCCGAGTAATCTGCCAAACCTGCTTGGCCGCATGGTATGGGGAAAGATCACAACAGAACCATGCTGGATGCAGCAGGCAGGAAAGCCTGGATTTCCTCGGTCCCACCCTCCTTCATAGCAGCCCTTTTCCCTCATCTCCCCCCTCCGGGTTTGTGTGCTTCTGTTTGTTTATTATATTTAGAGGATTAAAAAAAAAACAGCAATTGGTATAGCGATATAATGGTACATCCAGAAGTCAGTCAGTGACTGGCATCCACAGCAACAGTGTGACTTCCAAAGGAAAGCGTCACCTTATTTTTATTTATTTATTTTTACATTTATACCCTGCCTCATACAACAATGTCGTCTCACGGCGGCTTACAGAATAACCCTAACCCTTGAGGGAAAGCCCAGTGAAGCCGAGGGTCTTGAGCAGCGGTAGTCAAATTGCGGCCCTCCAGATGTCCATGGACTACAATTCCCATGAGCCCCTGCCAGAGTTTGCTGGCAGGGGCTCATGGGAATTGTAGTCCGTGGACATCTGGAGGGCTGCAGTTGGACTACCCCTGGTCTTGAGAATAAGTGGGCCATGGCAGTTGCTGAGGTAATTCCTGCTGGGTTCCAAATATTTCCATTTCCCTTGCAGTGGGGGCAGGGGGAGCTTATCTGGTAAACCTCCTAAAATAAAAGTAAATTTATAATCCGGATCCATGGGGCCAGAAGCCTCAGAGACTATGAGGAGCAGCTGGGAGTGATTCTGAATTGACTCAGAAACTGTAGCAGTTGGCACATTCAGCATAACTCCATGCTTTTGAGGACTGGTGGGGAGACGGTATGTGTGAATATACCTCCAAGCAAAAATAGCTCCATCTGCTTGGGGAACTAACAGATAAGAGAGAGAGAGACTCCTAACCTAGCTCTGTAGCTGAATTGCTAGTTTTCTACCTGTAGGGTGTTTTCAAATTGCATGATTAGTTTTCTGCATGCCCAGAGTGCTTTTTAGAGTCAACAAAAAGTGGAAGCATTTAAGCATACTGTCCCTCACCTGCGTCCTCATGCCCAAGTCCAAACAGAGCTATCCCACATGTGTGAATGCACCCCTTGCCTGGCTGCAGGAGGAGCTGATGCTGGAAATGGGGACTTTGCAATACTTGAATGTCCTGCGGGACTCGCAGAGCTCTTCCCTGGCCTATAAACCCAATCTTTGGAGTCACCCTTTTAAGAATGTTGCAATTTCTTCTTCGGAAATTTATCTGCTACATCCCTGTAGCCCAGCCCTTTTCAACTTTTTGACGGTGGAGAAACCCCTGAAGTATTTTTCAGGCTTTGAGGAACCCCGGAGGCGGTGACATGCCCCTTCAGAGAAGTGGGTGCAGACTAAGGATGCAGGAGCCAGCCAATCAATCATCCAAATGTCTGGGGAAGTCTGCATAACCCTTGGGGAGCTCTCACGTAAACCTGGTTAGGAATCCCTGCTTTCGTCTTTCCAGGAAAGGGGCCATCTATCACTCTTAAGTGTAACCAAAACGAAAGAAGGCAGCTGTGTACATTTTGTAGCTGACCACACTCACTCAACACTCTCTCTCTCTCTCTCTCTCTCTCTGCTTTTGTTTTATCCTTTTACCCTTTGAAGGGAGCTGAAATACGTCATTCAAAGATTCGCAGAAGATCCAAGGCAAGAAGTAAGTCTCTTTCCAGCCCAGCGATCAAAGGGTAGAAGAGTGTTGTTTGCCTTTGCTTGCCTCCAACATACACGGCTGGGCCTCTGTGCTTGGCTGCCTTGATTTGGCCCCAGCGATATCAGTCCTTGGGGAACTGGATGGCCATATTTGCAATGACCTCATGCTTCCTATATCAACACACTCCCCACCCTGAATGTCTGAGGCCTGTTGTTGATGTACAGAACCCGTAACCAGCAAGACTTCATTTCCTGTATGAAACAAGTGATTTTTTCCACCCTCCCTTGGCCTGCTGAAATCGCCAAGACTAACGCTCCAAGGCTTTTGCTTTGTTTACCACCAGGACTGCATCCATGTATGTGGTCGGAAAGCGTGTTGATGTTGCCCTGTTTTACAGTCACATGCAGGTGGATTTACCTGAGTGAATCAAATGGTTCAGGTGCAACTGACACCTGTAGCACAGTCTTCAATAATGTGAGAATGCAGCCTTAGCAGGTCTTGCCATGAGCATGCACTGGAGAGCATACACTGGAGGAGAGGCTGCAGAGGTTGGGAGCCACATTCAGACTCCCCTCTTGCGTAGTCCCTGTTGGAGTCATATGCGTAACATCACCAATGTGTCACTTGCCCCAACTCACATTAATTCCATTGTCCAAAACAAGGCTGTTATGTTATCTTCACTGTTTGGTGAATTCTTTCCACATGCTCATTTGATGCACCATATTGGGAGCAAGGGAACGGTCTTGTACGGTCACCTTCAATGTTGATTACATAGGATCATAGATTCAGAGTTGGAAGGGACCTCCAGAGTCATCTAGTCCAACCCCCTGCACAGTGCAGGAACTCACAACTACCTGCCCACCCACAGTGACCCCAATTCCATGCCCAAGTGATCCCTCCACCAAAAATCTCCAGAATCCAGCCTGGCCTGGGGGGAATTGACCTACCATCCCACAGTGGCAAAACAGTTCCCTGGGTATGCAAGGAAGGGCCACAAGAGACAAACACTGGCACATCCCTTGCTGCCCACCCACTCACAATATGCCTAAGTTCACAAAATCAGCATTTCTGTCAGATGACTATCTAGCCTCTGCTTTAAAATTTCCAAAGAAGGAGAATCCACCACCTCCCAAGGGAGCCTGTTCCACTGAAGAACCACTCTAAGTGTCATTTCATTTTTTAATTATATGTGCTGGTCACTACTCCAGTGTTAACAGTATTGGGTTGGATGCCAGCTGATCCATTTTGCTGGCTGGGGCGTCCTTCAGACGGAGCCTTCTGCTACTGGAAGAGCTGCTTTATCCTCTGGATCCAGCCTGCTGTCGTATTTGCCAACTTCCCTTTAGAAGGAGAGGAAGAAATTCTCATCTCCTGTTTTGCTTTGTTCACCAGGTCCATTCGTGTTTGCTGAGCGTCCGAGCTGGCAAGGACGGCTGGTTTCAGCTCTACAGCCCCGGTGGTGTGGCTTGCGATGATGATGGCGAGCTGTTTGCCAGCATGGTATGTGCCTACAACGAGGCAGGGCTTGGTTTTGCAAACAGTCTCTCCAAATTGATCGCCCCGACACTGATGTGCAGATTTCCCAAAGGGATATGAAGGCAGCGAGTATTTTCCAGCTCTGTTAGGGATGTCTGAATCACAACAGGGGAAAAAAAAGAAAAGAAATCTACAGCTTGCCCGTTGCAAATTGGCCCAACCCTTTCTTTCGCAAATACCAGAGAGGGTTTTCTGATTGGAATATCCTTTTTGGGAGAGTTTTGCACCCAGGAGGATTCTACAAGGGGATCTCTTAAAGAAGAGCTTCACCGTTTTGAAAAAATCCGTTTCTCTAACTCAAACTTCTTTTCCTTTCTTTCAGGTCCATATTTTAATGGGCTCTTGTTACAAGACAAAAAAGTTCCTGCTCTCCCTGGCAGAAAACAAATTAGGACCTTGTATGCTGCTAGCGTTGAGAGGCAACCAGACTATGGTGGAGGTAATAAATAATGACATTTCACTGTCTTGTAGAGCAGGGGTAGTCAACCTGTGATCCTCCAGATGTCCATGAACTACAATTCCCATGAGCCCCTGCCATTGTTTGCTGGCAGGGGCTCATGGGAATTGTAGTCCATGGACATCTGGAGGATCACAGGTTGACTACCCCTGTTGTAGAAGGTGCCCACTGGGAAGGCACCCAACCCTTTAATTCACAGTGAGAACTAGACATCTGAAGCAAACCACATGAAATGGGCATGCTTGAAAGTATACTTTAAGGCCAAAGAAACCTCAGGAATGTTAATTTTCTAGCAAAGTTTTAGCAAAAACTACAATTCCCAGAGTTCGCTGATAGATGGCCTTGTAGCTAAAGAAGTTCCCTGCTCTGTTCTTCTTCTTCATCCCATCCAGCTGTGAAAATAAAATGGAATAAGCCCCTCCATAGTATCAGTGCTCCTCAGGGAAGGGGTGGGCAGTGGGTTGGTAAGACATGGCGACTAAATCCACGGATACATCCTGAAGCGAACGTTCAAAACTCTGCTTGCCGCCCTTGATGGACGTCCTGTCAGAAGCTGTCTCAGAGCCGACCTCTTTGTCTTTCTGCTGCCAGATTCTTTGCCTGATGCTTGAATACAACATCATCGACAACAAGGACACCCAGCTCCAAATCATATCGACTCTCGAGAGCACCGACGTGGGGAAGAAAATGTACGAGCAACTTTGCGACAGACAGAGGGAGTTAAAAGAACTGGTACGTCTCTGTGTGTGTCCTGACGGCATCATCACAGTGCCGAATGGGAAGCCAACGGCAATTCAGACAGGCCCTAGGGGCGTCCTGGAGAGAAGACCTAAAATTGCTGGGTTGCATTTGATTACGAGTGGCTGAACAAGACTGTTTTGTGGCACTGTAGTTACATGCTTGTAGTAGCAGTCTCAATAACCCAGAGTAGCCTGAGTTCATCAGACCGTGGAAGCTAAGCAGAGTCAGCCCTAGTTAGTACTTGGAGGGGAGACCATCAAGGAAAACAGGGTTGCTATACAGAGGAAGACAACGGCCATGACCTCTCTTCGTCTCTGGCCTAGAAAACCCCGTGAGGGCTTGCTGTGAGTCAGTTACAATTTGACAGCCACATATTCTGATTGTTGTTATTAGTGTGCACTACAAGACTCATGCAGAGCCCCCCATTGTCCTCCACGAGAAAAGGAGTAGCATTTCTTTCTTTCTTTAAAATATTTCTCAGCTGCCTATGGCAGGATAGGCATTCATAAAAAGAGCCCTACTGGATCAGACCAATCGTCCGTTGAGCTTGACATTATTCTGGAGGGCCAGCAATACGGCATAGAGGCCAAAGGCCTTCCTGGTAGCGGGATTCAGAGGCTGACTGCCTCTGAATGTGGAGGTTCCCTTTAGTCACCATGGATAGTAGCCACTGATAGATCTTGTTGTCCAACAATCTATCCAGTCCACTTAAAAAGATGGCTGTGCCTTTCCATCAGAAGGCTGTATCAGCTGCGATCCTGCCATCACCCACCCCTCCATTCCTGCCACCTAGAGGGGCCGAAGATTTCATTGGGCAGGCTGATGTATATGTTGGTCATGAATTCAGGATTCAGGACACTTGAACCCTCAATCTCCATGCAGAGGCACCCTGCTTGTTACCACTTTGTTGCATTTCTGTCAATTTACTTGTTAGGAGACATGATTGATGTAAAATCCCAGCAAAGCTTCATTGTACTGGGAGAAATGGCTCTACACCAGTGGTCCCCAACCCCCGGTCCGGGGACCGGTACCGGTCCATGGAGCAGTCGGTACCGGGCCGCGGCTCCTCCCCATCCTCCTCCCCGGCTGCTGCCTTGGGGGCTGCCCTGCCACTCTGCCGCCGGCTCACCTTTGGTGCTCTCCAGCGGCTGCCATGGCTGGGGCTCCCCCTTGGCGTGGCACTGCACAGCTGCTGCTGGCAGCGCCCCCCAGCAGGCAGAAGGAAGTCAGGGGCACCGGCAGGAAAGCAAGTGGAGCAGGGGCCCAGGCGGTGATGTCCCTTGGCAAAAGACTACCCCCCCCCCGGGCCTCAGTAAAATTGTCATGCGTTGACCGGTCCCCGGTGATAAAAAGGTTGGGGACCACTGCTCTACACAGAGCCCTGGAGGCTGTAAGCAGTGGCCCACCCACGAGCTGCTTTGCAGGCTGCTCCTTCTGCGGGTGAGCGGCACGCTGAGATTTCTGGTGGTGAAAAAAATCATTTCAGTTAACAAACAAATTTAAAACGTGTCTTCTGTTGCAGCAAAGGAAAGGAGGGCCTACCAGGCTAACACTGCCATCCAAATCCACAGTGAGTTGTTCTACTTCTCTTTTACTCTTGGAGCAAGAAACAGTGTGCTGCGAGTCTGTGGAGATAGGGCGGAATAGAAGTTCAGATATGAATGAATGAATGAATGAAAGAAAGAATGAAAGAAAGAAAGAAAGAAAGAAAGAATGAAAGAATGAAAGAAAGAAAGAAAGAAAGAAAGAAAGAAAGAAAGAAAGAAAGAAAGAAAGAAAGAAAGAAAGAAAGAAAGAAAGAAAGAAAGAAAGAAAGAAAGAAAGAAAGAAAGAAAGAAAGAAAGAAAGAAAGAGAAAGAAAGAAAGAAAGAAAGAACGAACCCTGGGATAACTTTTTCTGGTCCGTCTAAACAGACACCAGAGAGCGATGAATTTTACATGTGGGTTCCTCATTGGGGTGCATATGCTCCAGAGCAGAGCCAGATCTCTTGCTGTTCATTTGGAAACCGGAGATATAAGGCAGGCAGGGGTTTGCTTGGTAGGGATACAGACTGGCAAAAGAGCCAGGCTGGTCAACAGAGAAGCAGAGGGGAGAAAGTTTGGCAAAGCCTGATGACCCCCAGATGTTCCCCAGAATGACCCTTTGTGTCACCTACCTGCCACTGGGTGACAATAGAAGAAGAGCTTTTATACCCTGCTTTTTACCCCGAAGGAATCTCAGAGCAGCTTTCAGTTGTCTTCCCTTCCTCTCTGTGAGGTAGGTGGGACTGAGAGAGCTCTAAGAGCACTGGGACTGATCCAAGGCCACCCAGGTGTCTGCATGTGGAGGAGTGGGCAATCAAACTCGGCACTCCAGATTGAAGGCCACCACTCTGAACCACTATACCACGCTGGTTCTTGATCACCAACAAAACAGAAAAATATAGCAAATTAGAAGCTCCCTGTTTTGGTCTAGCTGCCTTGGGGGGTCCTTGCTTGCTATTCACCCACACCTGATCCAAATCTCTTTCTCTCTCAGGATGCTGATCTTGCCCGGTTGTTAAGTTCAGGCTCCTTTGGAAACCTGGAGAACCTCAGCCTGGCCTTCACCAACGTCACGAGTGCCTGTGCTGAGCATCTCATCAAGCTGCCTTCGCTCAAGCAGCTGAACCTGTGGTCCACTCAGGTACGTGGCTTGCAAGCTGCAGCCCAGAAGGAAGAGTTCCAGGGGAGCCCAATCTGAGATTGCCAGATGTAACAATAAGATGAAGCAGGAGCCCTCCCTCCCTTCCTTCATTGGTTGATTGATTGATTGGTTGATTTATAAACAACGTTTCATCTATTAGGAGAAGAAGAAGAGTTGGTTCTTATATGCAGCTTTTCTCTACCTGAAGGAGTCTCAAAGTGTCTTACAGTCACCTTCCCTTTCCTCTCCCCATAACAGACACCCTGTAGGGGAAGTGAGGCTGAGAGAGCCCTGATATTACTGAAGAAGAATTAATACTTATATGCCACTTTTCTCTACCCAAAGGAGTCTCATAGTGGCTTACATTCACCTTCCCTTTCCTCTCCCCACAACAGACACCCAGTGAGGTGGGTGAGGCTGAGAGAGCCCCGATATTACAGCTCGGCCAGAACAGCTTTATCAGTGCCGTGGTGAGCCCAAGGTCACCCAGCTGGCTGCATGTGGGGGAGTGCAGATTAGAAGTCCGCACTCCTAACCACTACACCAAACTGGCTCTGTAACCAACAGGGACCCAATGCAGCTTACTTTATAACCCAATGGGGATGGGATGCAGTTTACTTTGTTCTCCTCTCCTCCATTTTACCCTGGGGTGTAGATTAAGCTGAGAATGTGTGACTGGTCCAAGGCCACCCACCCAGTCAGCAGCCATGGTAGAGTAGAGATCTAAAGCTGGGTCTCTGGTTCCTAGACCAGCACTGTAAGGCTCAGTACTACACGACACAGGCTGAAGCTTGCTCAAGATGCCTTTGAGAACACATCCCCGTGTGTCAGACGCACAGGAAACTCACAACAAAACTTATTCAAAAGAAAAGAGTTTTATTGATTAGCACTATACGCATTGGACTGAAAGTCAAATCTGACCAGAGGCCAGATTTGCCTTAGCTTATCAATACCTTTCTCCCGCCCAAAACTTGACAGTTCCCAAGGAGGGGGGTTAGTGAAGAAAGACATATGTGAAACAAAAACAGGATTCCAAACTCCCATCCTTGAGAGAGGTGACAACAACCCTGTGAGCCCATAACAAGATAAGGTTAACATAACATCACTATTCTATTTTATAGCTTACAAACTACAAGGCCGGGGCAAGCAGGCGCCAGGCCCAATCAAGCAATATAACTGACATGGAGGAACTCAGGCTAATTTATGACAGAGATTCTACAATCCTGACACCGTGCACATACAGACACACTGCCCAGTTTCCTGTTTAAAACTATAATACTCTGACCCAAACTCAGGAGCTCTGGTGTGTGACAAAATGCAAGTCCAGCTGTAGCAGACCAAAATCTGACTTGCCCCCTGTTCTGTTCCAAGGGTGGCGAGAAGCTGCCTTGGGGAAGGAGGCAAACACAGCTTAAGGGCCCAAGTCCCATTTCTCTGTTGTTGTTTTGTGGCCCAAATTGGGGTTTTCAGAGGTAGTTTCTCTTTACAAAGCACGTTCTTGACAACACTCTGATTCTGTGTCACCAAAACTGCCCTGTTTTTTCTCCCTTCCCAGTTTGGAGATGCGGGTTTGCGGCTTCTGTCTGAACATCTCACCATGCTGCAGGTGCTCAATTTGTGTGAAACCCCCGTCACTGATGCCGGATTGTTGGCCCTGAGCTGTAAGTGAGCAAGAAGGCCTGAAAGAAGGCCAGGGATGGTGGTCATGGGGAGCATTGATCAGGGGTGGGAAAGCTATGTTGGCCTGCAGGAGAAGAGCAAGATTATACTTCAGTCTCATAGGACAGTCTTCAGTCTTATAGGACAGTTTTGCTAACACTTGAGGGTTTGGAAAGGTTTCACGTCCTCGGTATCAAGCACATGCCTACAAGGGCCGAATCTGGTGGCTCGGATACATGGTCCACCTGAGGCCTTCCATAGATTAAAGCTGGTATGTACATAAGTGCCATCAAGTTGCAACCAGACTTAGGATGACCTTGGCAAGGGCTTTCCGTGCAAGTGAGAAGCAGAGGTTTGCTGCTGCCTTTTTCTGCAGTCTTCCTTGGGGGTCCAGGTACCAGCCCTGCTTAGTTCCTGAGAGCTGACAAAATCAGGCTATCCCATGTTACCTTCCTTCCCTATCAAATCTGGTAAGGAGGAAGGAAAAGCAAAGGGCAGTGACTGAGTTCTCACACCGCAGCAGATTACTAACAAAAAGGTTTTGCATGATCTCAGAATCTCAGATTGCATTTAAGAAGTGTCTCGGTTACAGAGAACATCTCGGTAATGAATGACTTCTCAAGATCAGATCATTTGGGATTTTAAAAAATCAAACTGGCTTTTCAGCCAGCTGCCAATAGATTTGCTCTGAGTCAGGGTTAAGGCACTGGTCTCTGCATGGAGAATCTTTTCTGTCGGCTTCTGTCTAAAAACAGTGGAATGTTTGATTCTTTCTCAGCTATGAAGAGCCTGTGCAGCTTAAATATGAACAGCACCAAACTTTCAGCTGACACGTATGAGGATCTCAAGGTATGTCCCGTTTCCACAGCTGTGGGAGGCTTACTGGGGAGGAGGAGTCATGTGGAAAACATCCTGTCTGCCTAGGGTAGCCTTGTTGGATGTTTGGCAGCTCAAGCCAGCATTTAAATTATGGGGGAATTGTCATGAAATCTGCACGTCCCAGATCCTGAGCCTATTTGTTACCTTTCTTCAAAAAATACATAAAGGAAAGGGGGGGTATCATAAAAAGTAGGTGGTGTAGATATCCCTTTGCTCCCTTGGAAAAGTGCTCCCTTTATTGATGTTCCATTGTTGGGGTTTTTATTATCGTATTTTTATTGAAACCGTAAACTGCCGCAAGCCAACAGATCGCAACATAAAATAAATAAACCAAGCTTTGCCGGTAACTGCTTCATTCTGCTCTTAAAGTTGCAAATGCCAGCATGGTCACGATGTTTCTCTGCCCATCAGTGATCTGGCTCTATTTTAGACTACTTCACATATCTGCAGGGCTCAGGGCCCTGTGGAAATGCTTTGAAACCTTTTTTTCAAACTTTAAGACCCAATTCACAGATATGTGGTGAAGCACATGAAGGCTGAAATGCTATTGAGCATCAAAGTTCCTTCATGGTTCTTGAGGTGATTCCAAAATCAGGTGTAAATATATTCAAAACTGAGCCAGTTTGGTATAGTGGTTAGGAGCGTGGACTTCTAATCTGGCAAACTGGGTTTGATTCCCCACTCCCCCACATGCAGCCAGCTGTGTGACCCTGGGTTCGCCACAGCCCTGATAAAACTGTTCTGACCAGGCAGTGATATCAGGGCTCTCTCAGCCTCACCTCCCTCACAGGCTGTCTGTTGTGGGGAGAGGAAAGGGAAGGCAGCTGTAAGCCACTTTGAAACACCTTCAGGTAGAGAAAAGCGGCATATAAGAACCAGTTCTCCTCCTTCTTCGATTTCCTGGAGGCTTCAGCTGGAAAGATCAAAGATGAGACCTGGGTTTTACATTGGTAATGCCTGTGGTGGGCAGACCTCTGGAAAAGCCAGGACCACAGATTGTAGTTTCTTAATCAAAATCTCCCAACAGATTTGCCATTCTGGCTCCCTGCCACTACTTAACCAGCAGCAGTGTGATGGGCCAGAAGCTTTTGATCTGGGGGGGCTGGGTCGGTACGGCTTCTCTGCAGGCAAAAAAGGAAAAAAGGTTTTCTCTCACCACCAAAAGTGTTTGTGTTGGACGTAACCTGTGGTCTGCAGTGAGGAGGATAATTAGGTGTGTCGGCAGGCGTCCATGTTTTGTAACTAATGGGCCACTGTCTAGTGTTGACGGCAACTCCCTCGGGCTGCACTCCTAAGAAACCTGCCCTGGGAGTAAGGACCGTTGAATAACATGGGACTTACATCTGAGTAATCCCACTTAGGCTTGCCCCGTAAACTTGTTACGTGCAGAGTTTTGTGGGTATCTAAAAACAGGGGTCTCTTTCTTTTTTCCCTCAGGCCAAGTTGCCCAATCTAAAGGAAGTGGACGTGCGTTACACAGAAGCCTGGTGAAATCTCCTTCTTGCTGTATCTTCGGTTTTCAACATGGAGGGGCGGAGGGAGAAAAGATGTTTTTTTGGGGGTGGGGGGGAAAGCAGAGAAATAAAACTTTCAGCTTCTACCTATAGAGAGCAGTGAGTTCCAAGGACTTCAATTTTAGGAGCTGTGTTTGTGAGGTAGCAAAGAGGCTTTTGCGTGGGGGGAGGGGGGGCTGAGCCATGGCCAAATCCTGTCTCTAATTTTTTTTCAGCTTCATACTATGAAATTCAACAAAATTTTAATTGGGGGAGGGGGGGGCAGAAAAGCCAAGACACTGTAGCTGCAAAAGAAGAATAGAAGAGAGCGGGGATAGAAAGAATCCGTGCGGATTTTCATTTGCCTTTTGTGTTTGGCTTGGTTTTTTATCAATGCCATCTGGAAAGAAAAAAAGACGACAACAATGTACAGCCATTTTTCTGAGTTTCCGTGGATGGACCTCACCCTTTAGGTGCTTTTCCATCTTCCCAACTCTTAAGAAAGCGTGGTGGGTGGGTGGCAAGAGAAATAAGAAGAAACAGAACTGTGTTACGATGATCTGCACCTCTTGTTCTGTCCCTTGCAATCATTATGCAAAGTAATTTTGTTGTACATAAGATTTACATAATGCACCTATTTAAAAAAAATGGTTCACAAATAACAGGTCTGGGACCTGTCTTTTATTTATGAATTGTTAATTCTCTTATCTTTTTTTTTTCCATTTTGTTTTGCGTATAGTACTGTATAAAGTAGTTTGCGGTCTTATTGTTTGTGTTCGTTTGTTTGTTTCCAAAAAAGCAGACAGCTCTCCTTTAAAAAATTTCCTTTTAATAATGCAAACCGTATTACGTAGTCTCTGTCCCTGCTGCATTTCTGATTTACTGAGGCCTCAAAAGGGAGGGAAAATATGCATATCAATTACTGTATATCTGTCTAGACAATGAAAAAAGGGGTGGGCAAGTTAATATAGACTCTAAACTACCCAAGATGCACACTTCCAGTCATTCTCAAACTTCCTTGGGATTAAGGATTTAGGGGTGGGGAGGAAAACCACCTTGGGGATAGGGCTTTGTTTTTGTTTTCAATTAAATGAAACTCTTAATTTTTCTGTGGGTCTCAAACTGAACTATCACCCTGATGTGTTAGATTTCCTGGGATGGCCCTTTTCATCTTCTGTTTACGTCCAATATTTCAAAAACAGATTTTGCTGCATTATGCAAGTTCTCCCCTTTCCTCCCCCTCCCTTTTTGCTCATTTTCCAGTAAAATTTGGCATATTCTTTTAAGACCGAATCATGACTTCTTTTCAGACCAGTCTCACTAAGCCGAACGAGAAAGTATGATCACTGACCCTTCTACTGTTGCTCAGCAGAAATATGAACCTTTTAAAATGTAGGTTTCTTTTAATAAATATGCCTTTGGGTTTTTATTTTCTCCCATAATAAGCATTCTTTGAACACAGCAGCTTTTTAAAAAAAAAACAAAAAAAAATCAAAATAAAGGTTTTGTTTTGTACTTTCTTTGAGCTTTGCAGATGTTTTATCCCGTTCTTTGACACCTCAGAGATTTAACATCCAAGCAATGTAATTTTTATACATATATATAAATATATATATAAATATATATATTTAATCGTATACAATGGGAAGTGAAGCTTTTGCTGGTTGACTTTTTTTAAAAACAAAAAAAAAGTGTCGCTAGGAAGCTCGATCACACTTTGGTATTTTTTGTCTCTCGATTCCCTTCTGGGTTTTTTTTTCCCCCCAAAAGAAAAAGAAACATAATTGGATCAAGTCTTAATTCATAAAGTGTGCCAGATTGTTATTACTTTGTTGTCGTTCATTTGCTTTTCTGCCTTACATCCCGAGCTGTATGGTAAAACTCAGTGAGGGAAGAAAAGAAAAAGGAAAAAAAAGAGAGAGAGAGAGAAGAAAAAGAAAAGAAACTAATGCCAACATTTTATCCTTAGCACTGTTGCTTTTACCGATGGTTTACTACTACTGTTCTGTAGGCGTGTACAAAGAGATGTGAAATAATTTCAGGCGAGAAAAAATAAACTGTAAGTGAATATCTTTTAGTGGCGTGCACTGTGTTTTCTTTGGCTTCAAATGCTTTTGTACTGTTAGGGATTTGGAAGTGGTGTGGGAGCATTTAGGCCTGTGAAAACAAAGCCAGGCTTAGATTTTAACACATGTTTCTTCCATATTTCTTAAGCCAAATATGGGCGTTTGGCCTCCATTTTTTATTTATTACACATTTAACCCGCTCAGGGTGACATATGTGATTCTCCTCCGTTTTCGCCTCAAAAACAATTGTAAGTTAGGCTATGCTGAGAGAGAAGGAGTAGGCCGAGTTCATTCAGTATGTTTCATTTTTAATCATAGAGAAGAAGTAGAAGAGCTGTTTTTATACTCTGCTTTTCACTACCTGGAAGAATCTCAAAACAGCTTACAATCACCTTCCCTTCCTCTCACCACAAAAGACACCCTGTGAGGGTAGGTGGGGCTGAGAGAGCTCTGACAGAACTGCCCTATGAGAACAGCTCTAACAGGACTGTGACTAGCCCAGCTGGCTGCATGTGGAGGAGCAGGGAATTAAACCTGGCTCTCCAGATTAGAGGCCAATGTTCTTAACCACTACACCACACTGGCTCTTCTTAGCCCTATTTGGGGACCGAAATCAGCCTACATCATTCTTTCCTCCATTATATTCTCACAACAACCCTGTGAGGTAATGAGAATGCCTGCGTGGACTGTGGATGTATAAAATATTTTCAAGAATTTATTAGGTTTAAATGCAAATAATTGTGGCAACAGTTAATATGCAGTAATGTGTTGAGCTCACTGTTTTCAGTGTATATAATAATCGCCCAAATATATTGGTGGTCCTATCTGTTGTATCCCTTGTCGTGGGTCTTCCTTGCATACCCAGGTAATTGCTGATAGCCAGTCTGGGATGGTAGGTGAGTTTTCTCCAGGCCAGGATGGATTCTTTTGGGGTGGGGGGATCACTTGGGCATGGAATTGGGGTCACTGTGGGTAAGCAGGTAGCTGTGAGTTCATGCATTGTGCAGGGGGTTGGACTAGATGACCCTAGAGGTCTCTTCCAACTCTATGAGTATATGAGTATTGTTGCCCAAACTGTATACTTTCTTTTATTCATTAATTATAGAATCTGCTTTCTACTGTCTATATATTTTTTGTGCTTCAAACTGCAAAAATTAAACATCAGGTAGCTAGTGTACAACAGTATGCAACTCTTTCTCGAGTATTGGGTATACCTGCAGTTTTTCTTATAGTCAAGGAGAGTTATATATTCAAATCCCATAAATATGCCAAAATAGTACAATTTTATATATTAACTAAGATACAAATTATGCATTTCATCTTGTTAAACCAGTAAAGTGTAGGTTTAATAAGCAAGTAAACATTGCATTAAAAAAAAACACACTGTAAAAATCCTTCTCTCTCCCCCCCCCTTCTTATTTGTGGCTTCATAATTTCTGGAAATTGTATGCTTCTTTTTCAGGACAATTTGACTGCTTCCTCTCATTCCTTAGATTCCTTAGATTGCAATTGGAAGTGTGGAAAACAAAGCCAGCCCTTAGCAGGATATTCCTGACCTTGCGTTTATTTATTTCAATTAAGGGGCAAGTCTAAAGTGACCTACTCTGAATTAAGCCCCACCCTTTCAGTGGCTCTTATTCCCAAGAATGTGTTCTTAAGATTGTGACTTTAGAAGTATACCCTGATTTTCTCTCCAAAGTAGTTTATACCATTATCCTCACAACATCCATTGGACATAGGTTATGCTAAAAGTGTGTGACTGGCCCATAGAGTGGGAATTCACACCCAGTTCTTCCAAACCCACCTTTGCCATTACATGCTAGCTGTCACAATCATCCCGAGAATTTGGTTTTTGGGTCATGCAGTAGTTAGCAATGTTTGGAGAACAAGATGAAATGTTGTGGACTTGCATGGCAGTAGATCTTATTGCTAAGGGGATGTTTGCTATGAAACAGCTAAGGTGTTTATCAGATGGGTATTTAGGATTTCAAAGTGATCATCAATAACACAATTAAAATCATGTACTTGCCTTTATCATGGGTTTATCCACAAGGGATGGCGATACTCCGGGGAGAACCTGTTTACAGGGCAGCTTGTTTCTTCTAACTAACTTTCAGATTTTGCTTTAACATACTTCTGTGCAAACAACTTTATTTGTGAATATAATATAATATAATACATGGATGGCCAAAATATATACACGTGGAGGCCATGATATGGAAAACCAAAGTGTACAAGTGAGCCAGTGTTAGAGCCATGAATGAAATGTTGGCTCAAATTCAACATTTGGCAAATATTTGTGAGTTTTGTACATTTCACATTTGAACTTTAGTGCTGAGCACCACTTTACTCTTCTTGATTAATCGTAAAGCAATTTAGTTAAGCCGGCTTGTAAAGTTAGTATTCCCTGGTAGTCCAGGGTGGGGTGGTCTCAACCAACAGGAAGAACCTCATCCCTGGAGGAAGTCAACAGTGAAACCTTCTTGTAGGTAGTCTCTCAGGGGCCATTTCTTCATCCTCAGCTAGATCTGCTGAAGTTGGTCATGTTATCCTGCCCTCCCCCTCTACAAATGGCTAGTGATAGGCTTGGAGAGGTGGTATGGGAGGAGCCCCTGGAAACTGGGTCTTTTATCTTGCAAAACATTTATGATATTTCAAGACCCATTTACAGCCTTTGACAGGAACTCCATGTTACCCCTGCTTGTCTTCACTTACAGAATATTGGAGCTCCGCTTTAATTTATGTGTGAGATTCCGTGAGACTAATTTTAATCAGTTTATCCAGGACCAGTTAACAAAATGCTTTGCTTTGATCTAGTAAGGAAAGCTCTTTGGAAATTTCCCTTGCCAAAGAGTAACATTAAGTGATTTCAAATGAAAGTAAAAATAAAGAAAAGGCAATATCGGGATGCCAGAGTTTTCGAAAGAAATGTGAATTTTCAAGCATTCAGAGATGTACTGACTTGAAATCCAAGGAACTTCACAGGTGGTAAAAGCATCATATGTTTCATGAGTTCCCCTTGTCAAAAATCACCTGAATATGGAAACTAGAATACATCAAAGAAAGAATTTTAACTCTGCAAGATTTTATCAATAATATACTCTCCTGTTTTCCTATTCCCAGTGACCTCTTAAGTACCTCTGTTGATAAATCGTGTCTGTGAGACTGGGTTTATGATAATTTGATTGATAGATCCCTAATTTTAGGATCTAAATTCTCAGTTTGGTATAAACTGCAAAACTGACCATCTTGGAGCCCCCTATCTAATCAGTCTTTCAATTCATATTCTTGGGGTGGCCTTTTCAGTCTTATGTTTTCAAACAATATGTTTTCAAACAACCACTTCTTTGGTCATTATTCTCAAATATCAAAAGACCAACATCTATGTATTTGCAGAGATTCAGTCCTGGAGGATTTATCTATTTATTCTGGATTGTAATACACCCTAATTTTAGGAACTCAGGGTGCATTACATCTTTCATCCATTACGTTCTAGTATGCCACCTGTATGTTGAACCTTGAGTCAAATTTCTTAAAGGATTACTAAATGATTCAAACTTTAATTCTGAGCCTGAAAAATTAATGTTCTTATTATCAGACTCTGACTATCTTGTTACACAGAGAATGGCATTGTTTGCTCTGTCTGCAAAGAAAATGAGAGCTAAGAAGGTTTTAAAGACAGCAATTACTTTGCAATTTCAGGAATAGGTAATATTTAGTATAATGACTGTTTACCAACTATTTAGGAATGGTTATTGTATTTATATTTCCCCTTTATTTCTTTTTTAAAAACTTTTATCATTGTACCATTTTATCTTTATAACTTGGACTTTTTTGATATTTTGTAATGGCCTTTGGCTACACAAATAAATTGGACTGACTGAAAATGCCTAGATGATGTTTTTAATGCACTGTATCCAAAGAGCCAAGAGCATAAAACAAGAGAGCCATAAGTGCTGTTCCACCCATGCTGATGTGAGGTGGTGTACCAGCCCCTGACCAAAGCAGGAATATGGCGAGATGCTGGTCTGACAGCTATTCTCATAATTCCAGCTCTTCAAGAGCTTCAACGAGAACTCATACAGCACTGCAAAAGGTGCATTCTGGAGAAGGGAGCCTGTGCAAATTCCTGCACAATGTCTTTGTGGAGACAGATTTTTAATGTAGTTTTGCCCTTACACACCATGCTCTTTCAATACAAGAGTTGGTTTTTATACCTCAGCCTCACCCACCTTACAGGGTGTCTGTTGTGGGGAGAGGAAAGGGAAGGCAACTGTAAGCCGCTTTGAGCCTCCTTCGGGTAGAGAAAAGCAGCATATAAGGACCAACTCCTCCTCTTCCTCCTCCTCCTCCTTCTTCTTCTACTACTACTACTACTACCCTGCTTTTCACTACCTGAAGGAGTCTCAAAGCAGCTTCAAATCACTTTCCCCTTCCTCTCCCCCCAACAAGCACATTGTGAGGCAGATGGGTCTGAGAGAACTGTGAGTAGCCCAAGGTCACCCAGCAGGTCAAACCCAGTTCTCCATATTAGAGTCCACCACTTTTAACTGATTCTCAAGACCTCTGTAGTTTGTAGGGTTTTTTTCTATGAAAAGAAGATGCCTTCCATAGGTGGAAGGGTGCCTTTGAATCCAAGTCATACCGGTGGAAGTCATAGGTGGAAGAGTGCCTTTGGATCCAAGTCATAGGTGGAAGAGTGCCTTTGGATCCAAGTCATACTGGTGGAAGTCATAGGTGGAAGAGTGCCTTTGGATCCAAGTCATACTGGTGGAAGTCATAGGTGGAAGAGTGCCTTTGGATCCAAGTCATACTGGTGGAAGTCATAGGTGGAAGAGTGGCTTTGGATCCAAGTCATACTGGTGGAAGTCATAGGTGGAAGGGTGCCTTTGGATCCAAGTTATCTTGGAACAAATAAGCTGGGACACCAGTTTTAGGTCAGTTATTTTCTTTTTGAGGGGATAAGCAAAGGGATTTGTGCTTTAGGATCATTTTACTGTTTGAATGTATGAAACAACATCACACCAGGGCAAGGTCTCTGACCCAAGAGGCCAAAACATGCCCCTTTGCTCCTAGTTTCTCTGGCTAAGAACAGGCCTAAAGGCATTTAGACCTACAAGGTCTCCGGTCTCTGGCTTATAATGATAGCCATTAGTCCCAAAGGGTTGACTGAGCCTGAGAGAGAAGTTCTGAGGGAAAGAGCTTCCTCTCCAAAAAATGGTCACCTAGCGTTCGTTCTGACTCTTGAACACGGCCCCTGTGGACTGACGTTTTTCACAAAGAGGTCTGAGCAACTGTGTAAAGCCATGTACTGATCTGTACGCTGCAAGACTACCGTATCAACGCTTGTTCCGAACACAGAGGGTTTTTTTTGGGGGGGGGGGGAAGAGTGTCACACTTGAGGTGACCGCTCCTTTCAGCCTCAAAGGCAATGACGTCATAGTTGCCATAGTGACCAAATCTTCTCCTCGTGCTTTCTCCGCTGCCAAGGAAACAGATGCGAGCAAGAAATGCGGGCATCACCCTCTGGCACAGAGCATGGCTGGCATCTCTGCTGGAAATTGGCCTTTTTTTTCCGGCTCCCTTTTCATTAGCCCAAACCAGTAAGCAGAGAAACCTTTCTTGCGTGCTCCTCCTGAGCTTCTGTATACATTGGAACAATTTGGAACGCTAAACGTTGGTTGGGTTAATGAATCCCTCTGTCTCTTTTCTTGGCAGTCTGTCCATTCAGGCCTGTCGGGGGTGTTTCTAATCCCCTGGCTGTACTTTGGAAATGTGAATAACAAAGCAGGAACAGTTTCGGCTCAGTGCAAATCAACGTTTGGATGGAGAAATTTGGGATTGTCCCCCCCCCCTCCATGCATTCAGGATCCTGTTTTGGTATAGTACCCATTGCTTCCTAATTGGTTAAATAAACGAATGAAGTTTGTACATATTTAATTAAACACAGAGCTGAGTTAGCTGACAGATGACTTCAAAGATCGGGTGCTGTGTGATGGAGACTGTCAAAATGTTGACAGCCACTTTTGGGATCTTCAAGGTCTGATGTTAAATGTAAAATATTCTGCTATTAGGAGTCACAAATGATTTTTTTTCTCAATAATTCGTTTCTACATCAAAATCGAAACATGGAAAAAAGAAGGGAAACACTTTTTGAAACTGTCATAAATTGGATTACATACGGAATTTGTGACAGAATTGGAAAGGATCCCAGCCATTGCCAAGGGAATCGGAAGTGGGATCCATGCCAGGAAAGAGGGCAGAAGCAACTAAGAAAAAGACCTGGTTTTTATGTCCCACTTTCCGCTGCCCAAAAGAGTCTCAAAGCAGCTTACAATCGCCTTCCCTTCCTTTCCCCATCCTGTGAGGCAGGCGGGAGAGAGCTCTGACAGACTGTAAGACTGTGACTAGCCCAAGGTTACCCTCCTGGCTACATGTGGAGGAGTGGCTACATGTGGAGGCTACATGTGGAGGGGAATCAAACCTGGCTCTACAGATTAGAAGCTGCCACTCTTAACCACTACACCAAGTTGGCTCCCAGTTTACCAGGCCCCTACAAGTAGAGGAGGATATCCCATTTCTAGCTGGCCCTTCGCGGTCTCCACTCTGCTGGGCAGAAGGGAAACATTGATGGGAAACGGAGAGGGGGGGGGGAGACCGCAGCAGCATCCCAGCGAGCTGTCATCACTCCCTGTGAGTCCAAAAGAAGTTATGTCAGTGCATTGCCAGGGAACGCTGGAGACACTCCGGCATTTGGGCTAGCCCTGTGGTTTAACCAATGCCAGAGGGTCCCTGCTGATGCACTGACGTCACTTCCAGCTTATGGGAATGACACAAAGGGGCTACACAGTTGAAGATTCAAACAGAAATACCCTGTGCAATGAGCAAAATTAGTAGATAGGCTAAAAATTTAAAAAAAAAACCCTTTACAGGCAACAACTGCCTTGCACTATTTCAAAAAAGGAATGTATTGCTTGTTGAATTTTCAAAGGAATCAGAAAAGAATTGCAGAATTCACAAAGGAAGAAGTTTCGACCCGAAATTATTCTTTTTTCCCCCATTCACAATAGCCGCCTATGGTTCAGTGGAAACTCAAAGATATTGACACCTTCCAATATGGTATGATGAGTTTCTTGTGGTTCAACAGAACCTCAATCACACCCTTAATTGGGGAGGGGGGGTGTTTAATATCACCACAACACAGCTTACTGTGTCCACGTGGCTCTGAGTGATCGTTAAGGTTGTGTCACTTACAATTGGAATGTTTGTTCCAGGATGTTTGGAAGCAGGGCGAGGGTCCCCTCACTTCCCCCTAGTATTGTGACGCTGCCTTGAGCCACAAGGATATATTTTCAAAATAAAATACATTCGTGCGCTTCCGGGCTCTTCCCCATGTTTTTTGCGATCTTTCCCAAATCTGTTTGCTGTGACGTCTGCCTGCAGAACTTTCAGGAGCATCTGATTGGCCACTGTGTGAAACAGGATGCTGAAGGAGCTGGACCATCGGTCTAATCCAGCATGGCTGTTCTTGCGTCTTTATGCGCATCTCTTTGAGGACAAGGCACTATTGTAGGAAGCTCACAGTTTGTTGACCTGAGTTAGCTCCCCTTGCCAGTTCCACCTTTAACTGACTCTCAGCTTTTCTCAGCATTTCTGAACCTGAAGCATACTCAGATTCTTTCAAGCTGTTTCTAAGGGATGGCTCAGGTTCATTGGAAGATCCCATGCTTTGCAGGTAGATATTCTCTGCTTAAAGAATCCCGAGCATTAGAATCATAGAATCATAGAGTTGGAAGGGGCCATACAGGCCATCTAGTCCAACCCCCTGCTCAACGCAGGATCAGCCCTAAGCATCCTAAAGCATCCAAGAAAAGTGTGTATCCAACCTTTGCTTGAAGACTGCCAGTGAGGGGGAGCTCACCACCTCCTTAGGCAGCGTATTCCACTGCTGAACTACTCTGACTGTGAAAATTTTTTTCCTGATATCTAGCCTATATCGTTGTACTTGTAGTTTAAACCCATTACTGCGTGTCCTTTCCTCTGCAGCCAATGGGAACAGGATCCTGCCCTCCTCCAAATGACAGCCTTTCAAATACTTAAAGAGGGCTGTCACGTCCCCTCTCAACCTCCTTTTCTCCAGGCTGAACATTCCTGGAAAGAACTTATTTTGTTTTGGCTCTTGAAGAAGAGCTGCCAGCTAAAACACACCATAAGAACATAAGAAGAGCCCTGAGGGATCAGACTGAGGGGAGGGGGCATCTAGCCCAGCATCCGTTTTCATACAAAACCAACCAGTTACCTGGAGGGCAAACAAACAGGGCACAGAGGTCAAGGGTTCCCTTTAGTCCTGACAGCTAGGAGCCATTGATGGACCAGTCATATGTCTAACTCCCTGTTAAAGCAATTCACATTGGGGGCCATCACTACGTCTACCGGCAGTGAATTCCACTATTTAACTATTTGTTGAGTAAATGCAGATTTCATTTTGCCTGCCCTACAATTGCCGTTCAGCTTCAATATTCAGGCATCCCAACCTTGTTGAGATGATAGGCATTTTAGGATTACAAAAAAATATATAGTCAAAGAAATGCAAAATATTTTGGGATGGTCTCATGTGACACCCCCCCCCCAAAAAAAACGCTTTGTATCCCATACCAATGGATTGAAGACTCTGACCCTTAAAGATGGTTACCGTTCTTGTCAGTAGATTATTCGAAAGAGAAATTGAAAAGACTATATATTTTTTTTGTCTTTGCTTATGAATTCCATGTTGCCAAAGTGATATTGGCAAGAACGTTGCTGCAATGATGAAATCCTCACACTGCTTGGTGCTTGCTTGGTAGCCTTCCGGCAATCAAGAACTGTCCTTCTGGCAAACCCACACTAGTAAAAGCGACAATTCCATTTTGGCAGTGAAAGCTGAGACAAATCCTGCTTTGTCCAAACAAACTGAAACGAATCCAAAGTTAAACCTTCATTTTAAATGGTAACATACTGTTTTTTTCCAAAGAAGAAAAAATAGCCTTAGTATTTCAGGACTGAACACTGTGACCATTTCTACACGAGGAATCTGTTCCTGGACAGCCTTCGAATGTTGGTGGGTTTTAGAACTCCCTCCACATGATGTCACCTGCATCCCGAGGCTGTCCGGTAGCCGGGTCGCAATTTGGCCATTATTATTATTATTATTATTATTATTATTATTATTATTATTATTATTATTATTATTATTATTATTATTATTATTATTATTATTTCAATTTATTTCCTGTCACTCCCTAAGCGGCTTGTGGTGGGTCACAATGTCTTAAAACCCCATTAAAACTCCCATTAAGAGACTTAAAACTATCACAACATGGCGGAAGCAAAAAAGATCCCCTTCCTACCCCCATTGCTGGTGGGGGGGCAAAGAGAAGGAGGTCAACGATGTTCAAGGAGCCCGGGGGGGGAGCAGTCGATGTCCCTCGCCAACCCCAGCATCAACCATAGACCTGGTGGAAGAGCTCCGTTTTGCAGGCCCTGCGGAACGCTAAAATTAACTCGCAATTATGGGAATCACCAAAACTGGATTTACCACCCTAAATTCGTGCATGGAAAAAAACGTGTGTAATTGATTCTATACAACATTGTCCACAGGGGCACGACCTAGCTGAATGTGGGATCTGTTGAAATCTCCCATATTGCACAGCAGATATCTCTCCTCCACTGGTCTTTGTAAAAGCCGGGCAGGACTGGCTGAAGATATTTTATCAGTGACAAGTCCCGGAGGGATGGACCAGAACCAATGGGATGTTCTTATCAGAGGAAGGCCTCGGCCTCTATTTCCCATTGTTGGCCCTCCAGGGGAACTGGTTGGCCACTGTGTGAAACAGGATGCTGGACTAGATGGACCACTGGTCTGATCTAGCGGGGCTCTTCTGATGCTTTAATGTAAACCACAGCCATTCCTGAGGAATCCTCACATGTAGTATGCAGTGCCGGAATACTGAGTCATGTAGGAGCACCTTACAGACAAGTCAGAACAGAATCTCCTAGTTGAGCGCAGGAACTCCGGGTCACACAGAGACAGCTTTGATTCAACCTTTGTATTAAATCCATGGGACACTCCGTTCCAACCAACAACTTTACTAGAACAAGAAGCACTGAACAAAGATAACCAGAACTGTGGAATTCAAATGCATTTTTGAGCCTCCCACGAAGACATGTCTGTTATCGGAGGTTGGCAATTGGTCAGTAGTCAGTTTGCGATTGGCTACAAACCCTGGAGCGGCACATCCTCAGTCTGAGTTCAGGATCCTAGTCTCAGATCCCAAGCTGGAAGACTCTTGTGGGCCACAGACACATTACTTTGGCTCAATTCATAGCATTCCTGTCTGGATCTCCTGAGAGAGGCTAGGCTGCATTTCTTTAGAGAGCAATGTCCTTTTCCCCACAATCTCTATTGCCCTCCTCTGGAGAGAAGCGGCACTGCCAACTTCACGGTTTGCTTTTATAAGTCACAAGGGCCCATTCTGCACACGTTGGATGGTGCACTTTCGATGTGCTTTTGCAGCTGGATTTTCCTGTGCAGAACAGGGAAATCTACTTCTAAGGAGCATTATCCAACATGGGCACGATGGGCCAAGTCCAAGGCAGGGGGTGACTGCTTGTGATGTGTGAACAGATCAACCCGGAAAAGGAGCATTTTAGGGAAACAGGAAGGTGTTATTTGAGACCCAGCGTGGAGTAGTGGGTCAAAAAATCAGCTTAAGGCAGGACAGGTGTGGATTCGAAAGTCTGTCCATCTTGATACCTGCTGGATTGTAGGGATGAAGACGATGGTGACTCATTGATTGATTTACTTCATTCTTGTGTGTGCTGTTTCTGAGTAAACAGAAAACATGGAGCTCCTTAATGTGGATCAGAGCCACACTGGAGGGTGGAGGCTTAATCCTTTCCTTTATGCTCTTTTCCCAAGTGCCCCCCACATAGAGTAAACAGGGAAAATACTGAAGAACCTTACAGACAACTTCTATGTTTCCCACCAGCTTGATAAATACCACTTGAGACCATAATTAGACAGTTTGGCAACTGCAGCAAAAATATTAAAATTGCAATCCTTGTTCTTTCCTAGTAGTTACGTATTTTGGTAGAAATGTAAATGCAAAGATAACAAGAGTCATAACAAAATGATGTCTATTTTAGTCATTGTGTACTTTTTCTGCCCCCCCCTTTTTTTTCTGATTTCGCTCTTGTTGACGTTTCACTCAAGAGCAAGAAAAGGGCCCAGAGGGGAAGATTTAACCCCTCCTTCACCAGTGTTGAAGCTTCAATCTGAACAGCGGTTTCTTTCTGTGCCCGCTATCTACCGAAACTTGACATCTGAATCAATCCTCTAGAGGGCGCTCCTGCACCAGAAGTTTTGCTTTGTGTTTGTGTGTGCCGGCGTTACAGGTTTGCCAAATCGTGCTTCAGAAATACCTGAAGATTTGGGGGCAGAACCTGTGGAGGACAGGGCTTGGAGAGGGGGCAGGAAATTCACCGTGGTATAATGCCTTAGGATCCACACTCCAAGGTGGCTGTTTTCTCCAAGGGAAATGATATCTGTAGTCTGGAGATCAATGCTGATCCCAGAAAATATCCAATTCCTGAGTTGATAGCCCTAAGTCTGCATGTGGATCCACTACACACCATGTTGGCTTGGTGTGATGGTTAATAGTGGTGGCTTCTAATCTGGAGAACTGGGTTTGATTCCCCACTCCTTCACCTCCCTTTTCATTCCCTCCGTATTTCTTAATCCGCCCTCCTGACCAGTAAGCATTTGCCTATTCTTGTGTTAGGTCAGATGTCAGAAGAGGGCAGCAGAAAGCATTTTAGTGCTAGATTTCTCATTTACTATTCTGCACACGATAGATAATGCACTTTCAATGCACTTTCTGCACAGGAAAATCCAGCTGCCAAAGCACATTGAAAGTGCATTATCCTTTGTGTGTGAAAGAGAGTGCTAGTTCATCTGGTAAAGGTAAACACAACTAGAGTCTTTCAGGTGAGCACTGTACTTAGTTAATATTTCCCCAGGTGTACAGCCTCTTGTGGCGCAGAGTGGTAAGGCAGCCGTCTGAAAGCTTTGCCCATGAGGCTGGGAGTTCAATCCCAGCAGCCGGCTCAAGGTTGACTCAGCCTTCCATCCTTCCGAGGTCGGTAAAATGAGTACCCAGCTTGCTGCTGGGGGGTAAAACGGTAATGACTGGGGAAGGCCTGTATTGAGTCTGCCATGAAAATGCTGGACGGCGTCACCCCAAGGGTCAGACATCACTCGGTGCTTGCACAGTGGATACCTTTACCTTTACCTTTACAGACACAGGTTTAACAATTGACAATATAATTACAAATCTGGATTGCCGAGAACCACGACTACCGTACCATGAAAGCAATCTCAATTGTTCAGTTATACAAGATTGAAGGTAACAAATCAAATGCACGTGCATTTTCACTTTTATTCTGTTTTGGGAGGTCGACTCCCCATCTGTTTTTTCCTCTTGCTACTGTTAGCACCCTGTTTTTGTCATTTGTTTTTCTCATTCTAACCTCCCATGCAGTAAGAGTCCAGCAGCACCCTTAAAACCAATAATATTAGCGGTAGGTCCATGACTCACAAAATCTCCCACCCTGCCCCAGATGTTGTAAGTCTTTAAGGTGCAACTGGATTTTTGCTCTTTTATACTATTACAGACAGACTAACGCGGCTACCCATCTTGATTTATCCCATGTGGTGTTTTTCTCGTGAGGATAAACAGGAGGATGGGAGGTTGGAGCGGGGCTGTGGCTCAGTGGAAGAATCTGGGCTTGGAATGCAGGAGTCCCCAGGTTCAGTCCCAGGGATCTCAAGTTGAAAGAGCCAGGTAGGAGGTGATGTCAAAGACTTTCACCAGAGACCGGGGAGAACCACTGATAGTCCGAGTAGACAGTGCTGACTTTGACAGAACAAGGGGCCCGATCCGATGCAGTCTAAGGCTGCTTCATGTAAAATTGCTTTGGATCACTGCTAGAGAGGAAAGGAAAACACGGATATCAGCTTTGCCTCTGTAGCTCGTTGCCTGCTGAGAAACTTGTCTGCACTCCCTTGTCAGCGTCTAGCTGAGGCAGCTACGATGTCTCAAGGTGGTGGAGGTGGCGGAGGTGGCCCATCTGAAGGATTCAGGGTGTAGCCATAATTGTCCGACATCATTTGTTCCTGGAGAGCCCTGAAGCAGTCGGAGATGAGCCTAGCAAAATTTCTCCTCGTGGCTAAGAACTGCAGGCAACTCCCGGCAGGAAGAGTCATCCTGCTGCCTTTCAAAATTGCTTTTTAAGAAGTAATTCCTGTGCTTTGGTATGTTCCTAGGTTAATTTCATATTATTTGGCTAGTTTTGTATCTGTCGGCTGACTTTAGTGTTCCTTAAGAAACTGCAAAGAGGAGAATGGTTAGATGGATGGCTCACGGGTACACAACCCTTACCTGACATTAAGTTGTAACTTTCTTGTTTGGCAACAAGTTAGTAATTAATGTAATTATCAAAACTGCGGCCCTCCAGAGGTCCATGGACTACAATTCCCACGAGTCCCTGCCAGTAAATCCTGGCAGGGGCTCATGGGAATTGTAGTCCATGTACATCTGGAGGGCCACAGTTTGACTACCCCTGGATTGAAGTACCTTTTTTGGGTTCTAATAACAAACAAACAAAAAAAGAAAATATAAATATCAACATAAGAACTGAAGAACACGTAGACCAGTAAATTCCACCTAGGCCACCTCTAACAAGCTGCTCTGTGAAAACCATTTGCATAGTTTTTCTTCTACAAGGACTTCTTTGACACACAGAGCTTACGTGTAAACCCTCCTCCTCCTCCTCCTGCTTCCCGTCAATTCCTTAGTAAAACTAAATGAGAGCTCTCATTACAGATTAACCAACTACGCCACATTTCTCCAGGAAGTGGCTGCTGGATTGAGCTAGTGGAGGAGCAGCATGTTCCAGGTTTAGAAATGCTCTCGGCTGAAATAAACTCGCCCCATCCATCTGCCAAGGGGATCTCCTTAGGACGGCTTCATACTGAAATTCCACTCCTCCACCATTTCTGTGCAGCAGTTTCTGTATAGGCTGTTGCCAAACTGGTAGCAAGTGGCTTGCTCGTTTGTTGCCCAGGTGGATTTTGCAGCCTGCACTTCTTTCATACCAGTCCCTTCTGGGACTTTGGACCTCGGATCTGTGTGCTGAAACCTGCGTCAACGGCCAGGCTAGCTTACACATAAATTGTGTGTCGTGTAATGTCTCCATGTAGGGATGCCAGTCCTCAGGTGGGATTTGAGGATCCCCTGGAATTACAGGTCATATCCAGACTAAAGAGATCAGTTCCACTGAAGAAAACGGCTGCTTTATAGGGTGGATTCCATAGCATTATAATCCACTGAGGTCCTTCCCTGCCCTGAAACCCATTGTACCCAACGTCTCCAGGTATTTCCCAACCCAGAGCTGACAGCCTTATGCCTACCCCTTTGTAAAGTAGTTTTGTGGATGGGGAGTGCAGTAGGGATCGACTTTACCCCAAAGCTGCTGGGTCTCAGTGCAGAGGGGAGACACCAAAGTTCCTCTTCCAAGGTTGCAAAGAAGCATTGGAGAGCAGGAAGTCTGAGTGACTTGTGTTTCCTGCTTCCTTAGATGTAAGAGTGTCAGAGTGGAAGAACCGTCTGGGGTTTTTACAAAGAATTGTTGTTAGGGCCAAAGGAGACACCATGCAGGGACTTCCACAGACAGACCATCCCAGGTTTAATTTAGAATGGAAACAGCCACTGTGCAGGCCTGCAATTTGGACTTGGGCTGCCACACAGAGGGGGGCTAGGGAATTAAACCTTTCTCCCAATGCCATTCTCAACCTTCTTTGGCCATGGCCTTTTATGACCTCTTCTCAGGTTCCAGGGCCCCCTGCAGTGCGCTCATGCAATGAGCTAGGCTAAATGAGGCCTAGGCTAAGAGTGAAATAACTATATTTGACGTAGCTTGCCTTATATATATGCAATACAGATTTCTAGAACATTCGACCAAGGAAAGCATGTGCATTCATTTTTCATCTTGAATGCTTTAATACAAGCCCATACAAAGGAACGGATTACATGAATTCTTTTTTTCCCCCTTGGCAGCAATCAATGAAATGTGACAAACAGGGTATTTCATTGGTTCAGTTACCAAGCCCCCCCCCCATAAGCGCTTCACTAATTTTTCAGTCTGTGGCCCCCTTTGAGAATGGCTGCTTTAGATCAGGGGTAGTCAACCCGTGGTCCTCCAGATGACCATGGACTACAATTCCCATGAGCCCCTGCCCACAAAGGCTGGCAGGGGCTCATGGGGATTGTAGTCCATGGACATCTGGAGGACCACAGGTTGACTACCCCTGCTTTAGATGACTGAAGCTGCCACCTCCTTTTCCTTTTGCATGATTAGGACATGTTCCCTCTCTTTCTGACCCAGGATCAATTTTGGTAAGGTAAAAGGCCAATCCCCTCTTAGCCGGCCTGCTGGCTTCCATCCAAACGAGGACCAGAGGTCTGTTGTTTCCATTTTTAAAAGGTGAGAAGTCCTATTCCCCGAGCTTCCAGCAGTTAGACCTTTAGACTCTCTTTGGTCCTCGTCTGGAGGCAAATCTCAAAAGTAATTTGAGATTCAAATGATCTGCTCATTTCTTAATAAAATCCCCTGTCAGAAGCAAGGCTGCTGCTTTTCACAAGTCACCGATGAGGATTTGGTATGCAAACTTCCATACAGTAATTCGGGGGACCAGTTGGCCAACGTTAGATGCCCTTGTCTTTTGCCTGTCTCGTTGATGGATCGGCTTCGTAACTAAGCAAATGAGCTTTGGGCTTGACTGGAACCCAGGTCACACGGCGAGATGCTTTTTCCGCTCCAACAAGTCCAACTGTGGTTTTAAACCTTGACACTTTGCAAGCCCCTCTTGAGTGACCGTTGCTCAATATACTACCTACAATCTACAAGTAATAAATAAAAAGGAGATTTTTTAAAAATGCTGCGGGGGGGGGGGGAGAACCATGTGGTTGTTTCCTTTTTAAAACAAGTCTGTAAAAGAGAGGACTGCAAGAGCCTCAAAACTGCTTTCTAAATTTAAAAGTTTAACAAAACAGCAGGATATTGGGGGAGTAGAGAATAGGGGGTCTCACTCAACACTGACACCTCTGCGTGTATGTATGGGTGAGTGTCTATGATGAGCAAAGATCGGAATGTTAGTAGGTGGGAAGTAAAGGATTGCTCATTTTTAACTGTGTTGCTGGAGCCGCTGATGTCACTAGTGAAACCTCTACAAAGCACATGCATAGTGAAAAGAGCAGCATTGGCCGTGTCTGCAGTCTCTGGACCTGGACACTGGCTTAGGGGTCTGTGTCTGTCTTTTGCTGCGTAAGCCAATATCCTTGACGATGGCCAACCACTTACTGTAAAATTGCTGCCTCATTCGATGTCTACGGATGCGTATCTTGTATTAATTGGCTTTGTTTCTCGTATGCCTCCCTCGCTGAGACTGAAGGTCAAGGATCAAGACAGATTTAATAAGCAATGTAACAGGACTGGGATAACTGAAACTAGAAACAGTGCAGAAAAGAGAGAGAGCAGACCAGTATGTCAAACGATGCAGAAAATGGTATAACAAAAGTAGAAAATAATGCCGTAAAAGCAGCATAATACATACATTAAACTGATGATATAGAACATGCACGGGGACAGAGGTTACAGTCCTCCTCCTTCCTTTATAGATGATTCACTGGGTTCAGTTGACTGCCACTGTGAACGCAGAGGCATTTGCAGTGGTCACATGCACGGTTGAGCAGGGACTTTTTGGTAGATGCCCATGCTCTTTCAAATCAACCTGGATAAAAACCGGCTGCACCTTCCCCCTCATATCTCTGAAATGAAAACAGCACCGTGTTGTGAAGCTTAAAAATTATATCTAGGTGTTCAGAGGAGCTATGGTGATAGATCATGCTTGTGGCAGTGGTTAAGAGCGGCGGCCTCTGATTTGATTTTGATTCTCCGCTCCTCCACATGCAACCAGTTGGATGGCTTTGGGCTAGTCACAGTCCTGTTATAGCTGTTCTCACAGAAGAGTTCTGTCAGAGCTCTCTCAGTCTCACCGACCTCACAGGGTGTCTGTTGTAGGCAGAGGAAAGGAAGGCAATTGTGAGCCGCTTCAAGACTCCTTCAGGCAGTGAAAAGCAGGGTATAAAAACTAATTCTTCTAATTTATTATTGCCTTATGTAATAGCAGATACTGAGTATTTTAGAAGCCACCCCCCAATGCTAATTCCAGTAGTATGTGAACCCTGTATAAGGCTCATTGATGCTCTGAATAATTAATGCAAATCCCATGTAACACCAAAAATGTTGCCACCGCTGTAAAATGAAGCTCAAAATTTGCTGAAATTGATGTCTTTTTTTTATTCTTTTGATTTTTTTAGAACGATTTTTTACCTCTGATTTTTCTCATTTCACTGGTTCCGAATTGTTTTCTAAGCTGTGCTGTTCCATTTTTAGCGCCTTCTTTTTGCTTCCTCCATTTCAAATTCTTTTTCTGTCTCTGATAAGGAAATGTTAACGTATCTATTGCAGATTTATAGCCGCTGTTTTATGGTTCTCATTTTTTTTTTTGTTTCTAGTTTCAGTTGATTTATGATGTCATACTCATTTGGTAGATTTTAATGCTACTGTCTGTCTTTTTCTTTTCTTTGGATATTTTATTGCATTTTTGTGTTTTATGTGATAGTACCTTCCTTGTAGGTGATGAGATTAGAATGGGTGAAATCCCTCATGATTCTGCGCTTTGATTATATTTCTTTAGGGTGATTGTGTGTGTGTGTATGTTTGTAATTTAGAAACGTCTTGTTTTTGTAAACCTCCAGGGAGAAAAGTGGTCTACAAAGTCTGAAATTCCACAATTCTGCAGGGCTTGCAAAAGGGAGCTCCTCCGTCAGGCATTCGCTTGAGGCTGACCGACTCGGAACATCTGCTGGCCCCTCCTCAGATGCCCTTCCATGACTGAACAATTGATCTCCCCAGTGTGGTTATTATTCATGTTGTGTTGTGAATTGTTACTGGATAGCTTGTCTTATGATATTCTATTGAAATTTGTATGTTTATAGATTGTTATAATGTTCCATGTAAATTTATGCAATGTTCCATGTAAACTGCCGAGAGCCATACAGAATAGGCGGTATAAAAATCCAAACAAACAAACAAACAAACAAACAAACAAACAAACATCTTCAAATAAATCAATACATACATTTTTAGGAGTGGAGAGGAGGAAATTGGTTTTATTATTCCTTCTACTGAAACAAAACAAAGCATTTTAAACCATGGCTTTATTAAAATGTGGTAGAGCTCAACTGGGGAACAACTAATGAAAGCGTCTCAGAATCCAGATGCAAAGGTTCTCCTGTTTGCTGCCTCCAATCTAGGGAGGGGTCTTGCATTTTTCCAGGTAGAGAAATATTGTGCTGTAACTGACTGATTAGCAAATGTGGGGCTTTCCGGACTGGGGAAAGTGCTCAGCTGTGTTAGGTTTCCTCCCCACCTACCACCATCAGAATCCCCCTGCTATTTTTAAAAAGACTCTTTTGCCTGCCCCCCCTCCTCCCTCCTTGCTCTTGTACCAAGCCAGTGAATGCAACATGTGGCCCCTTCCCAATTTCACTTAGCCTAGTGCTAAGGAATGAAAACAGTCTCTTCCCCTTGGACACCTGCTTTATGAGCAACCCTGTGTGTGCAAATTGCTGACAAGTTGCAGCTGACTTATGGAAAACTCATATTTTATTTATTTTTTAAAACTTTTATTCCGCCCTTTCTTTGGCAGGCTCGGGGCAGATCGCAGCACAGTTAAAATCCCACAAAGTTCTATGATGCCATATAAAATCTAATTCGAATTAATATTTCCAGGTAAATTAAACTTTAATATGGCCCATAAAAATTCCTAGCATGGGATCGTGGGGCGAGGCATGATATAGACCTCCCTATGGTGTATAGCATACAGCCTCTTGTGGCGCAGGGTGGTAAGGCAGCCAACATGCTGTCTGAAGCTTTGACCATGAGGCTGGGAGTTCGATCCCAGCAGCCAGCTCAAGGTTGACTCAGCCTTCCATCCTTCCAAGGTCGGTAAAATGAGCACCCAGCTTGCTGGGGGGGGGGAACCGTAATAACTGGGGAAGGCACTGGCAAGGCCACCCTGCTAGAGGGCGTCACCCCAAGGATCAGACATGACTCGGTGCTTGCACAGGGGATACCTTTACTTTTACCTTTTAAGGAGTATAGTATAGTGGATGTGGGCAGAGAGGTCCCTCTAACATGGTTGACTTTGTGGCTCACATGTTATGCAGGCAGACATACTTGCCAAGGTTTTAGCAGGTGAAAATATGGACGTTTTTGTAACACCACAGTTGTTCTATCCAGGATCACTGCCCCGTTGCAAATTGTTGAAAGCCCTGTCCACTCTATATTGTGTCAATATACTCTTCAATGACCATTTCCTCTACCAGTTAGAAGCTAAGAGCTCATTTGCCTTTTAGGTAAGCCAGCCTTCTTCAACCAGGGTTTCACGAAACCCTGGGGTTTCTTGAGGACCCTGGGAGGGTTTCCTGAAAGGGGGGGAGTTAATTAATTTCTAATATATTTTTTAAAATTTGCTAAATATTTATTGGGTGATATGACTATATATGCTCATGTCGACCCCCAATGGCACGCAATAGGCCTACAAGAGGTAGGAAGGGGAGGAGCCACAGGTGGGCATGTCCACAGCTATGCTTCCCAACCATATTTTGCACAATTGTGCCACTTCTGGGGTGTCTTGAAGCCTGAAGGGAAGGCAACTGTAAGCCACTGAGACTCCTTCGGGTAGAGAAAAGTGGCATATAAGAATCAACTCTTCTTCTTCTTCTTCTTCTTCTTCTTCTTCTTCTTCTTCTTCTTCTTCTTCTTCTTCTTCTTCTTCTTCTTCTTCTTCTTACGTTATTATAGGTGGAGAAATGCAATCAAGGTGTGACCCATGAGCAGCACTCTCAAGATAAAGATCTTATTTCCTGGTCCTACACATACAAGAGGAGTGCCTTTATCTATCTGGGATTTGACTTTCTCCCTTCAAAGTAAAAAATATTTCATCACTGGGTATGAAAGTTTCTGCTAACATCATATCAGAGATCTGTCTAGTGTTTCTTTCAACACACACACACATTATTGTAAACAGAAAATTTCTACAAAATTCACAAGCAACCACAATTTTTTACAGTATACTTTTTGCATTGCTATGATGTCAGTTGTGCAACAATTCATTTTTCAAAAACATTTGAGCAATGAATAATACATTAATTTTTCTGGTTTTTGTCAAAGGGGATTGAACAAATTGTATCTGAGGCATATCACAGTATCCGGGGTTTGGAATAAAACCAGGGCTTCCTAGAGTCCTTGTACAGAAGCATCAAGAGGGTCATAAACCATGTCTCTTTTCTTTCTCTTTCAAATGTTTGAGTTATCATCTTGTGGAAATTGTTCTTTCATTGATTTGTGATATTTACATGGATTTCTGATTTTTTTTGAGGTGACCTCGGTATACTGGTAAACTGATGCAGCTTTTCTTTATGTCTTGCTCTTGACAAGAAGTGTTGTATAACTTCAACGATCCAAACCTCTCCGAGTCAGGAACAGAAATAAGCTGTTCCTGGAAATGCCATTTCTGGTAGCCGGTATTGCTCTTGTTTCTCCCGAAGAACAGAATAATATAAAGTTAAAATCCCTTTCACTCTTTAGATTGTATACAGTACTTACAACATACAAAGTGCTGTATAAATTCCAGGTGTTTTGAAGGGCAAATTGACATGCATAAATTTGACAGATGGCAGGCACTCCCCCCCTTCAATGCCAAGCCCATAAAAATATCAGCTCTTGCTTTTCTACTTCTCAGGCTGCTATTAAAGATGGGTGAATCGGCCCCATCCCGTCCCCTCCTTGACACTGCTTTTGGCAGGTCAGGCGGCCATTAAAGGCACAAGAACAGGCTCAATCCTGCCCTTTCTGTGACACCGTCTTTTCCCTGAAAGGAGCAGGACTCACAGAACATGAGAACACAGCATTGTTAGAGCAGGCCAAAGGTGAGCCAGTGTGGTGCAGTGGTTAAGAGTGGGATGTGAGAAATCACAGTTCAAATCCCCACTCTGCTATGGGCTGATCACGCACTCTCAGCCAAACACCCTTCCCAAAGTTGCAAGAATGAAACTGACAAGAGGCAAACCATGTAGGCTGCTTTGGGTCCCCCCTGGGGAGAAAGGCCCCGGGCAGATAAATGAAGTTTATCTGGTTCCAGCAGTGCCCAGCAGAGCCTTGTATGACACTTTAGTTCTGAATCAGCTGTCAGTTTATTGCAAATACCCTAGTCCAGGGGTAGTCAAACTGCGGCTCTCCAGATGTCCATGGACTACAATTCCCAGGAGCCCCTGCCAGCGAATGCTGGCAGGGGCTTCTGGGAATTGTAGTCCATGGACATCTGGAGGGCCGCAGTTTGACTACCCCTGCTCTAGTACTTGGAGAAAGGGACAGAAGGAAACAGTGGCCATCCCTACATCCCTAGGATCGATCGATCTATCTATCTATCTATCTATCTATCTATCTATCTATCTATCTATCTATCTATCTATCTATCTATCTATCTATCTATCTATCTATCTATCTATCTATCTATCTATCTATCTATCTATCTATCTATCTATCTAATCTATCTATCTATCTATCTATCTATCTATCTATCTATCTATCTATCTACCTACCTACCTACCTACCTACCTACCTACCTACCTACCTACCTACCTACCTACCTACCTACCTACCTACCTACCTAATGAGCTAGCTATTTTTTTAACTTTGCATATTAAAAAATTTAAAATCCGAGAACTTCTAAGAAAAACCTGTCTAAACACTGACCAAGCCCCTACCCGGTAAGACTTTAATCATAATGAGGCGGCGGCTTTTAACTTAATTTAAAAACCAAATCCTAGTTTTCGACTGCAATCATAATGTCTGAAATGGTATCTTTCTACTTTTGTCCTTGCCCGCCCTGAGCCACCTGGCATCAAAGGTGAAGCAATGTGAAGCTTGTCCTCAGTATTTCAACCAGCTGTTTGGGGGGGGGGGAGAGGAGAGTTGGGGCCGGCAGCGGCCAGCCCCGCACCTCGTCGCCGCGAGTTCCGCCAGCCTAGCGCCGCTCATCCCAGCCCGCGCCCCAAAGCGCCTCGCGAGCGGCGCAGTGAGCTGCGCTCGAGACCGCTGACAGGCAGGCGCGCGCGACGGCAGCGCCGCCACTGGCCGCAGCCGCCTCTCTCTCTCTCTCTCTCTCTCTCTCTCTCTCTCTCGGGCCCTGCTCGGCCGGCGGGTGGCTCGGCCGCGTCACGTGGCTCCCCTCGGTCCCGCCCCCTCCCTCCCTCCCTCCCTCCCGCCTGGGCTCGAGAAGCAGAAGTGGGCGCCTTCCTGAGGCAGGCGGGCGGGCGAGGAGCGCTGACAGCGGCGGGCAGGAAGAGGGGCGAGACCGGTCCGGGTGGGCTCCACTGCCGCTTCCCGAGGGGTGAGGCGAGGGGACGCGAGAGCCCGCAAGTGCCGCCCTTGGAGGGCTGGGACGCCACAGGTGAGGCGAGGGGGCGGCCGACCCCGCAGGGCTGGCAGGACGCGGCGGGGAGGGATCCCCCCCCCATTCCGCTGAGTCCTCCCTCCCTCCCTCCCTCCCTCCCTCCCTCCCTCCCTTCTTTCTTTCTTTCTTTCTTTCTTTCTTTCTTTCTTTCTTTCTTTCTTTCTTTCTTTCTTTCTTTCTTTCCATTCCATTCCATTCCATTCCATTCCATTCCATTCCATTCCTTACGACGGCACCTGCAGCAAGGAGCCGGGAGGCATCGCCACTCTGCACATGCTCTGGCGCCCCGTGAACGCTGCTTTCCCCCCCTAGCCCAGCAGGTTGTCGGCCGGTTCCTTGCCTGCTCCGAATTCTGCATCCACTCGGCCCATCGAAGGCACCCAGAGAGGGGATGTTAGAGGGGAGAAACGCTGGCGAGGACAGGTGGTTCCAGGCAGCGGCACCTTCCTGCCCGGTTCTAGCTAGGAGGGAGTGGCCAACTCTGCACATGCTCAGGAGCACGTTTTAATGCAGCTCCCATAGAAGGACTTTGGTTGGTCACTCTTTCCTAGCATCTTCTCTCCAGTTGTATTTTTTTTTCTTATAGAGGTTGCAAATTGGATTTCTCCTGGAAGTGCCCCACTCCCTCCCCAGTTTTGTTCAGGGAAATGGAGATGTGCTGCTGAGCCTGCATTCCAGGGCACATTGGAATGCTCCTACCTTCCACAGGTTGTCATGGCTAATCACCCCTTCTTAATATTGCATTACATTTTCCCATCAGATTCACATCCAGGGTGCTAGATTTTATTTTTTATGCTCCCATACCATCTGAGGAAGGGGATGTGTGGGTACAAAGATGTTTTGGTTCATCCTGGTTTTCAGTGAAAGGGCTGATGCTTTTAACGTAGAGCCCGCTTTTACCCTGAGAAACATTTAAGACCTATTTGAGGCAGCTCCATATTGTGTGTTACTTCGCTTTCGTTTTGAATACCAGGTTATTGATATTCTATGTTTTTATTGTTATATATAATTCGTAAGCAGGTAGGTTCCCTGGAGAGGCAGTATTGAAATTCCCCACATAAATAAAATAATAGTCTCTCCTGTCCTCTGTTCGTCCCCTCAAATTTTCAAAGAGGCCATGGGGACTTCTCCTTCTTTGCAAGTTACCTCAGCAGTCAGGGAAAGTTAAAATAAAGTTAAGTAAAGAGATACTGGGGCTCAAACTTTGCCTAGAAATCCCTCCCCTGGCCCAGGTATCAACCAGGGACAGAAGGAAGTTCTGTCCCAATTGCAGATTTTGAATATGTCATGTCTTGTCCCTTTTCAGTTGTTTAGTAGTCTTGCTAGAGATGAGTCCAGGAGCCCCTTCAAGATTCACGAGGTATTCAAAGTATGAACTTTCAAAAGTCAAAGCTCCCTTTCTCACACACAATTTAGTGTTTTGGGCTGTAAAAAATGTGTCCCTTTTAGTTTCCTAGGGAAGTAAATGATCTTTTGGATGTAGGGAATTGTACATGTTCTGTACATGTTCTCCAGCCTCTTTTAAGCAAGTTGTGGTTATTTCTCATTGTCTCCTTTCTCACTTCCTTCTTCCCTTCCCAGTATTTAATTAACTTTCTTTAAAAGTTACTAATTCTAACATGCATGGAAGTTCCTTCTGTTTCATCCCAAATATGATTACCAAGGGGTGGAGAGAAACAAACACTTTGCACACGATCCCTGTATTATGAGACTTTCAAGATCTTATTTATATAAACATGTATACTGTGTTTTCCTTCCCAATATGGCCCCAAAGCAGCTGGCACCATTCTTCCTCTTTTTTAAATCCTCACAACAACCCTGCAAAGCATGCTATATTGAGAGAAATGAGCAGTGTCTGAAGAAGTAAGCACAGTCCTTGCCACTTTTTTTTTGGGGGGGGGGCATGGCCTTGTTTTTAAGTGCCTTCACTCTTATGGGTTCTGCTGCTTGTTCCATAGCTTTTCTAGGAAGGCCCACCTTGGTGCTATATTTCGAGCAGACTCACATGCTTAGTTTAAAACTTTTCCTTTATGAAAGCGTTTGCATTTGAATCTTGTGGCTGCTTAACTTTGTTATTTCCAGTTTCTAAATGTTTGAACATGTTTGCATCGCCCCCAAAAACACTTGAACAGCAAGGCCTGAATGAATTTTCAAGTAAATAAATCTTCCTCATAAGCCGCGCTCTGGACTGCAGAATGATGAAAGGCTTTCTCTCTGCTCTGTTGGTGGCTGCAGAAAAAGAGGGAAGGAAACCGGCTGCCAGCTCAACCTTCCCCCAAGCCTTTTCACCAGTAGAGAGGGAGGTGGGAGCAGCGGCAGCTTAGAACTGTGCCAATTTAAGGGTGAACGAGGGAAACATGGAATGGTGTGGACCTGGAAGCGGCTCCTTTCTTAGAGAGTCTGCTAATAATTTGTGCAATGCAGACAATTGCAGTGTGTTGTTGTTAGTTGCAAAGTCGTGTCTGACCCATCGCGACCCCATGGACAAAGATCCTCCAGGCCTTCCTGTCCTCTACCATTCCCCGGAGTCCATTTAAGTTTGCACCGACTGCTTCAGTGATTCCATCCAGCCCCCTCATTCTCTGTCGTCCCCTTCTTCTTTCGCCCTCCATCGCTCCCAGTATTAGGCTCTTCTCCAGGGAGTCCTTCCTTCTCATGAGGTGGCCAAAGTATTTGAGTTTCAGTATTTGAGTTTCAGTGTACTCAGTTGCAGTGTACCGGTGTATTAATACTTTTTTGTGTATAGCCACAGTTTCTCAAGGTCTGGGTTGCTTTCGAAAAGGAGGAGCAGTAGCCGGCCAAACACTCTGGCTGCATTCAGAAATCAATTAAGTGGCAATGTGCATGAAAATATCTAGCTGCCACATCTATGCCTTGTTCCTCCCTTTCTCATGTGGAGCACAATGAAGGATTGTTGGTCTAAGACACTCTGGTTGCCCATTACGTACAAAGGCAGGCACTAATTGGGTTTGTGTGTTTGTACCTGGATTAAACCACGGTTTACAGTTCCGGGTAATTGGGAGAAAGCAAACTGGTGATGCAGCCAAGCATCCGACCTCCTGGGAAGCTGCAGTTTGTTTCTAGCCAGGCTCTGAGCGAGAAGGAGGGGAGGTGTGTGTGAGAGCCGGCATTGTGTTTGACTAGGATTTGAGAGCCCCAGATTTAGGTTCCCACTCTGCCATGGAAGCTTGCTGCGGGACCTTGGGCCATGCTATTTGCCTAATCTTCCTGTCAGGGTTGTTGTGAAGATAGAAGGAGGGAATGCTGTAAGGCAGGGGTAGTCAACCTGTGGTCCTCCAGATGTTAATGGACTACAATTCCCATGAGCCCCTGCCGCAGACGCACACAGTTCCGACAGACGAAAAAAACCCAAGAACCTCAAAATAAAAGAATGAAATCCCCTGTCAACTCATGTTGCCCAACACAGAACACTGTGTGATGTTGCCTAGACCAGGGGCAGACGCTGGCAGGGGCTCATGGGAATTGTAGTCCATGAACATCTGGAGGACCACAGGTTGACTATCCCTGCTGTAAGGTATTTTGGGTTTGAAATGAAGGGGTATAAATGAAATATATAAATGAGTATGATGACAAAAGCCATATTCGTGCACAAGTCGTCTTGGTTGGAACTTCTTGCGATGCATGAAGAAAGCCTGTAAGTGTATTTTGGAGAAGGCTCATTCTGCGAAACAATGAGAATCTCATATGGTTGAAGAGTTTTTGCAGCTAGGAGATTGTGCATGGCTTATTCTTAGACCTTCCTCTCCAGTATTTGGTCATCCTTGCAGAAGAGATCCTGGGTGAATTCATTAAGGAATGTTCATTCAGTTGCACTTTGAAGACTAACAAAGCGTATCCTGGAATAAATTTCATGAATCTTTAAGTTGCTACTAGATTCCTGTTTTATGTTGGTTATATAGATAGAAGAAGACATAGATAGGTAGAAGATGCTGTTCCATTTACAGATAGGTGGCAGCTTATTTATTTATTTAGATTTCTATACTGCTCATTTCTTTGCAGCTCTGGGCGGTTATTCATAACACTTTTTGTTTGATCTTGACTATGTTGACTAGAAAGAATGCATTATGATAATCCAGATCCCTAGAACAAATAATACCTTTATACAGGCTGGCTACAAGGACTCAAAAGTATGCACAAACTTTGGAGGTTACCAGTGCTCTTCCTTAGGCATGCATGCACGCTTTTGTGTCCATATAGCTGGTCTCAGTAAAGTGTTATGTGGACTGTGGTTTGTTTTTGCATTTTGTTTTTGTATGGCTGGAAACAACTTTGGTTGACCAAGAGCACCTTTCTTACTGAATACAAAAGACAGGGATGACCAAGAGGTTGAAGTTTTTAGCTTTTTAATTTCTAATTTGGGCAGGAATTTAAGTTATGAGTTATAGACTGATGATGAACTTCTCTGGCTGAGATTTGTTGGGTGTTTTATTGTTTAAGTAACTTATCCATCACAATATCCATGCATGTTCCTTGGTTTTCTAAGCCATGTTTCAATTTTATAAGACACCCCCCTCCATTAAATCAAACTGTTCACAGATCACAGAGATATAAACTATTTCATTAGTTTTCATATACATCTTCAATGCACAAGACATTATGTAGGATAATACTTTCCCAACTATCTTTATATTTCCAAGTTTCAGTGCAAATCAGCGGGTGCCTTAGTCAAAGCTAAGGAACTATTACCGTGGCAGTTCAAAGCCTATTTAATTACTTCCTCCTGTATTTAAGATAGATAATTCATTACCACTGCATGACGGAGCAGAGTGTTGAAAACATTACAGGGAGGAAGAGCTCTGCTTGGAAGAGGGAATTGTCCCACAGGCTCCCCTGTCTAAGCACTAGCCCTGTTCACATGTTCCAGTGAATGTATATACAAGCTGCCTGTTATGTGCATGTTCAGTTTACGAGTGAAAGTGGGAGCAAATACTGGGTATAAATGTGGGATTTGTAACAAGCCTTGGCTGTAACATGAGAACTACTCAACACACATGCAAAGAACAAGCAACAGTTTGTACATGCATTCAGTGTACCTCGTGGGCTTGGGATGGAATCGTAACCTGGAGCTACTAGAACATGGCCTTGAAGTTGGTGTTTAAGTTGGCTCTGTCTAACTAGTTGCCTGTCAAGAGACAGTCTAGGCCAGCTACTGGCAGGGGCTCATGGGAATTGTAGTCCATGGACATCTGGAGGACCACAGGTTGACTACCCCTGGTCTAGGCAACATCACACAGTGTTCTGTGTTGGCCAGCATGAGTTGACAGGGGATTTCATTCTTTTATTTTGAGGTTCTTGGGTGTTTTTCGTCTGTCGGAACTGTGTGTTACACCACGGCTTCCCTCCCCAAACATCAAAGCCTGCACTAAAGAAGTTCCTTTTTTTTTTTTGGTTCAAACTAAATTTATCCATGTTTTGAATATTTACCATATGTTTGGTTAAATCATTCCGCCTTCTTCTGTGTGTAAGCCAGCAAATGTATGAAAACTGCTTTGTTAATTTGGACAGACTAGATTGAGAAAATGGTTGGATGACTCAGACTATAGTTTCTCAAAACTCCTCCTGTCATTATCTAGGTAATGTTCTCCCTGGTATCCCTGTCTTTCCAGGTTCCAATGCAAATTAATGGGGTGTTGTAGTCAAAGCCTGTGCCAGGTCAGTGCCCATTAGATTAGCTCCCATTGGATTGGCCACCTTTGTACTAAACAATGAAGGGTTTTTCAAGATATTGCAGGAAGGAAGACATTAGTCGTCCGGTCATCAGAGGTACACAAGTAAGAGGTTCTTCCCAATTTTTCTTCTGCCCCTGTCCTACCCTGTCTGAACATTGTTCTTCTCTTGTGATTTAGAAGCCTTGTAGCTGCTCTCCTTCAAACTTCGGTGTTTAGCATTGCTGCCTGCTTTTCCAATGGCTGTTCGGGCACCTTCTCAGTTCATGCCAGATTTTCTCTTTCACTATTACATTTATTCTGGGTCTGCTCTCTACATCAGGGGTAGTCAACCAGCTGCAAATGCTGGCAGAGGCTCATGGGAATTGTAGTCCATGGACATCTGGAGGACCACAGGTTGACTACCCCTGCTCTAGAGTAGTCTTCACGCCCTTCAGGCGTTGGACAGATTCGTTTAGTGTGGCATTCAAGCAGGATGACATGACAGCTACAGCTTTGAAGGGTAACATGTATTGTGCAGGCTTCCCCGGGAGGTGGTGGGTTCTCCATCTTTGGAAATTTTTAAACAGAGGCTGGATAGCCATCTGACAGAGAGGCTGATTCTGTGAAGGGTTAAGGGGGTGGCAGGTTACAGTAGATTAGCGATTGGGATGTGGGTGTCCTGCATAGTGCAGGGGGTTGGACTAGATGACCCATGAGGTCCCTTCCAACTCTATTAATCTATGATTCAATGATTAGGATGAGGGTCTCATTGTAAGTTGCTTTGCCCTTGTGTTCTGTGTAGGTTTGCCACAGGGACTTTTGATCTTGGCTTGTGAGTTATCTTCTCAGGACTATGTTCTGAGGTGTGTAGAGGATTTGTATGGTGGTTAAGAGCACTGGCCTCTAATCTGGAGAACCGGGCTTGATTCCCTGCTTCTCCACATGCAGGCAACCTTGGGCCAGTCACAGTTCTCTCAGAATTCTCTGAGAGGGGACAGGAAGGGTAGGCAATTGTAAGCCACTTTGAGACACCTTGGGGTAGTAAAAAGCAGGGTATAAAAACCCAGCTCCTCTTCTTAATTAGATTGAGACTGTGGTGCACTAGGAGATGGGGCTTGATTCCTTTCCCTGATGCTGCTTTCCATACCTCAAACGTCCTGGAGGAATTGATATAGGTTCCCCAGAACTGTTTCACATTGAGAAGATGATGCTAGGATGAAAGCTGAAGCCTTTTCACTCCATGCAACATGGTCCCAATCCAAATTGGGCTCCTGCACCCTTGAGAATCTGGTTCTCAGCATAGAATTCACAAGGCCTGTCTGATGGAAAGTCCTTGTGAAGGACTTAGGAATGAAACAAGGAAAATATAACCTCATTAGGCCCTCTGCGTTTTGGGAAAGCGATACGATAAACATTCTTGTTGGTAACATAGAATTATGTTGGATAATTGGTTTGGAGAGTTGGATCGTGGTTTGAGTTATGATTCCCATTCCTAAGCCACACGCCCGACAGGAAGGTAGAATTCAAATGCCAAAATATTTGGTCTCTATATTTTGCTAAAAGGGCTAAATATTTTAAAGAAAATGTTACATTTCCAAAATGCTTTTAGATACCTGTGTTAACCACAGAAATGGGGATGGAAATTAGGCAAAAAAGAGGGCTACGAAAAAGAAAGAAATGTCTTTAGGGTCAGGTTATTAACAAGGAAACTGAAAGAAGTGGCTGGCAATGAAGACAAGTCGGTGAAAAGGATGAAAGGAAGACATTCTGGGGCTTGCGGTTGGAGACGTGTTTGACTTTCCCCCACTATTTCTGCTCACCTGTCCTTTAAGTTGAGGGAAAGGATTCCAATAGATGTAATCACTTCTTCCTATTGCTTTTCATGAATAAATCTTGTGCTGAAAGGTATGGGGGAACATACAAATAAAAGGTCTGGGGGGTAACTCCATAACAGACCAAACTACATGTTCATCTTCGTAGTTTCTGTGCAGCCCCACCTAGGGACTGCACAGTTGCAGGACTGCCATGGAAAAGATTTCCAAGCTTTCTAATGGACCAGGAGTGCCCCTCCTCCCTGTCTTCCTGCCCAAACGATCACATGACCAGGAGGAGTGGTGCTAGTCCCTCAGTTCTCTCCATGCTGCTGGCGGAGACCCCCAGAAATTAAGGTTCCAGAAAGTTCACAGCGGGGCGGGAGGGAGGGATGTGTGTCTGCACAGAAGACCATTTGATGAACAACCTGGCTTGCCATTTTATGAACTGCTGCTCTTAACCTCTACACTAAGCTGGCTTTAGCCTGGTTTTGGAAGTGAAGCAGGGTCAACCCTGGCTAGTATTTGGATACGAGACCACCAAGGAATATGCAGAGGAAGGCAATGGCAAGCCACCCCTGTTTGTTTCTTGCCTTTAAAACCCTCTGGTCGCATAAGTGGGCTGCAACTTGATGGCACTTTATACACGCACCCAATCCTTTTAGTTTTACTTTTTTTGTTTATAATATCCTGCAACTGGGGCAGACTAGTATGGTGGGAGAGGGCCATTTAATCCTTGCCCTGGTTTTAACCCTAAAAATCACCCTCACAAGCTGCTTTTATCACCGGTTAAGGAAAACGTTATGGGTACTTGTAAGATTTTTGTCTTGTTTCATTAACAGCTTGCTAGAGCTTGATGCATCTTCAGGATGTTAACGTGAACTTGAGTGTTTTCTAAAAATATATTCTGTGAATCGGAAGCCATGTTGAAGAGTAAGGTTAGAACAGATCATCCATGGAAGGGATGCCACATTGCTGCTCAGTTCCTCATTATTAAACAAGAATCGTAATCTTTCAGGGCTGTTTCACAAATGGCCTGTTTCAATATTACGTGATTATTATTTTTTAGAGAAAAACCTCCCCATTGGCTTAAAGTCAATGACTGAACATAAAGGGGGAGTGGTTTTCAGTGCTTGAAACTATAGGAACAAATAAAGAAGCGGTCTAATATTTCTTTTCAGCAATTTCTCATATTTACAGTCTTACCCACCTATTAATGTGATGAACCTCTATTTTACCCTGATTTTCCCTCTCATCCGGTGGTCCAGTCCAGAGTGCTAACCCCTAAATCTCCTGGATTAACAGACCTCATCCTGTACGGTCCCTGACATGTTTGTTGTTATTAAGTACTGTTTTATACAAGTTTCACTGTTAAACAAGTTTTATATTGAATGCTCATTGTATTGTATTACATACGAAAGTTATAATGTAAACCGCCCTGTACCGAAAGGGAGGGCAGTAAATAAACAAACAAACAAACAAATATTAATTAAATGTTACAAAAATTTCACTTGAAATTTGCGTGAGTTGCATTCCCCCTTCTCTGGGGCAGGCCAAAGTGTGTGTTTGGGAGTAAGTATTACTGGTAACTAGAAGTGTTACAAAAAACAGTGTGATCTTCCTGTCTTAAGAGATTACTGGAAGAGGAAAGAACTGAACATTGTAGAAAGTTAGTTATGTGTTCAAAACTCTCCACAGCCACAAGCACCACAAACACCATATTTAAAAGCCAACTCTTTATCTCTCTGTGCTTTTGTGAGTTCTGTAACTTTTGGAAAGATCCCCAGTGAGGTGGCTTGCCTGGCGGATTTTTCACAATTGACGGAGTTTTCTGGGTCTACTCAGGGCCCTGTTTTGTTCGTAACGTGAAGCATCATGGTTTGCTTGTGATCAGCTCACAGCCTGCAGTAGCAAAGAGGAGTGATCTTGAGAGCAGAAAGGTGTAGTGGTTAGGAGTGCAGACTTCTGATCTGGCATGCTGGGTTCGATTCTGCACTCCCCACATGCAGCCACCTTGGGCTCATCACAGCACTGATAAAGCTGTTCTGACCGAGCAGTGATATCAGGGCTCTCTCAGCCTCACCCACCTCCACTGGGTGTCTGTTGTGGGGAGAGGAAAGGGAAGGCGACTGTAAGCCGCTTTGAGCCTCCTTCGGGTAGAGAAAAACAGCATATAAGACCCTCCTCCTCCTCCTCCTCCTTCTATAAAAGAGATGTAGAGGTCGGAATTGGTGGGTGAGGTGGGTGAAAGGAAACTTGCATGAGGATAATAAGCCATTAAATAATGCTTTTGAATGTTCAGAGCATATTTGTTTTTATTTATTTAAAACATTTATGTCTTGCCTTGTCAGATTCAAGGCCTCTGGGCACAAAACATAATAGTGTAATTAACAAGATTTTAAATTGTGTGGATTAAAAACATGCAGATTTTTTTTAGAAGCACAGATTAAAAAGCACATAAATTTAAAAAATAACTTAATTTAAAATGTATTCAGAATGAAAGAGAACACAGTCAAATCTACCAGAACTCTTTGCCCTATTCCTGGGGTTGCCAGCTCTTGATTGGGAAATACCTGGAGAATTAGGGAGAGAAACTTGGCGATGGTGGACCTCAGTATACATCTATGGGCAAAAGGCCCTGTTCAGAAATGGCCAAAGGAGAGATTGCTAGAGAGATGCAGATTTCTTATGACTGGTCTACAGCTAACCGACATGGTTTTAAATGATCTTAATAACTTTAAATGTATTAATAATGTTTTAATGTTTAAATTAATTGACAAAGCTGTTAACCAGAATGTTGATTATGTATTTTATACCTAATGTACACCACCTGGAACCAAATGGGGAGGGTGGTGTATACATTTAATTAATAATAATAACAATAATAATAATACACGACAGTCTACTTTCTTAGCATCTATTTTATCTAGGGGAACTGATTTGGGTTGTCTGAATATCATCAGTAGTAATAATGGGAGATACCCAGGTACCACCTGGAAGTTGGCAACCGTATCTCCACCTGATGCTTTCTGGAATAAACTGTTTTGCATACCTTCTGAAATGTATTATGTTTTTTACACACATTATCTCAGTAAATAGCACTAACAACTTTGGCAGATAGGTCAGTATTATTTTTATATTGCAGATGGGTGTGTTTGTGTGTGAGAAGGAAATATGGAAATTGGTATTTTATATAAGGCCATCCAGTTCTACATTAGCAGAGGTGAAATTTGAACAGGGACCTGCCTGGGTTAAGATAGTGAACTGTGAGGCATTATGTTTTAGTTCTGCCATAGTCTAAGGCAGCCTTTCTCAAGTTTTTTACCCTTGAGAAACCCCTGAAACATTCTTTGGGGTTCAGGAAACCCCAGAAGTGACATGATTAATTAACTCCTGCCCATTTGGGAAACCCTTCCAAGGCCACCAAGAAACCCCAGAGCTTCACGAAACCCTGGTTGAGAAAGCCTGGTCTAGGGTTTTTGGAAACTACCATCAGAGTTTGGATTTTGTACTACCTGGCAAGTGGTCTGCAGAGGGGCTTGGAGCCAGAATGCCTCTTTGACTGTGGATTTTTGCATACTGCTATGATGAAGGGCAGAACAGGTGCTTTATTGATAAACTGGAGGGCTTCTTGCTTTTTCTTCTCTTTAATGTGAGATCAGACACCATCCACCATCAGATCAGACACCATCTCTATTTTTTAATTTCCTTTCAGCTTGCTGATTACTTGTGCTCTAAAAATGTCCAAGAAAAGCAACGACTATGGTGCGCTGCCTGAATATGAGAAGAGTCAAATCAAAAGGACCCTGGAGCTGGGCACCGTCATGACAGTTTACAGCCTCAAGAAGAGTAGTCCAGAGAGGAGGACAATCCAAGTCATAATGGAAACCAGGCAGGTAGCATGGAGCAAGACATCGGACAAGATAGAAGGATTCTGTGAGTATATATTTAGAGGCATTACTGCAAATTGTTGATCCAGTCTCCCTCTCTCTCTAAGTACATCTTAACTACAGTTATGTTTTTGTCTACGTCTTTACTTACACAGATTATATCTTGCCCCCCTTCCTTTCAAGGGACCAAGGACATTGGATATAGTCCTTTTTCTCTCTCTGCCATTTTAGCCTCACGATAATCCTTTGAAGTAGGTGAGGGCCCATTCTGTACATATTGGATAATGCACTTTCAGTGAGCTCTTGCAGCTGGATTTTCATGTGCAAAACTGGAAAATCTACATATAAAGTGCAATGAAAGTGCATTATCCAATGGGTGCAGAATGGGCTCAGGTTGTCAGTGTCATGTATAGTGCAATCCTATGTGGAATAACTCAAGTGTGAGCCTATGGAAATCAATGGTCTTAAACTGGTATAATTTTGCATATGTCTGTGTCGGCACTAAGTTCACACACACACACAAACTCAGTCTATGGAAAATGACTGGAACAAAGAAACTTTGTTTGCTGCTGTGTTGGTCCCTAATCCATATTCCTGAACAGTAATTGTGCATAGAAATGTGAAGCCTTGGGGGAGACATTGAAGCCATAGGAAAAATATGTTTTCCCCAGGTTGTTTTTTTCCCTCTTGTGGATCCCCCCTCCCAATTTTTACAATGGAAAAATGGCAACTCGGGCTTTCATGGGCCTCAGTCCACTTTATCAAATACACTGAAGCAATTATGTAGATAGAACACCTGCAGAGAAATGGAAGAAAGGAGCATTAAAAGCTCAAGGCAGTTCAAGAGAGAGCAGTAGGAGTAGTCTTGTTCTCTACTCATCAAATACAAAACCCAATCAGGTGCCTTTGGGAGTAAACTACTACAGTTCAGGCAAGATAATGAAACTGAATTAAATCTTTCATTAGCTAACATCATTTTTGTTTCAGCAGAAGACAATTAGCTGTTTAAACAGCGACAGTTCCTACTTTATAGAAGATCACATTTGTTTACTTTATGATCACAAAATAAAAGCTTTTTATCGAATTAGGACAATTAATTTGAATAATTAATTGAGCATTTACCAAAGAAGTGTTACTTATGACTGTATCTGTCAAAGGTTCCAGGATGGAATAAAAGTATGAATTGTGAAATGAATTTTGTAGGAAAAGCTCACAGGAAGGGGGCTCGGGTTTCTCTTGCCCCATTGTGCTTGCACAATCTTTCCCAAAAATCATGCGATCCACTCCAGATGCTGCATTGTGAAGCCCTCTGGCTTAATCTTCTCTTTTTTGCTGCAGTGGGCACAATTCAGCTTTACCGTAATTAACCACATGTAAACATGCTGATTGCTTAATAAAACAAAATCACAGTCCTGTGGCACCTTTAAGACCAACAAAGATTTATTCAAGGCGTGAGCTTTCGAGTGCAAGCATTCTTCCTCAGTCATCATCAGCTATAATATAACCACATATTCTCAACCAGACATATAGGTAGAGAGTGGGGATTAATTGCCTACGAGGTTTAGCTAGAGTTCAATTACAGCTAAGATAAGATCAGAGTCCAGTAGCACCTTTAAGACCAACAAAGATAAGATTGAGGCAGGTATCAGAATCTTGCAAATGGCTGTCAATCAGCATACAAATACAAACCTCTGAGTTCATTAGGAAATGTTATCTCCATGGTTCCACTCTACCAATTAGTGTTGCTTTTGTTGGTTCCTAGTGACCAATCAGTGCACTTGATGTATGTTGCCAAGTTGGGTGACTTTCTTGCTTCATCCTAAACTGTAGTACAGCCTTCTAGTTGTGTTAGAATGTTCACAGAAGTGGTCTGTAGATGATCTCTGTTCTGGTTGTCTTGCTGTGAGAAGTGAGGTGCTTGTGCACTCGGTAGAGGTAGCTTGTGTGGGGGTCCCCCACTCGCTAGAGGAAGCTTGTGTGCCCCCCCCCCTTCCTGTCTGCAACTAGGTTGAGTACTACAGTTTTCATTCTGCTGGAGAGTTTAGTGCAATTTTTTTGTTTGCACTTTCCCCCGAAATTACCTGTTACAGTTAACACAACTGCTTTTGCAAAACAGTCAGTCATGTGATTTAGGGGTGGGATACAGGTGAAGCGAAACAGCTGCAGTTGCTGTAAATAGACACTTGACTTGACAAGTGCGACTCAGTATAAGCCATTATTTTTTTCTTAGTTTTATGCATGGCGCGGCTTCCTTTCAAGTTGGCTAATTGCTATTGCTTTGCTGTCTTTTAATGTTTATTTATTTGGGATGTTAGCATACTGCTCAGGATTTAGAATTTGGTGTACTACAGGCTTGGTGGTTTGTTTGCAGGGTTCTTTTTTTTTTGCTTTTTACAATTTGGCTTTACATGTGAGTTCTAAGCTTGGTTAACCAACTTACACCTTTGCTCAGAGAGATGTGCATCATCTAGCCATACTGTGACTTCCCTGTTTTACTTTTGATTTTTACACTTGTGGAATATTGACACTTGGTTAGGCAATTCTGTAACTCATTGAAGCTGTTTTAATAGAACAACTTTGAAATAGAGAGTTTTGTCGTCGTATTTATTTCATGGCTGTCTAATAGAGTTTTCTTGCAGGTGAATCAGATGGGACTGCAGAGTTCCAAACTCTTTCCACTTCAGGCCTTTCCCCCATGACCTGGACACACATTTCTTTTGAATCTTATGTAAAGTTCAAATACGTTGTGTACTTGGGGGGAAAAAAAATCCCATCTCCTCAAAATATCTGGTAAAGCATTTTCCATTTTTACTTTAAATCAAGCTTTTCATAGCTTCTATTTTTTTTTTGTAAATTAAATGTTGACGTGTCAATACAAGATCGCTAGACCAAATTATGTATTAAGTAAATCACTGCAATTTTCATGACTTCAGAAGAACCAACTTTAGCTTTTGGCTCTGTAGAGGAAGATTGGCTGCTCCTTCAATCTTGAAGGAAGAATGCTTGTTTGTTTAAGGAAGGACAAAACCTCCTCTGTGCAGCCTAAGTGTGGGGGTGTCTTTTAATAAAACTTGTACATTTTCATGAAGGCTACCACCATTTATATTTTTTTATTTATAATATAAGAGAAAGCTGATATTCTCATTGGTTGAATTCTGCAGCCGGGCTTGAATGCCAGATTTCTTACAGTGTGATTATAGGAGAGTGAAATATATATTAATTTTGTTTCTTTTTCTTTTTTAATTTCATGTATCTGATGTAACTGGATTGTACAAATGAGCTTTACTCAACAAAAAAGGGAGAAAAACAGTTACATGCGTTACAGTGCACGTTTAGAATCTTACTGCTGTGTACATTTCTGTAACAGAAAGAAAAGAGGCACTGCTTCCAGGCAGCTGGCTCTAGGCACACAAAGGTTGTGCGCTTCGGCCACCAAAGCGGCCATTCCAGCCCAAAGCAGCCAGCGTTGTGGCACGGGGGGGCAGTGCCCCCCTGTGCCACGCCGCTGGCTGCTTTGGGCTGGAATGGCTGCTTCGGTGGCTGAAGAGCACAACCCTACACACGAGTATTGGTGCTGCAGCAAATATGGCTTGAAGTTGCCTCTTCAGAAACATAAACAGACTTCATTTCATGAACCACACAATTGAAAAGAGGGAGAAAACTAGCCAGCCATTTTTTTTCTGGTGGTGGTTTTGTTTTCCCCAGACTGTCATTTCTGTACTTCTGCCTTCATAAATGATTCATGACTGTGCAAACTTGCACTTGTTTGATTCACCATTTATTTCCACCCGGAACATGGAAAATAGTGTTTCTGTTATACAAAGTCCCTTTATACATTCTGGTAAAATCAGGGCTACCTCACCTAGATGATCAACCTATTAAATAAAGTCTTTTTCAGTAGTTTAAAATGGTACTTTCCCTGGTCTAATCAGAGCAACAGTGTTTAGATATACTTCGACATAGAAATATATATTAATGCCAGGTTGATTCTAACACATTCCACATACTCTTTGTGAGAAAGAAAAAAGTTTTCTTAGACTTTTAAGCACACACATCCAATGCAGATTAATAACTCCTTCGGAGCATGGCTATGAAAACCCTTGAGGTGTGCAGATGTGTATCCACCTTTACCTGACTCCATGTCTCTCCCTTAAAGTCTAGGGAAAAACCCTCTCCTCAGCACTTTTATGAAATCTCCCAGCATTTCTTGAGGTGGTGCGAAGAACCTCAGGGGTTGGGCAATTCACAAATAAGACCAAACTTCCAGCAGAAGCCAACTTCAGGCCTTAATGCAGAACAAACCAACTGTTTCCTCTTTCTTTTGTTTGGTATTACTTCTGAGCTCCACGAATGTACCAGGGTTTCTGCTGCCCCCGTTGCTCGTCGTAGGGACAATTTGTCACTTGTCACTAATAATAAGAGGATGCGGTGTTGTCCAGTTAGTTTTCAGGCAGTAGCAAATTCCTTCCACGTCTGTGACACCTGTTCTGTAATAGCATTAGGAGTCATGTTTATAATACATGAGATGTTCTAAGGCAATAGTGACATAACAAACATGTTCCAGTTTATAAATCTTGTTGGCATGTGTAGGTGCTCAGACTTTCTGAACAATCCTTGTTCTATTTATTCTTGCTGACTTCGGTGAGGCTTGCTTTGGGAAAAGTGTGCCAATGATTTCAGCCACGATAGCGACTTTCTTGAGTACTTTCAACTAAATGTGCATGCATTTGTGGCCTTAGTAATTTATCTTAGCAAATCGTCCCATTACTGCAGTTTGCAGACTCTTTAACTCTCAGAGAAAAAGTCGAGAAATGTCCCCCTCAGAGAAAAGTCCCCCTCCCTGCTGCTAGAGACTAAAATTAATTTATCTAAACGTTATAGAAAAAGAGATGAACATTTGCATAATTGATTTGCATTAACACATATGAGGTTTCAAGTGCGTCTGCAAAATCACCGGATTTTCATGCTGATGCAACCCAGCTCCATCAATAGTCATTCCCCGACCACCTAATTAAAAACTACAACAAAATCCATGTAATGCCTTTTTATTAAATAACACTCTCTTTGTCTCCATGAAGGTAGATTCAGGTGGTTTGAGTACAGTGGCATTTCAAAGACCAACTGAGTTTATTTTTGGGTATAAGCTTTTGTGTGCATGCACACTTCTTTTAGATACATTGAAACAGATTTCCGCAAGCCTTACCTATATATATGTGTGTGGGGGGGGAGTAGTTGCCATGGAGGGTTGGTTAGAGTCGAGATGCATAAATAATTGGGCGATAAGTATATCTGAGATTGGATTCAAGCAGTTGGTAAGACCTGTGGATAGCAGGAAATTAAGACTTGAGGAAGTCTGTTTCAGTGTATCCGTACACAAAATTTATGCCGTCCAGTGGTCCCAGCTTCTGTTTAGATGTGAGCATTTTGGAAAATGGTCCCATTTGGAGGCTTTTTTTGATAGCTTTTCCAGTGTTCTAGAACAGTCTCTTCTATACTTCCAAAGCAATGCAAAACAACTTTTTAGAAGGGCCTTTTTGCTCATACAATCAGTGGTTTTAACACATTGGCTTTGAAAAACAACTGTTTGGACTGTGAAAAAAAATATTGCTGGCCATTTTAATGGTTTTTTTAAAAAAAGGATGTATTTACAATATATTCAGTTCATTGTTATCAACTACCTTGGTTCCCAGTTACCTGGGAGAAAGCCAGGGTTTTAAATGTTAAATATACATCCTGTGATTCTATATCCTGGATGCTTTAGGCTGATCCTGCATTGAGCAGGGGGTTGGTCCCTTCCAACTCTATGTTTCTATGATTGTACATATTGGGAAGAGCTGGAAATAATACATCCTGCCATTAGTTCTCATTGATAAAATATTGGCCAGTTGTCTTGGATTATTGGGGTGCTATTCCTCTAATGAATGATAGTTGACCTACATCTACAGCACTACCTGAGTAGGCCTTTTCATTCCTGTTGTACACCTCCCAGCCTGTCCACATGAGGATGGCGCACAGGTTGGTCAGAGAGTAGGTAAGGTATCCTGGGTTATTAATTTGTGTGCTTCTATCGGTTAATTCTCATATAAAACATTTATGCACTGGGAACCTTACTGCCCTACCTCCTGTGCAGGAGCATAAATCAGGGGTGGATGAGGCACACCAGGCCAAATGCTCCCCCATGTGGATGCAGGAAGAGATGGGGCAACTGCCACGAGTAAAACTCCAGCCTGCAGCCCAGCATGAGACCTCCAGTGCGTAAATAATCATAAAGTGCATCCTGCAAATAAACCCAGATTTGGATCCAGCCATGATGGTGGTCACTTGGTTGTGTTGTCCTAATTCTCAAAATTTACAAAATGTTCACTAACTTTTCCCTGCTCTAGATTGTCATGTTCAGGCGTGCTGAATAATAGCTACACTCCTTGAGAAAGTTAATTTGAATAACCCTGCAAAAAGTGCACTTCTTTTGGTTTTAAAATAGAGCCGTTTCAGTTCTGACCCATGGGACAACTTAGGTGCGCCATTGGCGTGTCTCTTCAGCTGGGTAGTTAAAGTTTGGTTTCTGTGGTCAAACGAGAGGATCAACATGTGTGGCTCCAGAACTGCTCAGAGGCCTGTTCATAAGTTCAGCTGTTCGTTTCCTCTGCATGTAAGGCTAACCTACCGAGGTCAGACTTCCTGCTATGGCCAGTCGGTGGAGGAAGGACAGTGTTAAATGAGTTTATAATTCTGAAAAGTACTTTGCTGCAGTGCTTGGTCTGGACACTCTCCCAGCAGCCTAATCTTCTGTTGACTTGTTCTATTTTCCCATAATGGAAATGTACACTACTTTGCATTTTTTATTTCACATACTTTGTGGGGGAGGACTTGTAGTCCAGTTCTGAGCTCTTCTAAGTCCACTAGGATAGCTTGGGTGCACCCCTCCTCTCTCTACCTTTTGTTTGGTGACTCTAACTCTGTGGTTAAGGTTTGTGTCTGTGATGACCTTAATGCTAATTTAGGTTTCTTCTCTTGATCAGCCATTGAAAACCAAGAGTCCTTAATATAATTAGGTTAAGGGCATAGAAGAATCTGAACTTGAAAAAGTAGTGGTTTGGGGAGGGGAAAGAAATCCTGGTGATTCACAGCCTTTTCCCAATTTCTTAAATAAAAGTCTTTTTACATGGAGGGTTTCCTGTGATTTGGATGCTGATTTGCAGCAGTTTCCCTCATGTCCTTACTTTTCATGTGTTTTTCTGTGTTCTCCTCTTTTCTCACCTTTGATCCAATCTGAGTCTGTACGAAGAAACCATGAAAAGACAACAAATGAATACAGGAAGGAGCTTGGAGAAAAAAAAAAGCGCTACTGGGCATTCAAAATAACTTTGGCAAATGAGTAACGTGCATGAAACATGGACTTAAAAGTTGCTTCATGTACATGCTCAAAGCTGAACCAGAAATTGAGTTCTTGCAGGAAGTGTGATAACAGCAGTTTGCTATCTGGAAGAAAGAGCCTGAATGACTTGGTAATCTGCCTATATAAATGGGGTTGAATGACTGGAGGTTATTCAAGAGGAACATATACCTTATTGGATACTTGTGAACTAGACCGCTAGTCGCCATAAAGGGCTGCATCTACTGGATATGAACACGTCCTCTGTTCAGGGCAGCAACACAGAGATTTAATATAATGCTTAACAAAACAATACTGTGCATAAGGAGCAATGGAATGTACAAACTATATGGTTTTTATTTTAATTTGCATTTGAAATCATTTCGAAAAATACCTTGTGCTGTGATTCTGGAACACAGAAAAAATTGTTGGGGGAAAACCATTAGTTTCATATTTAATATAAGCAGTCAGTGAGGAGTTGAGGATTCTCGGGCAGGGTTGGAGGCCAAGAGGTTTCTAAGAACAAACAACAATACATAAAACAATCTATAAAGTTATTCACACGTTTATAGATTGTTTTATGTATTGTTGTTTGTTCTTATGTAAACCGCCCTGAGTCCCCGGGGAGGGTGGCATATAAATAAACAAACAAACAAATAAGCTATGCTGTTAGCATGATTTAAAGCACGAGAGAATCTGCAGAGCTTTCCATCTTCACAGCTGTGCTCTTATCTTGGCTATGATATCTATGCCCAATGCGATAGGTGAACACCCATGGTTTTTGCAAGAGATAACCATCCTCTGGTGCAGAACTGTAAAAACAAATTGCTTTGTTTGCAGCAATGAATTACTCTTGAGGGCAGGGAAAGAGAGGATGAAAGCATTTAACGTTTCAGATGAATTGAGAATGGGAATGTAATCTTGCCTTAGCTGTTCCACTGGTATTTTGGGCAGAAAGACCCTGTGCTGGTGATCATAGTAAGCCAAGGAGTTTTCAGTTTAAATTGCAGAGAAAGAAACCCTCAATTTTATAGGCTAGCTGTGGCTAGGAACATTTATAGATGTGGGGTTTAGATTTTTCTCTGAGTTTTGTGGCTTTTGTTGCAGGCCTACCAGCCAAATACACTTAGACATGAAGGGGAAAAAACCCACAGTTTTTAGTTTGCTTTGCTGAGGAGAGTATTTTGATCACTGAAGATGATCATTACAGTCCACCATTGAGGCCCATATCCCTCGTCCATATTTCTAGGTTGTTTCAAAGAACTTCATAGCTTTTCAGTGTTGGAGATATTTGATATTCAAACCTAATGGGATGATGTCAGAATTAGGCTATTGTCTTCTCCCACTCCTTTCTTAAGACGGTGAGGCAGATTTGCAACAAGGAACAATGGATTCTTAACCTTATGGTACAGGTTGGCGTGCTTTCCAGTTTTTAAAGGGCTGAGTAATGGAAATAATGATCAGGTTGACCCCTTTGAATGAACAAAAACCTGCATTCTTTAGACTATCTGTAATGTAAATGTGAACCAAAGGACAAATGTCAGGCTTAATGCATCTTTAAATATTAGGATCCTGGTGGGCATGGGTGTTTGTCAGAACCAGCTTTACTTAATGTGGTTTTACAAACAACTGTGATTACCCCTCACCATACTGTTTTGTGCAGGTGCTGAAAGGCTGGCTTATTTTGATGGTTCTTGGGATGAGATTTTAAATATCTACCTACCTATCTAATTTTTATACCACCCATCCTGATAGACTGGCTCAGTGCTGTGTACAGTGTCATATATGCATATAAAATGACCAGAGAATTAAAATATTAAAATTCCATCAAAACAATTAAAGCAATAACAGCCTTCAGATTTAAAAATATCAGCGTCAGCCATCCAATGTCTTGAACCTCTTACCGTCTCACTCAACGGTAAGAGGTTCAAGACACTGGATGGCGGACGCTGATATTTTAAAATCTGGCTGTTATTGCTTTAATTGTTTTGATGGAATTTTGATATTTTAATTAAGTCAGACTTTGGTCTTGATCTCCTGCAGTTGATGGTAGGCAAGTGGATAGGTTCAGACCTGATGTTTTCTCTAAGGAAGCTGACCTTTGTAGGTTGGAGATCAGTTATAACTCTAGAGGAACTTCAGGCCCCACCTGGAAGTTGGCAACTCTAGATGCAAAATGCTACCCAGGGCAGTTTTTCCTCCATTGCCTCCTTGTTTCTTCAAAAGCCTTTAAGCTCCAGTGCAATAATGGGATGTCCTGTCAATCGGTTTATTTACTTCATTTATAGTCAGCCTTTCTCACTTAAACTCAAGGCAGATTTCAAAATGCTTTCAAAATGCTTAAATGTTTGCACCGTCTGCAAAATGACACCTTCTGCAAAAGGATGGACGCCTTTGGATCTCCTCAGGTAGGCTGTTCCATAAGGTCAGTGTGATTACTGGTTTATTCCTTGCAAAGAATCCTTCTCCAATCTGTTTATTCTTTAGTAGCATCTTTAAAATGTAGAAATTCAGTGTGTTGCGTTGTTGACACCTGGGTTCAAATCCCTACTTTGCTATGACCTTCACTGGGTGGCCTTGGACCAGTCACATTCCCTTGGCATAATCTAATGGTTTCCAAACTTTTCCAGGCTTTTCCAGGCCATCCTCCACTTTGTTCCCTAAACTCATCCTCTGTGCCCCATACCCTACCCTGTATTCTGCTCTGGTTCGGCCTCACTTGGAGTACTGTGTTCAGTTTTGGGCACCCCAGTTGAAGAGGGATGTTGACAAACTGGAGTGTGTCCAGAGGAGGGCAACAAAGGTGGGTGAGGGGTTTGGAGACCAAGACGTATGAAGAAAGGTTGGGGGAGCTTGGTCTGTTTAGCCTAGAGAGGAGGCGACTGAGAGGGGATCTGATAACGATCTTCACGTATTTAAAAGGGTGCCATATGGAATTGTACTCTCTTGCCCCAGAGGGACGGACCAGAACGAATGGGATGAAATTAATTCAAAAGAAATTCCATCTAAACATCCGGAAGAAGCGGTTTCTCAGTGGAACAGGCTTCCTCGGGAGGTGGTGGGTTCTCCATCTTTGGAAATTTTTAAACAGAGGCTGGATAGCCATCTGACAGAAAGGCCGATTCTGTGAAGGCTCAATGGGGTGGCAGGTTACAGTAGATGAGCGATAGGGATGTGAGTGTCCTGCATAGTGCAGGGGGTTGGACTAGATGACCCATGAGATCCCTTCCAACTATGATTCTATGATTCTACCCTATAAAAAGCATTATTCAAAATAGTAATTTGTATGACCCACTAAAGAAAGTATAAGAGGAATAAAATTGAAAAAGAATGACAAAATGATTGTACATTTATTCAGAATCCAATTAAAACTTTTTAGCTTAATTTATTCAATAAAGTTAATTAACTTGATGCAGTGGTGCCAGCTTTTCAAAGCCTGATAGAAATTTAGCAAGGATTTTAGACACCACATTTAATAACTACTTCCCTATTCAGTAAAACTTTAATGTGATGAATGGGCTTGATGAAGTGATAGCCGTTTCCCAATGCCTGTTTTAAATTAACTTAGCAGGAGTCTTAAATCACCACATTTAGTAATCTGGAGTTGATTTTTTTTTCTGGGAGAGAAGTTGGGTGGCCACAGTAAAACCACATTCTGCCAAATATGATGTTGGAAATGCAGCAAGGAGCTTCATAACCACTGTTCCCAGTGCAGGATAACATTGAGGAATTTCCTTCTGTAACCAGAACTCTTAGTACTGTTTCTTATACTTTGGTTTCAGCTCAGTGCCATTTTGTAGCTTAGCTAGTTCTTCCTCCACTGCCCAAACTTTCTCAGCATCTTAAAACGAATTTATCTCCCAATCTGGAATTGGAAGATCTTCGAATTGCTTAGATACATCTTCATGCAGCATATGCTAAGGGTCACAAAGAAACCCTTGGAGATCATCATTTTGCATCCCACCTTTCTCTTCTAGCTCAGACAGGCTTAGACATTGGTATAGTTCACTACAGCTAATATTGCGTTTGAATAGAGTTAACTTTGAAATAAATAAGAGTGACCTCATGTCCTTGCAACTGCAGATTCATTTCATTGAACTTTGCAAATGGTTCCGATACTTCAGTACTGTCATAGCTGATGTCTTTGGGTTCATCATCAGGCAAAGCATTTGTGTCTTCAAAAAGTTCCACAATAGTGTTAAAAAGGTTCCGAAACGATGTTTCTTTTGGTAGCCAATGAATCTTCATCGTTCTCAGCACAGAGCTGGAAGGAACAGTTGATTGCTAACTTTAAGTTTACTCACTGTCATAATAACAGCCAGATTTTGATGGTGAATGATGGTATAGACATTTGATGGTATAGACATTTGGCAATAAGCAATCTTTCATGGTAGCAACAAATAATTGATTGTGCTCCAAGCATTGCACAAGCAAGTGTGTTAGTAAGCAACATTGTCCTTGAAGAGCAGCTCAACAGCACAAGATATTGACTCGTAGTCTAGTATCTGTTCTTAGTTACTTTTTAGATAACAACTCTTGAGCCAAGTGTTCATCTTTTATAAAGCAGAAATAAGCGAGAAGCAAAGATTCATTGCCTGGCAAAGCAGAGTACTGTTTTTAGAATGGGCCAATGTATAAAAAACAAACAAGAGAGCCTGGAGACTAACAAACTAATTCTGAAGCCACCTCGTTAAGAGGCAGGCTAATTCTCCTAACTAAGCAGAAGAAGGACTCAAATCAACTCGAATTAATTGGCAAAAGCTCTTATTGTAATTGTTTTGGTTTTCGAAGATAAGATAAGCTGTGAATGGGAAAATCTCACGAGAACTCTGTGCCAGCACGAGAATCTCTGCCTTCAATACGTCACATGCCTGTGCCGGAACATTAGAGGATAAAACAGAGGACCTCTACTGGCCACTTGTAAAATTGTTTGGGGCCGGTTTTTTTTAAAGTCAAAATCATGTCTATGTTAAAAAGATTGGCTCATCTAATAGAGATACAAACCCAAGATTACAAAGTATTTTTAGATGGATTGATCAAAAATATCTCCAAGGAGATCCAAGATGGCAAGGAAGAAGTCTTCAATAGGAATGATGGATCAATAACAGTGACTGATGACAGCTTTAAACAAGGTGGAAAACCAACAGCAGAAGAGAAATCTGAAATTCATATCTTCAAGGAGATCCAAGATGCCAAGGAAGACGTCTTTAACAGGAATAATGGATCAATAACAGTGGCTGATGACAGCTCTAAACAAGGTGGAAAACCAACAGTAGAAGAGAAATCTGAAATTCTGGAGACGGAAAATGGGATGCCGGAGTTCTGCAGCCCAGATAAGGACACCCTTTTTAAAAAGACATACAGCCATCTCAAAGCAACAGTGTACAAAAATCAATCAAAAGAAATATGGATCTGCAGTGAAAGTAACCGATTTAAAGGATCTCTCTGGGGGGAAAATTGTATTGATACTGGAGTCCAGGAGGTGCAACGGCCTCAAGATTTATCGATGCATATTCTGCGGGAAAGAGTACAACTGCACTTTCTACGCCAAAGGCCAATGGGACAGAATATAATTTTACGGGAACGACAAGATGTAGCAAGCCTCGAGATGAGACCCCCTTAAGAAGACCGAAAGCTCATATTGTTTTATGTTTAATGTTATACTGTATTCTATATTTCCATTTTTATGAAAAAGGGGAAGCAGTGTCTCTTTCTCTCTTGTTTTTTTTTTTGTCTCTTTTCTTTTGTAGGCATATAGGTAATATAATCATTAGTGCTGAAAATGTAAAATGGGGTTCCCCCCCCTTATTTTTTCTTTCTTCTATTAGGGTATTGTCCTAGGACTAAAGCCTACACTGACTTGTAGAAAATGTTTAATGTTAAGCTTTCAACTTAAATCTGAAAATATATCTGTCAGGATGGTTCTTAGAATGGGTCAAGCATAAATTGTTTTGTAGATGTATCAGAACCAAGGATAAGGAGAAGCTATAGAAGACTGAAAGCTTATATTGTTCTATGTTTAATGTTAAGCATTTAATCTAAACCTGGAAATCTTATTATTCTCTGTATTAACAAACTAATTCAACAAAGAGAAAGATAGTACTCCAGCTTATTCCCTGTTGTGATAACTTAACATTTGTTGGGAGCTTTTTAAATATAGCAAGAGTTTTAAGTGATTTCCTCCATTAGGTGTCTGAATGTTTCAGCTTCCCTCCATCATAGAGCTGCCTCCTTTGGCTTTGACTCCCTTTCTTCCAATAGAAAGAGACTTCCTTCAGCAAAGAAAGACTTGCCCAACAGAGAAAGCCTTTCTCCAGCAGATAAATTTTCGGTAGGAGGAAGTCTTTCCCCCTTGAATGAAGACCTAGCTAAAAAGCGTCATAGGATCTTATCCCAGGAGTCCAGTGACTTATTCTATTGTGTGCATAGACTGACCTTTCTCAACCAAACCTCTGTAGTCCAGACCAGTGGTCCCCAGCTTTTTTATCACCGGGGACCGGTCAACGCTTGACAATTTTACTGAGGCCCGGCGGGGGGGGGGGGTAGTCTTTTGGACTGCCAGTTTAGTCAGTAGATGTGGCTCATATTTTGCCAGCGTTTCTTCAAGCATTGCTTATGAATTATTCTTTTAGATCTCTTGGCACGTCCTCATACTTACATTAGACAGCAATTCATGAGTAAGCATTTAGATTGCTTTATTAAAAGAGACTATTCAAGCCAGATTGTTGAAAACTAAGACATAACTGCTGGGTGGCTCTCAGGGCTTTGCTGACTCTGCCCATCCACCTTGATATATTTTTTTACCTAATAATTAACTTTTCAGTTACTTGTTCCTAGAAGAAAATGGAGAAATCAGAGAGGCATTTAACCACCTGACTCCCCTTTGTAGCTGTGTGCATTCTGAAATACATTTGATTTAGTCCCTAAGGCAAAATGCCTCTCTCCTTTTTAAATACATAGATGCCAGGGTTGTAGTTGTAAAAGGAAGTACTCTGTAATACATAGGAGAAATTAAGCAAGTATTTGTATTTGGGAGGTCATTGTGATATTCTTGTTACTTGGAATAGGAATAGTTGGTGAAGTTATCTAATTTCACACAGATGGAAGAGGAAAATCGTCCTGTTCCAAATCCAGAAAAAGTTAGGTATGCTTAAATTCTGTGGAAATCCATAGGACTTGCCTTAGCTAACTTTTCACACTGATTTCGAATTCACAGCCCTCTGGAGCTGTATTTCATTTAAAAAGATAACCGTGAGGTGCTAGGAGCCTGATTGTGCACCCCTCAATATCTCACCTAGATTGGTCCTAAGGCCTGTGTTGTCCATGTGTAGTATGCTAATAAATCAATTTTTATGTTGTGTTGATCCAACATTAAAAAAGGTTTACACATACAATTCAAAAGAGCTGAGTTAACTTTCCTTAATTCGTATTATTTAAATAACAATGACCACAATCTGCATGGACAACCTTTTCAATTTCTGCTGCTTATTGGTTCTGTGAAGCTGCATTAACTAGTAAACACATTTGAGAAACATCTGTACCATTTTTCTCCTTTGTTGATCACGCCGCAAGTTTCATCATAACCCTTGACCCATCAAAAAGTAGGAAGAGCCATTTGCTCTTGCATCTAGTCTGCATAGCAGAGTAAAACCACTTCCTTAGTTTTCAAATAAGTGTTTTATCAGAAGAATGCACATTACTTGTGTGCTTAGACAGCTTAGGAATCATGTTTGGTGAGAAGAGAAGCTTGTTTTGTCAGAATTTGGTGAACAGTTGGGTCTTACTGCAAGAGAATTTTCTAAAAATCTTTAAGAAGAAGAAGAGTTCGTTCTTATATGCCGCTTTTCTCTACCCAAAGGAGTCTCAAAGCGGCTTATGGTCGCCTTCCCTTTCCTCTCCCCACAACAGACACCCTGTGAGGTGGGTGAGGCTGAGAGAGCCCTGATATCACTGCTCGGTCAGAACAGCTTTATCAGTGCCATGGCAAGCCCAACGTCACCCAGCTGGCTACATGTGGGGGACTGGGGAATCAAACCCGACTTGCCAGATTAAGAATGCTGAAATATTCCTGGGTCAGGAACACCACCTCTCTAAATGTTATAGGTGTTCTGAACATTCCTGCCAACCTTAATGAAGGTGTAAGAATATGTACCTCAGTGCATACATGAATCATGTACGAGCAGAAGATCTATGCTCACTAGCCTTATGAGTTCTGTGTAAGCTGTGAAAGAGGGGTCACATGTACAAACTATATATATATATATATATATATGAGTGGGGACACTTCAAACAGGTGCATCCCAGTTATTTACATAATTTATATGGCTAGAGAGCCTCTTGTGGCGCAGAGTGGTAAGGCAGCAGACGTGCAGTCTGAAAGCTCTGCCCATGAAGCTGGGAGTTCAATCCCAGCAGCCGGCTCATGGTTGACTCAGCCTTCCATCTTTCCAAGGTCGGTAAAATGAGTACCCAGCTTGCTGGGGGGTAAACGGTAATGACCGGGGAAGGCACTGGCAAACCACCCTATATTGAGTCTGCCAAGAAAACGCTAGAGGGCGTCACCCCGAGGGTCAGACATGACCCGGTGCTTGCACAGGGGATACCTTTACCTTTTCCTTATATGGCTAGAATCTTTCAGCATATCTGCTGGACACATAGATGAGCATGATGTCTACTGTTGATAAGGAAATAAGTTTTTGTGGTCCAAGTGAGGTATAGTGGTTAGGAGGGGTGGACCGAATCTGGAGAACCGGGTTTGATTCCCCCTTCTCCATACCAAGCCTGCTGGGTGACCTTGGGCCACTCACAGTTCTATTTGAACTCTCTCAGCCCCACCTACGTCACTAAGTGCCTGTCGTGGGAAGAGGAAGGGAAGTAGGTTGCTTAAAGACTTCTTCAGGCAGAGAAAAGCTGTGATTAAAAGCTTTCAAAACTGCTTTAACATGGTGCTAATGAGGCCTCAAAATAATTTAAAAGCTACATTGTAATAGAGGACCAGGTCTTCCATCGCAAGCTTGTGTGAAAGCTGTGCCCCTTGATTCAGTATATCCTTTATGTCCTTTCTTAAAAGGATGGTAATGTGCCTGATCTAAGGCTTTCTTGGTAGTTCCTCTGGAACCAGTTTGAATTTCACCCTTCCTTATTGTCTTCCGTGGGACAATCTAGTTCAGGAGAACTCTGAGCTAGATTGGTTGATATTGGTTTTAGACTGGATGTTATATGCTGTAAAGTCTCTTCTGACTTAGGGCGACCCTATGAAGGGCTTCCAAAATGCCCTGTCATTAACAGCCTTGCTCAGGTCTTGCAGTCTGAGGATCTTGGTTTCCTTGATTGAGTCAATCTATCTCATGTTGGCTCTTCTTGCTTCTGCTCCTTTCAAATTCTCTTAGCGCTGTTGTCTTTTCCAGTTGTCTTTTCATGATGTGACCAAAGTGCCTTGTTTAATCAATGTAGCTTTTAGGAAGGGTTCAGACTTGTTTTGTCTGTCTTGGCAGTTCATGGTATCCTAAAAGTCTCCTCCAACACTGTGTTTCAAATGAATCACTTTTCTTTGTGTCATGTTTCTTCATAGCCATAAGGAATATTGCTGCATGAATTATCTTGGTCTTCAGTCGACATTCTCCTAAATCAAGGAGCTTTCCTAATTCCTTCATGGTTGCCTTTCCAAAGTCTCTGTGTCCCTCTGATTTGATGGTTGTTGTCTCCCTTTTGGTTGATGATTGAGCTAAGGAATAGAAAATCTTTAACCATTTCAATTTCTTCATTGTTAACCTTACAATTGCATAATACCTCCATATCATAACTTTTGTATTTCTGATGTTCAGCTATGATCCTAGTTTAGAATGTTTTTTTAAAAACTGTTTTTCAGCTGTATTTTTAATAATAATGTCTGCAGTCTGTGATAGTGTGGATCATTTCCAAGTAAATTTCCAAATAGAGAGACAGCTTGGTGTAGTGGTTAGGAGTACGGACTCCTAATCTGACAAGCTGGGTTTGATTCTGCACTCCCCCACATGCAACCAGCTGGGTGACCTTAGGCTCGCTACAGCACTGATAAAGCTGTTCTGACCGAGCAGTAATATCAGGGCTCTCTCAGCCTCATCTCCCTCACAGGGTGTCTGTTGTGGGGAGAGGAAAGGGAAGGCAATTGGAAGCCGCTTTGAGACTCCTTCGGGTAGAGAAAAGCGGCATATAAGAACCAGATCTTCTTCTAAATTGGAGATGACACTATTTTTGTGCTTGCAATTGTGGTCCGTGACATTTTCCATTTATATCTAATTGATCACATATTCGTCTTCTGGCATTGACAAAGAGTGCTTGCACTCGAAAGCTCACATCCTGAATAAATCTTTGTTGGTCTTAAAGGTGCTACTGTACTCTGATTTTATTGTGCTACTTCAGGCCAACATGGCTACCCATTTGAATCTATCCTTCTGGCATTGAGTTTACATTCAATAGGCATTCCTATTTTATTTTTTTCTCTTTTCAGTGGATTTGGTGGAAATAAAAGAAATCCGGCCTGGGAAAAACTCCAAGGATTTTGAACGGGGAAAAGCATCTCGGCAGAAAGATGAATTTTGCTTCACGGTATTCTACGGCACTCAGTTTGTTCTCAACACCTTAAGCTTAGCAGGTAGTGTGTTCTGTTTTACTTTCTCCCTTTTCTCTTGGCCCAAGATTACAAGCGACAGCTGCAAGCTGCCCTGTGCCCTGAACATATAGAGCCATTCACTGAATTTCTGTAAAAAGCAGCTGGATTATATTTATTTGTTTATACTTGCACTCCTAACAGTAGACACACCTAAACTGCCTTCCAGTTTAAAATTAAAACTAACAAGTCTCACATTTAAAAATAAAACACATAATCAGGATGTTAGCCAAGGGGGAAAAGCTGCAGCTCATAAACCTACGAAAAGCTGATCTTAAAACCCATCCAAGGAAAATTAATATCCAAAGGTCACTTCAAGGTGGAAGAAGGGAGAAGAAAAATCAAGACAAAGTTTCAAAAAGAAAGGTGCTTTCAATAGTAGCATTGTACTCAGTCTCTGATGTACTGTCTCTTAATTTTTCTTCAGATTGATAGAGGCTGCTTTTTCTTCTCTCAGATGTTGATCCATTTATCTCCTATACAGTGTCACTCTTTGCTTTAGCAGCCAAGAAAATATGGACTAGAGTTGCATTGAAAAAGGGCAATGTTTTCATTTGACTAATGCTTCTTGGTTAGATTGTTTTAATGCTAACTTCATAAATCATCTTCCCACTAACTTTAAAATATGCCTTCTTGTTGACTTTAAAATGCAATTTCTTTCAGTGTGTTGGTTTGGGATTGTAAAGGGTTATTGAAGAAATTAAAGCTACAGGTGAGGACTCCCTAAATTTAAGTTACTCCTTTTCTCATTGTGTTTAATTCTTGCAGCCGATTCAAAAAATGATGCTGACAAATGGCTGTGTGGTTTGAATATCCTGCTCGAAGAAGCTGTGAATGCTTCCACACTTGCAATCACAGAAAGGTATGCAGAAGATTTTTTTTCTGACAAAACATTTCAAGAGATTTGGAATTCATTGAGTTTCATGTGGATGAGGAAGCACACTGTACTATATAGAACAAAATTTGAATCCAGTGGCACCTTTGAGACCAACAAGGGTTTATTTAAGAAGTACACACTTCTTTGGATACAGCTTGGTGTAGCGATTAGGACCACGGACTTCTGATCTGGTATGCCGGGTTCGATTCTGCACTCCTCCACATGTAGCCAGCTGGGTGACCTTGGGCTTGCCACATCCCTGATAAAGCTGCTCTGACTGAGCAGTAATATCAGAGCTCTTTCAGCCTCACCTACTTCACAGGGTACCTGTTGTGGGGAGAGGAAAGGGAAGGTGATTGTAAGCCACTTTGAGACTCCTTCTGGTAGAGAAAAGCGGCATATAAGAACCAACGCTGCTTCTCTTTCTACATTGAAATGGAAGTTACTAGTCCATAGGTAAAGGTAGAAGGTGAGCAACAGATTAGCATATACCATAATGAAGATGTTTAACAGATACAAGGACCAAACAGGAATAAAAAGCTTAGTTTATGTGGCCAGTATTTTTTGGATTTAATTTTGGAAGAAAACTTAGTGAAACAAATAAATATATCAGAATTGGAGACTGATGTGTAAAAGTACCCTTTTTATTTATGGAATGCTGAGAGACCCAGTTGTTATGCTCCATCTATTTCCTCTCACACATGGAAGTAGCTAACAGCATCCTTTTCGTTAAAGTGGAGATGATCGGTTGTGCAGTGTTATGTCAGACCAGAGAATTATATTACGTTACATTTTACTGTTCATTACATTATAGTCACTTTTCCAATCTACTATTCCACATAAGGAATACAATAAAATAAAAGAGGATGTATAGCCTTTTTTTGGTGAGGATACAGGTGTAAGGACTGAATGAGATTAGCACTGTAGCAAGATAAGAAACCAATATTCCTGTTAAGTCCTGGAGGGATTATTATTCTGTTGTAATAACTTGTAATTCAGCAGTTCAGGGCATGGAATGAAAACGAGAATGTAAAGTAATTTGGAATGGTAGATTGGGATGTATTTCTCTGGTCTGGTCTGAGAAGAAAAAGTTTGGTATTTTAAATAGCTAGCTGGCTTTTTTGTCTTGAATGAGTACTGATTTATTATATTGATGTGGAGCTGTTTCTGCTTCTTTGTATCAGTGTGGGTTGAAACTGCTGTAGAAGTTTGGTCAGCTCTTCACATAATTTCTCATTGCTGTGTTTGTTCTTTAAAGCTGGCTGAGGAAGCAGATCTACTCTGTTGACCAGTCGAGAAGAAACAGGTACAGATATTGTCTTCTGTTCAATATTTGATTAGACATGTGTGGTCTGTCTTGGTTTTTTACTTTAATTGTGTTAGATATAGCCTAGGGAAAAAATGCTTCTGGAAATCCAGTCTGAGTAGGGATGTATTTTGCACTTGAACAAAAAACGTGGGTTGTATAGCGTTCAACCCTCGTGTGCAGTTTCACTGCAATATATATATAGTTACAATATTCACACTGTCTCTGGAATAAAGTCTATTGGTTCACTTACCAAATAACTTTTTAGTGCAACCCTGAACAGTGTCACACCATTCTAAGACCATTTGGCACCCTATAAGGGTATAACTCCTCTTAGGATTGCATTGTTTGAGTGGTATTGTGTTCCGGCAAGGATCCATTTTGCAAATTTCACTGTAGAATTCAAGGAAACAGGATGTTGCTGCTTATGAAAACTTTAGCCCCTACACCACAGAGCATTTTCATCTACTCTCCATATCAGCGTTTAATTCTCGTTGCTCTAGTTCAGTGCATATAATAGCAAGCATTTCCTCTAATTTATCTCTTTCCTAAGGAAGGCACAAAACACGGACTTGTTCTGGCAGAGGTTTTATTTCTTTTGCAGGAAATAACTCAACTCTGAAAATCCCTTGTTCTGGGCATCGGATTGCCTCCCTAGTTAGGAGAGGTTGAGTCAAGACTTTAAAAATGTAACTAATAAAATGATTTTAAAAAATAAATTTCAGGTTCTGGAGCAAGAGAATACACTTAACTGAGCTGGAGTTTGGGGAAAGGAAGAGCAAGGGGCCAATTTCAGTATGTTTTAGTTTATGGCCACACACGCCTCTGTGCTTACATGTGTATTTAGATAAGAAACATTGTACAAAGGAACAGTTGTGAAGTGTGGAGGATTTGTGCGACAGAAAAGCCTTTGCAGCTGCTATAAATTGTGCCCCATCTGACCATAATATTGGTTGTTGTGTTGTGTTTGTACCACAGAACAGCACAGCTGATATCACCCCAAGATACTCTTTCTTTCTTTCTTTCTTTCTTTCTTTCTTTCTTTCTTTCTTTCTTTCTTTCTTTCTTTCTTTCTTTCTTTCTTTCTTTCTTTCTTTCTTTCTTTCTTTCTTTCTTTCTTTCTTTCTTTCTTTCTTTCTTTCTTTCTTTCTTTCTTTCTTTCTTTCTTTCTTTCTTCCCTTCCCTTCCCTTCCCTTCCCTTCCCTTCCCTTCCCTTCCCTTCCCTTCCCTTCCCTTCCCTTCCCTTCCCTTCCCTTCCCTTCCCTTCCCTTCCCTTCCCTTCCCTTCCCTTCCCTTCCCTTCCCTTCCCTTCCCTTCCCTGTTCAGTCTCCCCAAATGTATATTAGAAAGCACTGAATTCATCTACCATTCGCCATGTCTGCCGATGAAGTACGATCCATGCTGCTTCATCACCTTGCCATAACAACTTTGCTGTTCTTCCTCCTCCTTATTCTCCTATTTTTCAGCATCAGCCTTAGGGAACTGAAGACTGTCCTTCCCTTAGTAAACTTCAAAGTGAGCAGCGTGAAGTTCTTGAAGGACAAGTTTGCAGTAAGTATGTGCTGACCATATCTTTAGCTCCAATTTACACCGGGGAATGGTAGAGGTCAGGAAGGCCTGGAGGATCATTGTCCATGGGGTCACGATGGGTCGGACATGACTTTGCACCTAACAACAATAACAACCAGCTCTGAAAGGTTTTTAATGTGTGGAAGCATTTAAAGATAGCAGTTGGATGACTAACTAGCATAAATTCATTCAGCCTACAGGGTAAGAGGATAAAATGGAGAAGGGCAGAATGCTGTTTTAAGCCACTTTGGGTCCTTATTGGGGAGTAAAGCGGGGTATAAAATATCTAAAGAAATATTTTCTTTTCTCAGGAACTGAAGACTGTGAAAGAAGAACTTAGTTTTGAGCAATTTCATTTGTTCTATAAGAAGATTATGTTTGAACAACAGAGAGTGGTAATTATGAAACTCTTATGCCACATTTTTGGGGGCAGGCGATGTCTTAAAGTGAGTGTTAGTTACTTTAAAATAATACAGCATTTTCCTGGAAGGCAAGTCTTCCACTCAGTGTTGCATGCAAACATGGTTCTTTAGTTCCTTCTTCGAAGAGTCAGAAGAATAAATATCCGTTATGAAATAACTGCATTGCTTTGAAGCCATACTGAGTGGGCTTGCCGAATAAGGAAGGGCTGGAATAAAAGTGGTTACTGTGAATTTGCCTTTCATCATACTTTCCTCTTACATGTTTTCTTTGTCGTTTCACTCTCAGATTCTTGATGAATTCAAAAAGGATTCCACTATGTTCCTTCTAGGGTGAGACATCTTAACATCTAATTTTATGTGTTTCAGGTTTTGATTTTTATTGGCCCGGAAACTTTTTGAAGTATGATCTTCTGGAATCCTGCTGTTTCACTACACTGATTAGTGAGGCAAGATTAGTGTGTGGTTGTGTCTTATGACATAAAACTCATAAGCAGTATCGTGGGTGTTCACCCAGTTGGCAAATGGAAAAATATCCCCTGGGCAGATTGAATTTACAAAGCTGAGTTCTTCTGAGCTAGCCAGTAGATGGCTGAAATATAATCTGGTACAGTGAGCAATTACATTAATACATATCCCCCCTCCTCCATATTTTCCTTTCGGAATAACTATAAAGCATATGAATTTTTTTATGGATTGCTTCACTGGTGTGGTTTTAACCAGGGGTAGTAACCTGTGGTCCTCCAGATGTTCATGGACTACGGTTCCCATGAGCCCCTGCCAGCAAATGCTGGCAGGGGCTCATGGGAATTGTAGTCCATTGACATCTGGAGGACCACAGGTTGACTACCCCTGGTTTTAACAGTATTCTCCTTTCTGTTGTAGAAACACAGATCGTCCCGATGCTTCGGCAGTACATTTGCATGACTTCCAGAGATTTTTGCTACATGAGCAGCAGGTATGATGACTCTAGAGGTTTTATTCATCGCTGCTCTCTGTATCTACAATACAGCAATAGGCACAGTGTCAGTAAGTTTGCCTGAGAAATGTTGTGTATTACATACGAAGCATAGTTTGAAGTTCAGACCCGATAAATTCATAGCTAGATCCAAAATCAATCAGATCAACTTCTTGTATCAGTCTGGTTTGTATATTGAAAATCTTCTGTGGTCTTATTAGTCTTCTTGGTTCGGGGCAGATTATTTATTCATGTCCATCATTTGTTGCCCATATTTCTTGTTAAGATTCAAGTATTACAATATATATATATAGTGAAACTAGTGTCTTCTGATAATTGGTTTCGTTTTTTGTTTCATTTTAAAAATTTTGTTTGTTTATTTATTTGACTTGTATCCTGCCACCCGCGGCAAGGTGTCTTGTGGCGGGTTACAAAATAAGCCCACATAAAAGCGATCCCTGTTTAAAAACCCATTAAAAACCATCAACATACAGTTTACAAAACATGGCAGTAACGGACACCCTCGTTCCCAACTGGTGCAGCTACTCACGGTGCCAGGGGGATACTTAAGCCAACTACACCAGCCAATGATCTAAAAAACATGGTAGCAGCGTATTCCTGGGGGGCCGTCCGATCTTCCATTGAATCCATTAAAGCATCATTAGGGTGGTTCTGGACAGTCATGTAGAATATACAGAGAAAATATATACAGTGGATTTTAAACAGGATTGCCCTGTTGATTGCGTGAGCTGCTTTTCAATAGAAATGAGTGGGTCCCTTCCTCTGGATGACCACGAAAGCTTTCAAAATACATTCTTGAATGCAGGCCTACTTCAGTCCCATTTGCTCATGAAGTTATACAAAGTTATGGTCTGTTTTTTTAATTTTAAGTTGCTAATGAATCTATAGAATTACGAGAATATGCCATGAAATCTTGGGGAAAGCAAACTTATGGGAGGCTTGTAAAACTTTGTAATGTTTTATTGCCTTTGGAAACAAAGAAAAATTAAAATGCTTTCTGTTACTATTTTTGGGAATATTTTAGGAATCTTGGGCCCAGGATCTGAATAAAGTAAGAGAACGGATGTCTAAATTTATAGATGACACTATGAGAGAAACGAATGAACCTTTCCTTTATGTCGATGAGGTAAGATAAGACGGCTTTTGTAACTGCTTAGATTTGGGGGGGGGGGGCGTGTTATTACTTCAATGTTGAAAGTCAGCATTTTTTAAAAAACCAAAATGTATTTACGTATCTCTCTTTGAATTTCAGTTTCTTACGTACCTTTTTTCAAAAGAGAATAGCATCTGGGATGAAAAGTATGATGAGATAGATCCCCAAGATATGAATAACCCTTTGTCTCACTACTGGATTTCTTCTTCACATAACACGTAAGTTGCTAGAGATCTGTCTCCCCAATCTTTTAAAAAATTTTCTTAGAGTTCTTCCTTCTAATGCAGGAAGGAAATTAGAAGTTCTTCCTTCTTATGCGAGCACTGGCAGGGGCTCCTGGGAATTGTAGTCCATGGACATCTGGAGGGCCGCAATTTGGCTACCCCTATTCTAACGCTTTGCTTTGTGGTGTAGATACCTCACGGGAGACCAACTTCGTAGTGAATCTTCACCAGAAGCCTACATCAGGTGCCTTCGAATGGGCTGCCGGTGTATTGAGTGTGAGTTCCCTGTTCATGCATGTTCAAATATGGGCATATCTGTACTAGGGTTGGGAGAAGAAATGAAACCACTTACACAATGTCATTGGAGAGCATCACATGGGCTGTTGGGTGTGTTCAGATGCAACTGTTTCCATTCCTTCAGACATGGTTTGGACAGTGGGTGCAAAATGTGTTCTGGTGCCTTCCAGCTTAGTGTAGTGGTGAGCTCTGATCTGGAGAGCAGGATTTGATCCCACACTCCTCCACATGCAGCCAGCTTGGGTGACCTTGATCTAGGCACAGTCCTGTTAGAACTGTTCTCACAGAGCAGTTCTAGCAAAGCTCTCTTAGTCCCACCTATGTCACAGGGTGTCTGTGGTGAGGAGAGGTGATTGTAAGCCGCTCTGAGACTCCTTCAGGTAGTGAAAAGCGGGATATAAAAACCAGCTCCTCCTTTTCCTTTTCTTGTTTTATCATTATGAGTAAACTATGGGGAAGCAACTCTGAGCACACGAAGAAGGTGGACATAAAAGTCCTGAGTGGTCATGGTGGCTTTTTTCCTGGTATACCAGGAAAGTTTCTGTGATGTTCCTCATTTTGCCTATAGAAAAATTGCTCTCCCCCCCTTTCTAAAATGATTTCCAAAGTACTACCCCCACAAATACCTGACCTTTTTTTAGCACAGTGTATTGTGCTACATACAAGCAGAAGATAAACATTGATAGTAAGCCTTATACTGTTTATTTTCTTACGGCGACCTTGTATACTTTTCAGGGCAAAGACCCTGTATGGTGTTCAGAGGTAGTTTTCCATTGCCTACCTCTGCATGACAACCTGGGAGTTCCTTGACTAAGAAATTCCCTACTTAGTTCTGATGAGATTGGCCTAGCCTGGGCTTCTGCTGCTTTTAGCTCAAGCAGTCCTGGAATGATTGGAAATGATATATTGTGACTTAAATATTACATTTCTCTTTCCTCCATCGCCTACACTAGTGGACTGCTGGGACGGTCCTGATGGGAAGCCGATAATTTATCACGGGTGGACACGGACAACGAAAATTAAGTTCGATGATGTTGTGCAGGCGATCAAGGAGCATGCCTTTGTAACAACTGAGTAGGTATTCAGTATATTTTTAATGGGGAGAGTTTCCCTGTGAATAAAACAGGAAGTATGGTTTTCTGCTATAAGGACAATAGTATAGATGAGCAGGTTTTAAAAATATATAAAAATTTAACTCCCACCCATTCGGGAAACCCTTCCAGGGCTGTCAAGAAACCCCAGGGTTTTCTGAAACCCTGGTTAAGGAAGCCTGATCTAAATGGTGCTCTTATACATATACCCCCCTTTACTAGCCTGGGAAAAGAAAATTGCAACCTTCCTTCTCCCCTCTGTTTTCCTTTGTCTAAGGTTCCCTGTGATTTTGTCAATTGAGGAGCATTGCAGCGTAGAGCAGCAGCGCTACATGTCCAAAGTGTTCAAGGATGTGTTTGGGGACCAGCTTCTCACCAAGCCCATCGAAGCGAGTGCCGATCAGCTGCCGTCCCCAACTCAGCTGAAAGAGAAGTTCATCATCAAGGTACGTTCAGCATTCCATGAGACATGGGTTCCTTTCCTATGCCTTTTCCTTCTCCTGTTGAGTCAAGTTGGTAACATTTTACAGTAACATTTTACGGTAACATTTTACAGTTCTGTCTGGATGCCATAGTACTCAGTAAGGAGTAGGGTTGAGCGCTTTGGTGCGATTCAGCCACCTCGGCAATCACTGAAGCCTGAGGCAGCCGGTGCCGTGGAGAGGAGGGGGCGAGGGCAGTGTGCCAGCTGGCAACCACATTCAGGCTGGCGACCTCTTGTGCCCGTGTGCGGCCACCGGCTGGCTGGCTTGCTGCCCCTACCCCTACGTGCTGCGGCACTGACCTCCTACGCGCCACCTCTGGCTTTGGTGATTGCCAAGGCAGCTGAACCAAGCTGAAGCACCCTAGTAAGGAGCCTAGGAAGTGCATGGACAGGCATTTCCACCTCCCAACCCAGGGCTTGTTAGGAGGCGCCAGATTCCTAGAAAGCACTGCCCACTCTGGTTCTTTCTTTCTTTCTTTCTTTCTTTCTTTCTTTCTTTCTTTCTTTCTTTCTTTCTTTCTTTCTTTCTTTCTTTCTTTCTTTCTTTCTTTCTTTCTTTCTTTCTTTCTTTCTTTCTTTCTTTCTTTCTTTCTTTCTTTCTTTCTTTCTTTCTTTCTTTCTTTCTTTCTTTCTTTCTTTCTTTCTTTCTTTGGGGATCTGGTTGTTTATCTCCCTGTGTTCTGCCTTCCTCACTCAAGCACAAGGCGGATTGTAATTACAACAGTATAGTAGGTGCAATTGGCACAACTAGAGAGCATCTCACAAAAACACTCTGTTTTTGTGGAAAGCGGGCTTGCAAGACTGGAACAGTGCCATGAAACGTTTTATTGCATGCAGTGAACCATGTAATAAAGCTGAATAACAGAAAGTCGCAATAAATAGGAAGACTACCTTAAATTCAGCAGACATTAATTACATCCGTGTTCCTTTTATAAGACAGACCACCTGAACATTTAATACCACCACAGCGAACTACGCTCTTGCTTTCCTGTGTGCAAATAACATTCTTTGTATAGGTCCCCTGGGTTTTAAACTGGAGAGCTTATAACTCAGTGATAGTGCACATGTGTATTTGATGTGTTGAAGGTAATAGATTCAGTCCCAGCTTCAGTCTCTGGTTCGTAGGAAAAAACCTCTGCCAGGTTCCTGGAGGAGAACCAGTAAGGACAAAACTAGACTATACTGCATCTCCTAGTCTACTACAAGGACGTGAACCCAGTTTACTGTGTTTTTTAAAACTCCCTGGTAGTCTATGAGGGCCCATTCCCTTTGGGGACTGTGTTTCAGAGGGATGAGGGTCTCCTGTCCCTTCCCGTGCTTGTGTTTGATATCTGAAATTGTGACCGCTTTAGCTGTATTTGGGGAAGACACGAACCCCTCATTCCCTTAAAGAACGGCCCCGGCAGGATTGTGCCCTTGCGAGGTTTTGAAAAAAGTTTGAAAAGTTTATTTTTAAAGCCTTTAAATGGACCCTGCGGCAGCCTAGGGAACCCAGTTTTGCCCTAAGACTACAGAATGTCCTGTCTTAATGCAGGACAGCCTCATATAAATGCATGATACTGACTGTCTTCATGTTAGTAATAGAATGTGTGAGATGTTTGAAGAACAGGAGGGTCCTTGACCGTTCTGTGCACCGGTAGGGAGCAGTCAGGACTGTGACACCCATTTTAAGCATCTTCCTGTTCTGTGTGACTCTGTGTTTAGTATCTACCGTTGTCTCCATGCAGATGTAATGCTGCTACTTAAAACTTTAGGAAATGCAGAAAATTTCATTTGGCCATGGCAGCAAGGTGAACATCTGTTAGGAGGAACATTTTATACTGCTACTGTGAACAGTTCTTCTGTGTTAAATGGTTCCAGTCCAAACAGCCGGTGTGCTTATTGACAGGAACGCAGGGTGGAACAAATCCTGGAAACGCCAGGGTGTTTCTCTGGAAGGCATGAAAGAAACACTGCTAACACTGCTTCTTAAATTGACCCATTGAGGTGTGAACTGCTTTGCTGTAACAAACAAGAGTCTCTGTGTAGGGAAGCCTGGAAGTTGAGCACAGCAGTCGTAGTGAACATAGAGTGCCTTGACTCTTAAGGTCATGGTGGCTGCACATGGTGCAGACAGAAACACAAATAATGATCATAGTTTTCAGCCAGATGACTTGATTAATCAGATAATGTGACATTCGCATAGTGCAGGGGTAGTAAAACTGTGGCCCTCCAGATGTCCATGGACTACAATTCCCATGAGCCCCTGCCAGCATTCGCTGGCAGGGGCTCATGGGAGTTGTAGTCCATGGACATCTGGAGGGCTGCAGTTTGACTACCCCTGGCATAGTGTATGCATTGGGAGGAATAAGTTCTGCGGGTAAGAATGAAGTTTATTAATTAGCAAACAGAAGAGCTCCATTTCACAGGCCCTGTGGAACTGCTGTGCATAATAGTATAATCTTCTGTTGAATCCTCCCCCACCCCCTGCTTAGCCTTTTCCCCTACCAAACGAGAAAGCCTTAAATGAAGTTCCTTGATCTATTTTGGTTGCTATTCTTGCTCGTTTCCCCCAGCTGTAGGATATCATTTTTTGTAAGGAGTGAAGAAGAACTGTATGTAGTATTTCAAATGTGGCTATGCTGCTATGAGAAGCAGTCTGGTAAACAAAACCTCTGTTTCAAGACATGGCTATAATTCTGACAAAGGGGGAATTCTACTGGTATTATTTCCAAAGAAGCATACAGACCCCCTTGTCCTGTAACTCAGGGGTAGTCAACCTGTGGTCCTCCAGATGTTCAGGGACTACAATTCCCTTGAGCTCCTACCAGCAAACGCTGGCAGGGGCTCATGCGAATTGTAGTCCATTAGCATCTGGAGGACCACAGGTTGACTACCACTGCTGTAACTGAAAGTCAAGTTAACCTTCTATACCTTTTGTGATTCATGATTACTTTCACTATTGAGTGAGGAAACTGACAGGGGTGTGATCCAGACTAAACAGGCAATTCTGTTGATCTTCCCTTCCTGCTGCAAACCCTTTCTTGTCATTCCTCAGGGTCCCCTGTCTCCCAGAAGCACCCTTTCATGGAGTTCACCGGACTGTACTGGGAGGAGGGAGGCAGAGAATTTCCAGTCTGCCATTGGGCAATTTAGCCTGGGTCCATTCCTCAGTGAAGAGAGGGTTGAAAAATCTTCTGTCTTGCTGTTGTTGTTTTTAATGACGGTGTTGTCGTTTTGTGTTCTGACTAGCATAAAAAACTGGGACCCAAGGGTGATGTCGATGTGAACACAGACGACAAGAAAGAGGAGAAAAAGCAACAAGGAGAACTCTATATGTGGGACACCATAGACCAAGTAAGCAGTTTTTGACGTCTGCTCTCTGGCACAAAGCCAGGTCTGTTGCTGACCTAACCGTGGTTGGTGGTTTGCGCTTTTTTTGGTACTCTCTCACTGGAATGCTTTCTTCAAAGTTTTGACTGTCAGATCGAAGCATGGAGAAAAAAAGTTATAACTCCCATATCATGACAACTTAATTGGCTAAAGTGTTGTTTCCTGACTGATTTAGAATGCTAATGTTGAGCTTCAGCTTGCATTCAACTCTCAGGCTAAACTGAAATTTGCCAAGATGGTCACTGTTTGTTTCTTGTACTTGCTTGCTCCCGTCTCTTTCCCTTTCCCTGCTCACTAAGGATTCCTGCTGAGAAACAAAACGTATTGGCAACTGTGATTTTGGTGTCCTGTTTTCTGTCTACACTATGCTGTGTTTTGGGTTTTAGTATTGTTTTGATGGTTAGTAGTTTTGGAGGCAGAACGTAAGTATTTTGACCCAAGTTCTTAAAATCCAGTATGATAGAGATGAATGAATTTCTTCTGAAGTGGGTAGAGGTGCTAGGAGGATGTCATTACCATGTTCCCTTTTTCTGGTTGTGATTTTTATCCTCTACTTTCTCCTGTCATTTTGCATTCTAGAAATGGAACCGTCATTATTGTGCCATAGCCACCGAAAAGCTTTCATTCAGTGACGCTTTAGAACAGAACGCTGAAGAAGAAGCATCAAAGGTAGGACAGCGTCAACAGATGTCTGACTTTTTTGTGTGTTTTTGTTTGTGTTTCCCTTCTACTAAAGAAGTGGAAATCTGTCTTAGTTCTTTAACAAGAATTGAATAAACTCCACTTGAATCAAGTTTTGTTTCCAGGCTTTCTTCAAAGCTGCATAATCTCATGTTATTTCACTGATGATTCTTTAGAACAGTTGAAGAAAAGCTTAGGAAAAAATGTTAAAATTAGTTCACAAGAACTTGGGTCAGCTTTAATCCTGGCAACATACATATGGAGGAGAAAAACAATTCCTCTAATTACGGCCAGGCTTAGCTATGACCATATATTTTTGGTCCTGGGTGCTGCACACTGGCACTTAATGTGCCAGTATGTTGGTTAAAAGATGAACGTATTGAAGTTCTCCCAATTTAAAGGGATAAATTACACTTCTTGTTGCGTACTTGGATATATGACCCTTCTGATAGCTAAAGCCAAGTGCCTTTGGGATGTTCAAAAGAAGTGATAAGGAAGTACGGGCGAGATGTGACCTTGGAGAGAGATCTCCCCTGGAAGAAGAAGAAGAAGAGTTGGTTCTTATATGCCGCTTTTCCCTACCCGAAGGAGGCTCAAAGCAGCTTACAGTCGCCTTCCCATTCCTTTCCCCACAACAGACACCCTGTGGGGTGGGTGAGGCTGAGAGAGCCCTGATATCACTGCCTGGTCAGAACAGTTTTATCAGTGCCGTGGTGAGCCCAAGGTCACCCAGCTGGCTGCATGTGGGGGAGCGCAGAATCGAACCCGGCATGCCAGATTAGAAGTCCGCACTCCTAACCACTACACCGAACTGGCTCTCCTCTCCTGGGAGATGATGCCTGTTCTGTGCCTCCCCTGCTCCATGGTTTGCTAAAATGGGCAAAACTGACTGCCTGGGTGGCCATCATATGGACCGTCAGCAGATCTGTGACTAGAGTTTCATGTAGTATATTTCAAGCGCCAAGCAGCAGCTCCCCACAGCCTTTGTAGGTCAGGAATACAGCAGGAGGAGAAGGATTAAACCCCTGTTCCTCATGCTGTGTGGTCCTGATCCAAATTAGACCTCTGTGCTCCATGGAATTGAGTTCCAAGCACAGAATTCCAGGTGCACGTCTAATCCACTCTTTCTGAGATGGCAACTTGTCCACCATGTAGACATCGTAATTTGTGAATTTATTTATTTAGAATCATAGAGTTGGAAGGGACCTCCTGGTTTATTACACTTAATAGTCCGCCTTCCTCCTTGGTGGGACTTCAAGGCAGATTACATAATAACCAATAAAGTCCCCAATCCTTAAAACCATACACCTCCAGAGGGCAGAAAGAAAAAACATCCACCCCCTCCACAACCATCCACAAAGGGTTCAGTCGATGATATAGCGAAGCCTGGGGTGGGGCCCAGTGCTCTTAAACAACCTTGCCTCAACCTGGCAGAAGAGCTCCGTTTTACAGGCCCTGTGGAGCTCTGACAGCTCCGTCAGGGCCCTCAGCTCTCCTGGAAGCTCATTTCACCAGATTGGGGCCAGGACCAAAGAGGCCGGGAATCACTGATTTATACCCGCAGAGCGAAGAGCCTTGTGGGGGCGTAATCAGATAAGCCATCCCTCCGATAGGCAGTAGATAGGCAGACAATCTATGATTGTCAGTAGTTTTGAGATTTGAATCAGGGATGACTTGGTTACCATTTCAGTCTTTTAGCTGGCTACCCTAAAAATTGAAACCCTTTTGCGTTTTATTCTGGCAGATGTCACAAAGTAAAATTATACATTGGGGATGTTCACTGGTGTTTTGCCTTTTCCCCTCTTTAGTGGGAAGCAGGAATGTAAACGCAGTAAATAAATGCTACAGGGTTGTCCTAATCTTTTAGCATTTTTTTTTAAATCGAAAAGATAAATGCTGGAGGCATAATGGGACTTGACTCGGAACATTTTCTTTTTCCTTCCGTGGTCTAGGAGGTGACACGTACAGAGCTCCACTGCCATGAGAAGTGGTTTCATGGGAAAATGAAGGACAGCAGAATCACCGCGGAGAAGCTTTTGCAAGAATATTGTGCCGAAATGGGTGGCAAGGACGGAACTTTCTTAGTTCGGGAGAGCGAAACTTTAGTGAATAAGTACACTCTGTCATTCTGGTAATAAACGGATGGGTTTTTATTTTTTACTATAGGATAGAATGTTTTTTGTTCTTCTGTAGGAGCTACATTTTGATGCACACAGCAGCATGAAGAATTGAGTACTGAGGAAAGCTATCTTTGGGGGCCTCACTGCAGATGCTGTTTTTCTGCCCCTAAGCCATTCCCTTCTGCTTTAATCAAGCTGATTTATTTTAGCATCGTACCTTTGCATCCTGACTCCCTTCCACCTTTCAAGTGGGGTATAAGGGCGCAGGGCTCTCCATTCCAACTCGTATCTGACAAAGGAAGCTTTGGCTCTGGAAAGCTTAGACTTCTGGGTTTGTAAAGTGCCACTGGACTGGAATCTAGCTGTTCTACTGCAGACCAACATGACTCTCCACCCCCCAGCAATATTCTGTGAAATTAACCAATATAAAAAATTACTGTAATAGTAAAAATGGTCTAAACTGTGATAGAATCCTGTGTAGCTAGGTCTGGCTTAATACCATTTACAGTACCTCCAAACTGTGCTTTAATCTTTCCCACCATTGTTCTGGTGCAGTATTAGCACAGCACTCTTGGGCAAGTGGAAAAAGAATGTCCCCATTTGGGCTGGTGTGGCTTGTTTTTGAACTTTGTTCTCTGTTTCCTGAGTTTGTTCTCAAGCACGGCCTATTTTGCTTTGATCATTGTAGGTTTCTTGAGGGAGACCTTTTAAGTTGGGAAAATGCATCTTCTTTGTGCTTTGTTCAACACTCATTTAACACACAGGCCAGCGCAGATGTAGCATTTCTGATCCACCTAACCATGTTTTGATCAAGAGCATAATGTGGTTTTCTGATCCCTCCCCAGCCAATTTGCCATATGAATTAAGTCAAAGAAACTTCTGTCTTACAGAATTAACTTTATATTCCCACTGTCATGATGGTAGTTCTTAGTCTGAGGAAGAGTGCTTGCACTCGAAAGCTCACGCCTTGAATAAATCTTTGTGGGCCTTAAAGGTGCCACTGGACTCTGATTTTGTTTTGTTGTTCTGTCTTAGCTGTTTGCAACATATTACAACTGTGTTTATGTTAATTCCACTGGCTACCTGTTCGCTTCCTGGCTCAATTCAAGGTGTTGGACATTACCTTTGAAGCCCTTCATGCCCCAGGGCTCTTGTTCAACCCCATCTTCTGGTAGATTCCCATGTATCAGCTGTTTGCCAGGCATTATGCTCACTATGGTGGATGGTCTGCCTGGGAAAAGTCCAGTTGCAGGCTTTATCTGTGATAGGGCCAGTCCTTTGAAAGAGTTTACCAGGATGGGAGAGGTGGGGCTCCTTCACTTTCTGCTTTCAGGAAGGCTTTCCAGAGGGCCTGTAAAGTGGAGCTGTTCCACTGGGCCCGTGGTTGAGGCCAGAAGAATAACATCTGGGCCTGCCTGCTAAAATGCCACCCATAGTTAGACAACACCAAGCTTTGTGCAACCTCCATAGGGACAAATTTTTAAAGATGATAAGGCTGTTCTGACTGAGCAGAAATATCAGGGCCCTCTCAGTCTCACCCACCTCACAGGGTGTCTGTTGTGGGGAGAGGAAAGGGAAGGTGAATGTAAGCCGCTTTCAGACTCCTTCGGGTAGGGAAAAGCGGCATATAAGAACCGACTCTTCTTCTTCTTAAACTGTGTTGTCAACTGCCCTGCTTTAAACTTTGTTGTAAACCACCCTGAGATGGCAGTGCTGATATGGGCAGTCTATATATATTTAATAATAATTAAATAAACTGCCCTGAGCCCACCAGGAAGGGGAAGAATATAAATATATTATTAATTATTATTATTTCAAGGAGTTTTTGGTGGTGGATAAATTAGTTTTGCAAATCTAGCTTTGAGGCTTTATTTTTTTTCCCAACCTCTTGCATTGTTTTCTGGTGAAGCTTATTTTTTTAATGTATCTTGTCGGCCATAATTCTAGTTCTGATATCCTATGACCTAGATTTCACCATGTCCCCAGTCGTGTTTTGCCTATCAAGTCGAAAAATACCAGCTTCCTGCCATCTCCCCCGCCTTCCCCAGCATCGTAGTTTGTTGCACTGTAACAGAACGAACCAAGAAAAGGAACTTGTGGGCAACTCTGTGGATGTGATTTAGAAAGCTAACATGTATGTTCTTTTCCACGGTCCCCTCTGCTAGGAGATCGGGCAGAGTCCAGCACTGCCGCATCCGTTCCTCGACCGACGGAGATACTGTCAAATATTACCTGACTGACAACCTCACCTTTGATAGCATCTACGATCTCATCCAGCATTACAGGGAAGCACATTTGCGATGTGCTGAGTTTGAATTACGTCTGACCGATGCTGTCCCCAATCCTAAACCTCATGAGTCAAAGCCGTACGTACAGCCAAAAGGAAATTCTAGGGTGGGGTTAAAGGCTATTTTTGATGCGGAGGTTTACTTTTGGTCACAGCTATTTTGATCTATGGGGAAATTTGAGTTTGGGAAGAAGGGAAAAAACAACAACCCAGCAACGTGACCTAACTAAAAAATATAGCTGTTTGGTGTGGGTTTATGGATGTACGGAGAGTGGAATTTGGCAGCTTTTGGGAAACCGAATGCCTGCAGTCCAACATACAAAAAAAAGAGATTTTAGTGCTTGACTTTGAGTCCTTTCTTTACTGTTTGCTTTTAAACTTCAGCCAGAAAGCAGGACCTCTCAACACACCCAGGCCTGACCTGGCAAGCCGTGGGGGGCAGGGACCAGAAGAACAGGGACATGAGAAAAGAGAAAAGGAGATTTTTCAAGTTTTGTCGTGCTAGCAGGTGAAGAAGAATCAGGTTACAACTTGCTGCAGGCTATTATCTGAAAGGTCTACCTTTCACCTTTTAAAAATTACGCAACATCTGCCCTGATGAGAAGTTCTGGTGAACTCAAAAGCTAGTGGGCCACTGTGTATTACTGGTAAAGTTGCCAACCTCCAGGCGGTGGCTGGAGATCTCCTACTATTATATTTGATCTCCAGGTTACAGAGCACCTGGAGAAACACACACAAAAAAACGTTATTAGCTATTGTCTAATGCACACATTTATCATCTGATAAATTTCTAATTCTTCCACCACAACTGTTTTGCCTTTTTATTTGATAGATGGTACTACAGTAACTTGAGCCGAGGGGAAGCCGAAGATATGCTGATGCGAATTCCTCGGGACGGAGCCTTTTTGATAAGGAAGAGAGAAGAACCCAATTCATATGCCATGACTTTCAGGTGAGAAATTCCCTTTGTCAATGTAGCAGTGACACAACATATCAATCATGAGGATTCTAAGAGATGAGATGGAGAGAGAGAACATTAAAAAACAGCTTGTAATCTGTAAACCTCCATGTACTTTTGGGGACTTCCACCTGTTCTGCCTTCCCTCTGTCTGAGACTGTCTCAAGCATGTGAACTCCTTCCCTTAGTGCAGTGGTCCCCAACCTTTTTATCACCAGGGACCACTCAACGCCAGGGACCACTCACCGGGGACCACTCAACACCTTTTACTGAGGCCCGGTGGGGGGGGGGTAGTTCACTCCTCTACTCTCAACCACTGCCCTAACGCTCTCTGATCGCTATGGTAATGTTTAAACATTCCTTCAAAATAAGATACCGACACGCCACAACAATGAACATAAGGAACATTTTATTTTCATGGAAATTTTAACTCAATGACACCCGAAGTGTGTTGTAAAGGGCCGGGGGGGATGAAGTAAAGAGCCGGGGGGGGGGAGAGAAGGCGTCCTTCGGGGCCCACCTCCAATTAGTTGAGGGACCACATGTGGTCCGCGGCCCACAGGTTGGGGATCGCTACCTTAGTGTTCACTCAGGTGCCTTCTTTAGCCTCCTCTGCACAATTGCTGGCTGCTGTAATAAGGTAAATTCCATCTCCTGAACGATAAACCGTAGCCCCCTGACTGTTTGGGGACTACAGCTGTAGCAAGGCACTTGGAATGTCTGCAGGTTGATAATCCTGATCCTTTGACGTTATCAAAGGGCAGTGTCAGTCCATTAATAGATGCCTGCTCATTCCACAGAGCCGAGGGGAAAGTAAAGCACTGCCGAATCATGCAGGAAGGCCGCCTCTTCGTCCTGGGCACATCTGCCTACTTTGAAAGTTTGGTAGAACTGGTGAACTACTACGAAAAGCACCCGTTGTATAGGAAAATGAAATTGCGCTACCCTGTGACGGAGGAGTTGTTGGAGCGCTACAGCATGGTGAGTGCCCCCTTTTAAAACCATTATAAATGTAAAAGGCTTGGACCTCTTTGAGGGATTCAGTTTGCTTTTCCAAGAGGTATACTAAAATGGGAATTCATAGTTCTGCCTGTTTGTAAGTGAACTCAGTTGTGCCACAACTCAGTGGCTGGGTGTCTGCTTGGTGTGCAGAAGGTCCCAGGTTCAAACCCCACTATCTCCAGTTCAGGGACCTGGCAGTAGGTGTTGTAATGTAAAGGACCTCTTTTTAAAGATTTTGGAGAGCTGCTGCCAATCTGAAGAAATAATACTGACCTTGATGGACCAAGGATCTGATTGATTGTAAGGCAGCTTCCTGTGTGTGCTCTTGAAAAACGATTTCACCATTCTCCTTAACTTTTTACTGTGGAGCAGACAGTGCCATAGGTGATTTAAATTCTTCATCAGATTTGTGCAGTGATTGACAAGAAAAGGATTATGATTATTCCTTTCGGTTCTTCTGGAACAAATTACCGAAGTTGTCAGTAACTTTGAAACCTTCACTTTTGGTTAGGAAAATTAAGTACAAAACAGAAAGTTCTGCCCAAATACTTTGGGTTGGGCAAATTTCTACCAACACATTTTTTTTGGGGGGCGGGGGTGATATGATACTTTTATGCAAACCAAAACCTCTATGTGACTCCCCCCTCTCCACCGCGGTGGAATTCAAATATTTTCTTCTTTTTCTATCTTAGGAAAAAGATCCCAGTTCATTATATGATGTCAAGATGTATGTGGAGCCCACTGAAATAACGCCTTCTGTGGTATGATTACTCTCAAATTTTTATTCAGATTAAAATTTAGCCGAAATTCTCCTAATGTCTTGTTTGAAAAACCAAGAAGGATGGTTGCAAGTTTAAAAGAAACCTAGGTATGGTGGGTGCATCAAAAAAGTATCAAGGAAGAAAATATCACATTGACATGCATCTCTGCGTTGTGTACCTGTTTGTTGCCGTTAGGGAGGGTGGTAGGTGCATCTTGTGGCTCAGTGTTAGAGCATCTGGTTGACATGCAGAAGGTCCCAGGTTCAATCCCCAGCATACCCACTTTAGAGGATCAGGTAGTAAGAGATTCATTCATTCATTTATTCATTTACTCACTCACTCACCCACCCACCCACCCACCCATCCACCCATACATCTATATGAGAAAGACCTCCACCTGAGACCTTGGAGAGTCACTGCTGATCTGAGTAGACAATCTGAGTGGACAGATGGTTGGAGTTAGTATAAGGCAGCTTCATTTGTGTCCTGGGCCTTGCATGCTGAAAATCCTAGATTCAGTCTCTGGTGGTTTCGATTAAAGGATCTCATGTGTCGGGAAAGAGCCTTCTGCGTTTGAGCCCCTGAAGAGCTACTGCTTCGCATACGAGACATTTGTGGTCTTACTCGATGTAGCTTAGTTTCAAATCTCCACGTGTTCCTAACATCCGTCAATCACTTTGTCCCGTAACCTTTTCTTTCGAAGCCCCAGAGAACTGTGAAAGCCTTGTATGATTACCAAGCCAAGAGACCCGATGAGCTGACATTTTGCAGAGGAGCCTTAATTCATAATGTCTCGAAAGAAAGTGGAGGCTGGTAAGAATGGAGATATTTTGATACAAGAATTTCTTTTTTGTACAGTCCTACAATCAAACATAGACTCATGGCTTTGTTCACACTGTTCTCATTTAGAAAAGGAATTTCACAAAGGTGTTTGTGGGGGATGAAACGTCGCTTGAAGGAAAGAAACTTCTGAAGCATGAAAATGTGTGTTCCGCAATGCCTTGTTATGAAATAATAATAACCCATAAAGAAGACTGTGAAAAAGTGTTTTTTTTTAAAGGGTCCACAGTTGTGGTTGCTCAGAATCCTCTCTGGGGTCTGTTGGGCTTCAGCCTTCTCTTAGTTGGTTCTCAGAGAGAAGCCCCCCCCCCCCCCAGTTATTTACCACATATAATTTCTCTGGATTATAAATAACTATAAATTACCTGGGTTGGCCAAGCTAGCTTGATTTTGTTAGATCTCAGAAACTAAGCAGACTTGGCCCTGGATAGTGCTTGTATGGGAGAACCACCAAGGAAGTCCAGGTTGTTGTTGTGCAGAGGGAGGCAATGGCAAACCACCTCTTGCTTGAAAACCCCACGGGCATCACTATAAATTGGCTGCAACTTGGCAGCACTTCCCACCACTATCAAGAGTAGATTCGGGAGAAGAAACGTGCATTTATTTTCATTCTTTTGGAGGACCTCACTTGGATATGGAGCTTAGTGGTTATGCAGCTGGCATGTTTTGTAGTCAAAAGTCCTCTAATGGAGTGAATGCTTAATGCAGGGAATAGCAAACAGTTTCTGCTATTAATTATCTCTTTGATAAAAGCCACAGTTCAGGCTGCTGTACCTGTTTTACTTTGATGTGTCTGACCAACTTGTTGATTGGGGGACCAACTTGTTCCATAATCTGGCATATATAAGAATTAATGCGTGAGAGGCTGCTAGTAAGGACGCAGAGGCGATTCTACTGTTTTACTTTACTTTTATTTTAATATATTATTTTAACACGATGTACACCACCCCAAGATAGCTGGGCTGAGAGGGGTGGTCTTACAAGTAAAATTTATTTATTTATTTGTTTTTTTGTTTATCTATTTTTAATTAACGATCCCTTTAGAGACAATTCATACTGTGTTCAACATTATGGTGAGGCTGATTTCACGATCCTGAAGGCTCTAATGAAAACTTGGAAGAAGCAGCATAAAAGCCAAGTTTGGAGGCCGAGGGCCAATTGAAAGAGGCTGGTGTTTTGTTTTTGTTGTTCTGAAAGAGATGAGTTTAGTTCTTTCTCAATGATTCAGGTGGAAGGGAGATTACGGAGACAAAGTTCAGCACTACTTTCCAGCCAATTATGTCGAGGAAATGTCATCTGAGAACGTCGACGAACTTGAAAGTCAGGTGAGAGGACCGAGTTTTAGTGGCTACCCTCCTTCCAAAATTAACAGTCCTTGTGTTTCATGTGTGTTCCTTACTTGATAAAATTCATTCAGCCACTCCGGTCCAGAACGAAATATTTTTGTTTGAGACTGTCTCTCCTTCATCAGGCTGTCATACAAGTGATTGTCCCCCCCCCACACACACATATTCTTGCATGTTTGTTTTCAGGAGGGATGGTGGCTCAGTGGTAGAGGATCCATTTGGCATGTTAAATCCGCAGCATCCCCAGTTAAAAGGGAGCAGGTAGAAATGGTTGTGAAGGAGAGCTGCTTGTTGGATAGAAGATACGATACTGACCTCAAGATTTCAGTGTTAGGACTTGGTGTAAGTCAACCTCCGGGGCACAAAATTTATACTAGCACATGGACTGTAGCATATGTGCATTTGCATCCTTTACTAAGGTTGAAGATGTTGATAGAAATTGGCTTGATAAGGTTTCAGCAAGGGCTTTTGGTTTTGCTCTGGGAACTGGTTCTTGCATTACCTCTGCAGTAGAGGCTCATGGAGCTACTGTTCATGGCTTCTTTTGGGATAATATGAGTAGCTTAGAACCATGCCAGAGGAATTACTCTGTAGACTCTTCCCATGTGGTCTCCAGCTTCTTCTGTTGTCCTGTGAGACAACAGAAGTTGTCTCCTATTAGTTTGTCCGCTTCCTATTACGACCGCCACTAATCTGTCTAACGCACTGGGTCCCAGTAAGAGTTGAGCTGAGGCTCCTTTGCAGTTCTATCTTATTATTACTGCTGTTATCATGTTGGAGTCATTATTGCTGTATTGTTATTGCTGTTGTCACATGTGTTTCCTTATGTTATCTGTACCTGTTCCCTGTAAACCGCCCTGAGCCTTCGGGGGAGGGTGGTATATAAATATAAATAAATAAATACAATAAGTAAAGTGTGAGTCCTGCAGTTTCCACGCAATCTCCAAGCTTTAGAACAGTCTGAAGCGAAAACGGTACCCTGATATTACCCAGATGTGAACAAGCAATAGAAGAATGCTTTATTCTTTAAAGTGTCCCATAAAAGCCCTTTTCAGTTTGGTTATGTTTGTTCAGAACTTCATTCTTAAGAAGGCTTTCCTCATTTAAGGCTAACAATTTCTCCCTTTGAAATCACTGGGTGATTTTGGGCCATTTACTCTCTCTCAGCCCAACCTATCAGGGCAGGTCTTGTGGGCAAAACAGTGTTGCAAGCTTCTTTGGGTCCCCACTTGGAGGGAAAGTGAACTATACAAAAACAGACCTGATTTCAAGTAAGAATTCATGTTTTCATTTACAGATCATTGAGGACAATCCTTTAGGGTCTTTGTGTCGGGGCATTTTGGATCTTACCAGATATAATGTTGGTAAGTAGCCCTCTGGCCCTTTCCTCCTTACATGCCATTCTGTTTGAACTCAGCCTTCGGCATAAGGGGAATAAGCTGCCTTGAGCCACCAGAAAAGGTGGGGTATAAACATTTTAAGATAACAAAGACTCTGAAATATTTCTGTGTTTTATAGCGCAGCAGAAAATCATGTAATTTTGCTTGCTTAAGGCCACCTTGCATCCTCCTTTAGCGTTCGCTCCAGTCGTGTCCTTACATGAATACAGTGACATTTATCTAAGTGAGAAGAAGGTGGAGAATGGCATTTGTCGTGTGGCATGCCTTCTCTCTGTGTGTTTTATATATATATGCATGTGTGTGTAACACAGTGGGTGCCTGTGATGTTTTCAGCCATCGTCTATGAAATAGTTGTATCTGTGTGCTATCTGGACAAGGAGCTATGTTTCTCCCAGACACAAACTGTTGTTGCAGGATCACTGGGCAATACAATAGGGCCCTAAACAGCAGTGCCCCTTGGGAAGGATGCCCAAGTGGAGGGGAAACAGTGTCATGTTTTATGGTGCAGCAGCAACAACCACCAAAAGATGGCAGTAGACCCTTTAGCATAAGTTATGGTTGGGCTTTTGCAAGTAGATGGAAAGAATAATCAGAAGTGTGCACATCTGGCTGGTTCAACGTCTGCATTGTTTCCAATAGCAAAAATGTCACACGGAAAATACGGCAAGACTTTTGTCTTCGTCCTGGAGCCCAAGAATCCTGAGGATCCTCCTATCGAGTTCGCAACAGAGAAAGTGGAAGAGCTGTTTGAGTGGTATCAGAGCATCAGAAAGATCACGTGGAGACCCGTAGAAGAGGTACAAGTATGGGTGACAGGGTAGCTATGGTCAGCTGCTCACACTTAACACGAGCCTAACCATAAGTAGGTGGACTTGAGATTTTTGAGAAAAAAATATATTTTGAGAAATATATATATTTTAAATCACATAGCAAAGACTTCCAGGTATCAGAATTCATAGAATTGCACAGTTTGGGAATATTGTAAATTAATAAATTGGTGCCTGGCCTGTTTCAGTATTAGTTTGTAGCCACAGGGAGTCTTAAACTAAATTATACTTATGTATTCTCAAGCTCTGCCTATTCCCTTGATATGTTCTTACATCAATAGTAAACATCTACAAGAAATGTTCTTTTTGTTCAATATTTAAACAGGAAAATGAGAAAAAATACTGGGAAAAGAACCAGTTGATTGCCATAGAGTTATCCGACTTGGTAATTTACTGCAAACCGACAAGCAAAACCAAGGACAATTTAGGTAATCCCATTTTAATCATGAGTTTGAATCTCACTAGCATGGGTTTGTTTTTTGCAGTCACGTGACTGTTGATTTTTGGTGGCTTTCTGGGGTTTTCACGGCAAGAGACATCCAGAGATGGTTTGCTATTGCCTGCCTGCATGTCATGACCTCAGTATTCCTTAGAGTTCTCCCATCCAAATACTATCCAGGCTGACCCTGCTTAGGTTGCGAGATTGGATGAGATCAGGCTAGCCTAAACATGTTTAAACATGCTCAAAGAATAGTTCCATCTGGATGGCCCGGACTAATCTGTTACCATATACGGTATGTACAGTTTTAAGTTACTCTATGTTGTTGTTAGTTGTGAAGTCGTGTCCAACCTATCGCGACCCCATGGACAATGATCCTCTACGCCTTCCTGTCCTCTACCATTCCCCGGAGTCCATTTAAGCTCGCACCGACTGCTTCAGTGACTCTATCCAGCCACCTCATTCTCTGTCGTCCCCTTCTTCGTTAGCCCTCAATCGCTCCCAGCATTAGGCTCTTTCCCATTGAGTCCTTCCTTCTCATGAGGTAGCCAAAGTATGCCCCTGTATAGCCAGAGCTTTTTAAGATTTATTTTGTGCATTTATTCCATGCTGATCTCGCTGTTTTCTGCTGCTCCAGACAGACGAACACTCTGTCTCGATCTACCCCACAGGGCTGTTGTGTAGATGCCCCCCCTAGCCAAGCTGCCGCAACCCCTGAGAAAGTGTTGTTCAACCCCCAAAGGGGTTATGACCCCTTGGTTGAAAACCACTGCTCTAGTTCCTCCTCCTCCTCCTCTTCTTCATTTTCTTATTCTTGAACTATTCAGAAAGTAGGGTGGTTTAATGCCCAGGTGGCGAACCTGTGACAACACCTGCCTCAAGGTGGCTCCTGCAAGTCGCAATGTTCCTGACCAGGAATAGGAGGGGTCACAGGTTTGGCGACAGATTAGTCCGGGCCAGACTCCTGCCTACTTCACCCAAATATCTGTACTGGACCAGAGGGAAAATCACGCAAAGTCCACAAGTCTGCAGACATTGTGTTTCTGTTGCAGTACTCAAAAAAGCTACTGTTACCTCTGCGGTGTGACTCTGCTCTCAGTGGCTGTGTGCCTTCACCCTCGATCCTTTCCTCCTTTTTGTTTTCCCGCTCGGGTAGAAAATCCTGATTTCAGAGAAATACGTTCCTTTGTGGAGACCAAGGCAGAAAACATTATCAAGCTGAAGCCTGTTGATTTACTGAAATACAACCAGAAGGGGCTGACGCGGATATACCCGAAAGGGCAGAGAGTGGACTCCTCCAATTACGATCCTTTTCGCTTCTGGTTTTGTGGCTCACAGATGGTGGCTCTTAATTTCCAGACTCCAGGTAAGAATTTCTTAATGGTAGTGTGTTATGCTTTTTTTTTTGAATGGATAACCACCCTGGTCCTTCACAATATCCTTCTGTATTGTAAGGAAGAGGGACTGAGATGTTTTCTGCGCTGTGCTAGGAATACATTTGAATCACTCCTTTGCTATTTATGCCACATCTGAATAGTCTTATTGGTCAGGCAGAATCAGGAGGGGAAAGCAGGTGTTCATTTTAAGTGGCATGGCTCTTAATGTGAGCACTTTTTTTGCCTGTTTTTAGTACAAATCAATATAAGCAGTTATTCCTTGAAAATAAAAGAGGCTTTGTGGCTTGCAGCAGATTTAACTCTTTCTTATTGATTGATTGATTGATTGATTGATTGATTAATTGATGGGATTTATGTGCTGCCCTTCCCGGCAAGCTGGCTTGGGGCAGTTAACAACATAAAATTACAAGATAATTTGTATGTTGCATTGTATGTGCAAGCTAAATAGTTCAGTTCTGCATGTAATGGTCTACATCAACAGAGAAAAGCAGAACCTTTCCAAGGCAATTGGTACAATAAATTTTATATATTGATAATTTTTTAAGGACCAACCTTAAAAAATTGGTTGGTCCTTAAAAAATTATCAATATATTAAAAATTATCAAAAATTATCAATATATAAAATTTATTGTACCAATTGCCTTGGAAAGGTTCTGCTTTTCTCTGTTTATGTTTCTCTGTTTATGTTTCTTCCTTTTTTCGTATTGTAATAGTCTACAAACAAAGGTCTCCTGTGTGGCCATTTTTTTGTTTTACCATTTCACTAACAAATGGGAACTGTTTTACACAAAAATCTGTAATGGGCAGTTTACATGAACCCCTGTGTGTATCTTTTGTTGTTGGTAACTGTTGTAAATACTAGAGTTCTATAAACAGTGTTCTATTTATAGTAATGATGTCCGAATTGATAGAAATACTTTGGGAAATCATATCAGAAAGGAGCTCAGTAGGGGTAGTTCCAGGTCAGACAACGGAACCCAAAGAGTCATTTTAACCAACATTTTTGGGGTGAGCTCTCTTATTGAAAAGCATTGTTTTATAGCATTTTAAACATGCTGAATGCTGTGCAGTACTTATTAATTTATGTGTTACTTCCATGTTGCAGTTAAGGAAATGTAGTTGTCCAACTTTCATGGCTAAGCAGAAATGTCTACCCAGGACTTCTACTAACATGCTATTGTTAGCTGCCTTGAACTGTGAGGGGTGGCTGGGAACACCCTTGGGCCATTTTTTGCATGCTCCTGCTGTAAAGCCACTGAAGATGGAGCTGGTGTGGTCCAAAAGATAGAGCATTTATTTTTGTATGTATGAAAGCATTGAGTTCAAGTCTGGTGATTCAGTAAGCAATGTTGGCCTCCATGCCAGCCCAGGTAGCCATGAAGCAGCACCACAAGTGAGGTGTGGGAACAGTTACAGACTCTCGCTTGCCGAAGCTCTGAGTGTGAATACCACATATACCACATAGGACTGGGCCTGGTGTGTGTGTGTTTGTCTTCCTTGCCAAGTCACTTACTAGGAGCGAAAGTGCCATGCCTGCAAGGAAGACCGATATCATTATTCCTTCCTGGAGGGTTACATTAATCTCATATACACTCCTAAGCAGTGTGAGATCACACTAGGGGAAGAGGGTGAGTGTGTATGTACGATGATGATGCTAGCCATTTAATCATGTCCAACTCTTGACGAACCTACAGCTCAGCTGTCTCCACGACTTCCGATCTTGCACCGCTTCTTTAAGTTGTCTAATGCTCTGGCCGGCGTCCATTTTAAATGTATCTAACCACCGTGTTTTTGTCAGCCTGGTTTCCTTTTGCTATGAAGGCAGTTAAATCTTCTCTTTTACCCCAAGGTTAAGTGGGATTAATCTGGCTAATGTTTTTCTAATCCCCCTTTCCCAACCTTCCTACTAATATGGATTTTTAAAAAATCCTCTCTCCAGATAAATACATGCAAATGAATCACAGCTTGTTTTCGCTTAATGGTCAGACCGGTTATATACTCCAGCCAGAATGCATGAGGACTGAGGGGTACGACCCAATGCCAAACGAATACAAGAAGAAACTACAGATGATTTTGACCGTGAGGGTAAATACTTTCTTTTAAAAATGCCTTCTCTTGTAGACCAGGATCAGCTGTGGCTTGCAAGAACCTTTGTTTTTCGTAACATGGGCCAGCTTCTATTGCTAGTTTCAGAAGTATCAAGGTGCTGTCTACCAACTTCTCCAGTCTGTTGGCAGTTTCCACCTGGGAGATGGTGAAACAGTACGGTTAATGTTGCATGTGTGTAGAAATAATACAGTGGTCCTCCAGATCAGAGGTAGTCAACCTGTGGTCCCCCAGATGTTCATGGACTACAATTCCCATGAGCCACTGCCAGCATTTGCTGGCAGGGGCTCATGGGAATTGTGATCCATGAACATCTGGAGGACCACAGGTTGACTAGCCCTCCTCCAGATCATGAGCATTTGGAGTCAGAAAATATATGTTGAGAATTGGAGCTGGAAAACATGATTTAAAGCTACACATTGGGCCCCAAAGTACATGCAAGCAACAGCCCTGTGGTGGAGCCTGCTTGTTTTTTTCTCTAATGATGCAAACAGCAGCTTTGGGACTATGATTAAAGGTAAAGGTATCCCCTGTGCAAGCACCGAGTCATGTCTGACCCTTGGGGTGACGCCCTCTAGCGTTTTCATGGCAGACTCAATACGGGGTGGTTTGCCAGTACCTTCCCCAGTCATTACCGTTTTACCCCCCAGCAACAAGCTGGGTACTCATTTTACCAACCTCGGAAGGATGGAAGGCTGAGTCAACCCAGAGCCGGCTGCTGGGATTGAACTCCCAGCCTCATGGGCAGAGCTTCAGACAGCATGTCTGCTGCCTTACCACTCTTCGCCACAAGAGGCTCTTGGAACTATGATTAAAATCAGGCAAATGTTATGCAGGGGCAAGAATTAAGCATCCATGCTCAAGTTCCTATAGCTGAGTGTTGATTCCCATGATGGATGTGGGTGCTGACCAAAGTATGGTTTTCATCATGGACCAACTTTACAGTCCTTTGTGGTCTACCCTATAGTTGTCATCCAAGAGATTTTTTGTGGCATAAAAAAGCTGTTTTGCTGGAACAGAGAACAGTTAAGGAACTAGGCCAGTGACTGCTATAAAAATGATTCAGGAATTATTCTTTTGTCAATTTCTATTGTGTGATAAGGACGTCAATTTCACTTCCCTTATGGCTGATTTTTTGGGTCTACAGTTCTTGAATCAGAAACGACTGGCACATAATGATTATTTTATCTCAGTTTCCTTTGTTTTTAATTTGTTTTTGTTTTTATGCCAATAAAAGTATTGTGTGTGTCATCAGAAGAATATTTCATCAAAGTTAAGCGCATTTTAAGACCTGCTTGTTTAAATGGAACAGCCTAAAGAGCTCCATTACTCATCAAACCTTGGGAGCTGAGCAGGGTTGGCCATGGTCGCTATTTGGGTAGACCATCAAGGAAGCCGAGGAAGGCAATGGCAAAACCTCCTCTGGTCCTCTCTTGTCTGGAATGCCCCATAGATAAGAGTTGCCATGAGTCAGTTGCGACTCAGCAGCACGTTGCTGTTCTTCTTGTTGAAATGGGAAAGTAAAAGAGGTGCTTAAATTTCTCCTACTCAAAGCACTAGCTCTGTTTCTTCTGTTCTGAAAGAAAAAAAACAGTATTGTACTGCAGATGCTGAGAGTGGTAATTGTGACGGGAATAACTAGACTCAGTTACCCAATAGCATGACATGCTGTATTGCCGTAGGTCATCGGTGCTCGCCATCTTCCTAAGCCCGGTAGGAGCATCGCCTGCCCTTTTGTAGAAGTTGAAGTCTACGGGGTTGAGTATGACAACAATAAATTCAAGACGACTGTTGTGAGTAAGTAGTGTTCAACTTTTTAATGGAAACAATGGATTTCATGGCATAACTGATCAAATTTGTTGTATCTAAACCTGAGTTGCCTAAAGAAGGCAGAAGTTGTGCTTTCTTGTAATGTCTACAGTGCTGTTCTGAATGTCTGCTCGAAAATAGGTAATGACAAGTTCCCCAACTTTAAAAAAATCCTCTCGTGGCTTGCTTGCCTCCTGCCATTCCAAGGCAGTGGCCACCTCTCCCCTGCAAGTTGGAACCATGACCGCAGGATTTAGCCATGCCTGCAAAACAGATGAACCGTCCGGAATTCAGCAAGACCAGGGCTTGATAGAGAAACAGTAATAAAAATGTGCAAAGTGGAGGAGGGGTTGTCGAGTGCTTGAGAAGACCACACCAAATGTGTTCGGCTTGCTACAGACTAGGTTGAATGTTTCTAGACTATTCATAGATGCTTTGTGTGTGTCTGTGGGGGGGGGGGCACACATATGTGCTCCATATTACAAAACGTTCCTCCCATTACAGATGACAACGGCCTGAACCCAGTTTGGGCATCCCAGGACAAGGTGAAATTTGAAGTTTATGACCCCAACTTAGCATTTCTGCGCTTCGTGGTGTATGAGGAAGACATGTTCAGCGACCCCAACTTCTTAGCCCATGCTACTTTCCCTCTCAAAGGAATAAAATCGGGTAAAAACCAAGGGCAGCCACAGTGGCGCTTCCTGATGCATTACTTTTGCTCTCAAGACCCTGTGCGGTGCATTGCTGTATGTCTGAAGAGGAACTGAGACATAGACTACAGTCCTGAGGATACTTTCTTGGAGACAGGCCCTGTAGCACAAAACAGGCAAAACCTGTTTAGGATTGCTCCCATTCTCTGTTCCCTGAGAGGCTGTAAAGAACTGCAGAGTCAAGCTGCAGCATTTTTGAGCATCACTCTGTTATTTGCAATCTGGATGAACATGCATATTCCCCCCCCTCCAAGTGACACCCTGTTAAAGTTTTTGCCTGATTTCCCTGATCAGCCAAGGTCTAGGACTCAAATGCATTTTGTCTGTTCATTCCAGTGGGCTTTTCACTCCACATTGTAAAGATGTGTCTCCTCCAGCTTTCTCATTGATATTGTCCCGCCTGCCCTGGAGTGTAGCCTCAGACTACATGGGACTGCCTCCTTATGATCCTGTTCAAGCTTTGTCCCACTCAAAATGGGGGGCTACCCTCCCTAGTACGTCTCCCCCACCTGCTCCTTTGGCCTCATCACAGCTTCTTTCCCCCACCCCTTTAGGCTGCACTCTGCTTCCTGTTTCCACCTTATGGTCCATCTCCATTTTCTGCTCCAATTGTTGGCTCTTTCCATGTCTGGACAGCCTGTTCATCCAAGCACAGCTTATGTCTCCTGGAGTCTTTATCAGGCTTTGCTTAGTCAAAAACATTTGGGAGGCCTGTTGAGCTTGGACAGACTAGGAATCACCTGCTTTATCCTCTCTCAACAAAATAGTCCATTGTGCTATGCACAATCAGCTTCTGTGGTTTTATTTTTAAGATACCTTGTTTTGTCAAACATAGTAAATCACTGATCAAACATAGTTTTGGAGGGCAACTATGTCAGTCTGCAGTGGAACAGTTAGATTTGAGTCCTGTAGCACCCTAGAGCAGGGTTGGCCAAACTATGGCTCCCCAGATGTCCATAGATTACAATCCCCCTGAGCTCATGGGGATTCTAGTCCATGGACATCTGGAGACCCACAGGAGATCCTAAAGTCTGATAGTGCATTGAGCAGGGGGTTGGCCTAGATCGCCTGTATGGCCCCTCCCAACTCTATGATCCTTTGATTTTATAAAAGTTTCAGGGTATGAGATTTTAAGAGTCAAAGTTCGCTGCGTCGAACATGAGTAGAAATGGAGGTTTCTGAGTCCTTTTCTTGTAGCAAGAAGGTGGGAGGGATGTTTTAAACAACGCTTGTAAAGGTTGCAGAAGTAGCAATCATCTTGTAATCTGCTTGATTAGAGCAGAGGGGAAATGTCTGGGGGATTTTCTGCTAATCTTCTGTCCATTTTCTGCCAATCTTCCAAAGCTTACACCCTGAAACTCTTGTGGGTCTCTAAGGTACTGCTGGACTCAAATCTCACTGATTAGACAATGGCCATGGAAATGCTGCGTGGCTTGATTTCTTCCCAGCAGGAACCGTAATCAGTGTCTTTAGCATTGGAATTGTTTTGCCATAGGAGGCATAAGAATACCCGTTAAATGGCTGGCAGTTTTGCTGTTTTCTTTTTTGGACATGATTATTCTGCTTGCCTTTACCCTTGTGATAGATGCCCTCCTGCGGCCACCCACTCTGGAGCCCAGAATAAGTTCTCTCCAACATATCTCCTCTACAGATAGTCTGGCTCGCTTTGGATTCTCCTTTTGCTTTTTGACCTCAGCAGCTTCTGACTCTTTGCAGCTCTGGTGCTTGTAACTCTGGTCTTGGGATTCTTCGTGGCGCCCTGCTCTCTCCCACTCTGTCTGCCGCTGCTTCTTAGTCAGTCTCCCGACTCTGTTCTGCTCTCAAGAAAGGACTAGGTGAGCTACCGTCATGATGTGTGTGTGATTCAGGTAAAGGTTGACCACTTCTAGCATCAAGGCCTTTCTGATCTTCCTCTTCCAGGTTTCCGGTCAGTCCCTCTTAAAAATGGATACAGCGAGAACATAGAGCTGGCTTCGCTCCTGGTGTACTGCGAGGTGCAGCAACTGCAGGTAGGTGTTACCACCCCTTGTGACTTCTGTTGAGGTGGAGGTTTGTGTTTGGCAGGGCGGCCTTTCATCAACCCAGTTTATTCCGAAGAATCTTGGGTGCTGGTTTCTGTATCCGTGGATGCTTCTTCGGGGGAAGAGGGGCATGAAAGCACACCCTGGCCATGGCAAAAGCAGCAACAGGCTGGTAACACATGCACAATCCATTTCCCTGCTGACCACCCCTCCTTTTGCCCCATCTGACCCATATGTAAGTGCAGATGCAACAGCACTTTTGCTTTCCCTGCTGAGCTATGCTGTCATGCTGCAACACAATTCGGCAGGGAAAGCAAAAACAAAAAAGGCCTGTGAAGGGCTGGGTAGCTGCTCTGCCCCATGTTGAAATGAGGATTTGGCTTTGCCTCTCCCAACTTTGTGTAGTGGTTAAGTGTGGCGGCCTCCAAACTGGAGAACCGGGTGTGATTCCCCACTCTTGTGCATGCAGCCAACTGGGTGATCTTGGGCTAGTTACAGTTCTCTCAGAGCTTTCTCCACCTCGCCTACCTCACAGGATGTCTTGTGGGGAGAGGAAGGGCAGATAGCTGTAAGCTGCTTTGGAACTCCGTAGGGTGGAGAAAAGCAGGTTATAAAACTAACTCTTCTTCTGTTGATTAGGAGTGTCCAAAGTGGTTCTCCACCCACTTGGCAGAGAAAAACAGAACCTGCGTTTCTCCAACCCAAAAGGGGAGACCCTAGGAGCTCCATGGATTGCATAAAGAATTTGTAGATGCTTCACTGTTACGAGAGGTTTCCTGCTTTCCATGTTGGGAAAAGAGCTTATTTCTTCTTCAAGGAGATCACAATAAGGGGTTTTTATCCTCTCAGCAGCTCTGTAAGCTTATTCACATAGGTTTCCCAGAAGAAAATTTTCCAACTCGTGTGATGTGGTCTAGCATAGTTGGTAAATAAAACTCCTCTGCTGTGGGACGGGGAGCCAGAAAAGTTTAAATGCTTTGTTGGATCCAACCCTAACTATCCACAGAGTCTTGCTCAACTTTTCATTTGGTTTATAAAGCACTTGAAGGGTTGTATGGAAACTTTCTAAATGTTCAGCTTTGACTGGATAATGCCCCATTAATTTTATGCACGTGAGTAAGCACGTCATGCTGTGACCTGGATAATCCAGGCTTTTCCTGATCTTGTCAGATCTTGGAATGGGATGGCCCTGATCAGTATTTGGATGGGAGGCCTCCAAGGAACATTGGGGTCATGACGACGTGATGGTACTTCCCACCACCACCATGCACGTCACAGGAATAGTTTACTCTTTCTTGTTCCCCTTGGAGGAAGGCGAAGAAGCGATCTATTCGTCGTTCCGGCAATTGCGGCAACGCCAGGCTGAACTGAACAACCAGCTGTACGCGACGCGTTGGAATCTGAGGAATTCTAACCGAGATGCTTTGTTGAAAGAGTTCAACGTGAACGAGGGCCAGCTACAGTTGTATCAAGAGACATGCAACAAAAGGTGTGTTGATGGCAAAAGTCTTTCTCCCGGTGTTCCATCAGGACAAGTAGAAAAATGATCGTTCAGCCCTCTTGATTACTTTCCTCCCGAGTGGGTACTGGGGGGAACTGGTTGACGGACTGAGATGAGGCAGGGCTGGCTTCATTTGTGTCACAAACACGGTAGTCCATTATGATGGCATTGATGTCTCACCCCTAGACAGGAAGCAGCTTTCTGCTAGACTATCACTGTTGTCGCAAGGCTGCAGAACACTTTAGCTTTAGCATTTCAGTCTGTTCCAGTCACAGAGGCACACCAAACAAAACTAAAGCTGATGAGTGAGATTCGATGGCTCCCTTCCATCCATCATAGACTTTCTTTAGGCTTCTTCTACAAGAGAAAAGTCAGTCTTCAGGAGGGAAAAAGGCCATTATCCATCGGAGGATGCCTTTCTTGAAGAGAAACAAAGACTTGGCAAAAGAATGTCATATCATCCAATTTAGCCAAAGGGAGTGAAAGAAATGCAACATAAAATGCAACATAAATAAAAGGTTTATTAACTTGGGGAGAGTCAGTGTGATAGGGTGGTTAGTGTTGGACGTTGATCCGGGACACCCAAGTTTGAATCCCTGCTCTGTTGTAGAAGCTTGTTGTAGACAGGTTTGGGTGGGGTGAATATGTTGTAAATCAAATAATGCGTAGACTAGAGTCAAACAACTCCATCATAGAATTGCTAAAGTTGGAGGTAACTGGATCTTGCGGGTTACTTGAAAGTTGGGAGTGTGCTTTCACTTCCCTGATTAAACCCTTGAGGCTGATCTTGAGCTGGAGAAGGAAATAACAGAGGTGACGGAAGTGGGGAATGTTGCCACACTGCTTGAGTTCAGCTCCTTCACGTGCTGACTGGACAATTACAAGCTCAAGTCATGCCGCACGAGTGAGGTTCTTAAGCATTTGAGTTCAAAATAGGGAACTTTACCGAAAGGAGGGAACTAGTTAGAAGCAAGCTGCATGAGAAACTCAAGTCAAATGTGTAGGATGCATATTTAAAACCACTCAAATCGAGTCCCCTTTAGAATCTCCTGGTTAGTAAACCCCACCAAGCCAGGAAACCTCTGAATGGCAGTGCCAAGAGGTAACCTCTGAGGAAGACCTTGGCCCTCCAGTGTAAAAGTGTGAGACAGAACGCCGAACTAGGTGGACCACAGATCTGCCCTTGTGTTCTTGCCTAACCTATTTCACCCGGTTGTTGTGAGGATAAAACAGAGAGGAAAATGATATATGTTGTTTGGGGTCCCCATTGCAGATAACTGCAGATATACATTAAATAAGGAACAGCTTTGTTTAGATCTCCATGAAAAATGCTGAGCAGGGAGGACAGTGTTAACATATTTCAGATGTATAGCTGACCATTTTTTTCTCTTTGTACTCTTTCAGATTGCGGGAGAAAAGAGTCAGTAACAGCAAATTTTACTCCTAGAGAATCTGTTTTCCTTTGGAACATTTGTATAAAGCTACCTGGTAAGACATGTTACTTTACCCTAGATATACTATACGGGGCATAAGTTTTGCTTGTCTTAGATAATAATGTAAGTTAGAAAAATGTGGAATTTTGTTAGAATTTTTATTTTGTACACTTCAAATGTAGTAAACATTTCTTGTCTGTGTTGCTGATCTGAGTAGGGGTGCGGGAAAGTATTAATGATTTAGATTTAAATTTATTTGCTGCCCCTCCCTTGAGACAGGCTCAGGGTGGCTGACAACAACAAGCCATATACAAAAAACATAAAAACATTTGCAGAGCAGCAATATAAAATTAAACTAAACCCCCAATAGAGTAGTGGTGAACGCAATTATTTTGTGCAGGGTCTACCTTGCCTTGTTGGTGGAGTTGGACCAGGGAGTTTCTGCTTCAGCCTTTCCCGCAGCCTAACTTACCTCAGAAGGCCATGGAAAGAGTAAAAAGGAGGAGGGGAGAATCTTCTGTCGCCCTCCTCAGAAGAAAAGTGGGATAATCAGACAGTCTGTTGGAAGTGAGATTTTTAGAACCATGTTAAAACCTGGAAGATGTATTCTCTCGCACCCTTTCCCATGAACACATGAAGCTGCCTTGTATTGAATCCGACCAACAGAGTCTGTCTTGTCTATTCAGACTTATGGCAGCTGGCTCAGCATCTCATTTTTGCATCACCTGGCCTTCTTAACTAACCTGGGACCTTCTGCATGCCAAAGCAGGTGCTCGATCATTATGCTGCAGCACCTTTTCTCAGATGCATGAATCAGTTTAAACTCTGTCATGTGTTTGTGGGAGGTTTTTGTGCCACTTCATGAACCACTTAAGAAAAAAGCCTTTGAAGCCTTTGCCTTGGTTGTTTTGACTGTGCCCCTGTGTGCTTCTTTTGCAGGTGGATCAGCTAATATTTGCCCAAAGGAGGACAACCCCATGCATCAACTACAATTTAGCAGGATTAAAACTGTCCTTACAGTCACCTCTCTGCTCACAAGAGAAGTTAAGCCACCGGATTATATTGTGGACTGTGTATGGTTACTTAAAACAACATGAAGAATGTTATATTGTGAAGGAAAACCTCCTTTTTCTTGTGTGTGCTTCTGGTAGGTCCTAAGATGTAAACCTCCCTGTTCGATTTACAGAGAGGATAACTTATTTATTTTTTAATGCATGCATGTGTAAGTGTGTGTGTGCGTGTGTGTGTGTGTGTGTGAGAGAGAGAGACTGTATTTGTATGTGTAGGCTAGCACCAAAGCATAAGTGGATTTGTACAATGGTTAGAGATTGAAAAAATATATAAATGTACAACAAGGAACACGTTTCTGGTTTTATTCGCTGGCTTGCTAGTATTTGGAGTAGGAATCCTTAAGTTCCCTTTGCAAAGTCTCCTTCCTGGTCTTTCTGGGAGATAGGTTCAGGTGGGTATTTGTGTAGATGCATTTTCTTTTCATTGCTCCTGGGTGATTCTTTAGCAGAGTGGGGTGGACGTTCCTGTTTCTGTGGCAGTGGCATCACCTTCTGTGGCAGTGGTCTTTTTGGGATGGCACTTAACACATCCCTTGCCAAAATCCCAACAGTGCCCACAGGCTACGAGAAGGTTGGGGACCCCTGTCCTAAAGACCTCCTGGAATTCTGTGTAAGCATCTTTTGTGGCTTTGAAAGCCACCCTGTAAAACTCTGTCAAGCAAGGAAAATGCAGAAGAGTTCTTTACATGGTACGTAAATCCACTTCAGCACTTGATGCCGATCCAAATGTCTGCAATATTTTATTGGGGGGAAAACACACACTTCTTGTACAACAAGTACAATTTAATATGCTGGCAAACACCAAGAGTTTTGTGTTTCTTTTAAAAGGCCATTTCTTTTTTTTAATTAAAGTCTATATACCTCCAACAGCAATCAACATAGCTCCTAACAATGGCTTTGCGTGCTATACCTTTTGCACTACGGCGGCCTGCAGAGCGTATTGGAACGGTGCAGAGCTATACTGATCTTTGATCTTCAACGGGTTTGAAATGGTGCTGAACGGGCCCTCCAGGCCACTTCTCACCAAGTCTCTGGTGCCGTGTAAAATGACCAGCAACCAATGAACTTGGTTGTTCAGACCGTGTGAGTTTGCACTGCCTATTTTTCTAGAAATAAATAGAAAAAAAAATAAATAAGGGGCAAGAAAAAGGGGGGGACAGTCTGTTTTTAATCAGAAAGACTGTAAGTCTCTTGTTACGTCATTGTAGCCGTCTGCATATAAAAATTAACATAATTTAAACCAGTGTTTCAGAAGTACAAATTCTGTCTGAATACTGACTGGGACGTTAGTCCTGGAGATAATCCTACAAAAGCTGCGTATCACTTAAAAAAAATACTGGAAGTATTTTCTCTTTCCATTTAGAAAATACAGAAACCATCAGAGGAAACTACCTCCTCTATAAAGTACTTTATAAAGTACTTCCTACCCCCAACCCCCTTAATATAAAAGTTTCTTATTTAAACTCTTGTTAACGGATAGCTGACTTCATTAACTAAAAATACTGCACTTTGCTTTCTAAAAAAACAAAAAGTTTTAGCATTAGAACTGAACATGTGTTTATGCTGGAGGGTGAGCTACATGAGATTCATGATTAATCTCATGTCTCTAGCTGAATGGTACGATTCCATCACACTTCAAGAGAGATATGTATGTGGCAGCTGGAAGACAGATTCCGTGAGACCTGCTTTTTGTGTCTACGGTGTGCAATTGTGGGAAGAGAAAAGAAACCCAACTATGGGGAAAGGAAGAGAGGACGTAGAAGTGGAGGCAGAGAAAGAGAAGGACAATCTTCTCCCTTTGGAAACGGAATGTCCTTTGCCAAAACAGCAGTAAGCAGGTCAGTTGCTGTTCTGCTGCTTCAGGAGTAGATCGTGATGACTTCACGGCCACCGCCTCGTACCAGTAACACCCGCTCCAAGCCTTCGGTCAGGACTTCAAGGAATTCCATGTCTGGATCAGTGAAAGTCAAGGGCTATCAGCGGCAGAGCTAGAGAGATGAACTTTGAAGTCCTAATGGATGGATGCACTGTACTAAATAACATTTCCACACTTTTTAACACAATGGCAAACTTTTCCATGAAGTCTGCTGATTATGGCCCTGCATCTGTAAATCATATGCTGAAATAGCACAGGGGTCCCCCCCCAAGGCAGTCTTCCAACACCTTTTCTGGTATTAACAAGTGTTCTTTAAAAGTGGGCAAGACCAGGTGGGGCTTTTGCCTAGCAGAGCTTCTGATTGGCTGTGTAATTCTTTAAGAAGTTACTTCAGCAGTAGCCAAAGCATACTGCTGCATGACTATAGGTCAGCTGTGTATATGCAAGAAAATATTTCTAAGCGATATATTCCGTTAAAAAGGCATCCTGTTAAACAGACTTTCTGAATCATTGAAGAGATGCATAACCTCTTTCTCCGACATGTTATATTGTTGGCTCCACCTCCTAGAGCAGCCATTTTGTAGTTGCACCCGCCAACCTGTGTTAGAATTCCAAAGGTGCCTGTAGACCTCCCAAAACATTGGAATGCAAATGACATTGCATTCTTCCTTGAGAATGCAACTGATACCATTATAGGGGTTATATTTAGACCATATAGACCCCAGAGCTTGTATGTCCTTGAATATGGAATTAATCTACTAAGTCACTCACCTTTCTGGGAGGTAAATTTACTGGAAAGAACATCACAGGCTTCTGTGTGCACTCTGTCCAGGCATGGACAGGACTGTACCACATTTAAAAAAAAAACTATATACCACCCACTCTGAGAGGCTTCAGGACAAAAATCAATGTAGTTCATGACTTACTTTAATCCAGTGGGAGGCAGGCAGTGGAAGTTTAGATGGTGCCAGAGAAAGTAACAGCAAGGCTACCTCCAGAATTAATGCTGAGGAGTAACAGCCTATACCCCTCCCCCATCTCCCGAGGATCTTTTTAAAAGGGAATTGTGGATTTCCCATAGAAGGATACAGTTTTCATCCCCGTCAATGTTTTTCGGAGGGCCAGGCATGTTGAGGAGAACGAGTCGCGCTTCGTGGGACCGGTTGACAATGACTTCATTCAACTTCACAGCGGTATGCATTCTACGAACATTGGACTGGTTGCTGGAAGGAAGAGACATGGAAAGGGGCTGTGAGGAATAAGCATGTGCGAGAAAAAATCACATCAAAAAGAAATGTTGCAGAACTTCAGGCGTTCTGATGCGTACCAGGAAGCAAGACTTTGACATGTGCTTCCATGTATTGGCCCATGCGGTATAGCCATATCTCTCTTGCGCCATAGACTCCTATTCCAAAGCTATTACTGAGAAAGCAGGTTGCACTAAAACTGGGGAATGCCCAGGGTCCCTGGTATCGCATCTCAGCTGAACTATTGAGAACTCCACCCCAACAGTTCGGAGATGGTTTGCCATTGCCTGCCCCTGTGTCATAACCCTGGTGCTCCTTGGAGGTGTCTTTCCAAGTGCTAGCCAGAGCAGACCCTTCCAAGATCTTACCAGATTGGGGCTTGCCTTGGCTACCCAGTTTTGAAGGGCAGGTGGTGGATTGTACATCAAAGGTTCTGCTGCAAAGGCTTATTGCTCAGGAACAAAGAGGAAATAACTGCATACACAACCATTTGGCCCTGTCAGTTCTTGCTGGTGGACTCTGATTGCTTAGAATATTCTGAAAGCGATGCTGTTTCTGGGTTCCCAACATCAAACATCGCTGTCACGTTTCCGCTGAGAGCCTCAGTGAACCACAAACTAAAAGATTCAGCCTTGCAAGCGCAATTTGGAGAACTTCCAGCATAAATTCATTAAACTGAAAGCCAAAATGGCGGTTAAGCACCAAAGTGCCTCAATAGCAGAGAAAGGAGGGGCGTGAGAGACTATGATGTTAGTAGGAAAAATGGACACGAATGCTGCAGGAAGCCCCCACCCACCACTTGCCTCGCCCCAGCTTCTCTCTTCAAGTACTTTCTTAGTTGATCCAAAAAGTGAAAGCTGAATAAAAAGTACATCCTCCTCTACAGCCCCCTCCCTCCTATTTAAACATGCAGATTTTCCGATGCCATTCTCCATTTGGGCCGAAGCGATAATAAATCTTCAGCCTAGATTATTCAAGGTAACATAAACAAGCAAACTTACAGACTTTCCCACTCACTGACAGCATGGAAGGAAATTGCAGCCATTAAAATTAGTGCTCTGAAAAACGTCACTTAGTTGACAGAGGAGAGAGAGAGTTATTTTTCAACTCATCCTTAAACCTAAAAGTGGAGTGCTTTTGTTTTTCTGAGCAGCTGAATGAACAAGCAGAATTTGCAAGGGACCTATGACCAGGTAGCGGTATCATCTCATTTGCAACTCTACGAAGGAAATGGCAACATGTTTTTCAATCAGACTTTCAAGCTAAGCTTCACAGGCAAGTGTAACAGCAGAAAATGGCAAATTCTCCATCAACCCGAAGCACTCACTAGCAATTCGTTGAAACCAGGCTGCTGCTGGAAAAATTGTGTTTGCCTCTATAAAATGGGCCAGATCAGGAGTAGGCAAGTTTTCCTTACCCAAGGTCTATCATTCTGCTTCGTTTTGCAGGCTCCATTGGACACTAGCTCGACCCTTTTCCATAACTTGTCCCTCACAAGTTGGTGGAGATCAAATATGGCCCTCCACCCCCAAGTTGCTGCTCTTACTGGCATTTAGTCCCTCAACCATTTTAACATCAATTCACTAGCTGTAGATAGATCAGCACTCCCTTGGCAAGCTCCCATGGGCCAGTTGTGGATGGACCAGCCCACCTTTGAGTGAGATCTAATATGGCTGCCAACTCCCACCTGGTTTCCCTGCAGCCTCTCTCCATGCACCTCCCACCCTTCATCTCCAGTTTGAATTATGTATTTGAAATGTTGTATCCTTGCCTTTCTCCCCATTGACAAGACCCCAAGCAGTCCACATCAAGATCAAATCAAGACGAAACCTTGAATATGACCTAAAAAGGAGCAGATGGCAGCTTCTGCTCTCAGATCACCTGCTTTTACAGAGCCTCTCTCTGAAAGCCATAGATAACATAAATGGCAAGAACAAGCCAAAAAGATGAGGTCCCTGAACGATATTGCTTTGCAAACATGGCATTGCATTACTATCGCGGTTCACGTTTCCTCCTCTCGGGTGCTTACGGTTTAATACTGATGAGCTCGCGGAAGTTCTCCAACGCATTGTTCCGGGTCTGTTTCTCATTGTCGTACTTGTCCTTCGTCCACGTCATCTGGATCTTTTCTGGCACCGCCTCCCCCTCGTCTTCCTCATCTGAGTAGAGGCTCTCCAACCTTATGATCGAGTGCCTGTCCTTTACGAGCTGAGCCTGGAAGAACGACGAGCCGGGAACTTTATTTTCAGAAACTGAGGTTGTACCAGAACTCTTTTACTATCCCTCCGTCAAGGGACTCACATTATTGGAAAAGAAATGTAGACCGTTCTGTCTGAACACAAGCCGACGGGAAGCCTCTGACGCAACTATGACTACATGCAGAGCAAAAGGTAAGCTGGTATGCAGTCATTTGCAAGACGGCTTGTGGGTCAGTTCTGTTTATGAAGTTGCAAACAGCAATCAATACACGTGGGCACGCCGACTAGCAAAATCATTTGTGGGCTAGCAACGTTGACAGGTCTTGTTTGCGAGACTTTTTGACAAGGAGAAGAAAGTCCCAAGCAAATTGAGGACTTTGGTCATTAACCTGCTTGGCAGTTTTTGGGGGGGCAAAAACTGATTCCGGAATAAAGTTTGGCAGTATAAATTCACAGGAGACAATTTCGTGCTCAAACGCCAATACAAGTTAACGCTTATTTTCCAAAGGGGGAGAAGAAAATGAAAATGAAAAGGTAGTGTGATCTCTGCCTTGAAGATAAAGGCTACCCTGGATATTGCTCACACGTACCTCCCTCTCTCTTTCTGTTTTGGTCAGCCTCATCTGCCTCAGCATCTGAGATCTCTGCTCCATCATCAGCGTCCGTTCGTAAGTGTAGGCTGAGATATCGCTGTTTTGCTAAAAACAGAAACAAAACCCACAAAAAGCATTCGAGCCACTGCCAATGAAATGGGGGGGGGGTAAGAATCCACAGTCCTGAGCCACAGATAAAGCCCGTTACCATTTCCACCACTTCCACTTCAGCCTCGATTCGGAGGTGATACAGGAAAGTAGCCAAATCTTTCTTCATCTGGATGCTGTTGTCGTCCATTTGAGCGACCGTAAATATCCGCATTTTGCACTTCCGCCAAACCTAGGGAAGGAAGGTGGAGGGGGAAAGCTCAAAAACTTTCCAGTTTGCTCACAGCATCCCCCTGGACACATTTTATACAAACATGGGTGCGATTTTTGGGATCGAAACATTGCAGAACGCTATCAGGGTGAGGATTCAGAACACCTAAAGAAATGTCGGAAGGACTGCTTCTCTGCATATGTCCCTGTATGGCAATTACAGTCCTCCGGTTGCTACGTTTCCCCTCCCCACTCAAGAGCCCCCACTTATGAAACCATTTAGGCCCCACATTTCCACATGGCATCAGTGCTACAGTATAAAACAGGGGTAGTCGAACTGCGGCCCTCCAGATGGCTGTGGACTACAATTCCCATGAGCCCCTGCCAGCGAACGCTGGCAGGGGCCCATGGGAATTGTAGTCCACAGCCATCTGGAGGGCCGCAGTTTGACTATGCCTAGTATAAACAGAGCTAGGTCACGCTGTTCTGCAATCATCTGGCTTCATTAGAGCACTGACCCCCCCCCCCCCCACGATTCACAAATTCATGGTGTTTGACTCCATTTTAAGGAAACACGCACCAATGTGTGCGCATAGGGTTACATTTCTGATCATGCAGGACTTAGCTACCAAATTATCAAAATTTGGCCCAAGAGCTGCATCAATAGATCTTGCAGAAATTTCACAGTCGCCGTACATGTTGAATTTCACTGTGCTGCTTTCATGCATGCATGTTTGGGAGTGCTGAATTGCTGAAAAGGGCAAAAATTACCTCTTCCCCTTCCACAATCAACACATGACTGACACGCTGTGCCTTTCTGGGCTGATCAACAAACAACAGTCATCCAGTCCTGAATGAACACATGTGCACCCACGCACACCAGTTGTCACGCCCCCCCAATCATTCTTGCTGCCCTGGGGCGCCCTTACTTTATGTTGTTTGAGTAGGAAAGGAAGCAGCATCAACATGCCTCCGTCGTGCACGATCCACCAGACGTCGATGTTCCCTTCCAGGTAACGCTCGTGGTTGCTGGGGTAGAAGGACACGTTCTTGGGCACCAGCAAGGCAAGGTGGGCCGCGGTCGTGCAGCGCACCGTGTCTGGAGGCGGAAGAGAACGGGAGGACTTGCATATAGAGCAGGGGTAGTCAAACTGCGGCCCTCCAGATGTCCATGGACTACAATTCCCAGGAGCCCCCTGCCAGCGAATGCTGGCAGGGGGCTCCTGGGGATTGTAGTCCATGGACATCTGAAGGGCCGCAGTTTGACTACCCCTGATATAGAGTGTCCACTGATTCAAAATGGCTCAACCAGTCAATCCCACCCCATCCTTATGCAATGCCTAGCTGTGGACTCTCCTATCTTCACCAGTTCCACCCAAAAGCTAGACTCACATTTGCAGGGCATTTCATTCATAGCATGCCCAGGTGCTTCAAAAAGGTCCTCTTGGAGCTTACCTATAAAGGTCTTCCAAGCTCTTGGGTCTTCGCTTTGCCTCCAGCCGTAGGGCCATCCCAGCACCACCGTGTTGTGCTTCATGCCACCCAACCCGCACGACTGTATCAGGTGGGAAATGCCATCGCGGACTTTGTTGGCCACGACGACTTGACAGAAGCCTTTCACCTTCTCTATCTCTATCATGTTCTTGATAGTCTAGAAAAGAGAACCGCGCTGGAGGAAGGTTCCCTTGCTAGAGGAAAGCCAGCCTTTGAAAGACAAGTTTGTCTAATTGCAAGCATCTGCCTCACATCAATGGGAGTTTGTGGGGTTTTTTTTAAGATTGAAAGAAGGCAATCAATTGACACGGAATCTCCAATTAATGGAACTTTAGATAGAATATGAACATGGCTTCTTTTGTGCTGTCAAGTCACAGCCAGCTTACAGTAGCTCTGTGGAGCTTTCAAAGAAAGAGATGTTTGGAGAGGGTTTGCTGTGGCCTGCCTCTGTGTCACAATCCTTGCATTCCTTGGAGGTCTCCCTTCCAAATATTAGCCAGGGCTGACCCTGCTTAACACTTAATATATGGAAAGGTTATTAAAGAAAGAGAGAGAGAGAGCATGTAACATAAGAAGAGCCCTGTTGGATCAGATTAACTGTCATTGTAGCCCAGCATCCTGTCTCACACAGCAGCCAACCAGTTCTTCTGGAGGGCCAACAACCGGTCACAGAGGCTAAGGCTTTCCCTTGACTCTGGGATTCAGAGGTTTAGTGCCCCTGGATGTGGAGATTCCCTGCAGTCACCATGGCTACTAGGCAATGATAGACCTATTCTAGAGGAGGAAAATGTCCTTGCCCAACCCACAACTAGCAAAAATTGAATAAACTGCAATACTAGACACAATGAAGCATCTATTTTGAGGAATAAATGCACATCCGGAGAGGTTACAGAATGCAGAACCCAGCTTTGCTATGGGGCAGAAGTCAGGCTGTCCAGTCAAACATACGGTAAGTACATACCTCACCTCCCTGGCCTTGACATATTATAATAGTCTAAGCAACTAATGTTTTTATTGGAATTGTTTTATTGATTGCACTGGTTTTTATGGTTGTGAGCTGTCACACGCCAGTTGTGCCAGGTGCAGTGGGATAGAAATGCCATAAACAAATAAACAAATGTACGTTCCAGGGAGGTGGCCTGTTTTGATGCCGTCCCCCACCATGCCAACCTGTTCAGCAGCCTGGGCCTCTCCGTAGCTCTCCAGGAAGTTCCCCTGGATCACCGTACCGACTATGGTCAGCCCCTTGCCAGCTTTCAGCTGAGAAGCAAACGTCAACAGCCGGGGGTATTTCACATGCAAATCCTCGTCTAGCTTCAGAAGCACCAGCAGCTGCGGCCTGAAAGAAGAGAAAAGCAGGGAGGTCTCCGGGTGGGCTGCGTTGCCCTCGACAACCAGTCTGAATATTAAGCAGTTCTAGGAAGTACTGGATGGCTTTCACCACCCTGCTCCAGTTTGGAAGCCTCTAAATAATTTTGCACCCATGACTTTTTGGTAGCTGCGCTGCTCTTCCTGGAAGCTTGTCTGGTTGAGATTCTCTTCACAAGGACAGCTGTTCAACCATCCAGCCCCAACACAAGCTGGTCTGAAGTTTTTTTTGGGGGGGGACCAAATGTTATTCTGTGGACCTACAACGGGGTGAGGATCTGTGCAGCTGCTGCATGTAGTTGTTCGTGCAAAGCAAGCAACAATTCCATGAAAAAGACAGCCTGGCCCGAAACTGCGATGACGGAGACCTGGTCTATGCTAGAGGGTTTAAAAGAGGCTCCCAGAAATTCAGGAGCTCTTCAGGGAGATGGACGGTGGGAATGCAGAGGTAGAAGACAAAGGAGACAGGCAGCCCTCCATATTGCCTGATCTAATTTTTTAAAATATAAACTGAAAAATAAGTTACCTCCAGTTCTTGGTGTGAGGGGGCCCTTCCTCCAGTCTCAGCAAGGCGTACCTGGCGGCGCTGAGCGACAGGCCCCGAATCCCATCCCCCCATTCCTTCTCGGCCCTGCAAAGCAAAATTTCCAAGCAAGACCATTCTAAGTAACTGCTTACATTTCGTCACACAGAAAATGGCTCTTAGGACTAGGATAGGGCCAATGCTTTTGACCTCTACTTTTACAATTTCATTTATATTTTATGTATTTATTGATGATTCAGCTTGTATACCGCCCCTCGCCATGAACCGGCACGGGGTGGGTCACATACTACATAGTTCTACTCTAGATCGTCCTCTCCCAAACCTCTCAGTGAAGATACCAAAGGGATCAGTTCTGCAATCTTCCCTGCCCACCACTCATTCCAAATCACACATTCCTTCGCATTACAAGCTACTCACCCCTGATATTCAATGTACTTGTAAATCATACCGGCGATGAGCATAGCCACTAAAGCATAATACCAGGAGGAGATGAACATCAGGGCAAGACAGATGCTCATGCCTAAAAAGGACAATGCCCTGGAAAGGAAACAAGAGTTTAAAATGGCAACAACAACAGCCGGGGCTGGTTCACGTGGGCACAAAAGCCGCTTCTTGTCTTGACCCTTGGGGAGAGGGTTGGATGTGCGGAGGCTAAAAATATGGTGCTGCAGGTGATGTGCAGGTTCCACCTGTGGTGTTTCATCTGGCACAACAGAACGGCTACAACATCAAGGTGTGAGGTGGGCAGCCTCATCTTGGCCACAAACATACAAAATATCCTGCGATATGCCTTGATCAGCCCAACCACATCTATCCCCCATCCCACCCATCGACAGCATGGAGAGGGTCTGATTCACAGGGTATTGTCATGACACATATGGAACCCTTGAGGAGAAAATGGAGATGTGTGTGAATATGTGGGGGGAGAAGCAAACCATACAAGGCAGCCCTGACCTGAACTTCTGGAAGGAATAGTGAGATAAACACATTAGGAAAATAAATTAACATGTGAGTGCAAAGCAAATGTAACAACTCTGAGGGGACAAACCTGGGAGGCTTTCCCCTTGGCCCTCAGGTGCCCAAATAATCCCTCATGCAACTTCTTGTTTATATATTTTTAAAAACTTACCAATGATAGTACTTAAACCTGGGCCGCCAGTTTGGCGTCCTTAAAAGCGTTTGCACTGCACAAGCCAAATTGACGAACAAGTAACACATCAAGAAGAACCTAGAAAGAGAAAAGAGACATTCTGTGGAGTTTGGCAGTTGTGGGAGAAGAGGCACCAACACACAGAAGGCCCTGTCTGTCAGGACTACCCACAAGCAAAACAATCCACTGGGCAAAAGGAACATCCTCCACTCCTGTAGTTTTTAAGTGAAAACAATAATAGTCTTCTATTTAATATAAATTGCTCAAGTGACTCTTAATTTCTTAGAAGAGTGGTAATAACATTTCACAACTTGTTTTAGTAAACCCAAGTAGCATACTTTAGACCAGGGATTCAGGGGTTCCATGAGAGTTCCTCAGGGGTTACACAGCCTTTCCCAAAAGTTCAGATAGCTGCTGACATCATTATATGCTATTGGAGCCCACTCCCCCTGTTGCTCTACAGACTTAGTCTTTCCCACAATGGAAATAGTCAGTGATCTATCGATCGATTGGCTGGCTCCCACATCTTCCTTCTGTGCCCACATCTCTAAAGGGTTCCCTGAAGCCTATTTCAGGGGATGTCTGCTGTTCTATGTCTTGTCAACCAGATCTGCTTTGTATAATGTCAATATGGGTGGACAAATTAACTATTTCAGGGGTCCTCCGCTGTCAAAAGGTTGAAAAAGGGTAACATTTCAAACCGGCACTAAGGTAAAGGTAAAGGTATCCCCTGTGCAAGCACTGAGTCATGTCTGACCCTTGGGGTGACGCCCTCTAGCGTTTTCATGGCAGACTCAATACGGGGTGGTTTGCCAGTGCCTTCCCCAGTCATTACCGTTTACCCCCCAGCAAGCTGGGTACTCATTTTACCGACCTCGGAAGGATGGAAGGCTGAGTCAACCTTGAGCCGGCTGCTGGGATTGAACTCCCAGCCTTATGGGCAAAGCTTTCAGACGGCTGCCTTACCACTCTGCAAACCGGCACTACTGATAGTCATATCCCTCCAACGTGTGCTCGACACAGATCAACAGCGAAAAATGACATGCAGCTTCCAACTTTAAAGGGACCATCCTCTTTTAACAATACCTTCTAGTGACCTACCACCATACTTCAGAAGATTGGGGAACAGACAGAGAAGACTTCCAACAATTGTCTTGGCACCACAATGGATCTTTCTCTGCAGTGTGTGGCCACCATAGCTTGTTGGGTGGCTTCTACAGCACAACCTAGGAAGGCCCAGGAAGTACAGCCAGCAGCCTACATTGGCCAAGCATGTGTGTAAAGCGTCATTAAGTCTTAGACAATTTAGGGCAATCTCAAAGGGCTTTCAAGGCAAGATGGTTTGCCATCATCTGCTTCAGCATAGTGACCCCGGACCTCCTTGGTGGTCTCCCATCCCAGTCTAACCAAGGCTGAACCTGCTTAGCTTCCAAAATCTGATAAGAGCAGGCTAACTCAGGCCAGCATGGTGGAGCATAACCCTGGAACCCTTGCTGGAATCCCCTGCAACATACAAAGTTTCCTTGACCCTTTGGTGTTGAGCTGGTTCTCTGGAGGGAGGAAGCTTGAGAAAGCTCCTGTCGCATGCTTAGCAGACTCAGCTAACATTTCAAAACCATGCATCCCACTCTGCTTTGGACATCAAATTGCCAATGCTCACATGGAAAGAATGGGGGCCACCATGTCCAGGGACGCAATAAGAATCCCAAGTTCTGCAATCACGGCTGTCAGCAGAAGGGCCCAGGTTGGCTCGCCATTCGCCTTTCCGTGGCCAAAGACCTATAGAAGAAGATTAAGGGACAGAATGGGGTTGCTTTGGTTTATTTTGTGCTTATCAGCTGAACACAGATGAAAAAGCAGATGAGGCCAATGCCGGATAATTCGCAGAAAAGTGACACAGTGGACCAGCCATTGCAGAATACAGGGCTTTGTATGTAAGGACACAATAATATTCATTTTTTTAAAGAAAGGGATTGAGATTTCTCAGGATAGAGTACCCTCTTAGGACACTACTTCTCTCTGTGGGAGGACACACTAAAGTTTCCAGACTGACAGGTCTCTTTGTCAAGGCAGGCACCTGGAAACTTCAAAGAAGAAGAGACAACTTCAAAGACATTCACCTGATCTAATCCTCACAAGAGAAAAGCAGCTTTAAACTTGTACAAACCCATAAGAAAGGAATGATGTTGTCCTTGGCAATTGCTTGGAGTAGCCGGGGCGCTCCGGTGAGGCTCTGCAAGCCAGCCCCACAAGTAGAGAAGAACGAGCCGATCACAATGACCCACGGCGAGGGCCACGAAAGCGTGCCCACCACCAAATTCTTGTTCACTGCATCACCGTATCTGTACAAACGATGGAGTTATTTTTTCCAAGAGACTTGGACTGCATTTTCTGAAGTTACTTAAGACCTTTTCCCCTCCCCAATTAAAAAAAAGAACCCTCAGTGTATTTTCCCTAAAACAAGCTGCCATTCATACACTAGGTTCCACATACACTCACTCTCTTCCTTCTATTCTAATACTGGAAAGATGTCTGAATCAAAAAGCATTTAACCACAGTGATTACCAACTCTGGCATGACATGGGGCTTTATCTTTTCCTGTATGAATGCACATGTACGTGTGTGCACAGACAAAACGAGACAGCTGTTTGCAGCGGGTCAGAAGACCCACTGGAAAGGGTGTGCAATGGGGCACCAGGGAGAGGGGAGAACTGGTGACGGCCCTCCCATGTCGGAAAGCAAAAATGCTCCCTCCAGTTTGGATTCATGCCACCTGGTAAACAAAAAGCATCAGAAGAGTTGCACAGGGCTCTCTTTCTTTGGCTAGATATGTTTATTTAAACACATAGGAGTGTTATACCAAACACTAGCAAAAACAAGGAGGGAGAAATCCCAGTGTAACCAGTGTGTATTTAAAGCCTTAAGTTGATACAACATGATGACCAAATGAAGGCACATAAAATTAAGAATGAGTTGGAATTGCTCATATTGTACCTTTTTTTTTTAAAGAAAAAAGTGACAGCAATTTGAGATGCAATGTTAGCCGGTTAAGGCAGGGATAGTCAAACTGCGGCCCTCCAGATGTCCATGGACTACAATTCCCACGAGCCCCTGCCAGCTAATGCTTCCAAAATCAGACACAGGGTTAGATATTGTCTCAGACTGTCATCTGAGAGCCCAAGTAAGGTGGCTAATGCTGGCAGGGGCTCGTGGGAATTGTAGTCCATGGACATCTGGAGGGCTGCAGTTAGACTACCCCCTGCTAAAGTATTATAAATTCCACCCCCAAACTGCCTTTGCGTTCTGAATGAAGCTACCATGTCATCCCTTTTAGACCAAAAGACAGGTTCAGACTCATGCTCGGAGCTCATGGTGGAGAGAGGCCAGCCTTGGTCAGAGCTGTGTATGACAAACCAGCACTTGTTTGGCAGAATAAGCAGGACTTTGTGCACTAGGAAAAAATGAAGTCAACATTCAAAGTAAATTAGATTCCGCAGCTTGTGTCAGTTATGCAGATTAAACATGCCTCTCCCTCATTTAGTTTGCTCCAAGCAGCGTTGAGCAGAAACGCTACACTGAAACCCTCTCCAGTCATAAGGACTAGAAACTAGCTTTTTCAGACTTGAAGTTGGAGAGTCTCAGCCATGCTCAGGACCCACATTTTGTGCTTCTCTACGCTTGCTATAAGGCCTATTGTTCTGCATTTAAACAGCTGGTAAAAATAAAGCATAAAATTAATAGGATACGGCAGTTTTGAAAGAGCAGAAGCAAGGGACAAAAGCAGTCTTCTCGCCCAGGGGCAGGTGTGACTGACAGGACCGGCTTGAGGGCTACTTACTTGTCTCTGAGAACCACACCTTCGATACAAGCTCCGAACAGCACCACACAGCTGAAATCTGCATTTGGCTAAGGAACCCAGTGGAATGTCTGAGGATGTTAGCGGGAACACAGTGAAATCATGCAATGTTTACAAAACAACACACCTCTTCACTTATTATGGTGCAATTATTTCTTTTAAAAAACAGAGGAAACGCCCAATATAAGCACGCCTAGCAGGAGGGTATCAGCATGCGGAAGCTACGAAATAACATTTTCAAAGTACGAACAACGTCGATACAGCTAGAAACGTCAAGACAAATGTAAAAACGGCAGGTTGGACCATGCCAGGCAACAGGCTGCGGGTGTCCAAAGGCCACAAACCTTGTACAGAAACTATACGTTTTCAAAAGATACAGACCAGAGAGGTGGTGACAATGGCCAGGATCGTTCCAATAGGAATAGATTTCTGGGCATCCTTGAGATCTCCAGATCGGTTTGAGCCAGCCATGATCCCTTGAAAAGAAACAACAAACTTTTAAAATATGAAGACTAGGGTTGGGAGCTTGGCTGTCCCTGGCTGCGGCGGGAGCAAATGGCCACTTCGGGCACCGAAGCGTCCAACCCTAAATTTGAAGGCTTCTCCTGAAAAAGCACAAGGATACACAGACATGCAGAGAAAGTGCCCCGGGAATACTAGACATCCTTACCTGTCACAGAAGGAAAGAAGATGCCCACAAGCACCGTGAAGGACGTTGCAATGTCGGCGTAAACGTACAGGTGGAGGTTGCTCTTGTGCCCAGAAACATCCACAGAGGGGTGGTCGGCCTTCTCCAGGATCTCTCCTTTCTCCAAGTAGTTACTCCAGATGTTATCTTGGGTAGAGGGAGGGAGATTAAGAGACGGGAGGCAAAGAGCGGATGGATGGATGTGCAAATGGAACATCCGTTGACACAGTCCAGGAAAAAGTTCCATGCAAACCATTTAGGAAATTTAAGTCGGTTACGCTGGATGCACTTCTGGCTGGAAAGCGATTCCTACTTTGGTAAGGACACAAATGCGCTCCCAGGCGCTCTTGAGGTCCTTGCTGCTCTACACACCACTGTAGCATGCCAAGAAACCAGACACTGGTACATACTATAGCCAATGGGTCAGTGCTCAGGGACGGCTGCTTCTGCTGCCACCACCTCTTCCACTTTGGGGGAATGAGGTGCCCTAGAGCAGGCTGTCCACAGTGGGTTGCTTTTTGTCTCAGGCACCAGGTTGTTGGAGGCCTTCATTCCCAGAATCAAGGAGGAGCAAAGAGGGAGTGAAGCACCAAAGAGTGTAGACACTTAACTGTGGGGCAGCGGGGCTTTTACCGCCTTCTTCACGCAGCTGTGAACACAACATCCCACAACACTGAGCCGGAGGCCCGATGTGGGGTTTCGGTGATTGCTGCAGCCCTATTTGTGCCCTTTTAAAACACGGCCTTCACACAGAGGGGCTAACATTTTGTGATAATCAGCATCTCCTCTTTATTTTTCTGGCGGAGCAGAGAGAGTTCCAGGACGAGGCTATGGATTTCATGAAGTGAACAGCCTGAAATTGTACCTTTCAGAATGCCGCTCGCAGCGCCAGGGATCCCCACAACCTCCGTCACATTGTTGAAGCGGAAGTACTCGTCACAGTGCTCGGAGGTGACGTTGTAATGCGGGCAGAAGAGCTCCGTCAGCTTGGTGGCCACGGTGACGTTGTCAACCACTGTCGTTTTGGCACAGATGTCAAACTGGTCCCTTGAAAGAGTTCTGTTGCCCAGCATGCAGATGCTGGGGAGAAATGAGCAGTGTGCAGTTTTGGTAACATAGAATCGTAGAGCCGAAAGGCGCCATAAAGGCCATCTAGTCCAACCCCCCTGCTCAAGCCAGGATCAACCTAAACACTGGCTTCACATTTTGTAATTGGTTTTACGTTTTGCGAGATTTCTTGCACAACTACAGAATCTTTCGTAAGCCAAAGAGGAGAGTGCCTTCCACAATGGGGTATGTAAAACTGGATCCAACCAGATATTCTCATTCTGCCCCCCCCATTAACATTATGCCCCCCCCCCCGTTAATTGCAGCCAGAATTAATCTAGATTGTAATCTGGAGTGTTATGTATAATCAAGCTGCCACAGACCCCTCATGGGGTTTTCAAGGCAGGGGAGGTTCAGAGATGGTTGGCCATTGCCTGCCTCTGTCACAACCCTTGACTCCCTTAGCAGTCTCCCATCCAAGAACAAACCAGGTCAAGCCCTGCTTAGCTTCCAAATTCTGACAAACTTGGGCTGGACTGAGCTATTCAGGCTGCTGTTATGCCTATGCAGGATCAAATTGTTGCCAAGTTGTAACCCCTTCTTATTAAAAAGTTTTTTTCTTAAAGAGGAAGCCGGGGAGGGGGGGGGGAGCAGGGAAGAGCGAGGAGAAATACCAATTAAAGAGCCAGACACAGGGTTAGATATTGTCTCGGATTGTCATCTGAGAGCCCGGGAAAGGCTGAAGACCTTGTGGATTTCTTGAGGCTGGAATTCTTGCATTCTACGAACCCGCCCACCAGCCTTGCTTATCGAGGTTGACTTACGGAAAAGCAGGCGGATCAAAGGTGGATTTGATGGCTCCGGCGTAGATGGACAAGATAGATATTATGACACATGCCAGGAAGAGAGAAGCAAATTTGTTGACGTATTTCACACCGACAAAAACCACCACAGCCATGAACATGAGGAACAAAGTCCCATAGACCCGCATGTTGTTGAGGGTGGCGCTGGACGTGTCGTGGGCCCCGGTGGGGTGAAAGATGGCTGCCTGGGGAGCGATGTAGGTCTGAAAGAGACAGGGCACAACCTTAGCTTCTCCCCCACATATACAAAATGAAGCAAATGATCGTGTTCCTTCCCAGCTCTCATAAATGCAGGGGAAGCTGGAGTGATTCACAGTCATATCCCCTCTGCATTTATCAGTAATTCTAACACGGGGCTTCTTCCCTTTCAACACATTTTAATCAAGAGCTTTGCCAATATGAAGATGACCATGTTTTTCTTCCCTCCTGCCCTTGGAAGAGCCACATATTGTGGGCTTTTATATTGTTCAAAGAGAAGCTGCTATTGGGGAGGAGGGAGTCTTTGTTGCCGCAGCTTTTAGTGTAACTTGGTCTGTTTTGTTGCAGCATCGCCTAATTCGTCCAGCAGGAAATTGCTGCAGGCAAGATGAAAGCCACATTTTAACCCACATACACACAAAGGTGAGAGAGGGTTGGGCGCTTCGGCCGTGGAAGCGGCCGGAGGGGAGAGGCCTCTCCAGGTACGTCGAAAAAGCACGACACGTTCCAAATTTTATTTCAAATATTTATAACCCAATTCAGAAGAACTGGGAAGGGGGGGCAAAATGCACCAAACTGGACACATTAAACCAGGGGTCCCCAATTTTTTTTCTGCCCACAAGCACCTTTGGAATTCTAACACAGTGTGGTGGGTGCAACCACAAAACGGAACTCACAAGAGGCAGAGGCAAATACACACACAAACAGGAAGCCCAAGTGCCAGGGGACAAAAGGAATAATTTCAAAAAAATACACTGGGAAAAAGGGGGCAGAGAGAGAATACAATCCAGCTGTGGCAGACATCTAAACACCATTATTTTGATATGCACAGCCCATCGGATTGTCCACGCCTAACCAGAAGCCCTGTTGAGAAAGCCCAACCCACTTTCTAAAAGACGTCTGGAGGGCAAAAGGTAAGGCCTTGGTGGGCACCATGTTGCATTAAACATATGAATAACTCTTGAAACACCATTAAATGAAATAACCATTCCATTTTCCTGCCCAGAATTGAATTACCCCAGAATGTCTATGGAATAATTCAGTTTTACAGCCCTGCTGGAAAGTCCGAAGCATGAAAGTCCCCACCCCAGTCCTTCCAGAAGGTTGTTCCATAAAGCACAGGGCCACCAAGCAAGTCTGAGCCCAGATCATCACAAGATGCATCCCAAGCAATGGAGACACATAATTATTTCGGCAGGAGGAAGCAAAGCAGCCATTGCCTGCCTCCGATTCATGACTCTGGGATTCCTTCAAGGTCTCCCATCAAATACCAAGCGGGGCCAACCCTGCTTAGCTTCTGAGATCTGATGAGATCTAGGCCAGGGCATACATTATAAGTGATTAATTTAAGGGTAATTAAAGGAACTGCTTGGCTGACTATGCCCTCCGAAGGACATTAAGATTGTCCAAAACGAACAAACTGGTGATCCCAAATGAAGCACGTCTGGTCTCAACCTGGGCCAGGACCTTTTCAGTCCTGCCCCTGCCCTGGTGGAATGAGCTTCCAGAAGAGCTGAGGGCCCTAACGAAACTGGGTCAGTTCTGCAGGGCCTGTAAGACAAAGCTCTTCCACCACGCCTTTGTCTGGGGGCAACGAACAGCAAGATGACTCTGATTAAGCATTGTTTGGGTCGCGGTATTAGGAAGGTTGAGAACCACTGCTCTATATAGATATCTCTTCCCCCTGAAAACCGAATGCTCTTAAATTACAATTTGGATAAAATATTTCATCTTTTCCCAATATATCTGGGTTCTTTTGTGAAAAAAATACACACACACACACCCATGCCTGCTAAATAGTATATGGAAATTTTACCCTCCTGCCCTGACTTCTCTGTCTTTTTTACGGAGCCTCCACTTTAGTGAGAAGTTGTGATCAAGTCAAACGTGTGACCACCATCAATTTGTGACATATAGGCTGGTTCTACAAGAAAGCATGACTGGGTGGCCATTGCTTGATATATCGCTTGGACCAAACTTTGCTGCCTGCTGTTTAGGTCTACTTACGAGCAGGATTTCAATGGCACCGAGGATGTACATAGCCCCTGCAAACGTCGTACCCAGGTAGAAACACAAGCCCACTGCTCCGCCAAACTCTGGACCCAACGATCTTGAGATCATGAAGTAAGAACCGCCAGCTACAGCATGGAAGAGGGGAGAATTATTTTCGGCATGATACGGATTACCAGGAAGGTGACCTCAAAAAGAACAAAATGATTGCGAGACAGCCCTGGTTTTTACATTTCACATGCAATGGCTTGTTTTTCTGGGCATGAAAACAACAAGGATGACAACAACAGTTCTGTTACTTGCCAAGATAATGGTTTGGTGGCCATTAAGAAAATTCAAGGAAATAGGCCATGTTTTCAGCGTGTATCTTGGCTCACCTGTGCTCCTCAGCTGCCTGTCACTATTAACTATCAATGGTGAATAGTCTACTCCAGCTATCAATTATGCTTCAAATTATTTATCATCAGCCTATCCGGAAACAAAATAGTCTCTAAGTAAGGGCTACACAGATTTCAAAGAAGCTAGTTTTCAAGAGAAAGATGGCTAGGAACAGAATGGAAGAGGCCTGATAAGGTCATTACAAATATATGGCACATGAAACTCAAAATACAGGCGGTCTTCAAGTTTCAGCTAGCCTCAGAAACCAACCCAAAATCAAGTTCTGCAACCAAACCTTCCCACTTCCAAGGGAAGCAGTCTTGACTGCGATGTCATGGTGAACTTCAGAGGTGTGTCAAATACTCTTGAAGGCCCAGTGCCACGGTCAACGTCTTTTAGCCGGGGAGGGTTGAGATCCTCCTCTTGGACTGGAGGGAGAGGGATAGCAGAGGCAGAAGATTCTAGGCCTTGTGCTAATTTTGCAATGCAAGGGGGTCCGGATCGTATGACTCCCTTCCACTGGGTCTTCTGCCAGCTGAGATTGACTTCCTTCAACAGGCACTTCTCTCCAGCAGAGGAAGTCACTGTCCATCCGGAAAAGTTAGTCTTTACTGGAGAAAGTCTTTGTCCCCTGAAGTCTTTGTCAGCAGAAGACAGTTATGGGATCCAACGTAGTGGGAGGGAGTCAAAAGATGCCAAACCAAGGTGTCCTGCTTCCCTATGAATTTGTCCAAGCTCCGGAGAAGGCTGAAGAGTCCTGCTAGAATTTCTGATTAATGGTGAACATGCTGAAATCCCAAAGAAGAAGAGTTGGCTTCTGTACCTGCTTTTCTCTATTCAAAGGAGTCTCAAAGCAGTTTACAATCGCCTTCCCTTCCTCTCCCCACAACAGGTTCCTATGAGGTAAGTGGGGCTGAGAAAGCCCTGATAGTACTTCTCTGTGAGAACAGCTCTAATAGGACTGGGACTAGCCCAAGGTCACCCAGCTGGCTGCATGTGGACAAGTAGAGAATCAAACCCGGCTAGCCAGATTAGAAGCTGCCACTCTTAACCCCTACACCACGCTGGCTCTATGTTTCTCATAATTCGCAGCACTGTCACATTTATGACGTTCCTTTCATGGTCATGAAGACTAGAAACCTTTCTACCGAAAAGAACAAAAAATGGTTCTCTGGATCTTTTGAGAGAGCAGCAGAATTGCATGCAGCTGCCCTGGGTGTGGCTGCCCCGTCCAAATCATTCCATAAATGGAATATTCTTTCTCTATCAGCCTTCAGGACCCCACGCTGCTACAGCCCTTCACAATGCACAGAATAGATTTTGTCGCACCAACCCGAGTGGAGAAACACCCTTAAATGGCAGCAAACATTCAAAAGTTTTTGTCCAAAACAGATCAAGAAAAAAAAAAAAAAAACGCCAGCGCAGCCATTACTCAGAGTGATGAATTTTCCAACATTGATCGGGCCTGTGCAAAAATTTCATTCAGACTCTCGTGCGATGAATGGAGGGAGTCCAGCAGCGGCCCCCGTGGATTGTATCCAAAGGGCAGTGACGACACAGGCTGAGCAGCAATTGATCCCAAAAGGATGCAAATCTGCCAATCCCCAGAGCCCTTAATGTGGATCCCAGTTTGCTCAAAGCTACACTTTTCTCCAAGTAGATCGGGACATTACCTGGCACAACCCCGTTTGTTGCAATAGCGCTCATTGATATGGCTGTCAGCATGGTCTGCGAAAGACAAAAAGGTAGATTTTGTGAGCTACCTTGGAGGATTTGGGGGAGGGAGGGCATTCTCTCATGAGCCCCAGTTGCTGAGCTGGAACGAGCAGTGTCTTTTCTGATTAAAGCCCACAGCATCAATTTCACATTCCCCCTAGTGGGAAAATTATTTGCAATTTCTGCACTAAAGCCTCAACAGTGCAAATGGAATAAGTCAAGGATACATTAAGAGCCTTTGTCTGAGATGCACGTATGAAATTCACCAACCTCTCCTGGAACAGCTCAAAGACCTCCCTCGCACACAGCAAACATGAGCCCTCCTTTAGATACAATTGGGTTTCTGTATACTTTGGGAGGACAGTGACTTCCCAGGTTATCTCGAAAACTATTTCGTAAATTATTTATTTTATTTATCATTGGATTTGTTGACTGCCACTCCTGGCCCAGCCGGCTCGTGGTGGTTTACAATATAAGAACATTAAAATCCAAATAAAACTCAACACATAGAACCAATATTGGTGGAGAAAAACAATCTATAAAAAGCAATCTGCAAAAAAATCCCCCATCCCATCTCCTCATACCCCACTGCAGCAGTCACCATCATCCTGGAGGGTATTTACTGGCAATATCCGGCCTAGGGCCCATAGAGGGAGGGAACGGATCTTTTTAGCCAGGCCTCAACCAAACATCTGGCGGAAAAACTCTGTCTTACAGGCCCTGTGGAATGCTGGTTGCCCCATCAGGGCCCTCAGCTCTTCCAGGAACTCATTCTACCATGTCAGGGCCAGGACCGAGAAGGCCCTGGCCCGGTCAAGGCCAGGTGTGCCTCCTGGGGGCCGGGGACAACCAGCAAATTCATACCCGCAGAGCAAAGAGTCCTGCGGGGGGCATAAGGAGACAAGCGGTCCCTCAGATAAGTGGGACCCAGGCTGCGGATGGCCTTAAAGGTCAGAACCAAGACCTTGAACCTGATCTGGAAGCCAACTAGTAACCAATGCAGCTGCCTCAGGATAGGCAAAGAAATGAACGGGTTCACTATGGTTAGAATGTGGAATATGGTTCAGATTCATTTACCAAAAACAGCTGCAACAGAAGGAAAGATTGCCTGTTTTATGTGTTTAGAGTAGCCTTCAGGCAAACAGTGATCCAAGCAATTCCGATCTGTTTTGTCTGCTGCAGGGCATCAGGTGGGACTATACCACGGGGAGGGGTTTTGCAGGGGAGCCAAGTACTCACACAACAGCAGCAGATTAAGACGATGAGGAAGGACTGCAAAACACCGGCGGTCCCCACCATCCACGTCAACCGAAGGAAGAGAATGACCCCAAAGATGTTCTGCATACATGGCAGGTAGACTCCCATCAAGGTGCCCATGCTGGGTGACTGAGGGGGAAAATAATCAGTATTCCTCAAAGTTACACACATAGAATGAGAGAAGATTTGCAAGGCACACAAGTTGTTCTCATGAAACCACCCTGTACTTCCATGGGTCTAGTAAGACCAGGAGCTGCTCTCCAGGGTCTCAAGCAGAGATCTTTCCTACTCCCTACTCCTTATAACTGGAGATGCAACTCTAAACAGACATGAAAAACCAGACATTGAAAGAGGCCACCCACTTTTGATACTTTCCTCCTCGAGCCTTCGGCGCTTTCTGCCTCTTCATGCTCCTTGGCTCCTTGCGTGAGATTTGTGTAGCTGACCAGTTTGCCCAGCAAGGAAGAGACCTTTGGGCGGATATCCAGCTCCTCCTGCCGAGGAGAGAAAGCAGAGATAGCAGCAGAGAGGGCGGTCAGGCCGTACACAATTCCTGAAAGCTCCAAGTGCTCTGCCACACATTATCACGGCTGTACTACAGCAGTCCTGCAAGGTAGGCCATTATTATAGTTCTCAAACAGTGACTGTCTCGTCACTTTAGGGAAGGACACGGGCTCAGTCGGTGGCTCCCTGCCCATCTCCCATGATGGCATTTCACTGCCAGCTGAAGAGCCTGGTTTCAAAAAAACAGGATTTCTATACGTGGGCCAGGGCTCATCTATGTAGTGCTGAAAAAGAAATTAGCCCCCGATACAAAGGTTCCTCTGTGGCACCTTAAGCCACAAAGACACCGTGACACCTTCAAAGGCAAACAAACTGATTGTGGCATTAAGTTTCCATGAGCAGGAATCTACTTCAGATACGAGAAGTGTTGGCATTCAGTTGGTAGATATATTTATAACCAGCGCTGCAAACAGCAGAAGGGGGCAGAGAAAATTACAAAAAATGACCAGAAGCCACCTTCAGATTCATTTATTTATTTGCTTAGATTTATATGCCACCCTCCTTTGCAGCTCAGGGCAGCTTACAGAGAACAAAAATTTGCACATTACGATACAGCATCGTTGGAGAACTGTGCACTTAACAATGCAGCATTGTCAATATAACCATAAACCACGAGGTTACACAGAGAACATTTACAAACCAATGTACATACGCACGGGGACGATGTACATGCATTCGCCATTACAAGACAAGAAACCCAAACTGTCAAGAGACAGAAACTCAAATAACGCAGATGGGTAAAAAGCATTCAATAGTTTCCTCTCCTGATAGAAGAACTGCAGCTCCAAGAAGAGAGAGAAAACAGCAGGAGCACGAACCAGCGAAGATCCTTCTTCCCAAGATTCGTTGTGAGACATGGCTGCACCTCCCATGGTCAGCCAGCCACCTCTGCTCTTGTTCTGGGCTAACACAGCCTGAGGGTTCTAGACTGTGATGCAACGCGGAAGAAGGTTCTGAGCCCAAAAGGCTAATGGCAATAGACAGCCAGGAAGGCATCTCAGAGCTAGGAGTAATTTCTCCTGTGCTAAAGTTTACTATATTGTTCCAGGGTTCTTGATTGTTCTTTGGGGCAATTGCCTCCAGAAAACCCAACAACAAAACATTTCCCCACAAGAATTGGTGGCATTCCCCCCATTAGATTAAATTCAGACTAAGACAGCTCCAGATGTTCTACAGCTATGACACCATCGCAGAAAAGATCTTTGCCACGAGACCAGAGCCTGACCATCCAAAAGCAAAGATGGGCGGCATCCCTGATGCCCCTTTCAGCCAAGCAGGAATATCATTGCTTGCTTTTCTCAAATAAAAAAATGAATGCTGTCAGCTCTCTTACCATTCTGGCTTGCAGCAAAAGAGCCAAAGGGGGCACATGGCTTAGATGCCATCTAGAGGTGCCACAAATGTGCCACAGGCAGTAGTAATGTTCACTAGGTTAGATAACTTTCAAAAGAATTCAATGGTTATTAGTCATGGTAGTTCAGCGGAGCCTCCACATTCAGAGGCAGTGTAGCTTTGTCAAGGGCAACTACTGGGGGCTGCTTTGGCTTCAGCAGACTTTCTGGTTCACAGTTGTGGGAATCAAGATACCGGGCCCTTTTTGTCTAATCTAGCAAGGACCTTGTTCTTTTTAAAAGACAACACCGCACATACACAAATCATAGCTGATCATTTATTTACCTCAAACAAGGCCAAGTTTCTGTCATAATAATCTCCTCCTTTGCCAGCCTCAGAATTGTTGAGGAAAGGGCTGCTTTCTTTATGGTTACCATGACCTGTGGAGCGAGGGAAAAAAGAAAAAGAAAAAGCAACTTTCAAATCGTTCAAAGAATAATTCTGAGGAAAATACTACCAACTTCATTTTTTATCCCTCCCCGAAAACTGAGAGCCTGATTCAGAAGTGGTGAAGCCAGACTGGGGTGAGGGGCAGAAGACTCACATACCTGAAAGCTCCTCCTTTCCAAATCCCCCCGCACCCAATTTCATCCATACAAAAGATGTAAGGAACAGAGGTGCCAACTTTACCTTTATCACTGAGTCAAAGCAGATTACAAAATATGAAAAAAATACAACCCAACAGCAAGACTATCAAACATTTTAACAATTAAGCTATAAGGATTCTTCTACTGATGTATCTGTTCCTATAGACAGGTAACTTATAAAGCCAGTTATTGACTATAAAGTCAGATGTTTGAAAAAAAGGGAGGGGGAAAAACAGCCAATATATATAGGAGGAAATATATATTCTGCCTGGATGAACCCCCTCTCTGTATTGGAGACCATTGCCAATTAAAGTTCAAACAAGACAACCTTTAGTAACTTAGTGTTGCTGATAGTTTTCAAGAAACAAATCAAGAAGAATTCCAGATTCAGCCTCTCCAATTTGCTAATTTTCGGCAAACTGGGAGGTGTTTTGTACACTGGACCACTCAATTCTTTGGACCCCCCCCCTCCAGTTGCCTGATCCTGCTTGGAAATTCCTGGAGATTTAGTTCCTCTGAACGGCAGAGGCCTCATCTCTACAGACCCCTCCATGAAGCTGCCATTTCTTTCAGGGGAACTAGATTTCTGTAATCTGGAGATCCATGTTAAATCTGGGAGAACTCCAGGCCCCACCTGTAGACTGTGGGTTTTCACATTCAAAGGAAGCACATTTATGTATTTTTTTAGGTACATATGGCAGCCAGTCTTGTTTCTTTTTGTTTTAAATGTGTGGCATATCAAAATGAAGGGGTTTTACTTACAAGTTTTCACCAACTTGTAAACTGTGCAAGTAATAGACAGTTTTGTTTCATTCATTTATTTATTCACAGGGATAAGAACTAAATGCATACATATCTCATTTTGCTTTATAGGAGGAAATTGACATGAAAGCTTGTTTTATATGACATCGGGATAAGGTTGGTGGTTTGTGGCCACAATTTCGTAGCCAGGCTGTCAGCGTTTTGCATCGTCTAGGCTGCATGCGATTGACTGACAGCTCGCTGTCTCTGTTCCCGCCTGTAGCTTGGCAACCATACTGCGGCCAACAGGCCAAATTTGTTGAAGCCTGTTATCAGTTCTTAACCGGAACCTGGCTCAGTTCTAGCCTTGCTGGCAGCACAACAGCCCAGAGAATGAAGCAGTGAAGGACATGGTGATAACTGGGGCAGATACAGCAAAAGGAATTTAAAAAGGAGGAAAAGAACTGCATGCAACCAACCCTGAAGCAGAAAACAAAACCGAAGTTGAGGGGTGAGGGTGCCCCAATCATAGAATCATAGAGTTGGAAGGGAACACCTGGGTCATCTAGTCCAACCCCCTGCACTATGCAGGACACTCACACCTCTATTGCTCATCCACTGTAACCTGCCACCCCTTTGCCTTCACAGAATCAGCCTCTCCATCAGATGGCTATCCAGCCTCTGCTTAAAAATTTCCAAAGATGGAGAACCCACCACCTCCCGAGGAAGCCTGTTCTGCTGAGAAACCACTCTAACTGTCAGGAACGTCTTCCGGATGTTTAGATGGAATTACTTTTGAATTAATTTCATCCCATTGGATCTGGTCTGTCCCTCTGGGGCAAGAGAGAACAATTCTGCTCCATCCTCTATATCAGGGGTAGTCAACCTCTGGTCCCCCAGATGTTTATGGACTACAATTCCCATGAGCCCCTGTCATAGTTTTCTGGCAGGTTGACTACCCCTGCTCTATATGGCACCCTTATAAATACTTGATGGTTATCAGATCCCCTCTCAGTCGCCTCCTCTCCAGGCTGAACAGACCAAGCTCCCCCAACCTTTCCTCATACATCTTGATCTCCAAACCCCTCACCCTCTTTGTTGCCCTCCTCTGGACAATGAGGACCAACTGTATACAAAAAAAAACAATGGAGTGCAAACAGATATGGCATCTTGATGAGCATTTTATGGCTATGGAATGGCCATTTTCCTCCCCAACGGGGACACAATGCGGCATATGTTTTCCCATCCTCCATTCTAGCCTCACAACAACCCTATGAGGTAGGTTAGACTGACAGCACATGACTGGTCCCTCAGCAAGCTCCCATGGTACAGTAGGATTTGACAAAACAAAACAAAAATGAAACCACTGTGTAGGGATTTGAACTTGGCTGTCTTAGATGCTAGGTCTCTTGTTCAATTCCAGGTAAAAGACTCCGTACTTTTGCACATTTCAAATTCTTTTTCTGACGGTTTTCAGAAAGGCTACTGAAACCACGTTGGAATAAAAGTGTCTTGCCCTGGCACTGGTTATATGACAAGTTTCTTTTTCAGTCCCTGCTCCAGTGGCATTCTTCTTCCGAAGTGACCCTGGAGGATCAGGTTCTATAGCAAGCAACCAAAACCCCATCTCTAATCTCCTTAAGACCCTTTCAACAGAATTGTTTTCACTGGCGCTAAACCACAAGAGAAAGCCTTGGCACGCTTGCTGCAAAACCAGTACAGAAGAACAACAAATCTGCAAGAGTTAAACCACAAGAGGGCTTACCGAGATTCACTTTCTCCTTCTTTAAGCAGGACGATTTGCAAACTGGCCATTGTTTCAACTGTAGAGATGGGGAGCTGAGGTCACTAAACTAACTATATCAGGGGTGGACCAATTGTGGCTCTCCAAATGTCCATGAACTACAATTGCCATGAGCCCCTGCCAGCGTGGCACAATTTGCCCACCTCTATAATATAAGGTGATAAAGCAAACTATAGCCTTCATGATAGAGAGGCACGCAGATTGCCCTTTAAACCTGCCACCTGACCCTCCTCCTGGCCTATTCATGGTCCGAGAAAGAGGAGGAAATGTATTTGGCCTAGTGGTTAGGAGCAGCAGCAATCCGGGTTTGATTCCTCGCATCTCCTCCACATGCAGCCAGCTGGGTGACCTTGGGCTCACCACAGCAATTATAAAGCTGTTCTGACCGAGCAGTGATATCAGCGCTCTCTCAGCCTCACCCACCTCACAGGGTGTCTGTTGTGGGGAGAGGAATGGGAAGGTGACTGTTAGCCGCTTTGAGCCTCCTTCGGGTAGAGAAAAGCGGCATATAAGAACCTTCTCTTCCTCCCTTTCTCCCCAGCAGGGACCCAAAGCAACTTACATCATTTTCTCTTTTCTTTAATCCTAACAACTACCCTGCAAGGTAGGTTAGGCTGAGGCTGGGTGACTGGCTCAAGGTTATCCATGATGGAGCAGGGATCCAAACCCGAGTCTCCTAGATCCTTGTTGTTGTTGTTAGGTGCGAAGTCGTGTCTGACCCATCGCGACCCCGTGGACAATGATCCTCCAGGCCTTCCTGTCCTCTACCATTCCCCGGAGTCCCAGATCCAAGTCCAGCTCTTTATTTAATCTTTAAACTTTTATTCTACCCTCTCCTGGCAGACTTCAGCCTCCATACCAGCCTGGCTTTCCTTGCTGACCTTAAGAACCCTTTTTGTTGTTCTGGTCCAAAAGTCCTTCATGAAAACGAAAAGAAAACCGCACAAACATGAAAATGGCCTGCATCCAAATGTGGAAGGGGGAGGGGGGAATAAGCAGGAAGAAAAAGACTGCCGTAAGAAGCCTGTTGCCCTGAGTTGCAGAAAGCAAAAGCATTTGGGGAGTCCAAACTTCAGTCACATGTAGGGTTGCCAGGTCCCCACTGGCCTTCAGTGGGGTTGGGGGAGTAGGGCTGCAGACCCAAGCTGGGAAACTCCTGCAGCTTTGAAGAGGGGGCCTGGGGAGGGCAGGGACCTTGGTGGAGTACAAAGCCAGAGAATCCACTCCCTAAAACAACCTTTTCCTCCAGGGGAGCAGATCTCTGTCCTCTGGAGATGAGCTATAAAACCAGGGGATTCCCAGGTCCCCCCTGGAGGCTGGCATCGCTAATAGTATCCCTTCCCCAAAGCAGGCTTCTCCTCTCAGTTGGGCCTTTGGGTGCTGCTCTTGAGTGAGTGAGGAGGGGCTTTGGGACGGTTACCAGAGAGTCAGGGCTAACCCTCCACCTACACAGGCAGGCTGGGCTCCTAAGTCAGCCCCCATCCTCATTCCCCAGCAGGGACCCCATTCCTGTGCCCCAAGACCTCAGTGCCAAGGAAGCAGCCCCTAGCCATGCCACCCACCCCCCATTGACCTTTGTCGCAGCAATTCAGATTCTCAGCCTAATTTTCCAGACCAGCTTGTCATCCAGAATGGCTCATCTGGTCATTTGTCTCACATAATTTGGCTGGAAAACTGACATGTCATTTCTTCCTTCCGTCCAAAAGTGAGAGCAATCAAATGATTCCCAGCCGCCGGGACACGAGGCATCGTGAAGAGTCAAGACTAAGGAACCAGGCACCCTCTGCTTGTTTCTCTGGCTAATGTAAGAAGAGATGGGTTCTGGGGGCAGGGGTCCACGATGCCACCCGGGGGCACCCACATTTCCCTCCCAGGCGCTCTCGTTTGCGCTGGAGGAAAGGGAAGGTGGGACACAGCGGGGAGGACCACTCCTGCCGTTTCTTGCTTCCATCTAATCAGCTAAGGCCACCCCCACCCCTCCCAAGGCCTGCTGGGCTGTCAGCAGGGAACTGAGGGGAAGCAAGGATCTCTCTTACTAGCGCTGCGGGCTGGAGACGGAAAGAAACAGCAGGTGACTTTTACATGTCACATTTAGTCATCCGATCAATCGTTCTTTCTTGGCTCTTTTGAAACCCAAAAGCAGGCAATTTGGAAGCCTTTTGGACGGGGAAACCAGCAGGGAAGGGGGAGAGGACTCTAGAAAACTCCCCTCCCCTACTGGAAACTCTACCCATAAGCTGATTTTATACCTATAGGGGGAAATGGATAGGTGTCCATTTGTACCTTTCTGCTGAGGGTAATATCAAGGGTTTAGGGAGGGTTTTTTTTAAAAAATTAAATGTTGGGGGCGGGAAGAAGCAATCCCTTTCATTGTGCCAGACTCTCCTGCCCAGAACCGGTCTGGGGCACTACATTTGGAAAACTGTTTGGTGTAGTGGTTAGGAGCGCGGACTTCTAATCTGGCAAACCGGGTTTGATTCCCTGTTCCCCCACATGCAGCCAGCTGGGTGACCCTGGGCTTGCCTCAGCACTGATAAAGCTGTTCTGACGGGGCAGAAATATCATGGCTCCCTCAGCCTCACCCACCTCACAGGGTGTCTGTTGTGGGGAGAGGAAAGGGAAGGCAATTGGAAGCCGCTTTGAAACTCCTGGTAGAGAAAAGTGGCATATAAGAACCAACTCTTCTTCTTCAGTAATACCAGGGCTCTCTCAACCTCACCCACCTCACAGGGTGTCTGTTGTGGGGAGAGGAAAGGGAAGGCGACTATAAGCCACTTTGAGACACCTTCAGGTAGAGAAAAGCGGCATATAAGAACCAACTCTTCTTCTAAAAAGATCGCAGGCCTAAAAGTGAAATAAAGTTCTGCCTTTACCTTGTCTAAATCCCCATGTGAGCAAAAAAAACCCAAGACTCCCCCCAACCCTTGAACACTATGCATGTCCCACCAGCAATTTAGATAAGGAACAACCTGAGTAGGTTTGGCTATTTCTAACTTTCTTGGTCACCCTGGAATGAACAGAGAAAAAAACCCTCACTTCTTCCCTGAGGCCTGCAGGTCGACCAGTGAACTCGGGAGACGAAGGGGATAGGCGGCAACCAATAACACAGCTGCTGGATAAAAAGCCGAGTGACTGCACCAGGGATTTTCAGGGGAAGGACTGCCAATACTGTAATCCCTTTGTACAGATCTACATGGCTCGGTCATTTAGAGCAGTGGTCCCCAACCTTTTTATCACTGGGGACCGGTCAATTTTACTGAGGCCCGGGAGGGTAATCTTTTGCCGAGGGACGTCACTGCTTCTGTCTGCGCCCCTGCTCCACTTGCTTTCCGACCGGTGCCCCTGACTTCCCACCACCCTCTGGGGGGCGCTGCCAGCAGCAGCTGCACAGTGCCATGCTGAGGGGGAGCCCCAGCCTTGGCGGCCGCTGGAGAACACCAAAGGTGAGCTGGCAGCAGAGTGGCAGGGCAGCCCCCGAGGCAGCAGCCAGGGAGGAGGAGCCATGGCCCAGTACCGACTGATCTACGGACCGGTGCCAGTCCCCGGACCGGGGGTTAGGGACCACTGATTTAGAGTAGCGTGTACAGGCTTAGTTGCCATACGGTGCTAAAGCTGTAGAGTCTTTCTTGCAACGGACAATACATGGCCTTCCCTGGAGAAGTCCAGCAAGGCAGATTGCTTCTCTTTTATCTCTTAAGCCACAAAACAACCAACTTTCTAGTCCACTGTTTAGCCACATTTGGTTACATGAGGCATTTTAACAGCTGCCTGTCCTGCATTTCCAAACCGGCTGCTCTCTTGTGCTCCTAAGACCCTTTCCCACAAGGCCTGCTTCTCTCTGCAGTAAGGCAAAAAAGAAAAAGCAGAGAGGTTTCCCAACCAAGTTCGTTGCAAGGGCATCCTATTTTAATCTGCGTCAATAATGTTGATCTGGCCATTGAGGGCCAGAGGGCGAGAGGTATTGTAATATTCTCTGTGGGAGTGTGCCATCACTTGGGTTGAAGCCTCCATTCAACAATGTCATCTTTGGTTAAATATCTGAGGATGTCTCAGTCCCCTCCAGGTCATCTAATTTTGTCCAGCATGCACATTGGTCTCCCATTCCCTGAAAAGTGGTCTGTAATTTCCTCAGTGTATGTGGTATATTACATGGTGGTAGCTAGCTCTCCAGACCCACAAGACCACCACCTTGGAAAAGAAGTTCATACTCGGGGAATAAAATGGATGTTGGTTGAACCGTATTCATATACTGCACACACTCATGTGTGTCTGCAGCAGTGTCCCTAATACAACTCCCAAATCACAGGGATTTAGAGTGCCAGATTAAGACTGAGGAGACACAGGCTCAAATTTTCTGCTTGTGAGGTGACCTCAGGCCAGTCCTGCTCTGTCAGCCTAATCTACCTCACAGGACTGTCGTAAGGATATGCTGTAAGTTGCTTTGGGTTTCTATTGAGTAGAAAGGACTATGAATGTCTCCAAAATTAAGGTCACCAGGCCCGATCACAAGAGCATGGCACCATTCCAGTGCCCAGATGCCTCAGACAATGGTCTGAGGCATCTTTTGTGGAGCAAAAGATGGTCTGAGGCATCTTTTGTGCTCTGGGACTCACAATATCCAACCAGTGAGGCCAGGGTTGCTGCTGTAGTACCCTGCCTGTTTACATTTCTGCCAAGGCATGGGGCTTGGGCACTCATCAACCCTCATTTAATGTTCAGGTGCTCAGCTGAGCGCAAACAAAGAAGAAATGTGTCTCTTCCTTAGAGCCAGTGTGGTGTAGTGGTTAAGAGGGGCGGCTTCTAATCTGGCGAGCTGGGGTTGATTCCCTGCTCCTCCTCCACATGCAGCCAACCTTGGGCTCACCACAGCACTGATAAAGCTGATCTAACCCAGCAGTAATATCAGGGCTCTCTCAGCCTCACAGGGTGTCTGTTGTGGGGAGAGGAAAGGGAACGCAATTGTAAGCCGCTCTGAGACTCCTTCGGGCAGTGAAAAGCAGGGTGTGAAAACCAAGGCTTCCTCTTAGGAGCTCTCCCGGGTCCTGCACAGCTTGCTGGACCTCAAGTATCAGATCCCTGACAGTCAGATAATCCTTGTTCCAGGTGAGCGCCTTTTGAACCCAGCTCAGAACCTCCTGGGGCCACAAGGTTTCTTTTAAAAATATATATTATTAACCAAATCCTCAAAACATAATTTGTTAAAAAGCAACAAAATATAATGCTTAGTCTATAAAAAGCCTGCTAAATATCTAAAGATATGTCCTTGTGTCGTTGTCATCTCTATGCAATATGTTCAGATCTTGATAAGGTTGTGAAGTTCCCAGTTCACTGGAGGTGGGCATTTTATCCTAACGGGTCTTTTAGCTGCAGAGAGCCCATTTTCGTTGGGAAAAACGGATGTGGCTGAGCCAAGCGGACCAGTCGGGCCCAATTTATATTGTGCTCACCCAAGAATGAAAGAGGAGAAAGACTTTTATTTATTTATCATTCAATTTGTATCCTGCCATTTCCACATAGTGGGAATGCCTTTACTTTTAAACTCATTAAAGGGGCTACTACTACTAGGGGGCCACAGAGAAGCTCTATCAATGGCCCTCAACTTTTTTTTGAGTCTACAGGTGCCTTTGGGATGTTAAGAAATGCCAATAAGGGATTGCCACCAGAGGAGGAGTCAAACCCAAAATGGCTGCTGCAGGAGGCGGGGCTAACTACAACATCTCCCGACTTGCTCTGGAAAATAAATAAATAAATCACAGAAGGGGATTAAAAGGAAATGAAAGTATGCCCAAGGGAAGAAAGGGAGAAAGAAGGAGGGATTAAAAAGAAGCCTAAAGGGGAACTGCACACTAAGAAAAGTGAGATGAAAGGTTTTCTTGGAAATGCTTCATTGCTGTGGAAAACCCTTTATCATATTATAAGAAGATCACCAGCTACAGTTTCAAAAATGCCAGTCAGCACTATTTACAATGTAGGACTGGCCTCTGAATAAAAATTTAGTCACCCTGTTTCCACATAACGAAGACCTTGCAGTCATACAACATTTTTAGACCGGGAATGGAAAGGTTGTTGGGCCTTGTGAAGGAAATCAAGCAAATCCAGGCCCCGTTAGGATGTGCTGTCTTTGGGGGCAGGCCCATTTGGATCAAGGGGCTGGGGAAGGATTGACGTTCCTCATTCTGAGCTGACGGGTTTCTCAAGGTTAGGCTGGAAAAAGAAAATAACTGCGGAGAGGAAAAGGTCCTGCAAATAAAATCCTTTGCCCACTCCATGTTCTTGACCCCTCTGCCCCAAGGCTGGCAACTGCTTGGGGCGCCAGGAGCTAAGGCAGAAAAGGCAGCCACATGCACACACAAGGCAGAGGCATGAGTTGGGGAGGCACTGTCACCGCCCAGGCCCACCCCATTTCCCTGCCTGCTGGGAAGAAGGTAAGCCCCGGCAGCCAATGACGGGCCAGGGAGGAAGTCCCCGCCCATGCTCTCTCCCTGACCCATACCTCCACTTCCCATGAAGGCAGTAGGCAGCACAAGCCAGAGAGAAGACTCACAACCATCACAATCCATGCAGCCCAAATTTCCTTGGGGGCAGCAAAAGGCCTTGAGCCTGTCCTGCCCTCCCCCTTTCCTGAGAACATCCCTCCAAACATTCCCCCTATCCTTCAGACCCCCAGGCAGCTCTCCTTTCTCTCCCAGAAGCCCTGAGTGATGTCATCTCTCTTCCTTCCCCCAGTGCCTCCCCAGAACCTCCCTTTCCCTTAAAACTTTTAGAATTAGCCCTTAACCCCTACTAAAATTATACCTAAGCGCCTCTTACCAGCATGAGCGCTTTCTATCCCCACCTTCCCCTGACTGCCATAGTCCCCTGACTGGAAGCTCCTTGGGAGCAGGGATCTAGCCCCCTGTAACCTGCAAAGCTGAACAAACATAGATGTTGCAATGCCCTAGTAATAAGTTCCTTGTATTAATTTTCTTCTCTTTAAAAAAATCCTTGGTTTTGCTGGTCTCCTGTCTAATACACGGCTGAATAAATGCTCTGGCATTTCTAGGCAAAAAAGAAACAGCAGGTGACTTTTACATGTCACATTTAGTCATCCGATCAATTGTTCTTTCTTGGCTCTTTTGAAACCTCTTTTGATGCAAAAAATATAAGATCTGCCCATTTCAAATGGTGTCGCCTACATGGCTTGACAGAACGGGCAACCACTGTGCAGAAAGAGGGTGGGGGCAAAGCCGGTGCGGCCCAATTAATATTATTGCCATTAAAAAAAAGAGGAATACCTACCCCGTAGCAAGAACCCTTTACTATTCTCTGCAATTTGGCTCACCATGACCCCTGTTCTTCCAGTTCCTCCGACCACATCTAGCAGCAGTCTCCGGGAAGCCCCAAAGAACAGGACGGATTTAATTCAATAACTTCCCTGGAATGGCACAATCGCCTCTGACAAACTGAATCTCTGCCGGAAAGTGGCAGGATATTGATCGATCGCACCCTCCAAAAGGTCTCCGACAGGCAGGCTAAGTCGAAAAGGAGATGACCGGGGCATTCGACATTCCCTCCCACCGACTCTGCTAATTCATGAACTACGAAGATGTTGTGAAGGTGCCTCAGCTTCCCGTGAAACCTGAAGGCTTGTGGCACATCACCTGCTGTTTACAGACTCGGTTAAGAAAGAACCAATGCCATGAAAACGATGGGAACTGGGAACGCAGAGCCTGTGCCGGAATCGCTGATGCAAAAACCAGTCAATCAATTGCCCGAGGGCCAACGGGTGCTCCACAGCCCGAGTCTGCCTCCCCCTGTCCTGCAAAGCAATTTCAGCTGCCCCTTGACAACCCCACTAAATTAAAAAACTGGTGGGCAACCTCACTTGTTGCAAGCCACAGAAACTTGCACTGAGAAGAGACATGTGTGAAAGAGACTCTGTGCCTTGGAGAGCAATCCAAGATGGGTCAACTCAGAACCCTTCACAGGCTTATTCAGCAGATCTTACTGCTAGGGAAATGTTCTTAGGATTGCAGTTATTGTTACATTTTTCACCCTGGGCTTTAGGTGCTGGGAGTTCTGCACACCCAGTTCACCATGTCCGACCAGGAGGTAATTTGCACGGAGCCAAATAAAACAGTCTAAAAATCAACCAGCTGCTCAGGTAGCCTTCTTGACCGGAGGGATTGGTACAACAATATGTTTTTGTAGCTAGAGAAGCTAAGGCTGTGACACACACATATTCTTTTGCCCCTCCTCCCCACCCTTGCAGAGGGGGAAAATCAAAAATTAAAAAATGAGGATCTGAAGGACTGCATCCATTTTGTGGCGCCTTTTAAAATTATAAACACACACATACACAAATAAGTGGTACACTTGTCTTAAGGGACAAGTGTAGGTAAAAGTACAGCAAACTCTCTGGAATCATTTTCATGTTCTCTATCCTCCGAGTTGGTGCCGTCTCTGCTTTTACGATAAAGGTACACCGTAACTTCCTCCAAACCCTTGCAGGGCAACATTCTAGGATGTTGTGTCTCCACTGGCATAAACAATGGCTTGCAAGCAAGATCAGCACCTTCAGACAAGGACAGCATGACCTCCGAAAACTCCACAATCTATGTTTTCAGAAATGCTGTTCAAGGCTGTCATGAACAAAGGACACTTTTAAGTCCCTGAAGAACAGAGTAGTCAGGGCCACAGTGAGAGGCCTGAAGGTCTAGGGTGGGAGAAGCAAAAAATGTCAGCGTGGAAAACAGTTTCTTCCCAATCAGTGTTTGATCATCGGCATTTCCAGTTAAGGGCCCAGGCTAGCCCAATCATGTCAGACCCCAGAACCTCCCCAAGGTTGACTCTGGCAAGTATTTGGATGCAAGACCTCCAAAGAATCCCACGGTTGCTATGCCAAGGCAGGCAAATCGCCTCTGAACGTCTCTTTTTCTGAAAACGTTCTGGGGTTTAATGCAGCTTGATGCATAAAACTTTTATGCAACTTCCCACCCATCGTCACCATTTCCGTTTGAAAGAGAGCCAGGTAATGAGTGCTGGGAAAGATTTCTCCCTGTCTATGACTCTGAAGAGTAGCAATCACCAGTCGGAACAAGGAATACTGAGGACATTTCCACACATTAATAAAAATGGCGTCATGCCCACAGAATGGCAAAGCACGACATTATATCATCCCCCCGTGCCCTCCTCATCTTTTTGCTGCCTCACCTTTGTCTGCCTTCTTTTTGTACATATTACCCTCCTTACTTGCTGCTAGAAGAGGTGGAAGAGAGCAACATCTATATGTTCCATATAGGTGCATGTGTTGGGGGGGGAGTTAGTCACTGGGGGGGGCTAATTGGAACAAAGCTGCATGAATAACTGAGCAATAAATACAGCTAAGCTGGAACAGCACACTGGGTAAGACATGTAAATAACAGCACACTAGCATATATTGATGATAAAGGAATAAGCCGCAGATGAGAGAACGGAGAGTCCGGTGCGCTCCACCCAGAAACATAACAACAAGTTAAGTGTCTGGATATAAGTGAGAACTGAGTGACTTAGCAGTTGTGGTAAGATAACAGGCTACCCACACTGCTGACCACAGGAGATGGAGCATGTACAAGAGGCAGGCTATGCCCGCCTAGTTAAAACTTTCCTTGGACTCCACCTGCTTCTCTGCAGCATCCAATTGAAATTCCGCCCCCCCCTTCATCATTTTACAAGCGGTGAAGGGTTTCCTTGAGTGCTGAGAAGGATAATTGCAATTAGCATGCAACAGCTATTCATTAAAGGGGAGCGGGGAGCATTCCTAGACTCCGTTCACAGCACGCAACAATTTAAAATATGTGACGGCAAGTCCCGGCAAGCTAGTCTGCCCGGAGAGTCTACCTGGCTCAACAAAACAAGCCGCTGCAACAATTTGCTTTTTGAAGCGTACATGTGTGAAATCATTCATGCTGCCAACGAAATCTCTTAAGAATGCCTTCACGGAGGTTGCATTTCCAGCATAGACAGCCAGGACCGTATGCTGGTTAGGGTGCTGGGAGACCCGGGTTCAAATTCCCACATTGCCAAGGACACTCACTCGGTGACCTTGATTCAAGCAGGTAGCCATGTGGGCCTGAAGTTGCACAACAAAAATTGAGTCCAATAACACCTTTAAGACCAGCAAAGATTTACTCAAGGTGTGAGCTTTTGTGTGCAGCCACACTTCCTCAGACAAAATGGAACAAGGATCATGAGAATGCAGATATATAGAAAAGGCGACTTTGGATTAACCATGTAGTCTCAGCCTAACTTACTTCACAAGGCTTTCATGAGGATAAAATGAGAGCAGGAAGGACACAGATGTAGGTTGGCCCCACTGGGGGTAACTATCTAAAATCAAAATGAAAGTGAGATTAATCCCCAAACCAACTGAGTGACCTTGGGCCAGTCCCAGTTCTCTCAGGGCTCTCTCAGCCTCACCTATCTCACAAGGTGCCTGTTGTGGGAGAGGAAGGAAAGGCGATCATAAGCCACTTTGAGGCTCCCTTGAGTAGGAAAAAGCAGGGTACAAAAAAACGCAGCACCAATTCTTCCAAGTGCTGAGGGAAAGCACTGGCAAGTTGAAGCTATGGTGGGTGCTGTGTTTGTAGATCTACGGAGGACCAAGCTTGAGGTCTGAAGCAGAATTGTAAACTTGCAGTGTGACTGACCAATGTGTGGTGAGATACCATTAGAGATCTAGTCAGTTTAAAGTGAAACTGACCAATCGCATGCACTGGCAGGAAGATCTATAGTGTGGCTTCTGTATATAAGTTGGGGTTGGTTGTGGGTTACTTCGCTTAAGTTTGGACTCTTGTAACATCATGCCGAGTTCACAATAAAGAGCTGACTGAACTCCTAGTGTCCTGGCTTACTTCGGACCCACGTATCTAGCCCTGTCCCCATAGAGCAGGGGTAGTCAACCTGTGGTCCTCCAGATGTCCATGGACTACAATTCCCATGAGCGCCTGCCAGCGTTTGCTGGCAGAGGCTCATGGGAATTGTTGTCCATGAACGTCTGGAGGACCACAGGTTGTCTACCCCTGCCATAGAGTACTCAAGACAAGAGACCAACAGAGGGGGTTTGCCTTTTCCTGCCTCTGTGTGGTAACCCTGGCATTCCTTGGTGCTTTCCCATCCAAATAGTGACCAGGGCTCATCCTGCTTAGCTTGACAGCACCACAACACCACAAAGGGCCTCCTGAAATTAAACTAATGATCCACAATGTTCCTGCAGCCAAACATTGGATATTGCTTGACCCTTGTTGAAAAGTGGCACAAATGAAGTCTTATGCCAAGTAAAAATGAACATACCGAACGCCCTGGGTAATTGTTTTAGTTCACTAGCATAAATATGTGCAGGACCTGCATTGAGAATTCTTGCAACTGTTCCCTTCTGCCATTTTCTCCATCTCCAAGAAGTCCTTTAGTCCCATAAAGCCCTCTGCTTGTCATTCCTTTCACATTGTAGTTATTCTAGCAACACCAATCATCCAATAGTACTTAACTTACAGATTTCTTTTTCTTATTTGGTTGGGTGCTGAACCCACATTTGGTTCTGGAACCAAAGGCTGTAGACCCCTGCCCCACCTGCTGCATTGCACTGCCTATCACTTATTATAACAACCCACCATATCAGGGGTAATCAAACTGCGGCCCTCCAGATGTCCATGGACTACAATTCCCATGAGCCCCTGCCAGCAAATGCTGGCAGGGGCTCATGGGAATTGTAGTCCATGGACATCTGGAGGGCCGCAGTTTGACAACCCCTGCACCATATGCTTTGATTCAGGCACTAAGAAACCCATCTCTTTCAATGATATATGCAGTTCAAGAAATCAGTTTCTTTGGTGGTGGCATGACCAAGGCCAGATAGAATTTGGAGCACTGAAATCTTGACAAAAAGCAGCAAGCAAAACCAACTACTCTCCATGCAGCAATCAGGACTGTTGTACAGAATGGCCTATGACCTGTGGATTTCGGTCAGGGTGCAGATCTGAGGATGGAGAGAACAAAGCAGGGTGCGTAAACTAATGAAGGAGTTCTTCCAAAACCTACTGAAGTTCAAGGAAGAACTGAGAAGCAGCATGACCCAAAGAAAAACTGGAAGGAGAAAAGCAAGCTGCTTGGAGACGAAGGAAGGAAGGAAGGAAGGAAGGAAGGAAGGAAGGAAGGAAGGAAGGAAGGAAGGAAGGAAGGAAGGAAGGAAGGAAGGAAGGAAGGAAGGAAGGAAGGAAGGAAGGAAGGTTTTGTCACCTCGTCTGTCCCCCGGATAAACAGTTGCATCAAGGGGAGTAAATAAGGCTGCAGTCCACCTGCATGGGCAGGGCAGGCCCTCCAGTGATGCAAACTAATCCAGACCTGAACCAAACACCTTGATGAAATTGAAATGCCCGTGCTAAACCTTTCCAATACCTCTCAGGAATCCTCTGCTCAGAAAGCACTTACCGCTACTTCCTTTTAGGTTACGGTTCTGCTGAGCATCCCACATCCCGCCACCTTCAGTCATCGAGCAAGCACTAAACAGGCAGTCTCGAGCAACAAGCAAACCCGGGAGACGGCTCTTACGCCCAGCCACATTTTGCCAGCCAGCGAGACGGCAGAATGCCTTAATCTCCCCATAGCATGGGGTTTCATCACCGCAAACAGCCAAAGCTTAAGCCGTTCATTAAAAAGTAATCAGGCGACTTTGGAAGAAAGGAAGTGGGCAGAGCTAGATGGCGGTACTACTGGGGAAACAAGGGGGTTTCAGAAAGGCCAAGGGTTGTATCTTCCATTATTTCAAACAGTGAAACACTGCAGGGGGTGGGGTGGGGGATCACCTCTGAACTTAACTGTTCCCTTCCAGGAGTTTCTCTCTACTGCAATGGTTCTCAACCTTCCTAATCCCGCAACCCTTTAATACAGTTCCTCATGTTGTGGTGACTCCCAACCATAAAATTATGCAAGTGTTCTTTGACAGAAATTAAATCGAAAACTGGCCAATGGAGTGAAGATCCAGTGTTCATTATTGTGTATAAATTGTATAAACTCGTTATGCGACCCAGGAGCACACCTTGAATAAATCTTTGTTGGTCTTAAAGGTGCTCCTGGAGTCTGATTTTATCATCTGCCTTAAGTTTGTTTGAAAAGAGGGGCACATTAAAGCTGTAAGCAAACAGCCCGGGACTTGTTCTTCAATTTCACCTATGCCTGAAGGCACCTTTTCAGCAAAAAGGCAACCTGTGCGTGTCTCCCATATTGCCCGCCCCTTATCCAGCCTGCCTCCTCTACTTGGCAAGGAACATGCATGACGTGGGTACAACTGAGGCCACAAATTGTTCTGCCTGCAAAGAAAAGGTTAACATGGAAACACACCCAGATCCTCCGGCGCTTGAAAATCTAGCAAGTTTAGACACAGCCTCATCTGGATCCAGGACTTCCTGTACAGCAATGACGAGAATACTTTCTGGAAAAAGGATTCTCAGTTAATTGCTACAAAGCACGTGTCCAAAAGGCACAGACGCTCCTCATCTGATCCCATCTTCACCGGCCAACAGCTGGTGAACTGCCATAACTGCCATGGAACATTCAAGGCCTTGGCGGTCTGAACCTTCACACCTGATTGGCTCAGACACCGTGAGCGTCACTTTCGGGGCTCGGATGGACAGATTACCAGCCCAAAGTCCCGAGCACCACAAGATCACACTTGACTGGGCTGGCAGTAACTGGGACACCATGGGAATTAGCAGCAGACATTGGGTAATACTAGACAATACTATGTTTTACCTAGTACATTCCGAACAGCTAAAAGCCAACCCTGTGAAGTTAGATTCAAGTGGGTAGCTGTGCAGCACAACTAAACAAAATCAGAGTCTAGTGGCACCTTTGACTAACAAAGATTTATTCAAGTCCTGAGCTTTTGAGTGCAAGCACTCGTCCTCAGACTATGAACTGGCCATGTTTTTCTGTGAAGTTATTTAGGTGGAGGGAGGGAGGGAGGGAGAGGCCCAATGTCATATAACAAGTTTCATGGCAAAGCGTGGATCTTAGGTCCTCATCCAACACTTCAGTTGTACTTGGCTTCTCATGGTCGCCAATCCTTCTGAAGTGGCAGGATTTGTTAATGTCCTGTGCTGAAGAAACCTTCTATGCTCAAGTCTGTGTGCAGGGATAGAGATGGGTCGCACATATGAAACTGCCTTCTCCTGAACAAGACCATTGGTCTATCAAGGTTGGTATTGCCTATTCTGATGGGTAGCAGCTCTTCAGGGGCTTTATATTACCTAACACTTTAAACTGGAGACTGAACCTGGGACTTTCTCTGCCACTGAGTCACAGCCCCAACTGGTAATATATATAGGTAGATCCTTGTTTTTTAGGATTTCACCTTATAATGGCTACAGTTGGCAGGTGTACCAGCACATGCGTGAAACTTCCATGCCTGGTGCTCAGCCCAGCAAAGCACAGTTCGTGGAATTATTTTTTTGAAAAATTCCCTCTCTATAATTTCTGCATTTAAAGATAAGCCAAAGCAAACAGAGTGAACAGTAGAGAAGAAAAAGCAAACAGCAGCATGAGATTAAGGAGTTCAACTTACTTTTTAAAAATCAAGTTTACATAGGCTTCTATAAACAAACAGACTTCTACAATTGTGATTGTCTCCCAAACAGTGGCTTGGCTCCTAACATATTACCCATTCTTTTTGCCTAGTTCTCCTCCTAATCAAAACCCTTTTGCACACATTGGCCCCGGGATCCATAGTTAATGTTCCCTCTAATCCCCCCCCCCTCTACAGAGCAGGGCAGGTCACATCCTGAGTAGAATACTCAACTTGACAGATTCTTATCCTGGATGCTTGAGGCTGACCCTGCATTGAGCAGGGGGTTGGACGAGATGGCCTGTCTGGCCCCTTCCAAATCTAGGATTCTATGATAATATCACTGCTGCAATCTTAAAATGGGCAGAACCCCTGTGTGGCTCCAGATTGCTGCTAAGTGGGCCTTCCTGTGCTAACAGCTCAGAGAGAACGCTGTCCGTAGGATAATCTTTTGCTGTGATCCTATTCCTTTGGCCAGCAGAAAAGCAGACAGGATCCAACCCACACTCTTTAGGACTAGAACCTCTGATATCTTAGATCTGTGAGTGTCACAATTTGTACCGAAATCTCAGCAAGTACAAAAACAACCCCAGAACCCCCCCCCCCCAAAGTCCAAACAAAACCCTTCACTGCTTGTTCTCTGGTGGAGGGGGGGATCACGCCTAGAAACTGCATTCATCTCAAACTGGACCAGTGCTATGCTGACTTAAATTTTTTTCAACGTGAGAGCACTCCACAGTTGACACGTGGAGGATATCACAGAACAGCAGGAATTATACAACTCCTCATGGCTTCCAAAAGACAAACAAAGGTGCTTTGCTATCACCTGCCTCTGAAGAGCAACCTGGGACTTCCTTGACGGTTTCCTGTCCAAGTAGTAACCAGCCAGCCCTGCTTTGCTTTCTGAGACTGGGCTAGCACAGATCCCAGAAAACCTCTCTGATCCGAGAACCCCTAGAGTGGCATTCCCCTTGAGAGAGAAACCAAAACCATCCTTTTAAAAGCAAAAGGTATTTGTAAGTGGCCGTGATTTCTAACTGCCCTGGGGCACACATTCATCCAAACATGCCACGTGCTCATTTCACTGCCAGATTTTTCTTGCCTGGAGTCACAGGGATGAACTGCTGAGCCAGCAGCCCAAAAGCTCCACCACCTTCTGCCTGCCCGGGAATGGAACAGCTGGCCATTCTTTCCCACGATGGACTTTCCCAGACAGCAGCCCCCCCCCCCCATTCATGAAAAGTGGGAATGAACTGGCAGGGAGGGTGGAAGGGCTTTCACAGCCATCTGGCTGCTTGTACAGGAGGGAGGGGAGAAGAAAAAGAAAAAGGGAGGGGGAAAGAAAAAGAAAGGGAGGGGAGGAAAACATGGAAAGATCTACCTCCCCTTGGATGCATACAGGAATGCTTTGCATATTTATGACGCTTCAAAGGCATCTGGGGCCAAAAGCATCTAAGAAAAGACTTCTAAATTCCCCAGATGTTTAGGCTCGCCAGAGTTCCCTCATCTTGTGAGGTGTTGTTTGAAATGAAAATTATACACAGAAAATTTGGCACAGGACAAAGGAGTGTGAAGCCCAGCACATAGGCCAGGAAGAAACATGCCAGGGCTTTCTAGAGTAACAAATACCAGCCTGGGAATAACATCCCCAGGATTTGAACACTCTGATCTTAAACATGTACAAACTCCAGCTACTCAACAGTAAGCAAAATGCATTCAGTACCTGCTTAAAAGAACCTCTTGCAAGATAATGGGGCGTTTTTCCGTGCGAGAATAAATTCACTCCCAAATGCTCTCGTAAATGGACGATTCACAGGCTAAGAAAGGCGATCCAGAAACTATTGAGCATTTCTTCTTTTCCTGTGTAATTTAATCAGACCCGAGAAGAAAATATCCGGATCGTCATCTGAATAAGAAGCTTGTTTGCTCTTTTGACTATCGCTTAATGACTCTGAACAATGTTTGAGTCCAGAGGCCCCTTTTAAGGCCAACCAAGTTTTATTCAAGATGTATAAGCTTTCATGTGCATGCACACTTCGTCAGATATAAGAGCGCTTGCTTAATTATACCATTAGATGTATGTAAATATCCAGCTGATGAAATGAAACATTGTTTTAAATAGGTACTGAACAGCAATAACTTTGTTATACGGCTGTCTTTTCCTGGTCAAACCACCGATTGGCTTTAAGACCTAGATGGGATCTGGGTTTTAAAAGAACCTCTGCATTTAAATTCTTAGCAGGCATCCAGCACTTCCACGTGTGTATTGATTCCACTTTATTTATGCCCCACTTTTCTCCCCAGTGGGGACTTAAACTGACTGACAACATTCCTCTATTTTCAAGTTTGCCTACTTGAAAGGACCCTGCTGTAGCATTCTGAGCACTACACTTCATTCGGATTCTTTTACCAAACTCAGAAAGAGAAGGGATTAGGATGCCGGCAAGTTCTCTGTTCTCTCCCAACAGAGACACCTTCTGAAATGGCCCCGGCTACCCGATTGGTATAAGAGTCCTCCTTTGCATCTGAGCACTTTACATCCCTTCACACAGGGAAAGCCGAATAGTAGCTATTAACCATAATGGATTAATGAAACCTTCATGGGTCAGAGCAGTATACCTTTGGACGTTGGATGCTGGGGGGAATCAGAAGGCGGCTGCATCTGCCTGCCTCGCAGTCAACCATCCCGCAGGCATCTAGCTGGCAGAGAAAGCAAGCTAGACCTCTGGCCTAAAGCAGAGAGGGAACTTTCACATGTTCTGGTGAGCCACTGGGGATTGCATTACTTGTACAGGCCAAGTTATGTACACAAGAGGAATTAACTTCGTGCCCTTTTGGTGCTGGAGACTCCAACTCTGATTGGCAATTTCGGTCTATCCCACTACTCAGAATTGGCCAAGAAGGTCTTTTGTACAAGCCTTGTTGGCATGAGAACGAGTTATGCGGAAGCCCTGCTTTATGCGCTTGTGTTGGAGATCTGGGAGCAGGTTGCAAGCCATGGATCCTATCCACCTGCCTTCCACCTTGGCAGACCAACTGCACGCTTGCTCAGTAAGTAGACCTGATCCTATCACGTGGCAAAGCTAGCCTGGTGCCTCTTTTGGGGGTGAATTCTGGACCTGAATAAGAACTGGGGGAAGATCTGAACTCAGGGCCCAGTTCAACAGACAGGTTTCTTGACCAGCACCCAGAGCATGGAAGGAATGTTCATGCAGGACAAGAAGAAAAAGAAGATGTTGTTTTTATAACACACTTTTCACTAACGAAAGCAGTCCCAAAGCAGCTTATAAACACTTCCCCCTTCCTCTCCACACAACAGACACCCTGCGAGGTAGGTTGGGTCGAGAGAGCTCTAGAAGAACTGCTCTGTGAGAACAGCTCCAAGAGAACCGCGACTGGCCTACAGTCATCTAGCTGCCTGCATGTGGAGGAGGGAGGAATCAAACCCAGTTCTCCAGATCAGAGGCCGCTGCTTGTAGCTGCCACACTGCCTGGAGGACCGTGTCTTGTTTATTTCACAGGAGGGGTCATTTAGGTCCTCAGCCATGGAAGTGTCTTGACTCATGCTGCAGAAGAAGGGAGCCTGTGTTCAGTGGGGCTGACTTCCAGGTGAACGTACATATAATTACAGTCAATGGCACCCACAGCTAACCACCTGAGGCACAGCATCACCACTGTTTCCCATCTTGTCTTCTGGCAAGGGCTAGGCTGAAACTCTACACATGCTCAGAAACACTTGCTCGCTCACATGAACCAGGCCTGGCTTCAAGCATGGATTGACACAAAGACACTCCTCGCCCCGACTTCATTTTGCTTGCTGGCCTGGTAAGGACTGCCTTGGAAGCTCTGCACATGCTCAGAAACACTCTCCGGGGGCCCACAGCACTGATGCAGCATGCAAACACCAGTGTAGTGTAGTAGCTAAAGAGCAGGGGGCTTTAATCCGGAGAACCGGCTTTGATTCTCCGCTCTGTTGCCTGCAGCCAGCTGGGTGACTTTGGGGCCATCCCCAGTTCTCTCAGAGCTCTTCTCACTTGGCAGTTCTCTTGGAGCTCTCTCAGCCCCACCCACCTCACCGGGTGCCTGTTGTGGGCAGAGGAAGGGAAAGGTGTTTGGAAGCCGCTTCGGACTCTCACGGAGAATGACAAGCGGGGTAGAAGAAAGCAGCTCGTCCAATGCCCGGGCCCACTTTCCACGCAGCGCCTCGAACTCGCGGGCGGAGGAGCGACTCCCCCGGTCGGAAACAGCAACGCTGGAAGGAACCGACGGCGACAAAGCTGGCAGCTCGCCCGCCCGCCCGCCGCCCAGCGAGAGTAGCGGCACTTTCCCTCCCGGGAGGAGCGAGCGACGCCACGCCACGGCGGCGAGACAAAAGGCTCCCCCGGCCGGCCGCCCCGCGCCGCCCGCCACTCACCGTCGGAGCTGACCGAGTCGTAGGCATCGCGCTGGCGGAGCGCCCCGCCGGGCTCGCTGTAGTCCACCCAGCTGAGCCCTTCCAAGTTGTCGTAGTCCGGCCGCCGCTGGTCGTCCACCGGCACCACCGTGAAGTGCGGCATCGCCCTCTGGGCCGCCCCTGCCGCTGCTGCTGGCGGGGCTCGGGCTTCCCCGGCGCGGGCGCTGCACGACGGAGCGAGCCGGAGCGGAGCCGCGCAGCCAGGCTGGCATTCCAGCTGCCTTGGGTCACTTCCTTTCAGGAAACCCGGCTCCGCAACTCCACCCATCCCCGCCCCGGGCCCGGCCAGGGGAGGAAGGAAGGAAGGAAGGAAGGGAAGCAGCGCGGCGGAGGTCCGACGGGGACGGGGAGCCCCAGCAGCGGCCGCCCCTTCTGGCTTTGGGGAGGCCACGACTCGGCCCCGGCGAGCGGGAGGAGGGGGCGGGGTGGTGGGGTCTGTCTGTCTGGCTCATCTCCTCCTGGGACGCCACCCGTGCCCGGAATCAGATCCTCCCGGGTCTTGCATAGGCCGCCCCCCTCCCTTGTCTATAGAAATCCTTTGCCTACAGTGAATCTGGTGAAGCCAGCTCTGTCGTGCGACATCTTAAACTGAAATAACTTTTGCAAGCGCCACTGAACTCCTGCTTTGATTTGACTTCTGTACAGACTGACCCGGCTACCTGTTGGCAATGAAGCCCTGGCGCTGTGAACGCACCTGTTCCACAGAGTCAAATAGTCATGGCTCAAGCCTGGGGGTGGCTTAAGTCCCCAGCAAGGGACTTTTAAGGCGAGTGAGGAGCAGAGGCAGTTTTGGACTTGGCCTCCCTAGGCAGGGTCTTCCTGAGTGATCTCCCATCCAAGGACCAGCCCTTCTTAGCCTCTGACCCGTTGCACTTTCCCTTCCGTGGTTGAGTCCTTGCTGATCTTCTCTATCCAGTACATTTTTCCTGTCCTCCTTCCAGGAAGTTTAGGGTGACATACATATTTCTTCCTGCTTCCATTTTGCCCCATCAAGAACACTGTGGGGTATATTAGGCTAACAGGAATCAACCGGCCCGAGGTCACCCAAAGAGTATGCTGGCCTCGTGGGTGGTGGCCCCTGGTCTCCCAGAGCCTTGTCCAAAACAAGATGCTCTTTTGCACCTGCCCCCTTAATTCAAGCCACGGTTCTCTCCTGTCAACTGCTGACAGTGCTGGAGGTGGGCCAGCTGGGTGGGTGGGTGGGTGGGGGAGAGAGGGTTAGGTCCGTACCCAGTAAAATAGTGAGCAAAAGGAAGAAAGTTTCTGAGCATACAGAGAATAATCATATTTGATTTCCTCCTTTCTGGCTATCACATCTCTCCAGGGCAGCTAGCAACAAGCATTAAAGCAATACAGATCAAACAGTTTTTTAAAGGTACTTAGCATTTGTATAGCACTTTAAGTGTGTTCACCTGCATTAGAAATAGGAGGCTTGTTGACACCGTATGCAGCAACACAATTTTAATCCGTATGCAACAATACGATGAAAACCCTTACAGCCTTCAGTGCTGCCCCAAACTTTTGGTTTGTTTTCGCCTCTGCAGACCGGTGTAGCTGCCCTGCCAGAATTATTACTGGCCTTTTCCGAGGCTGCTGCAAGCAGAGACACCTCCCCGGTGGAATTTATTATCCATTATTGACCTTGGCAATATTGTCTCCACAATGCAAATGGGGCCAATTGGCCACTAAGAATACTGGGGAAAGTCCTGGTATGTACCAGGACCCCCTCTCACTAGAGCCACCAAATAAGAGGCAAGTAGCCAGCAGTGCACGCCCCAGGGAAGATGTGGGGAAGGGGCTATCTGGTCAAAGCACTCCCTGCTTGACAAAAGAATGGGCCATGCTTGGACTTGCTTGGCCAGCTTGGGGCAGGCAGAGCTCGGGCAACGGATGGTCCCGTGGGCAATGGGGCTGGCTGAGCCGAGTCTTTCTCTCATTCTCCTCTGGGCAGACAAGCAGGACAGACTGGGGACGGGGGCGATTATTTTCCTCTCAGCCCACTCCTAGTGGCAAACGGAGACTGAAAAGTGCCTAAGTTCCTGGTCCAATTTGGGCTACCCTGGATGCGTTGCTCATCCTCTTCAGCTATGCTTACACAGCGGGATACTTCTGTGTTCTACTCCGATGGCTTTGGTGAGCGCAAAAACACCTACCGTATAAACTGTGCTTCTTTGTGTTACGTGATACTTTCCCCTCAATACCTAGCAGTCTTCTTGCCCTTTTAAAATGGACATTCAGGATATTGTTATAGTGTTTTAACACTATTGTGATGTACCTTCTACGGTTGCTATTTGAAAACCTCTGTTTATTTATACTCTGCCTTTCTCCGCCCATGGGGATCCAGGGTGGCCAATGTTATTCTCTTCTCTTCATTTTCTCCTCACAACAACCCTGCGAAGCAGGTTATGCTGAGGCGGTGTGGCTGGCCAAAGGCCAAGTTTCCATGGCTCTCCTGAATACCAAGTCAATGCTCTTCACCACTGCAACACCCTGGCTTTGAAATCCTCTGGAGGGGAAATGGCACATGGGAAAGGATACGCGTTGACTGTGGACAAGGAGTGCAGAAATCTGCCCTGTCTGCCCCATCCTTCCAAAAGGAAGGTTGGCTGGAGGTCAACCTAGATCCTACCTGCCCACAGCCAATTCGAACAGGTCCCCGTGAGAGCTCCCCCCAGCTTTGTTGTGAAAACAGGGAAGCTGCTGCTTCCATTGACTCAGGGGTGGTGTTTGTGTGTGGTCAGCAGAATGTGTGTGGTCAGCAGGCTTGGGGAAAGGGGCGGAGCCTGGATGTCTACTCCTGCTTCAAACCGCCTCCTTTCTCCCCCTCCCAATCCTCCTCTGGTGTAATAGGAAGGCATGGCCAGCTGACATCACTTCTGGCCTGGTTCCAGGGCTCCTCAAAGCCTGAAAAATATTTCAGGGGCTTCTCCACATGGTGAGCTTGCCACATTTCCAGGCAGGGCTTCAAAGAAACAAGCCATTTCCTCACCACAGCAGAAATGTCTCTTACCAAGAGTCTCTGAACTGTTAGCATCAGGGATGGGTGAGAGCAGTTTCATTTGTTGAGTGCAAAAGCACATAAGAAGTCCTCCTTCAAATGTCCCTTTAAGCCCGCTGCAGTATTTACACTTGTAGGATCTGAACTGGGTTCAAGAGCGCTTAAAGATTATGATAAGGAAGAGCATGCATTGCGAAACGGATCTTGGGTAGGCAGAGCCAGGGAACGGAGTTTGGAGAGGGACCACTTATGGGTGAGGCAACCAGCCTGCACTTTTTAAAATTTAGATTCCCCCCCTCCATGTTCTCATTATTTTAAATGGAGGCAGCCATGTTACACATTTTTCAAATACATAACAACTGTTGCCTGATTCTGGCCATGCTTCTCACAATCCTAAATATATATAGGATTAAAGGTAAAGGTAAAGGTATCCCCTGATCCTTGGGGTGACACCCTCTAGCGTTTTCATGGCAGACTCAATACGGGGTGGTTTGCCAGTGCCTTCCCCAGTCATTACCGTTTACCCCCCAGCAAGCTGGGTACTCATTTTACTGACCTCGGAAGGATGGAAGGCTGAGTCAACCCTGAGCCGGCTGCTGGGATCGAACTCCCAACCTCATGGTCAGCGCTTCAGACTGCATTTCTGCTGCCTTACCACTCTGTACCACAAGAGGCTCCGCATATATAGGATTGCACCCATAGAAAAACACCTGATCCCACTCCACTAGTTCTTGACCCTCCTTATTAATGATTAACAAGATATTTCTTGGAAAACCAACAGTAGTCCTTTACAACATTCCTTTCTTATCTGCAAGACTGCATCCTTTCCAAATACACAGACCCATTGGCACCTGAAGCACTATCTCTAGCCCACCAAAGCTTTAGATGGTAAAAGATTTTGTTTGTCTTTCAGGTGTTCCAGTGCTTTCCGTTATGTCCTCTGCAGATTACAGAGACTGATAGGACGGCTGAGGCAAGTGGTGGGTGTAGGGTCAGCAGTTAAAGCAAATGCAAGGAATTCTTTTGAACTAAGGGGAGCGAAGAGCCAGCTGATAATACTAGAGTGGTTCTTCCAGCCATGTTGATAAGAAGCCTGAGAATGCAAAGACAGTCTTTGTTTACAAGCTGAGCGTGGAGCTTCATTCAGCAGCTGTAGAACCAGAAATGATGACAGGGTGAGAACCAGGAAAAGGTGAAAAAAAGGTGAGGAATGTTTTAAGACTTGAAGTCCCTGATTTTCCCCCAGTATGTTTTTGTCTTTATTTCTCATGTGATGTTCACTTTCGTTGGTTACGTTTATTGGCATTCCACAGCATTACAACATATGAGTGAGAAAAGGTCAAACAGCTGAAGATATATATAAACAACGACAAGGCAATTACGGTAAAATTTGCTTTAAAAGTTTAGTTCTCATTTTTAGAACTTCCACCAAGAATTTCCCAACCACTAACGTTATTTCAGGTGAATAATAATTTAGTAAGTCTCAAAATGCTCTTTCCTTATTTACGAATCTTTTAGAATGTAATAGAGGGAGAAGGAATCTTGTGAAGCTGGCAATCTAGGATAATGCATTGGGTGGAATCTGGTAAATTTGCAGAACGTAAACATAATCTCTCCTGAAATATGTGAAGTTCACAATATCTGCTTGCAGGCCATGTTGCTGTGAAGTTTGTGACATTCTTATCAAATTTATCTGCTACTTGCGTTCCATAGATTCTTTTGGCCTTCTGAAACCACATGGTGACTTGTGGAAAGAAGCATATGGGAAGCTTAACTAAGTACATTTTTATAGTATCTCTTCTGGTCAACTAAGAGCAATTCAAAGCCTCTGGAATGTTTTACAGTTTACATCTTGGAGAGAGAGAACCTCCCCTGGCTTATTGTGGTTCCTGTTGAATTATCAACACCTTCTCCTTCTAAACTTTTGCTTTCTAGGTAAAGATGACGGATTCCTTGGTGCAACTGAAGTCAAGCTGACCCATCCTAACATCTGGGCAGAATGTGCAGGGTCACGGAGAGAACTGCAAGTGAGGGATGCAGGTGTGGATTTGAGGAGAAAAAGATGGACATGCCTGACTCACACATGGAAAGCCAAGAAATGTCACATATATCCAGGAAAGGCCTGGAGGGGGCATGATAGAAATGTGATACACTTCCTTTTTTTTCATCAGTGGTCTTCAGTTTCAAAGATATTTTGAGAACGGCCAGAGAAAATCCTTGACTAATTCCCAGCTGCAGTGCAAAAGATGTTTGATGATGTGGTAGACACCAGTTGGATCCTATAGTGTGACATCACGCATAATGATAATGATGATTATTAATATTGGGCTATCAAGACAGGGTTTTTTATAGGGTTAAAACTGATGGCATATTTTTATGTCTCTGCTCAACTGCAGCCGGCTGGGTGTCCTTGGGCTCGCCTCGGCCCTGATAGTATAGTTCTGACTGAGCAGTTCTCTCAGAGCTCTCTCAGCCCCACCTGCCTCACAGGGTGTCTGTGGTGGGGAGAGGAAGGGAAGGCGATTGCAAGCTGCTTTGAAACTGTTGGGGGTAGTGAAAAGTGGGGTATAAAAACCAACTCCTCCTCCCCTTTTGGAATTTCATCCTTGGCTGTATATTGAGGAACGGGAAAGTCTGTGCTGCTTAGAACTTTTCACCCCAAAGGCTGCTGGCTGTGTCCAGCATGAATGCTTTTGCTTCAAGGTACATTTTCTGCACTCTTGCGGCTCACAGGTTGGCGCCTCAGGCTTCCTGCTTGCTTTTTCATATTAATTATTCTCGCTTGGGCTTCTCAAGTAGCTCTGCACAGAAAAGGCTCAGAATAACTGTTTGAAAGATTTTACGCCCATTCCGGATGGGTTCACGGGAAGTAATCTTTCTGCATTTCCTGTGCGTAACTACTTCCTCTTCCTAAACTTGCCTTTCTATATATATTTTTCTCAATAAGTGTTGCATTTGAGGAACGACACTTCAGTGGCCTCAAAAGCAGAGTAATTTTCAGTTTGATTGAAAAAGGGGGCTTGGGAGCTTTTTTGGAAGGGAGGATATAGCAAGGAATAACTCCGTTACCAACCAGGCATTTTTTAGTTCATTTAACATGCACACCAAACTAATGAGCCACCCGTGGGAAAAGCCCAAACAGATTACAGATTTCCCCATGTGAGTGGAAAGGCTTCTAAGAGAGGGTGGAGGAGAGCTCAAAATGCAACCCCCTGAGAGGCTGGGCTCTGACATGCTCAAAGTGTGTCTGGCCATGAATAGCTCTGCCCCCTCCCCATTTTGTTTGTGGGCATCCCGCCATCTCCACCTTCAGCACCTGGGCCAGAGGGTTGCCTTCTGCTGCAGACCCACCTCAAGCAAAGAGTCCCCAGGTTAGAATCGCCAGCCAATTAGAAATCAGGTTGGACTGAATGCAAGCGTCACACCAAACTACAAGGAAGGCTCCTTAGCCCCCTGGCGATGTCTCCGTGTCTGGGAATGGTTTCGGCAAATAGCTCTAGGTGGGAAGGCGAGCAGTTGCCAAGCCACGAGGTTCCAGGTAGGGGCCTGTGCTGTCGACCTCGCACTTGCTTATTTGTAGGGTTGCCAGTCCCCCCTGGCCACTGAGATGTCAGGGGATCCCCAGGTCTTGCCTGGAGCCTGGCATCCCTACTTATTTGCTAGCACTCCACTGTGCCCGTCTACACTGTGCCCATCTACACTGTCCAGGGCGACTGGGAAAAGTTTCTGTCCTTTACGCCTTGTGTCTTTTTTCTTTGGAAGAGAAACAAGAAGGCAAAAGCTTTGCTTTGATCAAAACATGAAGGGCTTCCAGTGGGCAGATTAACATTCCTTTGTGGTTTGGATCCAGCCCAGCAGCAGCCAGTTGGCCAAACCGGGACGGCGTGTTCAGAATCAGGATCACAGTCGGTGATTTTTGCAAAGAGCTGGTCGAGGCGGGTTCAACAGCTGGAAAGCAAAGGCATTTTCAGACATCGTCTTAAATTATTTATCGGATCGTTTATTTCTGAGGTTATGGGAAGAGCAAGAGATGGAAATACTCTTTGTCCTTCTGTTAATGAAGCTACTTTTGCCTCCCCCTGCTGCTGTCTATTTCTCCTGCCATTTCTTGTGATAATTCAGTAATTTGGGGGTGGGGGTGGGGTCGTCTCCCATTTAGCCACTCCTGGAGGAAACTTGATCCACATGTCCAGAAAATGTGTGTGTGTGTAAGGTAGGCACAGTGCATGTCAGAATGGCACAGATTGTGCAGTGTTGCCCCCTTCAGGCATCCATGTGTAACAAGTTCCTTTACCTCTTTGATCCAGCCTCAGCATTGGCAGAAAGCAGGGAATAGTTTGTAAGGACCACCCCCCTCCCGCAAAGAGGGTAAATGGAGTGTTAAACAATAAAGGTAAAGGTAAAGGTATTCCCCTTTGCAAGCACCGAGTTTTGTCTGACCTTGGGGTAATGCCCTCTAGCGTTTTCTTGGCAGACTCAATACAGGGTGGTTTGCCATTCCCTTCTCCAGTCATTACCATTTTACCAACCTCGGAAAGATGGAAGGCTGAGCCAACCTTGAGCTGGCTGCTGGGATTGAACTCCCAACCTCATGGCCAGAGCTTCAGACAGCATGTCGGCTGCCTTACCACCCTGCACCACGCTCTATTAAACAATACAGAAGCCAAAAAACCAGCAAGGAGACTCCTGGTAAGGGGGACAGAGACTTACCAAAAGAGCATCCTGTAAAGCTCTAGTATCATTTCCAGCCACTTCACTTGAGAGTCAGCGTGGTGTAGTGGTTAAGAGCGGCAGCCCCCTATTTGGAGAACTGAGCTTGATTCCCCACTCCTCCACAGGCAGCGTCACAGTTCTCTCAGAGCTCTCTCAGCCTCATCTACCTCACAGGTTGTCTGCATTAAGGAGAGGAGGGGTAGGCGATCGTAAGCCGCTTTGAGACTCCTTCGGAGAGTAAAAAGTGGGATACAGAAACCAGCTCTTCTTATTCTCCTTAATAGGAACAGATTTCATCATGTCATGGGACTCTCTAGGATTTCCAATAATGTTCTTTTTGTGGGGGAGGGGGGATCCTAGAGCATTGCCTTTACTGCCGTTCCAGTTGCAAAGGCATGTGCTCTATACAGGATCAGCTTAGGGCTGATCCTGCATAGAGCAGGGGGTTGGACTAGATGGCCTGTATGGCCCATTCCAACTCTATGATTCTACATGTGGGAGGCTTCAGCACACTTTCCTTCCCTCCTTATAATGTTTGCACAAATAAAAGCTGATTTGGTGAATTTAGGTGGATTGTGAGTGGGGGGGGGGGCAGGAAGGGACATGTCAGTGTTTGTCTCTTGTGGCCCTTCCTTGCATGCCCAGGGAATTGCTGATCACCACTGTGGGATGGTGGATGAATTTCCTCCAGGCCAGGCTGGATTCTGGAGATTTTTGGTGGAAGGATCACTTGGGCATGGAATTAGGGTCACTGAGAGTGGGCAGATAGTTGTGAGTTCCAGCATTATGCAAGGGGTTGGACTAGATGACCCTGAAGATCCCTTCCATGATTCCATAGCAATGTCAGCTTTGGCCCAGTGGTGAGTCTCTCAGCCTAACCTCCCTCACAGGGTTCTTGTGAGGAGTACCTAGAGGAGATGGAAATGACCCGTACTGGATCTCCTCTGAAGCGGGATATAAATTCCCAACTGAATAATCAAGCACCATTCCACAGTGATTGCAAAACAGACTTAATATGTTGCAAAACCAGTTACACGACATAAACACAACATGGGAAGCCCCTTTTGAAAGTTTTAAGCACCCCTCCAAGAGATGACCAATGTCTGCCAGTAGTAATAGGAAACATGTTGATCACAACACAACACACAAATATTCATGTGAATTGCAATACTCTTTGTCTCTCAGTAGGAGGGTAGCCTGCCCTTTTCATAACAGCTCAACCATCAGTATAAGATCCAGAACTTGCATGGACCCTGCAATCAATATTGGAGAGCAAAGATGACAGTTTTAGGACATCTCTCACATTCCCAGTGGTAGCAAAGTCCTCCTTCCCCAAATCTCCTAAAGCTTTGGATCATCTCAAGATCTGGTACAGAGTCACTAATTAAAAGATGGGATTGGACGAACACTTCCCAAAGCAAGCAATTTTATTTTCTAGCAGGGCTGCTAACCCTCTGGTGGGGGGAAATGTCATCTTCTTAATAGGAGCTTCAATGTGAAGGAGGGGCATGGAGGTAAATAACATCCAAGTCAGCAGCTATGAAAGGGACAGACCTTCCCCCCCCTACATGTTTGCTGGCAACTTTATAGCAAAGAGTAACATAAGAGCCACTCTGCTCAAGACACTCTTCAAGGTTAAAGATCTACAGCCCTTTGGCCGTTCCTGAAGAACTCTTGGGATTGGCAAGTAATTTAGAAGTGGCTGGAGGAGTGTCTCTTCAGTTACCCAGCCTGGGATAGCAAGAGCAGCAACAGTCTCTAATCTAAGGTGACCAGATTTTAACATTGGTAAAGCAGGACACCATTGACCAGGGGGGGGTCTTGATTAAAAATTTGGTCTATATGGAGCAACAAAAAGTTTCATAGAACGCATAGAATGCAAAAATAGTATTGTCCCTCCAAAACTGGGACAATCTGGTCCCTCCAAGATGTCCCTCCAAAACTGGGATGTCCCTCCAAAACTGGGACAATCTGGTCACCTTACTCTAATCTGGAGAGCCGGGGGGGGGGAGGTGGAGAGCCACAGTTTGGTCACCCCTGTACTGCCTACCACCACTACCCCCCCACACAAAAATATGGAATTCATACTTCAAGAGCTACACTGGATAGGTATGTAGTACCTGTTAAAGATAATCTTTGAAGTGCCACCTTATTCCTTTTTTTTATTATGCCTCCTATCAATGTTACAGAACCGGACCTGAAAGACCATAGATCCACAGCAGGCCTGGACAGATGTCAAAACCTCTGCAAAACTTTATGGGCTGGCTCTCGACAACCAGAGTGGTTGTGTGGCTTTATTTTACTGTTAGTATACTCGTGTGCCTTTGGGGTGACTTGGTCAGTTCTTAGTCTGATGAAGGGTGCTTGCACTCGAAAGCTCACACCTTGAATAAATCTTTGTCGGTCGTAAAGGTGCCACTGGTCTCTGATTTTATTGGTTGCAAAGGTTTACATAAAGGAGATCGTTTTCAGGTAGCAAAGGCCAGCAGAGGGCACTAGAGTCTTGTACGTGCTGGTTACAGTCAAGATTCTAGCCTAGAGCTGCAAAAACCAGGCCACACAGAAAGAAGCTGGTCAATTCTCCAGGGAGGCAGAAGAAAACATAACTTTATAGTCTAGCAAAAATAACACAGATCCACAGAATCTGAATGAGGACTGAGTATGCTGCAGATGGCAAAGGATGCTGAAAACAGCTGTGAGAGGAAAATAAGCAGCCCCCAAGGCAGCTGGGGAGGAGGACGAGGAGGAGCCGCAGCCCGGTATGACTGATCCACAGACCGGTCACGGTCCCCGAACTGGGGGTAGGGGACCATTGCTCTAGTTGATTCCTGGGGTTGCCATGTTCCCTTGGGCACTGGCAGAGTGTATGAGATGCCAAATCAGGTTGGGAAACCCCTGGAAATTAGGGAACAGATACCAGGGAGGACAGAGACCTCATAGGCTACAGTGATAGCCTTTTTGGTGTAGTGCGGTCTTTCTCAACCAGGGTTTTGTGGTTCCCGACCATATTCTGCACGATCGCACCACTTCTGGGGTTTCTTGAAATCTGAGGAATATTTCAGGGGTTTCTCAATGGTAAAAAAGTTGAGAAAGGCTGTTGTAGTGGTTAAGATTGGTGGCCTCTAATCTGGAGAATGGGGTTTGATTCCCCACTCTTCCACCTGCAGCCAGGTGGGTGACCTTGGGCTACTCACAGTTCTCTCAGAGCTCTCTCAGCCCCACCTACCTCACAGGAAGTCTGTTGGGACAAGAAGGGCAGGCAGTTGTAAGCCACTTGGAGACTCCTTGGAATAGTAAAAAGCGGGGTATAAAAAACAGCTCTTCCTTTACAGTCTGTAGAGTTTGCCCTCCATTTCATTGTATTTGAGGACCTGTGCATGCTCTCAAAAGCTTACACCTTGAATGAAACTTGGTTGGTCTTCCAGGTGCACCTGGACTCAAACTTTGTTCTGCTGCTTCAGACCCATATGGCTGGCCAGCTGAATCTATCCACAACGCATGGTAATGAATTTTGGATTTGAAATCGCTCTGCCCCTACCTTTAAACGGGGAGGTGCAAACTCACCTGAACTTCTTAGAGCTTCAAGGCTGAGCTGGCTCAGCCCTTGTCACCACTTGGAGGGGAATGCCAAGGTTGCTCTACAGAGACAAGCGATGGCAAACACCTGAGCTCATCTCTTGCCTTGGAAACCCTGCAGGGTTAGCGGAAGTCAGCTACAATTTGAGAGTTCTTTCCAGAACCACCATCTTTCAACAGAAAAGCCTCCAGCGTTTAAAACTATAGTTCAGTTTTGAAATCCCAGTTGGTGTTTATTTTTTGAGAAGTGCAATAAGCAAAAACAACAAAACCCCGAAGCAATAAAGCGGCAGCTGAATTAGATACAAACAGCTGGAAACCAAGCAATTTAAAATTGTTTCTTTCCCAGATTTCATGTAAACTACAGAGATTTTAATGTTTCCAGGTTCTGAGCCTGGAGGCTCTTGGACTCCAGGCAGATGTGGCAGCAAAGACTCTGCATCTCCATCAGCCTATAAAAGTAAACTGGGCATGTGGGCGGCTCATACTAAGGCCATCAGTAGCTCATACTAAGGCCATGCATGAAAGGAAAGAGGACATAAAACCTTCCTGCTCCTGCCTGGGGGAAAGAGGGTTCTCTATGCTGCAGTTAGCATTTTAAAACCCCAATAAGTTTTCTCCTTTAAAATGCAAATCACAGCCCAGGGAGCTCAGTTTTGATTTGCGATCTTGATGGTTCAAATACATCCCCTCTCTCCCCCTTTTCTGGTGCAGCCCCAATCTGAATCCCATGGCTGTGTAGAACACACCACTGACCCTTGTATCTGTTTGGGCTTGGTAGCTGATAGACCTGGGCCTATTCTGCATACAATAGAAAATGCACTTTAGAAGTAGATTTTCCTGTTCTGCACAGGAAAATCCAGCTGCCATAGCACATTGAAAGTGCATTATCCTATGTGTGCAGAATGGGCCCTGGATGGACAGTGAGCAGGATTGTAGCTCTGGGTTGGGAAATATCTGAGTGTCTGCCTAGGATCAAGCTTGCTGGTTTTGTTTCCACATGTAATGTGTGCGCAACCTTTGTGTTCACAGGTGTACACATTGAGGGTCTATCCCCTGGATTGGAGGTAATAGAAAAATGCAGGTTACGCATGCAGGTTACCCCAAGGTTACACCTCCACTACCGAAATTGTGCCACAGTCTCTGCTCTTTGTTCAGTTTCAGGCAGTGGGTGTCTTTTGAAATTTTAGGAGATTCTTAAAGCTTCTTTCACTTATAAGTTATCATTTTAGTGCAAGGTTTCCCTGCCTTCATTTTGTCTAAGCTGCAGTATGGCTTAAGTATTTAATTTTTTAAAAATAAACCCCCCAAGTTTTGTGAAGATTGGGGTTCAGTGTTAGAACTATAGACAAGCTTTTCCTTGTGGATCCCCTCCAGCCTTCCCCCCTTCTTCCTCCTGGTGTGTGCTTCATACAATGTGGGGGGGGGGGGTGGGAGGTTGAAAATTACTCCCAAGAACTGCTGTCTGCCTCCCCCCCCCTCCCATCTTATCCATTTCTTTTCTTTTTTATTAAGGGAACCATTCCCACAATTCAGGCTGCCACTGGTTACTGTTTGTTTTTTTTTGCTTTTGAAAACATGGTAAAGCCATTTTAAAAAATGAGCTTTTCCAAAGCAAAATAACATAACCTCCGTGTTCCTCCCTCCATTGGTTCACAAAGCAGGAGCTGAGAAATGGTCTGTAGCAGGCAACCTTGTCCCCGCCCCACTCCCAATCAACCAGCAAAAGTCTCAGTTCCCTGTTTCTTTTTTTTAAAAATTAGGGAAAGCTTTAGATGATGTTTTCTGAACTAACTGGGGTTCCTTGACAGTCCTGGAAGGGTTTCCTGAATGGTTGGGAGTTAATTACATTTTAATATATTCTGAAAGTTTCTTAAACTTATATCAGGCGATATGACCATATATGGCCATGCCAACCCACTCATCCCTTCCCACAATGGCCAATGATGGGCCTGAAGGTGATGGGAAGAGGAGGGGGCCCGGGTGGGTGTGTCCACAGCTATACTTCCCAACCTTGTTCCGCACAATCGTGCCACTTATGGGGTTTCTTGAAACATGAAGAATATTTCAGGGATTTCTCAATGGTAACAAAAGGGGAGAAAGGCTGCCCAAGAGTAAACACGGCAATTTGAGGAAATGCCTCCCTGCTAACATAAACGCACCCAATGCTAACTGGACAATGATGTAGTTTATTCAAAACATTGGTTCTGCCCTCCCCATCCCAATTCTTTTTCTTTCGGGGTGCAGAGATTATATTCTGGAAACACAGGGGGTAAAACAGAAGAAAACGTTTGGGTGCAGAGTTTTGCACAACTACCGAATGAACCCCAGCCACATCCAACGCTGAAAACAGAGAGCAAGCGAGGACTGCAAAAGGGCCCCGGAGTCTAACAGGAGCCATGCTTCTGTTGTGTGAGGTGATCTCAGTATAACGCTACAAACATCCCCAAAGCGACTACCAGACTGCTCAGCTGTCCCCGGGAAGGTGCTCCAGAGGAACTGACAGTCCTCTGCACAGGAAGCGTCAGGTCCAAGCGACAGGAATGCTGGATCTTCTTGGGAGGAATCTCCTCTTCGCTTGGAGTCTCCGCTGAACTTTGGTCCCGCACCTAGAATTCAAAGTCAGTGAAAACTGTTAAGACCTTTGTATTATTATGAATGCAGGAAGCTGCCTTATCTGGAGCTGGACTGATTCGTCTGTCTCATTTGGCCTTTTCTGTTCATCCAGGTGATCCCCAACATGGCGCCTGCTGACGTGTTTCCTTAAGCCCATTTCCTCCCCCACCCCCAAAGCAAAGAAAGAGTTCTGCCTTTCCTCCATTGGAGCGAGAAGATGCATCACTGCTGTGTTTGCAGTGACGCTCTCGCCATGACAGGAGAAGGCTGGAATCTCCCAGTGCCTTGCAACTGACCCTGGTCTCCATGGCAGCCATTTTGTGGTGCACCCATTCCCCAATTTCCAAAGTCCTTACAGGTTTGCTTAAAGCTGGGAGAGCCCCGATCTAGCTCATCCGTCTAGACAGACCGCCTAGTACTGTAAAACCAAAGTACTGCAGCTTCTTGAAGACTAACTGCGTTTGTTTCATTATGAGCTTTTGTGAGTCACGAGTCAAATCTCGTGCCTGTTATCTCACTCAACTCCTAGAAATTGCTTTCTAACGTGACCGTGGGGCTATGATAGTCTCGGGTGGAGGAAATATTTCCTAGCCCTGCTTCCTGAGATCTGGAGACAGAAACTGAGGTCTACAACATGCAAAGGGTTCCATACCTCTGAGCTACGGTCCCTGACGGTCCTAACAGCAGGGGACTGCAAACTTGAATGTGCCCTATGAGATTTCAAGAGACATCTGTCTGCTCTCCACCGCAGACAGGGTGTTGACTTTGCGGTCAAAATGACCTTATTCCACAACGAGGGCTTACTGGACTACTTTTAGCTAAACTCTGCTCTTCCTGAGAAGACTATCTGAAATGTAACATGGGTTTAAAAAAAGGGGACAAAACGAACAAGCCTAAAACCTTACATTTTCCACCTCTCTGAAAACACGCAGAATATTGTCTCTCAAAACACCACGGACATCTGAATCGCTCCAGCCTCTCCTCAGCAGTTCTTCAATCAAGGCTGGATATTTTGAAACATCTTCTAGCCCCTCTGGGAATCTGTTAACAAAGACATTGTGCAATAACTTGACACAAACATGGCCTGTGAGGCGAAGCACAGTCAGAGAGGGGATTTGACACAAAGAATCCTCACAGGGGTCCATTGACTGTGAAACCGCCAGACAGGGAGGTTTCAAACTTTCTCGTATGAAATAAAATTCACTACTTCAGCAGCAGAGGCCTTGCTGACATCTCATCATTTCTGGCTTACTGCACTGTTTCAATGTACTTTGTTATGTTTACCAAAATGGAGAAGCAATAAACTTGTGGGAAGTCTACACTTTACAAACCCAGGCTGGTTTAGAAGGATTTTCGGGTGGAACATGGACTTGCATCCAGATATCAAGCTGTGCTTTTTCCTGTTCGGAAATGCTCCGTGTTCTGAGAAGAGAACGGCCTATTAGGCTCACGGCCCTGATGCTGTCAAAAATGGCAAACCTGAGTCAAATGATATATATAGTCAAGCACAAACTGACCCGAATTTTAGCCGAGGCACCTAATTTTACCACAATAACAGGAAAGTGGGGACCCTCACTCGAGTATAAGCCTAAGGGGGCTTTTTCAGCATTAAAAAATGTACTGAAAAAGTCGGTTTATACTTGAGTATATACAGTACTTTCCTCTGCTTCAGAGCAGTTATATATTCAGTAATTAGCATCACCTTGACCGTTTACACACTGGGAACTTCAATGCCCCAGTTCCAATGCAGAAGCACAAATTGGGGGCAGATGAGACCCACCGGGTCAAATGCTCCCCTGTGTGGGTGCAGGATGAGGTGGGGCAACCTGCCACGACTAAAACCCCAGCCTGCAGCCCAGCACGAAACCTCCAGTGCATAAACGGTCCGTATCACTACTAAAGAGCATTTATACTTGGTGATGCTAATAATACAGACCTCTGTATAGTGGATACCATAGAAACATTTGAAGATTGAATCGCATACATACATATCACCATAGGATTAAGATTTCATCCTGCTGATATATGATAGGAATGCATTTAAAGAGGACCTATTATTAAACGTTAAAGAGTATCTTACATCACTGACGAAGATACCGAAAATGAAAAAATGCCTAGGAGTTTGTTTTAATGTTTTGGAAGTTTGAGGAATTGTTTATAGTGGACTAGCTTGAAAACTATTTCATTTACTTGTATTACAGCTGACGGGTCTTCACCTGTTGTATATATTCAGTTACTAGCATCACCTTATCGTGAGTTTTTGTGCTGACTGGGGATGGGCAATTCGGCTCGGCTCGGCTCGGCCACCTCGGTGATCATGAGGTGGAGTGTAGGAGGCCAGCTCAATGATCGCTGAGCCAAGCTGAGCCTAGCCAAATCACACAGCTGACTAATATCCACATTATTTATCACCAATGGCAAAAGCGGGATGATGCACAATATGATACTAGCAAGAGCGAGAGCTACATAATCCTACAGCTTTCAGGAGAGGAGCTGACTTGGGGATACCATTTTCAGCTGCAGCCCCATGTGAAGCATAATACATCGCTCAGTAAATTCCTATCATGATCAACAACAACAATTAAGGGGAAAGTTTACTGTCTTTCTCCTTCGAAGTCACTGCCAATTCCTATTGACTGGGAACCCGCGATGTTCTTTATGTGGTCCAAGTGATCTAGGGATATAGTTTGAAAAGATAAAAAAGAACAACAACATATAAATATACCATGAGAAAAAAAGGGGCCGTGCCACTTAGAAAGTCTGACATATCCATAAGCGGTTCTTGGTTGATGAAACACAGCAACGCAGGATATTTTCATTTATTTATTTACACTTATGGCCCCACATGCCATAAGTACCCAAAATTTCTCCCCAGAGGGGGGTCAAAGTAGCTTCCAACGTTATTCTCCCCTCCTGTGTTGTATCCTCACAACCATCCTCTAAGGGAGGTTAGGGAGGGAAAGAGTGACTGGCCCAAAGCTGCCCAGTCAGCCTCCATGACAGAGTGGGGGTTTGAATCTGGGTCTCCTAGACTATAGCCTGATGCTCTCACTACTATGAATTACCCATAATGGGCTCCTTCTTTTAAAAAGGAGGCCAGAGAAGAATTTATAAGCCTCTTCTCAATCTGGCTCCAAAGCCATGGAGCAAAAGGATCTCTGAGTATTTCTAGCCCTGAATCCGTTCATGTCGGGTTCCCGGGTGGTCTCCCATCCAACCCAAAAAGCCAGGCCTGCATCATACACTTTTTCAGCTTCGCCCACTCAAAATAAACCTTTCATAGTGCAATTCATCTGTGCTGATGTCAGGCACTTTCAAAACCATTCTCCGGACCAATAAGGCTTCATGTTTATATTTTTGTGTGTTTATCTTGTACATCCCTCGATCACCTCAGTAATGTTGAGCCAGATGCGAGTCCAGCAATGTTGAGCAAGAGCTGAGACCTTAAAAATCTAGCTGAGACCTAGTGTATAATTTACTCCAATAACCTTAAAAACCACGAGATTTCCAGGGTATAAACCTTCGAAAGTTAACATTCCCTTCTCCTGATATTGACAGTGGGAGATTTTACTTTCGAAAGCTTATATGCTGAAAAGCTTGTGGGGCTTTAAAGCACTACTGGACTCAAATATTCCTCTTTCTTTGATCCTGGAGTGCATTCCTGGCCATTCATTGTTACCATGCTGGTTTCTCTGCCTTACACCACCCGCAAATAACAGGGAGCAGAGTTTGCTATAGGATACTGCTGTGTCACATGGTGAGTGGTAGACTTAACAGTGGTTCTGCTTCACAGACTGCAGAAACCGCACATTTCCAAAGCATCACATTTTGCAATGCTCCTGCATACTAAATTGGCATGCAAAATGGCAAAAGGTGCTAAATGGGAAAACGTTCAAGGAGGACGAAGCAGCCAAAATGCTGCGATTAATTAATCCAATGGAAGAAAGTTTGACTTGATTTTAGGCCATTTTAGGCCAGAGTGCCAGCTTAATTAATAATCCTCGTCCGCTGTCATAACTGGATCAGTGCCCCGTTTCACAGATGCTCAGCCCCAGAGAACAGGACCAGCTGGGGGAAAGCCGTGGGCCGCCAGAACAAAGCCAGCCACAGCTGAAAATGAAAAATGGAAATGTTTCTACCTGATGAAGCAAGTGCTGACTCATGAAAATTTAGGCCAGAACAAATCATCTTAGCGCAGACTTTCTCAGCTAGGCTTTCGTGAAACCCTGGGATTTCTTGATGGCCTTGGAAGGGTTTCCCGAATGGGTGGGAGAATTCATTTAAAATGTTTTTAAAAATTTGTTAGCCATTTATCAAATGATATAGCTATATATGGTCGTGTTGACCTTGCCCAATGGCCAGTGATGGGCCTGGAGAGGGTCAAAAGGGGAGGGGTCCCCATGTCGGTATGCACAAAACCTAGCCATGTTCCGCACAATCATGCCACTTCTGAGGTTTCTTGAAGCCTGAAGAATGTTTCAGGGGGTTCTTAATGGTAAAGACGTTGAGAAAAGCTGTGTGAGCCCATAAGGTTTCCTGAGGTCCCTGTTTTGTTCTCCTCCTACACCAAGAGGAGACCAATGGCCAACTTTGGGGACCAACTTAACGCACTGGGGTGGGTGTTCCTGCCCACTCCCTCCTAGTCCAAGCTGCTGCTTGAGCATGGGGAATGGGAGAATGCAGAGAAGACTCTGATGCCATCCCTTTCAGCCAAACCTTAGACGTGACTCCAGATGTCCACGGACTACAATTCCCATGAGCCTCCTGCCAGCATTTGCTGGCAGGGGCTCATGGGAATTGTAGTCCATGGACATCTGGAGGGCCGCAGTTTGACTACCCCTGATCTAGGGTCCTATGAAATTGTACCCTTTCTTGCCTAAATTAAACAGGCGTAAGTCATAGCTTTCTTCCCAGGCACTTAGATGTACAGAGAGGGACAGTTTGGCATTTACAGACCTGCGACAGAGGCAATGCTTGCAGTTTGGTCACCGCAGGCTAGCATTTTATTTGAGAACGACACCATGATAATCCCTTTATTCTTTTTCTTTAAAAAAAGAGAAGACAAAAACGAAACTGAATGGTTGTTCAACATCCCCTGAAAGTGCATCAGCAGTAGCTACAACAATAATCATAGATGGTGAGGTTTCAGATGTAGCAATCTGTGTGAACAGAGACAACGTAAGGTATAGTTAGGCCTGGAAACAAATATGCAGGTGGATAGAGCCAGGAAGACTTCCATTGAAAAGAATCATTGCCTTAAGGAGGGGGGAGCTTAACCTTTGGTTTGGCTGGAGGCATGAACACTGCTGATGTTGTAGCTCATCTTTTTTTTTTTTTAAAGAGCAAACAATCATAAACAGGAAATTGTAGGTTGGATCCCAAGGACCTGTCCCATGAATGGGAGAAAGTTTTATTCAGTCCAAATTGGTTCAGGCCAAATCCAAAACGGTCTGAATTTTGTGTGTGCGCGCATGCCTACTCCTGATTACAGATAATTGGGATCTCATTATTATTAACATTTTATGGGCTATGGTTAACCAAAGCATCACTGTACTAGTAGGTAGATTTCTGTCTTCTACCATGAGAATCAGGGCTGAGAAAATGTCTAGTGTATAATTTACTCCGATAACCTCTTGACCTTCATTGTCTGCTGCATTAGATCGAATATAATAATACAGTAAGGTGACCAGATTGTCCCACTTTTGGAGGGACATCCGGGGGTACCTGGAAAATTGTCCTTATGTTGAAATTAATATATATATATATATTACAATACTATTTTTGCGTTCTATGCGTTCTATGAAGCTTTTGGTTGCTCCGTATAGACCAAATTTTTAATCAAGAACTCCCCCGGTCAATGATGTCCTGCTTTACCAATGTTAAAATTTGGTCACCTTATAATAAAAGGTAAAGGTAAAGGTATCCCCTGTGCAAGCACTGGGTCATGTCTGACCCTCTAGCGTTTTCTTGGCAGACTCAATACAGGGTGGTTTGCCAGTGCCTTCCCCAGTCATTACCGTTTACCCCCCAGCAAGCTGGGCACTCATTTTACCAACCTCGGAAGGGTGGAAGGCTGAGTCAACCTTGAGCCAGCTGCTGGGATTGAACTCCCAGCCTCATGGGCAGAGCTTTCAGACAACATTTCTGCTGCCTTACCACTCTGCGCCACAAGAGGCTCTTACCACCTTATAATACAGAGATATAATTTTAGGTAATTCATCAGTTAATTGTGGTTATTCGTTCTGCTTCTGTATGGCTTGTGGGCCTTAATAGAGATTGACTGACTGATTGCTATTATCTGTGGCTGGTGAATTTGAATAGGGACGTAGCCTTTTATATAAGGCCCGGTGGGGAACCGTTGCTCCAATTCCATTTCCTGGCAACTGTGGAACCGTAATCCTTCAGCACTATGAGTTGCCTCCCCCTCCCGGCTGGATAGTCCCAGAAATACGCTGCTTACCAGGCGTTTAAGAATAGCGTCGGGAACGTTACGTGGATTGTTGCACACTGCGAAGGCCGAGGAATGGCTGAAAATGACTGGTGCTCTGGAGGTGTGGATGGCAGCCCTGGCTGCTGCATCAGAGGCGTGTGATAGGTCTATCAGCATCCCCAGGCGATTCATCTCCTTTACCACTTCCTGGCACAAAACAGACGGACACCTCTACCACCCAAGCATGTAACTGAAACCGATGTTTAGGGTTCTGGAGCACATCTCACTCATCCTTCATTGCACAAGATCATTCCCACCCGCCTCATCCCTGCTCTGTCTCCCTAAACGAGGCTAGAAATGCTTTGTCCATGAATTATGTCAATGCTAGGGGCCAAGCCCGTTGCATTCAGGAATACAATGGGTGTTAGACTGGGTGGGGTGGGGTGGGGTGGAAGAACTCTGCGGATGGCCTCTCCCTCTCCCCAGTACCAAGAAAGCCTGCAGGCTGGAGGCCGCAGAGAAGGGAACTCACCAGCAGGGGCAGCTCTCACACAGCAGGGATCTGCAGCCTCCGAGCCTCGGAGAGAAGTGAAAAGAGGTGGGAGTCCCCCCAAACCCCTCACGACCTTGTGTGCCCACTAGATACACCACAAGGCAATCTCCAATCCGGCCAATCCACCTGAGTCGGGTGGAGGGGGGGAGAAGAAGGGACCCCGCCCCACCAGTGCTCCACCCATCCTGAGCAGCCATGGCTATGGCTTCACCAAGCCTTGGCAGGGCTGTCTAGGTCAGGGGTGGGATGGAGGGAGCATATCCTATCAGAGCTCCCCCCCCCCCCTGAGCAACCCTGGCTATAGCCTTGCCAAGCCTTGGCGGGCCTGCCCAGTTTTGGGGGGAGGGAAGGCTAGCCCCTGTTGTATTTTTCATACAACGGGCTTTTCTGCTAGTATATATGGTGTTAAGTAGCAAAAAACTCATCTGAGTTAACGGCAGGCAGGAGGGGAAATATCACTTGAGCTAGCACAGGAAGTATGGAAATCCACCTGTTTCCTCCCCCAGTTTCCCCAAACCGGCTTTGAATATGAACTTTTAGAAAAGTCACAATGGGAAAAGTCACATTGCAGCAGGGCAACATGCAGATGGGGGGGGGGGCAACTGGGTGACCATGTTGTGAAGAAGCTCCCAGAAGAACCACTGTGATTGGGAAGGGAAAGTGCAGCACTTCCATGCGGAAGTGACCTAAATCTTAAATGGCTGGAGGGGGAATAGGAAGCAAGAATTTTTTTTCCCCACTGGAAACGGGGGTTAAAGTGATATATACAGTAAGGATAGAAATATTGTGTCTGCAGGGCCCGGCAGACTGCGTTGTTTCTAACTGCGATCTGAGGGGCGTCTGTAATGTTAACATCTGCACATGGAAACTCGGAGCAGACTCATAGCTCTTCCACCAGGCATTCGGCTGAGCCCAGGTGTTGGAATATCGAGGGGGTCCTCCCTCTGAACACCTCACCTGGAGCTGTGAGGTTGTGTATGTAGTCCACTGCATTACAGAAGGGGGTTGGTGTGCGGGGAGGGGTGGGTAGGTTGGTTTTCTAGTGTTTTAGTGTTTTAAGAATAGAGACATAAATAAATTACATGATATAGGACAGGGGTAGTCAAACTGCGGCCCTCCAGATGTCCATGGACTACAATTCCCAGGAGCCCCCTGCCAGCAAACGCTGGCAGGGGGCTCCTGGGAATTGTAGTCCATGGACATCTGGAGGGCCGCAGTTTGACTACCCCTGATATAGGAGCTGCAGGACCGTGCCTGGACAGGGGAGACTCTCCACTCTGCTACGAAAGCTGACTGGATATCCTTGGGCTAGTCACTCTCCTTTGTATGAACTTGCTTCATGGTGGTTGGTGTGAGAATAAAATGAAGAGAGGGGACACCTCCCGATAATACTTCAGCATATCAAGGGAGCTCAATTGCCATGGGGGAGTAAATTCCCGGCTTCTGCTCCTCTGCTGAGAAGGCCAGCCATGCTCAATGACTTGGGGACAAACATCATAAAAAGCACGGCTACACATTTCTCAAAAATTCATCTTACTTTGCCAAAAGCGGTCAAGCCTTTTGTGGCTGGATAGAATGCGTGTGCTTGTTTTGACGACGTTTCTGCCCTAAAGAGGAAACCAAAAGACAGGAAATGTACTCAGGGGAGGTTTTACAAGATACGTATGATTAACAGCATAGCATTCCAATGTTTACAGGAACAAACAGAATCGAATTCTAAAGAAGCAGCGCGCCTGTGAAGCAGCCAAAGGTTCACACGCAAGCCCAAACAAGTTCAGCTGAGTAACTGGTGTAGTTGCTCAAGAAATGCCAGGTCAGCTGAGCAATCCCGGGTTCAGATTTTACCTCCTCTACATATTCATTTAGTGGCCTTAAACAAGCCATTTTGCCTCAATCTCAGCTCCCATTTGTGATATGGAGAGGTAGTAATACAGGCCTACCTTTCGGGGCTGTAACAAAAAGATGGCATGTGTGAAACATTTAAACACTGAAAGTTCTAGAAATGCTTAGAATCATCTATACTTAGTGTTGATAATACTTGGTGTTCCTCAGAGGACCAGAACTTGAGATCCAAGCTGAGATTGCAAAGCAGCCACTCAGAAGCTAGGATTGTAAGAACAGTCGATGGGAAACAAGGATCACAGCTGTTCTATACCCAATGAGATGCCAGAGTTCATGTCCAATTAGAGATCTCCACTTAGGACCAATGAGGTTAATGGATGGAGAGATCCTTTCGTTCAGGATCTGTATATGTTGGGTGAGGTTGGGGAACTTAGTTCAGCGTGATATGCTTAGGTCAATAAAGAGTTGAAATGAACTACCAGTGTCCTGCTCTCTGAATCCACAGATTTAACACTCTGAATTCATGAGGGCTGGATTAAGTACAAAAGAGGGTATAGGTATAAATTACAGGTAGAGCATGGGACCTCAAGAGTCTGTTCCCAAACCAGCAAGGCTAAAAAGCACTCAGTGCCAATTCTGCATGGAAAAGGTGAGCTTGTGCCATCTCGGTTTGCCTGTTGCTGAGCTCTGTAGAAAAGGGAGAATGGGTTTTCCCCTTCGGCCTTCCCTTGGGTTTGCTGTCTGAAATTGGACCGTTGTGTTTTGTTGAAAGCATTTTAAGCAGGGGATTGCTTTTAAAAGATAAATCTTTTCTCCTTTAAAATGCTAACAACAAAGTGAGGAACCTGATCTCCAACAGCAAAAACAAGCAGTGGCTGAAATATCAAACAACCTTTCTGGCACAGCTCCCTGACAAACAGAGGCTATACAAGACTGGAAGTTGCATTCCATTAATTATTATGTCTCATCCCCAAGTTGTGAAAAACAGGTGGTGAAAGAAGTTGCTGTCCCAATTGCTTCCCAACCTGAGCAATTTAGAGATCCTTAGGCAGCCAATTGACACCCAAATCCTGGCACAACTTGTGGACTGAACAAAGGATCAGCTGCACGTTTTTTGGGCTATTGGGCTATTGGGCCTAGGTTGTCCACAGGCCCCTCCACTCTAGTTCCTTCTGCTCCCTCCCACCATTTCAGGCAGACCAATAAGACAAGAATGTACCACAGGGCTATTAATCAGCCCTGGCTAATGGTGAGAGAGGCCATCTCTTTGGAGGGGAGAAGGGACACTTGGGTGTGGGTTACCATTACCAGGGAGTGTTGCAGGTGTGCGTTAGCCCCATGTACCGAACGCCCAGTTCGTAATACATCCGCAGAGTCGCAAGACTGTTGTCGATGGAATGACCCCCTTCGATGCCGATCAAGCAAGCGATCTTATTGCTGGGGATGTTTTCGATGCCTGGATTTTAAAAGGAAAGAGTTAAACGTTGTTGGAAACCACCCCAAGCCAGCTATGCCAAAAAACAGTCAAGGAATCAAAAAATAAAAGTAACATAAAAAGGGGATCGTCATACAGAGAACATTTTTGCAACGCTCCCTTGGCCATAACAATAAAGGCTGATGAATGGCCTACAGAGGAACTGAGACGAGCAGGCATAAAGATATAATGTGGTGCATTGGGTGGAGTGTCAAACTAGGGTCTGGGAGACCCTGGTTCGAATCCTTACTCTGCCAAGAAGGCTTGCTGGGAAACTTGGGCCAGTCACAGACGCTTAGTCTAACCGCTAGAACCTCAATTGTTGTGGGTCTGGATTATCTCAAGATAAAATTCCCTGAAACTGATCAATCCATAAAACCCTGCTTCGTATTCCAACTTTCATAGAAACAAGAGTAGTTTCAGTTACAGGCTGGGACTCTGAAATGCTCCTCGAACCATGCTCCCCCCCCCCCCCCCCGACAGGGTTCCATAAATGAGCCAAGATAACTTTGTTCTCTTATACTTTTGAGAAAGGGCCCTTTTTTCTTCCTGTAATATTTTCTTCCTGTTGTCGAGGCTGTTGTGCTAAAACAATCAATGCAACGTTATTGATATTAAATTTACTTGACATGCCATTCTAGAAACAAAAACTGACATATACGTTTGGTAAACAAAGGAGAGAATAAATACCAGGGCTGGCTGAACTGAACTGACTTAATCTTTTTTCTTGAGAGGATACAGGAGTGTCCAAAAAGCTTCCTGGTCTTTCAGTCATTTGTTTGGCAATGACCGCGGAAGTCTTTTATTAATTTAATGTGGTCCTCATTGCATCTCTTTGCCAGGTTGGGTGTTTTCCTCTTCAATGGGAAGCCCATAGATTGAGGATGAAGAGAGGACATTCTGCACATCCATCCCTGGCCGCATGGTCTCCCTCTCCCCACTAGGTTCCCTGAAGCCCCAGGACCAAAAAGCGGCTAGAGGTTAAGTCCCAGTCATGTTTTCTCTCTGTACGTGCTCAGGGGTACTCTCATATTTCACACTGGAACCCAGACACTGAAAACAGCCTTGGTAAGTCATAAGACTTGGCAACAACTATTTGTGGCTTCATGGACATTTCTTGTCAAAATCCTTACTCTAAATCATTACGTTAATTCCTAATTGTACCTCTGTAAAGTAGGACAGTATTCTAATCCTTATATTACAGAGAGGTGACTGAGGCAGAGAGAAAGTGTCACCTGAGTCAGTTTATGACAAACCGAAATTTGAATGTTTGTTTGTTCTGGATTACGCCTGCTTCCCTCAGTCACCATGCGACACCTGCTCCTCCTGCTTGGACCTTATCTGCTGCTTATTTGAAAGCCAGCTTGCTTTAGCGGTTAAGATCGGTGGCCTCTAATCGGGCTTAATTCCCCACTCCTCCACATGCAGCTATCTGGGTGACTTTGGGCCAGTCACAGTTCTCTTAGGGCTGTTCTCCCAGAGCTGTTCTGTTAGAGCTCTCTCAGCCCCACCTACCTCACAGGGTGTCTGTTGTGGGGAGAGGAAGGGAAAGGTGATATTATCATGCACCCAGACTTAATTGGCTAATTTAATCACCCAGGTGACCAGATAATGAAGCATCCCCCTCCCACCAGTGGATGCTATTTGCCCTCAGTCACATTCTCATGTGGACACATATGATCCGGGGATACCCACTGACTGGGGATACCCACACAATCAGTCTACCAAAAAGAACAGCTGGGAGAAATGTCCTGGGGCAAAGCAACAGCAGAGGTGCCATGGTGACCTCCCTGATCTCTCCTCTTTCTCCCTGACATCTCCTTGTTAAGCTGGGGGCTGCCTTACCCTCAGCAGTTGTCACCATCTCAAATTCTTCGTAGTTTTTACACATCCGCTTGACGACGTCAATCTGCTCCAGCGTCAGGCGCACGGCGTCTTTGTTCTGAGCGGAGCAGAGAACATACACAGACCAAAACTGAAAGAGAGACAAGATATATTTTTTCAGAGATAAATTAGCATTCCATATCTGCTTCTAGACTTACACATCTCTCTCTGCCAAAGAGGCAGATGGAGAGAATTATACTTGTCTTGAGCGTTGTGCCACCCGAGGACTGCTTGCGGGCCTGCAAACACTGTAAGCACAGGACACTTTCACCCGCATTCAATAAAGTACACTTTGCAACTAGATTTTACTGTGTGGAATGGCAAAATCCACTTGCAAACAGGCACTGGAGTGGCTTGAAACCACATGACCTAGCATGTGTGGAAGCACCCACAGACAGGCCAGAAGGGATGCAGGGCTGTTCCTGCTTGGGCACCGGTACCTTTCAGCCTCTGCATAAGCTGGAGAGAAGGCAGCAGGAAATGAAGAACAGATGCTGAGCTACTTGATGTGCTACCTTGAATTACTCAACACCAAGCAGGCATGATAGTGATGATGGAGGAAACAGATGTCCCAAGGCTTCGTGGGGGAGACCAGTGGTACCTTCATGACCCCCAAGAATGGAATCTTAAAGCACAAGAGGCTGAGATCAGGAGAGACTCTGAGAGTTCCACTGGCCATTAGTCCTTTCCTTACTACATTTCACATTGTAAACCATTTTCCAGTTTCTGGCTCGTGCGGTAAAGATTGGGGCTGTCCTTCCTAAGGCCATCAGCCCCAGTGTTTCCCAATGAGGAGGGGTCATAGCTCAGTAGTAGAACATTCGCTCTGCATGCAGGAGGTCCTAGGGTTCAAGCCCCAGCATCCCTAGTCAAAAGGATGAGGTAGAAAGAGATGGGACACGGATAGACCAGAGGTCTGACTCAGTAGAAAGCAACTTTGTGTGCTTGTTGACTAGATAGGAAACAGTTTATATCCAAACCGACAATGCATTTGACACTCTGGGGAGCTGTGTGTGTGTGTGTGTTTTGAAACATGTTAAAGGAATATTTGCTTGATCCAAAACCACAAAAAGGAACTGAGCCACACCGCTTTTCCTACATGGGAGCAAAATAGCAATTCTGTGGTCAGAATATAGTATGGGGTACGTGGGTTAAACACCCTCTCCACGCAGTGTGACAACCTCAATCCGAATTGGACCCTCACAAACCTGGAAATTAAGTTTTACACATGGAACTCCCTCCCAGACGGTGACTGCTTTCACACTAGCAATTTTATTCGGATTTGCATTGTAAAAGGGTCAACTTTTTTGTCTGTTTCTGCACTAAAATTTGCTTCTTCAGGCACAGTCCTGAATTGTCCTTTCACTTGCCTGACAATAAAGGATCCATCAGGAAACCAGATTACAACTTTTCAAGTAGGGTCTAATTCAGGGCTGTTCAATGCAGAAATGTATGCAATCAGGTTTTTCTCCACGCCCACCGTTTTGAGTTGTTTAAGAACACCCCTTTCATTGTCACCATCCTCTCTCCCCCATCCCTTCCTCCCCCTGACTTCCCCTATTCCGAAAAAAGGTTTGATCATGTTACAATGCTGTTTCTAAGATTTTTTAAAAGCAGTCTTGCAGTCTTACATGGCAGCATTATAATGTTATAACATAATAGTGTTATAACAAAAGTTTAAAAAATACATTCAGGACACTTAGGGAGAAAGGGGGTAATCAAGGGTGCAGAATTGTAGGATTAAGAAGTACAACAAAAGGCTCAAGCAGGCACCATGTTGCAAAAAACACATTTTTTGAAAAAGGGAAGGGATCAAAGCATGATGGGACTCTGTCGGACTCAGTGCGGAAAGCATGTTGCTAGTTTCAACCTGGGAAGCAAGGGGAGGAAAACCCAAACGGGGAAAGGCTAGAGTCCGCTCGCAGAATCCAAAGGAAATCAAAAACAAGGTTACAACAAGGTATGCTTCCTAGTGTGGAAACGATCTATGTCTGTGAACAGTCTACGCAGGGGATAGATTAATTTTGTAATGCATGTCTCATACAACGCCGACAAGGATATAAGGAACACCTGCCTGAGCGCCAACATGGCCAGTGGTGAGTTTCTGGATATTTGTGACTGTGGTGGAGAGTGTCCTGAGGTCAATTGTACTCAACTTGTTTTTATAGAACCATCTCAGCTTCAGTGGCAAATCATTGTGTCTAAAATGGCAAAAAGAGCAAAAGATGTTAGACTGTGCCATCCTAGACAGTGTTGCATCATTCTATGTTCATTGAATTCAATGGACTTAGAAGGATGTGACTTGCTTTAGGATTGGACTACTAGCCTTTGAGCCCTTCCTTGCCTGGATATCACTTCACAGAAGAAAACCAGACTGGGGGAAGTTCTCTTTCATGATTGGGTCACACATTCCTGTTCCTTAGAAGTCCTAACACCCACCATCCTCTTCATGGCCTGGATTTTCGGGGCAATGCTTGTGTTATCCACTTAGAGCCTCCTTTTTCAACCTTTTGACTGTGGAGGAGCCCCTGAAATAATTTTTCAGATTTCAAGGAGCCCTGGAAGTTATGTCAGCTGGCCACGCCCCCTACCACGCCCCTGGAAGTGACATCACTACCCGCACCCTTAGCCCTCCTTTTGCACCCTCTCCCAGCCTTTACTGCTCCTATGGTGGCTCTGCCTCATGTAGGCCAGAAAGAAGAGCAGGAGTTGAGAAGATAGCCTGGGCCTCCCTCCTCCCAATCCATGCCACTTCTGAGCTCCTGTGGATCCCCTTCAGAACTCCCACAGACCCTCAGAGGGGTCCATGGAATACCTGACTTAGAGCATCAATGCAGACAAAATTCATGTTATTTCAACTTTTTTTCTTGCCCCAGGGCTTGCCAGGTGGCTATGGCAGGCCTTGGCTCCCAATTCCTGCTGGAATGACCCTGGGAAAGTGCTATTTGCCCCATTGTACTATGACCTATTGGTGCATGTGAACTTCACAATGGGACAAATAGAGCCCCCCAGGGCCACTTACAATCAGTTAAGCAGTTGGGAGGCAAAAGCCTTTTCTTCTTGTGAGCCACAGTCCTGACCCTTAGCAGACCCTGTATATCTGGGAACTAGCCATCTCAGAGGTGGGGCTCACTGTTACTTGGCTGCAAATCAGGTGGCCAGCGGGGGACTTCCCAAGAGGCGACTCTATAGCAGTGCCGTTTCCCCCCAAATACCAGAGTATTGCTGTGACATCACAGTGTGATGGTATCATTTCCAGCACATGCTGGAAGTGACATCGCCATGGTGCCAGTGACCGTGCCTCGCTCCCACTCCTGGTGAGTCTCCCTCCATCACCCGCCAGCTGCCAGGAAGAACCTAGCAACCCTCCTTCCCTGGATACACATGAGAAGTGTCTTTGGATGGAGGGCAGAGGAAATTTCCAGCAACCGTCAGCAACATTTGAAGTTGGAATTGACAAGTATTTGAGAAAAACAAAACACTTGATATAGCATCTGACCCAACCCGCCCCAGGGTTACCAAACCATGCTTAAAAAGAAAAAAACCCTACCTACCCATCAATTAAACGTGAACTCTCCATGAGCTGAAGTGCCCGGTCTCTCAAGGCTTTGTCATCTCCAAAAGCCAAGTGGCCCACAAGCAGCATCAAAAAACACAGAAGCATTTTCAGCAGATCTCTTTTGGAGCCCATACGGATTTTGGCTGGATGGAGACATTCATAAAAGAGCATTGTGGCTGCAAAGGAGCACCAGACCCTCCAGGTTTGCTGAAGTTCCACCAGACGTTCGCTGCCCACACCAACAAAGACGTCTCTGGCTGCTTTATGACCAAAGTGGGAAAGAAAAGAATAACAGAAAGTATCGCAGACTGCATTCAGAGCTGACTTTCCAGTTCAAATGAGTCACCAGCATGAAGGGACCACATCCAAGATCTCCTTTCAGGAATCCCTCCCACAAAGGAAAAATATGTAAATATCCCTTTTTAGGAAGGACCTCGTTTAAGGATTACCTCATTCCAATCCCAGTGGGGCCTAGAAATCCCCCCACACAAACCGCTTCTGCGTGAAACTACACACAACAGAAAGAAGCACGGAGAAACTGGCTTCTGGACAGAGGTGGATACATTTAGCCCTGACGGTTATCCCCCTCTTCACAGAATAAACCACCTTAAAAATAGGCCCACTTGTCCAGAGAAGACTCTTATCCTTTTGAGAAAACGGTCAGCGTTTGCACACCCTCTAGTGGCGGTGTCTTCAGATCCCAAGATGAAGATACGGATTTACTCCCTGAATCTCAACCCAAGATCACAGCCAGAGTGCCTCAAACAACTATTTCGAATTGTTGAACAATTCTTTCCCCTCCCCCCCCCACTGCATCTTGGGTTCTGTACATGCCTGCCTTGCAGTGACTTAAGTACAGTGAGGGTGTGACGGCATTTTGCTGATGAACACTGGCCATCATGTGGCGACGTTTAATGTGATTGATTGTTCCAAACAAAGCCATGGTTGCCAACTCTGGTTTAGGAAATTCCTGGGGATTTGGGAAGGGATCTCAATAGGGTGCAATGCTATGGGGTCCTTTCGTCCGTCCCCCCCCTCCAGAGCACCCATTTCCTTCAGGGAGACTGATCTTTGTAATCTGGAGACAGCAGTAAGCCCAGGAGACGCTGGGCAACCGGAAAACAAACACTGCACGTTGTAGGCAGCTGCTTCCAGCATGGTGCGTTAACATCCACCCTGTGCCTCTCCTGATAACACACTTGGCCTCTACTTTAATTGAAATGCTGAAGACCGGCAGATGCTGTGCAAGGTGAATGCGGCCCCTGGCGAGGGATCATTTCAAAGGACAGGTAGCATCAGATAGGAACAGGATGTTTCTCTGGATGTGTTGAGCTTAGAGTTTAAATCTCTGTGGGCCGGACTGGTGTGAAGCAAGCCGAGGCAGTGCTGAGCAGGTAGAGAAAAGAACAAGAGGCAGTCCACAGGGACTTAATTGGTGGCATTTCATTTCTCCCTGCCAAACAATGCCTCTTCCTGCTTCTTTCTCTCCTGCTCCCACAACAGCCAACTTACCTTTATCTGCCCCTCCGTCTGCAGCTCCCACCGAAGCAGGCTCTACCTAGGAAGACTATGGTCAATCATGGGGAGTTGGCTGGGGGCCCAGACCACCGACAGAGTAAGAAAACCTCAAGGATTTGTTGGGGGGGGGCATCACATTCCTCTGTATTGTCCACCCCATATCATTTTCCCTTTCCCAGTCCTGGCAACCCTCATATCCTCTTTTCCTTTCCCTGCCTCATTCTCTCTTTCTCAGCCATTCACCAACCTGCCTTTTTGCCTCCGGTCTGCAACTATATTTGTTTACTATATTTATGTACTTCATTAATACTCCACTTTTCTCCACAAAGAAGCTTAAATTCTGCCCTCCTCCTTTTATCCTTACAAGGAGGTTGGCTATACCTACACCCCCTAGCTTAGAATGCTGTGGTTTCCTAGGAACGGCCACGGAGAGGTTCCATTTCTTAAAGCTGCAGGTACTACTTTTTTTCTTTGTGAGGTGTTTTTTTGTTTTACATTCCCTCCAATGTATTTCTTTACATTCCAGATTTTTCTGCAAACCTGTTTTTTCCCCCCTGTCTTGTCCATTCATGGATTGCAATAACTGGATGTAAGTATAATCAGACTTGGCTATTAAAATATACAAGTGGGAACTCACAAGAAAGTTGCAGGGAGGATTTATCCCCCCCACACACACACCTTTGCTTCCTTCCTTTCCCCCTTCTCAAATAACCTTCTTTCTCCCTTTTTTTACTCACCTCTTTCTCTTTTAATATCCCTCTATTTTCCCCTTCCCCAACAATTTACCTCTCTCCCTCCTCCCCTCCCCTCCCCTTCTCTGTCAATATCCCCCCATTTCAAATCAAATCAAATACTCTTTATTATGGTACTAGACCAGTAATCAAATTACAAAAATACATAAAAGAATCATTGATAATATATCCCCCCATTTCTCTTTCTTCCCCTCCAATCTCCTTACCTTGAACATCTGCAGGCAGACTGTTTAGAAATGGGAAGGGGGACTACAGAGGGGTGTGATTGGGGTAGGAAACTATTTCTCATCCTTAACTCTGCTGTCAGTGCTGGCTTAGTTTTTGAAACTTTCCATGGCAGCAGTGGAAGGGGCTCTCTCAGCCACCCCCCTGCTTCCTTTACTACCACAGTGAGGGGCATCAGGACTCCTGGCAGTGCTCAGAGTTTAGCGATAAACTCATTTTGCTAGACTTTACATGCCTGAAAACAGCCCCCCCTACCAAATACACAATGGGAAAAGTAAGCAATAGTGGAGTTCAGCACTGAAAAGGGGAGAACCACAAATATTCTGCTAAGGTCTCTACCAGAGAATAAACACAGACGGAGGAATCTATCCTATTTTAAGAAAGCTGCCCAGTGTGAAACTGACCAATAAGGAGAGACCAACCTTGTTGCACAAACAAGGAAGAAATTTTGGCATTGCAACATAAAGTCTGTTTTTTCTCATGGGTGTATCCACGCACGCACGCACACACACACGCACACACAACAATGCAATTTCGAAGACAAAAATCAGAGGTGGAGAAAAAGTATGGAGCACATATATTGCATTGCAGTCCACTGGACTTAGAGAGAGAGGGAGAATTAGAAATGAGCTGTGTATGCATAATAGGCACATCGCACCCAGTTCCCCTCCTGACTACAGACACATGTGGCTTTTGTCTGGCAGTTCCCACGGTCCCCCAGCCCAGCCCTCTTCTGTCCAACGGGATCCTTCCTTAGTTCCTCCTTTTTTCACTGCAGATAAGATCCACCCGACAGATAGGAGAGGGGGGAAACTGTTACCAGAATGCTGATTCCATTGACATTGCAGGACAAAGACGACAATGAGAACTTCTCAGAAGGTGCACCTAGATTTTCAACTCTATGAACTGGCAATGTCACCAGAGACTATGGACTATGTGGAAATAGATTTAAAAATTCTCACACTTCAGGAGACAGAATTCCTAAAACGGGCTTGGCACTTCCTAAGAAAGGGAACTACATGACTCATGAGGACAACCAGTGTGGTGTAGTGGCTAGAACGTCAAATTAGGGTCTGGGAGACCGGAGTTCTTCGAATCCCCCCTCTGCCATGGAAGCTTGCTGGGTGGCCTAATTTTCCTCACAGGGTTTGTTGTGAGGAAATGGAAATGACGTCAGTCCCTTTGGATCTCCACTGGAGAGAAAAGCAGAGTATAAATGAAACGAGTAACTTAAACTCCTGAGCTCTGAGATCAACATCTGCAATGTGTGTTTCAGGAAATCTTGGGAAATCTGGCAATTTACGATTAACTGCCCCTTGAAGTTTACATTCCATGCGAAGAACACATAAATTATTTTTTTTAAAACATGGTCCTGTGTTCACAAGGCACTGAAGCAACCCATCTGTCACTTTGTCAGCTTCCTAGCCAAAAAAGCCCAGCGAAGATTCCTGTCCTCCTTTGTCCGACAAGATTTCTAGGGTAAGGTAAAGGTATCCCCCATGCAAGCACCGAGTCATGTCTGACCCTTGGGGTGACGCCCTCTAGCGTTTTCATGGCAGACTCAATACGGGGTGGTTTGCCAGTGCCTTCCCCAGTCATTACCGTTTACCCCCCAGCAAGCTGGGTACTCATTTTACCGACCTCGGAAGGATGGAAGGCTGAGTCAACCTTGGCTGCTGGGATTGAACTCCCAGCCTCATAGTCAGAGCTTCAGATGGCATGTTGGCTGCTTTACCACCTTGCACCACAAGAGACTCTATTAAACAATACAGAAGCCAAAAAACCAACAAGGGGGGTCCTGGTAAGGGGAATGGAGACTTACCAAAAGAGCATCCTGTAAAGCTCCAGTATCACTTCACTTGAGTGTCAGCGTGGCCTAGTGGTTAAGTGCGGCAGTGATTTGGCTTCACAATTGCTCAATTTTTTGCATCTCCAGTAGCATGCAAAAGAACTGGGATCTGGGAACTGTAGTTCTATTAAGGGGTCTAATGTGTCTTCCAGTAACAACAGTCCCCATGTTTCTTCGCAAGTAGCTGCGGGCAGGTAAACCAGTTTCAAACTAGTATTAAATTCATAATGCTGATGTTCTCTTGCAGCAGCTGAACTGGATAACTTTTTTTTTTTTTGGTCTTAGATTACCTCCATAAAACCATCCTGTGATGACTGCAAATTTTAGTGTGGAACAGTGATTTCCAGATTTTCTGCCTTCAGGGGAACTTGGAGAACTTTTACAGACTCATCTGCCATACAATGGTGCTCAGTGAGGAAGATTCTATAGAGTCTTCTACCCAAGGTGTACATGCAGTTCAAGTTGGATTCAGACCAGGCCTGCATGAAGAGACAGCACGCTCTTCAACTAGTGCTGCCAATTTCCAGATGTGCCTTGGAAATCTCCCCAAATTACAACTGATCCTCAGATGATAGCGATCAGTTCCCCTGGAAAACCTGGCTGGTAGATCTTGCCCCAAACCCTGCCCTCCTCAAAGCGCCAACCCCAGCCTCCAAGAATTTCTCAAACAAGAGCTGGCAAGCCTATCTAGAAAAGAGCTGGCAAGCATATCTAGAAAAGAGCTGGCGAGCCTATCTAGAAAACACCATATATTACCCTGAAGCAAAGCACTGCAAGGGAACATTGTCTGCAGCTGGTGGAAGGACTTCCATGGGACCTTCTCCATCATCATGGTACTAAGAAATCCTTGCTGGGCTTCCAAGATTGCCAGAGTTGGAGCAACTTGCTTAGAGAAGCCAGCCTCTAAGTGGGATATGGGGATCCCCCAGAATTAGTGCTCATCTCTAAACTTCGGAGATCCCTGTCCTCCCTAGGCTCCACCACCAAATCTCCAGAAGTTTCCCAAACTTGATCTGGCAACCCTACCCTCCATCCCCTGGCAGTGGCCAATGGTGACTTGGTAGTCCTAACTTGTTGTATATCCCAAGTTCTTCCAAATCTGAAAGAGGCCCTCCTCTAACACCTTCCCTGGTCTCCCTGCACTGTTCTCCCTGAGCCCATACATCCTCCCCTCTCACACACGTACTTAGTAGGGTTGCCAACCTCTGTGTGAGGTTTGGAGTTTCCCCAGAATGAAAACTGATCTTCAGAGCGCAAAGATCAGCACCTCTGGAGAAATGTCATTTGCAGAGGGCAGACTTTGTGGCATCCCAACCTTACTGAGCTCCCCCCTTTACTCCACCCTCCCCGGGTTCTGCCCCCCACCTCTTCAGGAATGTCCTTAATACCTGATCCTTAATAGCTGATCACCTCCAAAGATCAAATGCCATCAATTTATGTGTTTGCATAGCAGATTTATTATTATTTTTTTCTTTCTAACACAACAGCAGTGAAACATTAGACGCCTCATTTTCATCATGAACCGTACAAAATGGTGGCTTCAGTAATTTGTGTACTAACCAACAGGAGGTTTCAGTACTAGGCGGCATTCATTTGCTACCATCTCCAGGTTGATTTCTTCTTCATTTTCTGGCGTCGAAGCCTCATCGTCCCGCACCTAAAATTCAAATCCAGAGTGAAGTTGAAGGTAAGACCCACCAGACGTATGAACCTAGCTCAGTACTGTCTGCTCTGACTGCCAGTCACTCTCTGGCAAAGCAAAGTCCTCCCCCAAATTTGCCACCCAAGATTCTTTAATAGGTGCTGCCAGGGTATGAAGCTGTGACCTTCTGTGCAAGCATGAGAAGTTTACACTGAACCATTTATGCAAAGTGCGGAATGGTACAGAAGATCATGTTTATACCAACTGAGTTCTGCTCGGAAACATCCGTAATATGCATTTAATTTATGGAGCTCGTCTTATAGTAGAAGCCTTCCCATGTTATTGATGCTATGAGAAAAAAGGGCCGTTTCTGCACTTGGAAGTTCACTGCCCCAGCTCCCATGTGGGAGCACAAATCTGGGGTAGATGAGGCGTACCAGGCCAAATATTCCCCCATGTGGGAGCAGGAAGAGTTGGGGCAATCTGCCCCAATTCAAACTCCAGCTGGCCGTCCAGTGTGAAGCCTCCAGTGCAGAAATGGTCCAGGTTTGGGCCGAGTGTAAATGGGATGGAGGCGGGAAGAAGGAAGGAAGAAGTTGGTGCAGATCAGCGATTTATAGTCCCCTAATTTACAAAGGTTACTGAAAAATATATCAGTCAAAACATATCCAGCTCATTTTGGGGGCTGTTTTAGTGCTGTTCATTCATCATATTGGGCCAATTTGGTTCCCCCTCCCTTTGGAGGTGCCTTGTGATGGATATGACAACTCCAGATTGCTAACTGCACTGAATGTTCTCAGAGTGAGACACATAAATTGTTTTGCTAGCAAAAAAAGAAAGATTCCAGATGATATTCAAATCTATAGACCTATTTAGATGAATGTAGATTTTAACTTAATTGTTTTTTGATGTTGTTTGCCCAACCTGAGCAGCACTGGCAGGACAGGCTAGAAAAAGAAAGTATTTATTCATTCATTTATTTTCCTTTTTGTAATTCATTTGTGTGCGTGTGTGTTTATTTCTGGAGATATAAAGCAGAGCCACCATACGGAAAGGCATTCTGCGATGCAGTGGGAGCAGGAAATCACACCCTTGTGGATGGAAATCCCTTAGATTAACGGAAATTAGCGGTAGATGGAAGACTGTATGTCATGTTGCATGCCACATCCAATAATTTCTTTTGATATGCTTCAAAATATGCTGCCACTAACTTCTTACTTCTGTACCAAATGGGCAAGATGGTGGTCAACATGACCGTTCACTTGACCTATTTCTTGATTTGGAGGAAGGGCGAATGTTCTGAAGGGCTTCCACCTCTTTCTGTGCTCCTCTACTGAAAACAGATGCTGTGTTTCTAAGCTTTTTCTGGGTTACCCCAGAATTTCTCCAACTTTGTTGAGCCTGTGGCCCCATCTTGAATTAAAAATGGGTATTGGGCACTACCATAAAATGGCTGCCATGTGAACTAGGCCTAGAGGGCCCAGCTGTCCTGCTGTAGCAGTAGCTTTCTTTGGCTTCCCCTCTAGAGTTCCCTACCATGGGAAAGTTAAAAGAGCTCTTTGGCATCATGGGACACCATTTCTGGTGAACACCATTATGATGGGGAGACATGCTGAGATTTAAACAGAGGTTTGGGTCAATTCTAAGACATCACTCCCAGCATAGTGATGGGACTGGCACTGGAAGTGACATCACACGTCAATGTGATGTTGAGAAGATTGTCTCATCCTCCTCACAGCTCTCCTGCTAAACCTAACCAAGGCAATCATAACATGCTTGGCTATTCCAATAGAAGTAGCCTCCTTTGATTGAGGCAGGTGTTTCCAAAATGGCTGCTTCCTCTAGACATCAAGATGATGCTTCCTTTTCTATGGAACCAGCAGGCACCACATAGAAGGTTGCTGCACTACACAGAAGGTAAGAACTCACAGGCTTCTCCCACCCCAAATGGTCTTAGAGATCCCCTACCTGGTCTGATTCTAAATTCACGACTATTCATGTTTGGTGACCAAGCCATGCTTAAGATAAAGAAGGTCTAGGGGGGAAACAAAACCAGACCCAAGTGTGGCTCATCCTGTTATAATTTTCTTCTGCCTTACTTTTTCCACCTCCCGGAAAACACGGAGGAAGTTCTCTTTCAGAACGCCTCGTATTTCGTCGTCACTCCAGCCTCTGTCCAAAAGAGTTTGGATGATTGTTGGGTATTTGGAAACGTCCTCCAGGCCTTCGGGGTACCTATTGTAAACAAAAGAAAACAGAGAATCAATGCAAATCTCATCCCCCGACGGAGCTGGAGGGCCCGTAAAATGGAGCTCTTCTACCAGGTCTTTGGTTGAGACCGGGTTGTGTAAGAGCTTTGCCCCCCACCCTGGCTTCGCTATATCAATCATTGAACCCCTTTGTGGATGGTTGTGGAGGGGGTGGAAGGATTTTCTTTCTACCATCTGGAGGTTTATGGTTTTAAGGATTGGGAATTGTATGGATTTTTATGTAATCCGCCTTGAGTCCCACCAAGGAGGAAGTCAGACTATAAGTGTAATGAATGAATGAATGAACAAACGAACGAATGAATCTGATGAAATGCTGGAATAAACTTTGCTAGTCTTTGATTTCTTCTTTTTTTACTGCAACTAACTAGTACAGCTAAAGCTGTTGAAATTTATACTCTATTCAAACTATTTTGTTTGATGTCGTAAAAATACCAGCTCCCCCTGGGATAGAAATGGGGGCATTTAAAGTGTGTGAGTTTAGCAGTTCCAGCAATCCAAAAAACATCTCTTCAAAAAGCTCACCATTGTTCCTCGCTTTATTTGGTTATGGATCCCAAGTACAAAAATACTGAGACTAGATTTTCTTTTTCTGGCATAAATTTTATGTCTGAAAAGCCAGATAAGGCTGTAACTGGCACTCATCATGGAAGCAGTTTTTCTTGGTTGGGAGATTCGGAGAAAAGGATGCTTCCTTTGATCCTTTGTGCTGGGACTCCAGTTCCAAAAGACATGGGCCTTTTATGCATGAGTGCTTTCATTTATTTCTCCACAGTGGCTTCCCAAGCCACTTACATAATTCTGCCTCAATATTCCCCAATGCAAGCTGGCAGCCAGGCTCTTGAAGGCTTAGGGAAGGGACGGGGAAACTGAAGGATACACCAATGCTCCTGAAGAGGCCTTTTTTGGTGATATACTTTCGGGATTTTTTGGAGGTTTAAAAACTGAGTAATGAAATAGCCTTTAATCCCTTATTCTCAATTACTCATTCTGAAAGACCCATCTTTGGAAGGAGGGTGAAATAGCATGGAGGAGAATGGCAAACAGGGTGGGAGAAACAAATGCTACCTTTCCACATTGACCAGTCCTGATTTAGACCCCATTAGGGCCCGCTTCAAAAAAATGAAAACAGGATTTTTGGGGATTGCTTGGCTGCAGGGCAAATGAGGGAGCGATTCAGGACCGTGCCTGAAAAGGCAAATTTCAGTGTGGAAACGGACTAAAAACTTGTTGCAAATCCGAATGTGACTGGCCCAAGTCACCCAGCTGAAAGCATGTAGAGGAGGGGAGAGTCAAACCCGGTTCTCCAGATTAGAGGTTGCTGTTCTCACCCATTACACCAGGATGGCTCGCAGTGGCCTAGACTCAACCCCCGGTCTGCGGCCCGGTAGCGGGCCGCAAAGGCCATGGTACCGAGCCGCTAGCGGCTGCGCCTGCCTCCCCCCTTGCAGCGAGAGGGGGGGAAAGAGGCAGGTGCAGCCGCCGGCACGCCAGCGACGCAAACGTGCACACGTGGACCTGCCGCGCATGCGTGTTTGCACCCCCTGCTGGGGAAAACGCACATGCGCGGCAGCTCTGCGCATGTGCATTAGCGCCACCTAGTGGCGAAATCGCATATGCACGGTTACTGCACGTGCATGTTTACGTGCGGCGGCGGCCGGTCCGCCGGCTCTCTCCCACCCTCGGAGGCGGTCCCCAACTACAAGAAGGTTGGGGACCGCTAGCCTAGAGAGAAGCTGTACTGGCTTGTGAAATCTGGGTTGCCTTACATGAGAAACCGATCCAGGGGGAAGCCTGCAGTGCCAAACCCGTTTTGCACACCCCAGCTGTCTCCACGTAAAAACATAAAGACATTTTCTAAAAATTCAACTTTGTTTTTACTAACTCATTCATGCCGTCGTATTCGCCACCGATTCCGATGTGTTCTGCCCCTATCGTTGTCTTTATGTGGTCAAAATGATCTAAATGGGAAGGGGGGGGAGAAAAAGAAAGGAATTAGTATATAGCAAAGAGGGAAAGGCTGTTTTTGCTAATTCCTTCCAGTTTATTGCATTTCCATCCTGCTTTTTAGATAAAGGGTTGTATTTTGTCAGGCGTGAAGGCCATCCCTCAATAAGAACACTGCACATCCCTTTCCGCCATATGGAGTAGGTTGCCGACTCCGCTTGGCAAACTCCTGGAGATTCGAGGCTGGTGCCTGCGGAAGATGAAGTTTGTAAAGGGAAGAAACATCAAGGATATGATGCCATAGAGTCCATCTCCTGAAATGGCCATTTCCTCCCACTGCCTGACCCGTGTAGTCTGGAATTCAGTTCTGATTCTGGGCAACCACCAGGCTTCACCTGAATATTGTTGCCAGCTGTGGGTTGGGAAATACCCAGAGACTGAGGGGAGGTAGAGCCTGTGGAGGTAGGAGTTTGGGAAGGGGAGGGACCCTACCATATTGGGTTCACCTTCCAAGGCAGGCATTTTCCCCCTAAGGGAACTGATCTCTGTAACACAATAAAATCAGAGCCCAGTAGCACCTTTAAGACCAAAAAAAGATTTATTCGGGGGGTGAGCTTTCAAGTGCAAGTTCTCTTCCTCCTAAGAAGAAGAGTTGGTTTTTATACCCCACTCTTCACTGCCCGAAGGAGTCTGAAAGCAGCATACAATTGCCTTCTCTTCCTCTCCTCACAACAGACACCTTGTGAGGTAGGTGGGGCTGAGAGAGCTTCTGACAGGACTGCTTGGTCAGAACAGCACTATCAGGGCTGTGAGGAGCTGAAGGTCACCCAGCTGGCTGCATGTGGAGGAGCGGGGAATCAGCTCTTAACCACTACACTGCACTACACTGCAGTTGGAATTCTGGGTGATCTCCAGACCCTCCTTGAAGACTGGCAACCCTACATCTGAGGCTGAGAACCCTGTTATGGAGTGAAAAGGCCAGGAACGTCAAGGAAGGGGAGTGGAGGAGACAGGTGGCAGATAAGGATCAATGGATGAATAGTCAGTTCTCAACCTTGACCCTTTCCTTGCCACCTGTTCTAACTTAGCAATTGCTTGGATAACTCCTGCCCAACCTGGAAACAGAACACAATGGCAATCCAGGCTGTACTCTGGAATACCTAAACCTGTCTTTCTCCCCAACTCTAGAGGAACGAACAGAAGACGCCAATGGAGTAGCCACCAGCCTACCTGCCACAGCTGAAATGGTTGGCTGCTTATCTCCACAGGCTACGATCGTCTTATCAAAGGACACCATCAGAATTCCTTTGTTGACTTTCTGCAAAGAAGAAGACAAATAGAAACGTTCCCATTCCTTGGTTCTCCTTACGCCAAAGACAGACTGATCCCATTTTCCTATGCAAGTATCTCTTGAGAGAAGGACAAACTGAAGAATGAGGTGATAGAATGAGCTGTACAATCTCAGGAGTTGATGGAAGACATCATGTTAGTAGTACTTCTTCAGGTACATATTCCCTGCCAAATCATTTGAATGTATCAGGCAGAGAGTTCTTCGTGTACTGTGAACACACGAAGCTACCGTATCCTGAGTCAGACCATAGGTCTATCAGAGCCGGTATCATCTTTGTTTGACAGGTTGTTCCACCGCTTAACCATGCAGTACAATGGCCTTTTTGCACAGGCTTGTTCTCCTACAGAGGAAAGAAATGAGGTCCACACTGAGGCTAAATGGGGTGAAAGAAATAAATGGTGCAAAAAGAACAACCCCTATGTTTCACATTCAGCTTCATCCGGGGGGGGGGGGATTACTGAAAATATAAAACATAGAATATATTAAATGCATCATTTAAATAATTGATATGATACAGCACAATTTCCCAGAGCATGCACAGAGTGCAATTTGTCATTTTTATGTCTTGTGGAAATATAGTATGGGTCAATGCTGGTTATTCAGCCATTCAGGATACTTTGCCTTTTGCACCATTTGGTTCTTTCTCTTTGCTTTCCTTACAACCCAGCTGATGTCTATTGCCTCCCCATCCCAGCTGCATAACGACTCTGCTTAGGAGGCAATCATTTAATTAGACAATTAAATCACCCTCAATTTGTATAAATCAGTCATCAATAAATACTGTTCTTCAATAACATCCTACCCCCCAGTGTTTATCTAAGTAGTATTTAGTGACACGCTAATGGATGCCAATCAGTTTAACTCAGCAGTGTCTTTGCACATGCATAGTTTTGTGAAAACCTGGTTCAGATCCCTCAAAAATCATATACCGTAAATCAGTCATCAATAAACCTGTGTTTCAGTGAATGCTGAGTCCACTTTGGCAGCAGTAAGGGACTGCTCGGTATGAACCAAACAGATGGAGTGATTGCTTCACCCCTGATTGCTACCTCTGAACAAGGTAACCATCTATTGTGCTCACAGACATATTTACAACATCCCTGGTACAGATTTGCCCTAATGTGTTGTCAGAAACCAAAGCCTGGGTCCCCTTGGGTTATTGTTCCTTATCCCTTAAGCAGTACCCCAAACTGTGGGTCATCAGGGGTGAAATGAACACAGAGTGCAGTCTGATGGAAAACTCAACAAAGTATAACAGATCAGTCCCAGTGGCATGGCTTTCAGGAAGAATGATTAAATATTGAGAATTTATGGCAGTGAGGGGTGGGGGTGGGTGGTTGAACTACCTTCCAGGCATAGCCCAAATTTTAAGATGTGAATTCAGTGGGGGCTAAACATTGTTTATGTTGATCCACAGAAGGGTTATGTCCCCCAACAACTTTACAAGGAGAACAGTATATCTCCTTATCCAGAAGTCCCCAATGCCATCGGACCTGCCAATTCCTTTCCTGATGCCCACTAAGCGCTTTTAGCAGGGCAATGCCTGCAGTGTTGAAGAGTCACCATTATAGTTATGTATCACCTTGCTCCCTGACATTTTGTGGTTGGCTTTGCCTCCTGTGGCAGCCATTCTGTAATTGACTCCACCTCCTGTGGCAGCCATTTTGTGATTGCGAATTCCAAATATGCCCACAGACACAGAAAGGCTGAGGACCCTTGCCCTCGTCTCTCTCTCTTCACAGTTTTCATCAGGTAAGAGAGAAAAAGGCCCGCTTACCAGACGTTGCAGAACATCATCAGGAATGTTCCTGGGGTTGTTGCAAATGGCTTGGGCTCCTGTGTGGCTGAACATGACCGGCGCTTTGGAGAGCTCCAGGACAGCCATGGCCGTTGCTGGCGTTGCGTGAGTTAAGTCGATTATCATGCCCAGACGATTCATCTCCTTGACCACTTCCTAGAAGAATATGGGAAGAGGGCTTGATAGGTTCTGAAAGTTCATTCATTCATTCATTCATTCATTCATTCATTCATTCATTCATTCATTCATTCATTCATTCATTCATTCATTCATTCAATTTATTGCCCGCTGCTCCCGAAAGGCTTCCGGCACATTACAATCTTCTGAACAAAAACCCCAATAAAAATCCCCTTAAAACAGACATAAAATCAGATTACATATATATAAACACTTAAGACACAGTCGCTAACTTGCCTCAGCTCTAGCAATAGCCCCAATATCATCTAGAGGGGGAGGGAGGAAGAGGGTGCTGCCACCACCGCTTCTATTGGAGGAGGCCTGATCTACCTGGCCTCCCAGCCTCAACCGTAGACCTGGTGGAAGAGCTCAGTTTTGCAGGCCCTGTGGAATGCTGAAAGCTCTCGCAGGGCCCACAGTTCCTCCAGGAACTCCTTCCACCAGACAGGGGCCAGGACCAAAAAGGCCCTAGCACTGGTCTAGGCCAGGCGTGCTTCCCTGGGGGCAGGAAACGTTCAGCTCAAAAGGTAATTGGCTAGTGCCACAACCACAGAGACCACTCTCAGGGGCCATGTTAACCCCCCCCCCACACACACACATTGTTTTCAATCCACATTTGAAAAAGGACACACATTAAAAAGAAACATATGTGCTCACTTACTGCACCAAAAGCTGCCAAGGGTTCAGCATTTAAATACAAAGTGTGCTCCTTATGTGTAGCCGATTGTGCCCTAAAAATAATTAAAAAAATAAAAGGACGAAGGGGGAAACCCCCATTATACACATACATTCCCCTGAGTACTCTAGCAGCTGCATTCTGCACCAGCTGGACTTTCCAGGTCAAGGACAAGGGGAGGCCAGTGTAGAGAGAGTTACAGAAGTCAGTCTCGAGGTGACCATTGCATGGGTCACTGTGGCCAGACAGTCTAGGGGGGTTAGTAAAATGTCATGTGGGCTACTCCCATGACCTGAGCCTCCATGGAAAGGAAGGCATCCAGAATCACCCCTAATTTCCTAGCTATGGTCATGATGGTAAGCTGCTCCCCCACCAGGGTGGGTAAATGCACTTCCTGTCCTGCCCCTTTCCTACTCAGCCACATGACCTCCATCTCAGAGGGGTTGAGTTTCAGGAGACTCTGCTCTAACCATCCAGCCATGGCTTCCAAACATCTGGCAAATGTATCAGGGGAGGAGGTTGGGCCATTCATGAGGAGATAGAGCTGTATGTCATCGACATATTGGTGACAGCCCAGCCCATAGCACTGGACCAGCTGTGCCAGAGGGTACATAAAGATGTTAAATAGCATGGGGGAGAGTACCGCTCCCTGTGGGACCCCACAAGGGAGTCGGAAGGGACATGATAAATCCTCTCCCACAGCCACCCTCTGTGTTCGGTTCCAGAGAAAGGAGCACAGCCACTGAAGGGTTGCCCCCGAATTCTGGCCCTGCCAAGGCCCTCAAACGTTACCAACAGTTTTGAGCACGACGAGCATGATGCAGCTGGCACCAGAGATCATCCACCAATGCAACAACACCGTCTCTACCCTGTGGCCAGGAAGGAAGCCCAGCTGGTATGGATCAAGCGCTATTCAGAACCCAGCTATTCAGGAGCAGAGGCAATCTGCCGCTGCCTTCCTCTGCAGAGCCTTCCTTGGTGGTCTTCCGTCAAAGCAACAGTCCTGCTCAGTGTCTGAGATCTGATTGCCAATGACATGCCTATAACATGCCACCTCCCCTCCCTTTAACTCTCAAGCTTATCCGAATAGGAGAAGTCTGATTGTTGAAGGAATGGTTGTTGTAAGTTACCAGGGTGTGTTGCAGAAGGCTGTGAGAGTCAGGTAGCGAACTCCCAGCTCATAATACATCCTCAGAGTCGCAAGGCTGCTGTCGATGGTGTGACCCCCTTCGAGACCGATCAAGCATGCGATCTTATCACTTCCAATGTCAGCAATGCCTGGACACAAGCAGCACAAAAACAAGGATGATTAAACCTGAGTGGCCCTTCTGCCTTTAGGGGCTGTTCTGGACCTGTTATGAGTCATTCAGTGAGATCCTGATTCAAATCAAGCGTTTCAGGGTTCTGGCTTTCCAGAGTAGATTTGAAGCTAGCTCCTTCACTGTAGACCGATTCTGCAGCAGGATCTGGTTCCTTCATGTGGGCTGACAACTGTATAGACTTAGGTCAGAATTACAACCTAAAGAGCCCTGAAAATTGTTGGGATTTGCAAGATTTGTAGTTTGCGCGATTCAGTAGCATATGATAAAAATCCTACAGGGTACCTCAGAGGAGATGTCTATCTATTTAGCATAATTTGGTTAGGAACTTCCTGGTATTTTTTCCAAATAATCTCCTCCAGTATCCCGATTGGCTTAATTTGAGGCTTCCTGCTCCTTTGAGGACCCTTCCTCCCTACTTGCCTGCAGAACAAAACAGACAGACTGTATGAATGCAGAACAGTTAGGCAGTTAGGTCTCTCTCCCCTCTTTCTATAAAGAGTTGTTTCTCTTCCTGATAAAACTATTTTATTCTTTTAAGCAGCCTGGTGCCGCACGTGAGGATTTAACCTCTGCCAACAAAAGCAAGGGTGACGTTGACTTTTCTTCCCCAAATTTCCTCCCAAACCATGCTACAGCACTCTGAAGGGTCTTAGGTCTGTCTGTCTAAAATAATTTCCTGGAGCCTAAGTATATGTTTTCAAAGCAGAAGGAATATTTTTAAAAAAATCTGATCACCTTGAGCAGATGTTACCAATTCAAACTCATCGTACTTTTTACACATCCGTTTGACAACATCGATCTGTTCCAGGGAGAGACGCACTGCATCTTTGTTCTGAGCTCCGCAGAGGATGTACAGGGTCCAAAACTGGAGGTGACATTAGTAAACATCATTGATTGATTGTTTGTTTCATTACAGGATGTAACACCCTACTTTCCACGATGAAAAGTTTGTGGAGGAGCAAAGACATTTTTAAAAATAAACTCCAATAATAAAAGATGATAAGAAGGTCGACGTATGAATACATATACATTAAAAAAACCAGGAGAATATAAAAGCAGTAATGACCCCAAACAAATTAATCACTGTAAAAATCCTGGTAAAATTATAGTCTTTCCCAGGATTTAAATATAGATCAAGCAACATCTCTGGTTTGGAAAATACATGGGCACTTTGGGGCTGCGAATGGGCAGGATTTGGGGAGGGGTGAGATCTCAGTAGAGGATAATGCTATGATGTCTACCCACCCAAGCAGCCATTTTTTCTAAGGAAACTGATCTATTTGGTCTGGAGATGGAAGAGTGTTTGCACACGAAAGCTCACGCCCTTAATAAATCTTTGTGGGTCTTAAAGGTGCTACTGGATTCTGATTTTATTGTGCTACTTCAGACCAACACGGCTACCCATTTGAATCTATAATCCCAGGGGATATTGGTATTGTATTGGCAAATAGCATTCACAGATAGAGTTGCCAACACTGGACTGGGAGATTCCTAGAGATTTGGGGTGAAGCCTGGCAGGGTCCTTATTGGAGTACAGTCCCACAGAGGTTACCCTGTGCAGCCGTTTCCTGCAGGAGAATTGATTTCTGTAGTCTAGGTATCTGTTGTTATTCTGGGACAATTCCAGGCTGCATTTGGAGGGTGGTAGCCCTGCTTGGACTTATGCAATGTCTCTGTTTGAACACTGTGTGTGTTTGTAATTTCAGAAATGAGGAAAATAGAAATGATTTTTCTTTCTCAGCCCTTCAGGGAGCTTCTCCTCCCACTTGTATTTATTGATAGCCAGGCTGTTCTTCCCCTCCCAAATTCTCTTTGGCTTTGTTCCTTGAAAAAGCAGACTCCAGGGTTCCTTTTCATACTGGGTGATCCAGCATAGTTGAATGTATTCCTAATCATTTCCTTCAGAGGAGTGGGAGAAACAGGGACAAGAGTCTTTAATGCATTTTTTTTTCTCGGTTGTAAAGCATGCACATTTGTTTTTGTAATGGTGCATGAGATGCGTATAAAATTAAATGTAATGCCCTGTCGCGTTGGATGCAGAGATGTCTCCAGGCCCTACCTGGAAGTTGGCAAACCTGTTTGTGGGCAGAGGGCCACAGCAGAACAAGAAGAGATAAGGGTTAACTGTTGCCCTAATGGCCATTTTGGCTGGCTTGCTGTGGTTATACCAGGGGAGCCCAAATGCTTATGGTAATTACGTTTTAATTCAAAAAGAGGCTAATTTATTAACACGATGGTGGAATGTATCTGCTCTAGTTATGTTTATCTACTGAGAAAACATATGTTCTGCCTCTCCGGACAACCTGTTCAAGACAAGTCACAAATTTATACGTATAAAATCACAGAATCATCAAATCACAGAGCCATAGAGCCGGAAGGGACCTCTAGGGTCATCCAGTCCAACCCCTTGCCGAACGCAGGAAATTCACAATTACCTGCCTACCCACAGTGACACCAATTCCATGCCCAGATGATGTCCAAAAAAACAAAACAAAACGTAATCATATATGATTAAACTCAACAAAACTACTAACAATCCAACTGTTAGAACCAGCATAAAACATTTGGCAGTAGTTATTTTATTTTTATTTTATTTCCTTTGCTTACAGCCCATCTTTCTCCCTGAGGATCAAAGGAGATTACAAAACATATTATTCTTATTTATTAGCCTTTTCGTACCCCCCTTCCCTGCAATCAGACATTAAAGGCATCCCATGAAAAGTGGAGTTGGACTAGGATTGCAGAACTGGCAAAAATGCAGACCAAAAAAAAAATAGTCTAAGGTTTTACCAGAGAGTGCCTGGTGATTCCTAGAGCTACCCACAGTCACTTCCAAGTTAGAGAAGGAAGTAGCTCTGGCAGCGGGCAGAGCACGTCAGCTAGAGTTTTCCTAGGAAGCTGCTACCTTGGGTAGGGAAGGAGGGAGAGCTGAAGAGAGAGATCAGAAAATGGTAGATTGGCTGGGAAAGATAATTAATGCAGGAGGATGCAGGATGCAGGAGAAGGGAAAAAGCAATGGGAACGGCCAGGGAAGGGAAAGAGAAAATAGTGAGGAAGAGAATATGGGAGACAATGTGATGTCCCATGCAGTTCCTTGCAGCTGCCTAGTTGTTCCTAGAGTGGCCAGTTCTGAGTGAGGAAATATCAGAAGACTTGGGGAGCAGAGGCCAGAGGAGGTGAGTTTAGGGAGGGGAAAGGCCTCAGAAGGTATAATGCCATATAATTCACCGTCCAAAGCAGCCCTTTTTTTGAAGAGAGATTGATCTCTGCTGACCGGAGATCTCAGTTATAACAGTGGGAGATCTCCAGGTCCCATCTGGACTCCAGCAAACCTAAGCAACCCTCCTGAACTCTTCCATTATACTACCATTGTAATCTCTTTATTAAAATGACCTACTGAACAACTTCTGCAAACTGATAGAAGTCCCTGAGTGCCATAATCTTAGGAATGACCGTCTAGCCCAAAACCACAAATGATTTCCCTTGAGGGCTTTAACATGTAGGTTGAACAGCATGGAGGATGATTGAACTTTTGGGATCCCACTTAGCATCCGTTCAATAATCAGGACAGGTAAGGATCTAGGGCACAGATCCTAGGAACCTGCCAGCATCCATGGCAGCAGCTGGATCAAAATGATCCCTAGCTGAGCGAGAGGATGCACTGGACTTTTCTGGTGTCTCAGCTATATTTCAAGGTTTTGGATTCTGCCTCCAGAGCTGGGTGGTACCATGTTGATAATTTCCAGAAGCTTCTCGTTCCAGGCTCCTACTGTGGCCTCAACAGAGTCGTAAAATCAGCCAGGACATTCTGGAAACCCAAGTGGATCCACTCATCTCCATGGGTGGAAGATTTCCTGTGGAGTGCTGGTACCACATACCTTGAGGAAGCAGGGCTCAGTCCTTTAAAAAATTAAATCTGAGATGTGTCCGTTGTTGCACAGAGGGCCCATAACAACCTGAGAGAGACCATCACAGCCTGCCAAGCTCTGGAATCCTGAGCATGAAGGTCAAAATCACCAAGAACAATCCATTTGGGTGTCTCAAGCAACAACTGCAAGATGACTTCTGTTAGGTCAGACAGGGGGCCTGGCAGGGAACTGCTGGCGAATAAACAGAATGTCAGCCTGTCCCTGGTGCCTAACAGACGGAACAAGCAATCAATCCCAACTATTCTTTGCACCAGAAATCTGAAAGGCTCGTAGCAAATGACAGCGACCTCCACTGTCATTCGAGAATGATAGCTACCTCCTCCAGAGGTGTGTGGGTGTGTGTTGATGAAAGATCACACAACAACGAGACATGGACAGAGGTGCTGCATCATTTTCTTCCATCCTGCTCTTGGTCAGACAAGTCAGATCAGTTTTCTTCTCCATTAACCCAGGCAGGAGTGCAGCTTTATTCTGCACTGATCCGGTGTGGAACTAAAATAACAATGAAGGGGAGGCAGTAGGCAGTCCCACCCCCACCGCCCCCACCCCAGCATCAACATCTCTCAGGATGGGTCGTGTCAAGCTTACAAAGTTTGTCTTTAGCAACCTAAGCCTTCAATATGTCTGTTCGCATTTCTGTATTTCCTTAATAAATTTCCAACTGCATACCTACATAGTGGAGTAATTTTGGACCGAGTGTGTGATGGAGCAGAGCAAACGTAACTGTTTCCACACTAGCAATATTGTTCGGATTTGCATTTTTAAAGAGTTAACTATTTTGTTTGTTTCTGCACTAAACTTTGCTTCTTCAGGCATGGTCCTGAATTGTTCCCTCACTTGCCCCACAACAAAGGAATCCCCAGGAAACCAGATTACAACTTTTCAAGTGGGGTCTAACAGGTCTAATTCCAGGCTGCCCAATGCAGAAATGTATGCCGTCGGGTTTTAATCTGCGCCCACCTTTTTGAGTTGTTTAAGAATGCCCCTTTCCTCGTCACCATCCTCTCTCCCCCATCCCACTTACAGTCCATGCAGGTTTGCAGACTGTGTTTGCGATCCCACCCCGCTCACCTGAGCACCAACACGGCCCTCCTTCAGCCTGTTAATATTGGTGTTGGTGGTATCAAGCGTCCTGAGGTCAATCCCACTCAGACGGTTCTTGTACAGCCATCTCAGCTTCAGTGGCAGATCATTGTGACTGCAGGGCAAAAAGACAGAACAGCCTCACCATGTAGGACAGAACGCCTTTTGCCAAACAGAAGCACGTTCCCAAAATGGGATGTCACGCTGTCATCTTTTTGCAGGGAACCACCTAGAGGAGAAATCATTTGTGTATGGCCAGCGCAGTCAAGTTGCAACCCCAGCAAGGAGCTTTCAAGACCAATGAGAAGCAGAGGTAGCTTGCCATGGCCTTCCTCTTCCAGGCTTCCTCAGGGGCTTCCATTGCTTAGCTCAGGGGTAGTCAAACTGCGGCCCTCCAGATGTCCATGGACCACAATTCCCAGAAGCCCCTGAGGAAGCCTGGAGGAAGGGGCTTCTGGGAATTGTGGTCCATGGACATCTGGAGGGCCGCAGTTTGACTACCCCTGGCTTAGCTGATCATGCTTAGCTTGTGTGATCTGATGAGATGGGGCTCTTCCATGCTGCCTTCCCTCTCCAGGAAATCACTGAGGAGACTTCAAAAGAGGTTCTTCATTCAACCTCCCCTCTAGCCATTGCCTTTAGCTGTTTCTTGCCCAAATTCAAAACCCAAACACCTGGGTTCAGAAAGCAGACAGAAAGGCTAGTGAAGGTTTGTATATCTCTTTGGATGAAGAGAATGAAGGCCTCTAGGTTCAAAACACAATGCTCTGAAGCAAAATACCAAGTAAATGATGCCCAGGGGCATGGCTAGGGTTACGCAGGAACCATAAAGGGTGGGGGTCAACCTCAACAGCAAGGGCAGTCAGTCACGCTCTGCTGCAGGCAGGCTGCAGGACATTGGATAGCTCCAGCTTGTCCATCCCCCTGCTAGAGACAAGGTGGATTCTTCATGAGCTCATAAAGCTCTCAAAGCTTAACCCCCAGTCACGAAGTTCTTTCTGGACATTATCATCTTTGTTGATGTAATCAATAAGCCTTCCAACTTCACGCATTCTTTGCTCTGGTGGAAGTCTTGTATGTGCGGCTAAATCTTTCATCACATTAAAATCACTTCGCATTTTATCCGTTAGTCCTGTAAGGTAGCAGAGCTCAGGAATGAGAACGGCTGGTCTAGCAATGTCACCTTCAGGGCCTCTCTTCCTTTTAGGCTGACTCACTAATACAGGCTGATTCAAGTCAGTGATTTCCTGGTTATATTGCTTTTTGTAGTAGTCCACAAAGCTGATTTCAGATCCATCCGATTTTTTAAAAACATTTTGGGGATTGGAATCCCAATCAATGTCATCCACCCGGTATGTTTTGTTGTTGTATCTTGTATCTTGTATCCAAGCTCAGACAGGTCTAGGCTGACCCTACACAGACACACACACCTCAGGGGTGGTGGTGCAAGGAATGTTCCTTAAAATGTTGGTGCTCAGACACATATGACATCTGGTAATTATTTGATAAGCATCTGGCACTTCCTGGGAGGAGGGGTCCTCTGTTGAGTCTCCAGCAAGTAGGACTTGGTCCCAATGACTTTGGAGGCTGCTGGAAAGGCAGGTCTTATGGGATGCCAGCTGTGTAATGTAGAGTACTGGGGTTTATGTCCAGAGTTTCTGCTTTCACCAAGCCTATTCTTCCCTGGATAGGGATTGTTGACTTGGACGGGTTATGTAATGTAGGGTTACTAAGCCCCAAGTGTCAGCAGGGGATCTACCTCCTTCAGGTCCTGTTGCATGGCAGGGGGAAAACAACTGAAAAAGAAAAACAAGGCCTCATCCACTTACAAGAAGTTCTTACCATAGAGTTCCTGGTGGTTCCTAGAGCTACCCAGAAGTTTTTTTTTTTTAAGTAGCTTTAGAAATCACTGGAAACTGTGTTCTTCCTGTGAGTAGATGAAAGCTTGTTTTTCTTTTTAAATTTTTATCCCAGGATGCTGTCCTGCCCACAACCCTCCTGCTGGTTGCCAGCAGGTAACCCTAACATAAGCCCACATCAAACGCTGGCCTAGAGAACGCCCCATCTGAGTCAGCCGCAGGCTCACTGGGTGGGATTCCCACCACAGCAGCTACAACATGCGCTCACTATGCTCTTCTATGTTCGAGAGAGGAGATAAGCCATTTCTACGTACGCATCAATTAAACGGGTTTCTGTCATGAGCTCAATCGCCTTCTCGTTCTCCGATCTGCAGCTGTGAAGAACTTCAAAGAGGAGAATCGACAGCCACAGAAGCAACTTGAGCTGAGCTCTCTCGGCCTTCATGTTCACAGAATGGAGATGCTCACAAGCTGGCAAACAGAGGCTGGTTGGATGTCCGGTATATACCCTCTGCCCCCATCAGACCCCTTTGTTCTTCCCACATAGAAGGTACATTCGGATCCTGTTTTCAGTCCCTTCTGAAAGCATCTCTCCTACACCCTTATCAGAACTGGCATACGGCCCACCATCTATTTTTAGAAAAAGTCGCACAGCCCGTTCATATGTGAGGCCTCCGATAAGCTGTCCTCCCAAGAATCGTGGGGTTGGCAGGGGACTGAGTCCTGATAAGCTTGAATTGAAATTGACTAGACTACTGCAGTGTATTCTATGCAGTCCTGCCCTTAGAAGCTTCCAACCCTCTCCATGCGGAGATAATTTAGTTGCAGTGTTTATCTCAAGAGAACATGTGGCTGCATTTACTGGCAAGTGGAGAAAAGGTGAAGAAGGAGCTACTCTTTTTAGTTAATCTCTCTTCTTTCACAGTTCATCACGTGAGAACAAGGAGATGTAGTAATGCTAATCCTGGATTCTGTGAATAAACTTGTTGCATTAAAAAAAAAATTGTTCGTGGCATCATCATCATCATGACTAACATTTTAACGTAGTCAAAAAGCCAGATATTAAGACTGCAGAGTTATACTCTCATAAGGCCACTAAATTCAATGTGCTTAGATGGGTGAAACTCTGCTCTGCATTGTGGTGCATAGATGGGGGCACTGAATTAGCAGCAAAGAGACCGACTCCCCACCATAGCAAACGCCTGATTAGACCAAGATGTGAACTCCTCTCTTCCAAGCCCAAAGGAGCATCCAAAAGTTTTTCCGTAGTGGGCCACATGAACTACAGGATTCTGTGCCATGCACCTGTCCTCCACCTTGTATGCTCATTAACTTCCACATGGCAACGTTGTCACTGAGACCGTTTATGCACTGGGAACTTCATTGCCCCAGCTCCCGTGCAGGAGCACAAATAGGAGGTGGATGAGGTGCACCTGGCCAAATGCTCCCCCATGTGGGTGTAGGAAGAAGTGGGGCAACCTGCCACAACTAAAACTCCAGCCTGCAGCACAGCGTGAAACCTCCAGTGCATAAACGGTCTGAATGTAGCACGGCTGCTTACGCACATGCTGGAATATGTGCAACTGCTAAAGTGCACTGGAAGTGCATTATCTGACATGTGTGCCAGCAACCACATCGTGTGGGGTTCACACTTGGTGTACAAGGACTGGATGTGTCTCAAATAGTAGTTAAGTGTGTTGGACTCAGTGCTTGCACAGGGGATACCTTTACCTTATAGTATATTCAAATGCATTTGTTCAACTCATCTAACTTTTTATCTATTTTATAATGGATTGGTTTTAATTTGTACTTTTATATTTCTTATTGGATGGTCCCTGACCGCAAATAAAACTGATGATGACAGTGATTATGCAATTTTTAAATGTTGGAATCGTAAGCCATCTTGAACCGCAGCAGAACATTACGATGTAAATGTTTTAGTTTATCAATAAATGCACACACAAAATCATTTGAGGCGTGGTCCAGAAGAGAGGATTAGTTGCATAATGACTGGGTGCCCCCCCTGCTGTTCCACCCAAGAACTCTTGCTGCAACGTTCAGTATGAACTGTTCAAAACGTTCATCTTATCTCAAGCACAGGTTGTCTTGGGTCGCTTAATGATATGCAGTGTTACAAAATGGCATCTTACCTTAAAACAACTGCAGCCCGCAGAGTTCAGAATTTTTAAAAAAAAAAACCCCAAGGCCCTTTGCTTCTGCTTTAAAAGATAGGAAAGCTATTTTCAAAAAAAAGGTTTTCAGGTTTTTATCATAATTATATTTACCCCTGTTCTTACTAAGATAGATTTTATCTATCTTAAGAGCTATCTATCTTAAGAACTATTAAATTGGGCAAGATAAATTTAGATTTCAGCTTTAATGGGCTGTCTTAAGCCAGTTTGGGGTAGTGGTTAGGAGTGTGGACTTCTGATCTGGTGAGCCGGGTTTGATTCCCCGCTCTCCCACATGCAGCCAGCTGGGTGACCTTGGGCTCGCCACAGTATTGATAAAGCTGTTCTGACTGAGCAGTATTATCAGGTCTCTCTCAGCCTCCCCTATCTTACAGGGTGTCTGTTGTGGGGAGAGGAAAGGGAAGGCGAATGTAAGCCGCTTTGAGAATCCTTCGGGTAGAGAAAAGTGGCATATAAGAACCAACTCCTCTTCTTCAGTAATATCAGGGCTCTCTCAGCCTCCCCTACCTCACAGGGTGTCTGTTGTGGGGAGAGGAAAGGGAAGGTGATTGTAAGCTGCTTTGAGACTCCTTCGGGAAGAGAAAAGCAGCGTATAAGAATCAACTATTCTTAAATTTCTATTTTTAAGTCATTCATCAATTTTAAAACAATTTATCTTTCCTTTGTATTGTGTGGAAAGTTATACCAGGTATTTGTTGTATTCTACTTCTCCTGTGTTACTTTGGTGTAAACAGGCATATTTTGTATTTTCTTCTTATTGTTCTGGTGTAGGTCTGTAATAAATTTACTACTTACTACTACCACCCCTGGTTCTTGGAACTGCATGGGGATCTTATTTTTCACTTTCCCCCCATTTGGCTTTTCTTTATTGTTTGGTCCTAGGGAAAATTACCAGACTGTACCCATGAAACCATCCCATGAACTTTGCAACGGGCGTGCTTCCATCTGGGTTCATTGCGTGGGAGACTCAGATGCTCCTGTTGTTCCGCAGAACAAGTAAAATTCTTCAGGAGGGCACTCTTACGAAGTGAATGAGCTTGCATTGTACATATTGTGCAATTTCCTTGTATTCCCCCCCCTACAGTGCTCTTGCATTTTGTCACCCAATTTTATTATTCTGCTTATTGTGTGGAAGAAGAAGAAGAAGAAGAAGAAGAGTTGGTTCTTATATACCACTTTTCTCTACCTGAAGGAGGCTCAAAGCGGCTTACATTCACCTTCCCTTCCTCTCCCCACAACAGACACCCTGTGGGGTGGGTGAGGCTGAGAGAGCCCTGATAGCACTGCTCGGTCAGAACAGTTTTATCAGTGATATGGCGAGCCCAAAGTCACCCAGCTGGCTGCATGTGGGAGAGCGCAGAATCAAACCCGGCATGCTAGATTAGAAGTCCGCACTCCTAACCACTGCACCAAACTGGCTCTCAACATTGCACTGCATTTGTGAACAGGGAAGGCATAGTTCCACCTTCCCTGGCTATGCAACACTAATGCATATGTCCTCCACCAGTGTGTGTATGTGTGTGTGTGTGTGGGGAATCTAAGCATATAGCCCTTGGGTTTCCAACTTCCAGATGGCACCTGGAGATCTGGCATTACAACAGTTCCCCTGGAGAAAATGGCTGCTTTGGGGGCTGGAGGCTATGAGGTTTCTAACCTACTGAGATCCCCTCCCTCCCCAAACCCTGTCCTCTCCAGGCTCCAACTCCAGATCTCTGGGAGTTTCCCAACCTGGGATTGGCAACTCTCATCAGCCCTGTCTCATGTGGCACGGCTCTAAGACCTAACTCCATCTGACACTGGTTATGGTCGACCCTGTGTCCATCCCAGGCCCTGGTCAAGTTGGGACATACCATCTTCAGGCACGTGACAGCCCAATGCAGACTGGGCTGTAGTCCATGGGCAGAGAGGGCTTCAGCTTCCTCCTGCCAAACAGGGTCACAGTGATTTACTGGGAAGACACACCAGTATGTGCCAACCTAGCTCTGATCCCACAATCCGAAAAACAGCCATCAGTCCAATGATGCAGACCACCGGGAGAGGAATCTGGCTGCCTGGGACAGGTTTGCTGGGGTGGAAAATGTGTTTACCCTTCCCATTAAAAAAAAAGGAGATGATTGCAGAGGTGGAGGAGAGATTACCTTGGAAGCAACTTTTCCAAGAAGCAAGACATCACTGTCAATGCATTAAACCCAGGCATTCATCAGAAGTATCATCCAATCCAATTAAAATGTCTTCGTGCCTAATTTGTTCTAATTCTTGAATGCCAGCTCAGTCTTGCAATTGTTCCAGGCAGGACCCCAGCTGTTTCCCAGCTGTGAGCTCTGCATTCATGTCACAATAAGGATAAATGTATTTCCGCACTACTTAGTCCACACAGAGCTTCGTGCTTTTATTTGTGCCTAGTAAACATCTGTATCAATCCCAAGCAAACCAAAGAAATGTGCGAGAAGTGCCTTAAAATTTATCATCTTCATTATGCAGCATCAGTATTGATGGTGTTTTCAAGGCACACAGTTTGGAAGGTTACTGGGGCCATATCTTCAACACCCAGCCTGGTGTAGTGATTAAGAGCAGTGGCTTCTAATCTGGTGAGCTAGGTTTGATTGCACATGCAGCCGGCTGGGTGACCTTGGGCTTGTCACAGCCCTGATAGTTCAGTTCTCAGAGATCGGTTCTGTTAGAGCTCTCTCAGCCTCACGTACCTCACAGGGTGTCTGTTGTGGGGAGAGGCAGAGAAGGTGATTGTAAGCTGCTTTAAGACTCCTTCAGGAAGTGAAAAGCAGGGTATAAAACCGATTTGCTGACATACTTCATTCACGGCCCATCTTTCTCACTGAGACTCAATGTGGATTGCAGGTTGTTTTAAAAAACAAGAAATGGAAGAGGAGCCCCACTGTGCTCTGCACAGTCGGAAGCTTCCAAGGGGAGCCCAATGGACAAACATTGTGGCAGTCTAGCCCAGTCCGCCATATCCTCGTCAGAAATAGCTCCTGTCTCGTCACTACATCTCTGGAGATGAATGCTCACTTGAAGCCTCCTACATAAACAAGGAACATTTCTATCAATAGAACTGTGGGATGCAAGCTGTTTTCTGACAAGGAGGCAGAGGGAGTCTTTTTAAAAGAAGATTAACTGGACTTCTTTAAAATGGGATCTCGGTGTGCTTTCTCTGTGGGAAGTCATCACCACAGAGATGAACAAACAAGATAAGCTGGGAGCTACCAGAGCTACATCTGATTCAGAGAGGCAGCTAAAGAAGCTTGTGGACTGACAGGGCTCCCCTTGAGTGACAAGGGTCCCCGTATTCCCCCTCCCCCCAATTTATTATTTTTCAGCGTTAACCTTGTCCGAGAGATCAAAACACTGTAACGAAACGCCAGTGCCTGGTCTGCTGACTTGGGAACTTCCCCGTCTTCTCAAGATGCTCGTGAACTCCCAAGGAGTTCTGCTGAAGTTGCTTCTCTGGCTCTTGATACTCCTTTGCGGTGTTCTTCGGAGTTGCAGTTCTGACGACAGCAGGGTGACCCGGATCATGATGCAGGCCCGCATAATCCAGGGGTATGTAGAAGATGTCTCGCATCCTCTTACAAACACATCTGTATCAAAACACCCCCACGGGGAGCTCAGATGCTTTCAAACTCTGCCCAGGAATGAATTAGAGCAGGGGTAGTCAACCTGTGGTCCTCCAGATGTTCATGGACTACAATTCCCATGAGACCCTGCCAGCAAACGCTGGCAGGGGCTCATGGGAATTGTAGTCCATGAACATCTGGAGGACCACAGGTTGACTACCCCTGAATTAGAGGACAAAACAAGTGGGGATCCTGTGAGATTTGGGGTGGGGGTGGGGGATTCCTAAACACCAAGAACCCAATTCACACCCGCTCCACTTTACTGTGGAGCCAGTGCATGGCCCCCTCGGTATGGGCTGCCAATGGGCAAATGGCACCCTCCCATGTCCCTGCAGCTGGGTGACTTTGGGCTAGTGGCAGTTCTCTTAGTGCTGTCCTCATTGAGCAGTTCTCTTAGAGCTCTCTCAGTCCCACCTACTTCACTGGGTGTCTGTTGTGGGGAGGGAAGGGGAAGGTGTTTGAAAGCCTCTTCAGGACTGACGTTGAGTAGTGAAAAGCAGGGCATTATCGGGTGCCCCTTTGCCCAGGGAGCTGCCGCTGCCCTCAGCTGTCGCTGGTGTGCCCTGGGGGACACCTTGCTGACCTCAGATGTAAGAGGGGAGGGGGTTGTTGACAACTGGAAACCTCCTCCTCTCATCCAGCAATTCCATGGTCTCTTTCGCTCTACTTTCTGCAGGCTGGTGTTATCCTCCCCTATCTGCAAGGGAGAAGTCTCATCCATTTGATGAGGTGAAATTTGTGATCAGGGTCAGAGGCCGCCTGTCAGCGTGGTGATTTTGTTCTGTCTTTGTTTTGTTCAGACACAGTAATCTACCCTTCAAGCTGAGGCTGTTGTACCAAAACAAGCTGAGCAAAATTGATCTAAGAACGCTGAACACCACGAACACAAACATCCAGAAACTCCAAGCTGGCCTGGTTGGAGCTCAGGTGGGCTTGGAGAGATTTGCAAATGAGAGGGGTTTGCAAATGCTTGGCTGTACTTGACTCTTATTGTTATGCCAATAAAGGTTTATCATTATTATTATTATAAATGAGAACTATATACTGATCGATGCCAGTGCGTTAAACTGTTCAGGGGTATTCCAGGGTATATTTATTTATTTACTGGGTGCTTCTTAGGAATTAGAGTCATACAGACTTCAGCCAAATTAATACAGGGTTGAATCTCATTGGTTATTCCAACATACAAGTTTACTAAGTATGGGGAAATCTCATCCTCACCAACAACATAAAATTCTATCCCGAATTTATCCTGACCTGGCACTTTTCCCTTACTGTAATTCCACAACTGCATCCTTAACTTCTCCTGTTTTAATCAGGGCTTCTGATTGTTCTCTATACTTTAGGCTATCTGGGGCAAAGAGATATATTTTGGGGGAAACGGATCTACGCCTACCAAATTAACTTTTTCTCCTCTAGATAAATCTGCTAAACTAAAAAGGAGAGGACGAAGTAGCAGCAAATATTTGGGCGATTTCTTTTTTGAAAAATGTATCTTGACTGTTTTCCAGCCAGCAATCTTGCTAAAGATCTTCCGTTTTTTTATTTCTTTTCTCAAAGAGAACTTGTTTAGCATTAGTCACCTCTTTCGCTACTAAAAACGCATTATAGAACGTTAATTTATCACAAGCAGGCGGCTGTTTTCACGTATCTTCGTCATTCCTCGGGCTCTTGCAACAGATTTCTTTGGGTTCTTGCGACAAATGATTAATGCCTGTGATTATTATCGCTCTCCTTTTCTTTTTTCATTAAGTGGCTATGTTGGGAGATTATTTGTCCTCTGAGGCATGCCGTAAAGGCTTCCCAAACTGTGAGGAAGTTCCTATCTGGGATATCGTTAATTTTCAAACAGTTTATTTAGGACAGTGGATGTCTGTGTGTGCATCATTTCCTGAAGGGCTCAGGATGCACCGGCACCTTGCCCATCACAATCGGCTCAATTAGAGGAGAGGAGAATTGCTTAGTGGCAGATAAATTGAGCATCTGTTGTCAGATGAGAATCCTGACTCCAGTTCAGCCGTGGAGAGTTTGTGCTAATTTTTTGGCCCACAGTGTGAGGGAACCAGATGACCCCCCCCCCCCAATATCCTTTCAAGTACTAAAGCCAGTTTGGTGTAGTGGTTAGGAGTGTGGACTTCTAATCTGGCATGCCGGGTTCGATTCTGCGCTCCCCCACATGCAGCCAGCTGGGTGACCTTGGGCTCCCCACAGCACTGATAAAGCTGTTCTGACCAAGCAGTGATATCAGAGTTCTCTCAGCCTCACCCACCTCACAGGGTGTCTGTTGTGGGGAGAGGAATGGGAAGGCGACTGTAAGCCGCTTTGAGCCTCCTTCGGGTAGGGAAAAGCGGCATATAAGAACCAACTCTTCTTCTTCTTCTTCTAAAACAGGCTGTTTTATAGGCACATAGAAGAAAAACAAGATAGCCTGGTGTCTAGTTTGGCCCAGGGCGAGGATCTGAACTTCCCAGGCCCTACTCAGAACTCTTTACCTGCAAACTGAAATTTCCCTCGTCCTGCTCTGATGAACAGAGTTGCAGCTGAGCTTGAAATAGTTCTATCTCAGGCTTTCTCAGTAGAAAAAAAATAATTTGGCATTATTTGGAAAAATCTGTGTTGCCTTTGAGCATCACTCCCTCTGGGCTGGATCTGGATCTGACAACCTTCACGCTCGTGGCTGGAAACCAGCCAGCGCTGCTATTTCCGTGCAATTCTCCACCATCTGTACGGATTGTGATCAGAAAGCAGAGTGGGCTGAAGCAGTCCTGAGCTATGTTTCGAACTGCGTTCCAAAGGCTGGACAGTGTCACTGACCGCTCAGTTCCCCAGCCAGGCAACTCAGCATGGAAGGAAATGGGCTCTGTCTTTCAGAGCCATGCTGCCACTGACCAGGTCCAAACTGATCCCATGGATGGGGGCTGCAGGGGTTCCTTTGGCGACGATGATGGTTTTTAAAAGCCCCCTTTTATGACAAGGACCTTTTATTATTTTATTTTCAGTTTACGCATAACCTGCCAAGAGGGTAGTTCACTTTGGGAATCAGGCTGCACATTTCTCAAATAAATAAATGAAAATTACTTTCCCTCTCTCCGCACATACCAGTTTTGGTCCGCGTTTGTCTCCTGCGATGCTCAGGACAAAGATGCTGTGCGTCTCACCTTGGAGCAGATTGACGTCATCCAGCGGATGTGTAAAACCTATGACGAATTTGAGATGGTGACATCGTCCCAAGGTAGCCAGTCCTCCTGATCGCTTGTTATATTCATGGTATAAATCCAAATTGCAAAGGCGCATTTCTAGGTAGACAAGTGCTCCGAAAACCTGTTGTCTGTTATCTGGCTCAATTAAATTTGCTACTTATGACACGTCTTTGTTGTGGCTGCAGACACGATGACAGCTCATTCCACATGGTCATTTTCCTCTGCTTCTAAACTAGAGTGCTGTTTGGGGACCAGACATATGATGCTGTCCTCTAATCAACTACTTTCCAAGTTTTTTCTGTCTCCAGAATGCTCCTTCTCAGATTTGGTTTACTGCAATGCTCTTCCTCAAACTTGTTTTAGTTTAGAGCCAGTTTGGTGTAGAGGTTAAGAGTGCGGAATTCTAATCTGGCGAGCCAGGTTCAATTCTGCACTCCCTCACATGCTGGGTGACCTTGGGCTCGCCATGGCACTGATAAAGCTGTTCCGACCGAGCAGTGATATCGGGGCTCTCTCAGCCTCACCCACCTCACAGAGCTTCTGTTGTGGGGAGAGGAAAGGGAAGGCGACGGTAAGCCGCTTTGAGACTCCTTCGGGTAGAGAAATGTAGCATATAAGAGCCAACTCCTCCTCCTCCTCCTCCTCCTCCTCCTTCTTCTTCTTCAGAAAATCCTTTAACACACTACTGGAATGGAAAGATGCGTTTCCAGCAATTCCAGTAGGAATAACAGCCTCACTGCAGGCCCTGGAAATCTCCTGGGATTACAGCTGATCTCCAGGTTACAGAGACCAGTTCCCCTGGATAAAATGGCACAGTCCAATGGCTAATTTTACTGTGCTGGACCTGCTGAGGTCCCTTCCCATCTCAAACCGCACCTTCACTATGTTCCACTTGCAGATCTCTAGGAATTTCACACCCTGGAGTTGCAGCTCTAAGTTTTGTTGGCATCAGTGCCATCTTCCCCTGGCAGCCTCTTGTAGCTGCCATTTCCCCACCACTGCCCCTGGAAGGGCTTTTTGAGGACTTAAAAACAAAATCCTCCAGCATTGAGGCAGAGGCAACTGACACAATGGCAACTCTTAAGCCGATGTTGTGTAGCTAATGCAAATGGTTCTGCATCGGCAACAGCAATGAATACAAAACAGAGAATTTCCCCTGAGTGGTCACAGCCTATGAGCCTACATCAGACAGAAATAATTCCTTAGCATGTTGGGCCAGATTAACATTATCAGCTTTTATTGGCTTTATGCTACTATAGTTTCAATTCATTCTCCAAAGAATCCTGGGAAATATGGTTTGACAAGTGGGAAGCCCGCAAGAACCTGAGGGAGTCATTTCATTTTCTCTGGGCCACCTTCCCCAGGTTATTTCCTCCTCCTCCCTGCCTGACAGCCCCCATAATGTCTCCCCTTTCCCTCCTCCCTTCTTTCCTTTTCACTCACAGCTGACCTTTCTTTGATCTATTCTCCCCATTGTAGTCGATACCACATCTGGGTGAGTTGTACAAGTGTGTGTGTGTGTGGGGGGAATCTGGCACGATACAGTCTGACCCTGGGAGCTAAACTGAGTCAGTACTTGGAAGATTTCCCGGGAAGTCTCTGCAGAAAAATGGCCACTGAGATTTCAGAGGATCTTCGCTTCTTAAAGGGATTGGCGCTGATTCCATTATTGGGGGTGGCGCAATAGATTTCACGTTTCCCCCTGCAAACCTGGGGCTTTTCTCAGATTTGCTCAGATTTTCTCAGATTTGCTGCTGGCAAGATGCTACAGATTTTGGTCCTTGACATTTTCACAGGACTGGCATAGACTTGGTTACGAGGGAACGACTCTCAGGCACCCTTATGCGCTTGACTTGACAAGATGTCCATCGCTACAGCACACCCCCTATGCCTAGAAGTTCCATTCATGTTACTCTGCCATAATGTACCTTTTGAGCTTGCCTTTGAACTTTCTTTTGATCCAGGCATCGTGAACACACCAACCAATAAGATTGCTTGCTTGATTGGCATCCAGGGGGGGCATTCCATCGACAGCAGTCTTGCGGCTCTGAGGGCGTATTATGAACTAGGCGTCCGATACATGGCACTGACAAACGCCTGCAACACACCCTGGTAACTCCTTCAAGCAGACAGTCCTCGTTTTTATTTCTTCAATGCTGTGGCATTTTGGAATCAGCTGATATTATACTGTCTACCTCACTGGGGGCTCCACGTGTATAAATGGGACACACCTAGATTTCCTGAATGCAGCAAATATTTCCACTGTGGCTCGCATGGCAGAGACTAAAACTCTTGCGTACTTTGAGAATCTACAAAATCCCAACTCATGCAACTCCTCCCCCCTTCCCAAACCTGGCTTTGTGGACTCTGAGCTTCCGTCATAGTGTTTCCAAATCCAAACTGGGTCCCTGCACACTGAGGAACTGGTTTCCCAGCATAAAATTCACAAAGCACATCAGGTCACCAAGACCTGGGAAAACATAACAAGCAGTTAGCTCCTCACGAGTACAATCTCTGTGGCAAAAGTCCTATTTCGCCCTCGCAGAGCGGTCACTAAAGTCCACCTTATGGTTCTTCTTAGATCTTGCCTGTGTGAATTGCTGGGTGTTGTTTATTTTTTAGGGCACAGTCATCAGTAGAATCAGAGGACCAGTTGTATTCCACGGTTAATGGCCTGACCTCATTTGGTAACGTAAGTAAATATACATATTGACCTCCAAATGTATTAACCTGATTAGCCTCCAAACAAAGTTTCTAACCTCCTGCAACAATCAAATATTTATTGATGCAAACAGGGATGCAGGAGACTGGTCTCTCTCTCTCTCTCTCTCTCTCTGAGGATATTCCTTCCTTTCCCCCCAAACTCACTCTTTCCCACTCTGCTTTTTTGCCCCCTTCCTCAAACTCTGTCCTCCAAGCCACCTGCTTCCCTGACACTCTGTTCACCCTCTGCCACCTCTACTGCCAAGCTGCTTGCCCATTCCCTCCCTGTCACTGGGGCATCCTGTCTGCACCCCTCCTTCCCAGTTTGGTTGTGGGTAGCAGCTCTCCTTCCCCTGTTCACAGGCAGCAGTGCCACCTTCAGTTATCTTGCCAGGCCTACAGAGATACATTGTCAACTCTTGCACAAATAACACTAATCTGTTTGGGGGAGATTTAACCCCTCTCCCTTCTTTTAACTTTTCAGATTTTTCTGCAAACCTGGAGGTGTCCCTCAAGTTTGCAGAAAAAAAAATCCCCTCTCTATCTACATAGCCCCAATCTGCAGATGTAAGTATCCATAAATGAGGTCATGTTGACTATCGAATATATTGATTGCTCTGAAGACATATTTGCACTACAAGCCACTTTTACTTGTGTGCCTCAGTCGTGAGGACAAAAGGTGTGCATGAACCTGGTCCATGTAGCCCTTGAAGCGGCTCTGATCACTATTTCTGCTCTTATATGTATCCATCCTAATATGAGATAGCAAAATGGCAGATGCACCCCTTGGAGTTTAGCTTCTTCTTCTGAGCAGCTGTACATTAGAAAAACGTACATGTCTTTTCTGTGCATGCTCCACCTATCCATAAGTACTTTCAAGCTGCAGGTTGAAAAAAGATAACATGCATACCTGAGAAGGTGTTTTAGTGGAATGTCTACTAAGCATTATGTTTGACAAGAGGAACAAAACAGATAAGACCATCTAATAATGTTAGAATGTATGTGTGGAAGTACCCAGTGACACTGAAGTGCAATAGATTCAGGATGGGATAAAGCAGAACATTATTTTTTAACTCAATGAATTATTAAATCATGGAATTCATGCCTGGGAACACAGTGATGACCATGGGCATGGATGGCTTTCAAAGCAGATTAAACAGATTTTATTGATGGCTGGTCCATCAATGGTTACCAGCCATGGTGGCTAAATGGAATCTCCAAAATTAGAGGCATTAAATTTCTGAATCTCAGTACTAGAAGACAATGTCATGGGTTGGACTTGGGCTCTGTGTCCTGCTGGTTACAGGACGCTAGACTGATCTGCTCAAGCCAGCCTCTTATGTTCCTATGTCTCCATGTTGTGCTAGAAAGTGGTGAAAGAGATGAATCGCCTGGGAATGATGATAGATTTATCGCATGCCTCTCAAGCAACTGCCGTAAATGTCCTTAAAATCTCCAAAGCGCCTGTCATTTTCAGTCATGCGTTAGCCCTTACAGTTTGCCAACGACCAAAAAACATTCCTGATGATATTTTGCAGCATCTGGTAAGTCTTATTTATCTCTATAACTTATAAGAAACTGCACAAAAGAGGATCACAATAGAGGGCTAGACTATAAACTTTCTTCTCCAACCTATTTTGCATGGGTGTTTCCCTTTACTTTCATGGTGTATGTAGATTGGATATTCTTTGTTATTCTGCACTGATTTTTCTCCCTTCAGCGCTCAGTTTGCTTTCAAGTTGTTGTTTCTCCGGGTTTTCTGGAAGTGTTTTTGTGGCCATTTCCCCCTCGTTTTGCTTTCAAGCTGAAGGTAACTCAGAAGTGAACAGATTTCACTGGATTCCCCCCACCCCACACTTTTGCTGTCTTTTGAAGATAACCTCCCCCACCCACACTGGGCTCATTCCACTCACTTTGCACCTTGCACTATCCACCAAGCTCCATTTTCCCACAGTGCCTGAAATTAATATACTTTTCTCTGTAACAGGACCCATAACGGCTTACAACAAATAGAGATTTAAACAAACAAAACTAAAACCCTGAGCCCATTTGGGAGGGTGTAGTTTAGCAGTGTAATAGGCTGCCTAAGGAGGTGGTGATCTCCCCCTCACTGGCAGTCTTCAAGCAAAGGTTGGATGCACACTTTTCTTGGATGCTTTAGGATGCTTTGGGCTGATCCTGCATTGAGCAGGGGGTTGGACTAGATGGCCTGTATGGCCCCTTCCAACTCTATGATTCTATGATTCTATGGTGGAATAATAATAATAATAATAATAATAATAATAATAATAATAATAATAATAATAATAATAATAATAATAATAATAATAATAATAATAATAATAAACCATAGAATCATAGAGTTGGAAGGGACCTCCAGGTTCATCTAGCCCATCCCCTTGCATAATGCAGGAAATTCACAACTACCTTCCCACCCACAGTGACCCAACTACATGGCTAGATGATGCCTCCCCCCTCAAAAAAAAAGTCTGGCCTGGAACAAATTCACTTCCCGATCCCAAAGTGGCAATCAGCAGCATTTCCCTGGGCATGCAAGAAAGGGCCACATGAGCCAAGCACCGACAGTCCCTTCTGCCTACCCACTTACAATTTGCCTACGTTCACAAAATGTATACAACAAAAATACGCAACTTCCTAGGGACAATCCAGAATCTGACAGGCATGTTATTCAGACTACCAGTAGGGTTACCAACCACCAGATCAGAGCTGGAACACTCCTGGAATTCCAGCTGACCTCCAGTCTATAGAGATCAGTTCCCCTGGGGAAAACGGCAGCTTTGGAGGGCAGACTCTATGGTATACCACTGAGTTCAGGAAGTCTCTCCCCTAGCTCTGTCCCCAGATCCCCAGGAATCTTTCCAACCAAGGGTGGCAATTTTTGAAGCCAGAAGTGGCAGCCCTACCTGATGTGGCACGAGCTACAGACTAAGAGCCCATTTGCTCTTGGGCTTCATCTCATGCCTGAGTCAGGCAGAGCAACCGAAAGCACAGCTAAAATGGCAACACTAGCTGCAGTGTCCCTTTTTACCTGCCCTTCCTGCCCAGATTCAAAGAGCCTTTTCTAAACATCTGAGTCAATATCACTGGAGGGCTGAAATTTGCTCCTAAGTAATTCTTATCTATGGAATCTGCTCTCGAAGGTACTCTGAATATTCAACTATTGTCTGAATATATTTTGACATTCGAGTTCCATATTCACTAAATGACGGCGTGATAATTGCATATAATGGTATTTAACATCAGGCATCCTATTATAGTTGACAAATTCCAGAGTGCTGGCTGTGCTGTTTTGTTGCAGCATAGCAGAAAAGCTGTCAGTGTGCGCCTGTACAGTGACTCCGGTGATAATTACAACGGAGCACACAGAACTTGCTCAAGGTCCCTGGCCCCAGAGAAATAAAACTGGCTTCAACTAAAGCCAGGGCTTTTTCAGCTCTGACCGCGATCTGGTGGAATGCTCTTTCGAGCAAGATCAGGGACCTAAAACAGTTACATGAGGCCTATTAAAGAGAACTGTTTGATCAGGCCTATGGTTAAGGCCAAAAAGACATACCATCCATGAACTGGCCTCCCTACAGAAATGAAGAACTGGACACAATTATAAAAACTGAATGCACATGATAAGAGAGCCAGTTTGGTGTAGTGGTTAGGAGTGCAGACTTCTAATCTGGCGTGCCGGGTTCGATTCTGCTCTCCCCCACATGCAGCCAGCTGGGTGACCTTGGGCTCGCCACGGCACTGATAAAACTGTTCTGACTGAGCAGGAATATCAGGGCTCTCTCAGCCTCACCCACCCCACAGGGTGTCTGTTGTGGGGAGAGGAAAGGGATGGTGACTGTAAGCCGCTTTGAGCCTCCTTTGGGTAGGGAAAAGCGGCATATAAGAACCAACTCTTCTTCTTCTAAAGCTCTGATTTCCATTTGTTTGTGTCTGTGTTCTTTCCCCATTTCTGCAAGGAAACGGGCTCCTTCAGGGGCGGTCCCAGCTTCCCTCCTCAGTTGGCCCACATCAAGGGAACATGCAGAAATCCCCATTCCATTTTTTGATGTGGGATCCAGTGGGGGTGTAGTTAGTTAGTTTTATTACGGTCGTAGACCAGCATAAGATGATACAGAAACATCCATTAAAACCAGGAATTAAAACATCTTAAAACTGTGGGGGTGTATGTATTTCCCAGCCTGCAGCCACCATTGTTCCCATCCCTCTGTGGCGTCACTTCTGTCCTCTATCCCGGAAACCTCCCCTACCTCCCGGACTGGACTCTGGTTTTTCTGTCTTGGCACACCCATCTGGCTGCGTAGGTGCAGCCCAGCAGGGCAGGGCAGTCATAACACAATACCTTAAAAAAATGCAACAAAATGGCGCTGGAAGGTGACAATGATTGACAAGTAAAAAGAAACGGTGGGAAGTTTTCACTTTTTGTCCCTCGGCTATCGTGTGCGGAAACAAATGTGGAGGAAAACAAGAGTGAAAGGGGGACAAAGACTCCCCCATGCGGAAATGGGAAAAGGTCCCGGGAGTCATCCTGAGTCATCGCAACAGAGCAGATGAGTCCTCCATGTGGGAAGAGTCAAGCACTGCGCCCACAGAACTTCATTCCCCTCCCACTTGAAAATAGAGAAACAGCAAATGATGCTTGGATTGTTTTAATGCAACTCATTAGCTTTAAACATTTGAAATGGTTTTAAACCATTGTAAATGGAAATTGACGCAAGCAGCCTTGAGCCCTCGGGGAAGGGTGGCCTATCAATCTGATAAATAAGCAAATTAAATTAATGAGGGTCGCCAGTTGTTTCCTGGCCACAGGTGGGGGACGGGGTAGGGTTGCTAGATCCAGGCTGGGAAACTCCTGGAGATTTGGGGATAGATCCTGTGGAAGACAGGGACCTCGCTGGACACAAGGCCATAAAGTCTACCCTCCAAAGCATCCATTTTCAGCTGGGGAACTGATCTCTGCAGCCTGGAGATGAGTTGTAATTTCAGGGGCTCTTCAGGCTGACATCCCTACATTGCACTTCTGCTTTATTCAGTTATTCCAGTGCAAGTCCATTAATTTTCATGGCTTAAGGCTCTGTGCAGGGTTGCCCAGCCAGCTTGGTGTAGTGGTTAAGAGCAGTGGCCCCTAATCCAGTAAGCTGGGTTCAATTCTCCGCTCTTCTGTATGCAGCCAGCTGGGTGACCTTGGGCTCATTACAGCCCTGATACTGCTGCTCTCTGCCCTGATACTGCTGCAGTAACATCAGGGCTCTCTCAGCCCCACCTCTCTCACTGGGTGTCTGTTGTGGGGAGAGGAAGGGAAGGAGCTTGTAGGCCACTTTGAGAGCCCTTTAGGTAGTGAAAAGCAGTGTATAAAAACCAACTCTTATTCTTTTCATGGCAGTTTTGTGGAATAATTTGAACCTCCTTCATCAGATACATGAAGTATGCATCCATCCCTCCATCCCTCCATCCCTCCATCCCTCCATCCCTCCATCCCTCCATCCAAATATATTAATTGTAAACAGTTGGATCAAAAGGCAATGAAATGCAAGAGATCCAACTTGTGACATTTTAATGTAAAGTCTGACTGAGTAGATGCTAAGAACTGTGACTGACTGTAGTAGCAGCAACAGTTAGGTTGTACAACCACCTGTCAGCACTTCGTTCAGGAGCTGTTCATTTTGTCCTTCTCTTTGCAGAGAAAAAACAAGGGAATTGTGATGGTCATGTTTCACGCCAAGCCAGAAGACTGTGCAGGCAAACCTGTTAACATTGCTACTCTAATAGGTTTGTAGCTGCTTTGTACATTTCTCCCATGCTGGGAAAGAGAGAAAAGGATTAGGCCCCTATGGATTCCTGTGGTTCAGCCACCGGTCTTTAACCTACCACCCCACTCAGTAAAGAGGGAAGCCTTCCCCCGCACTAAGGGGACCCCCTTCCTCTTGAGTCACTTTCTCTCCAAGAGCCATTTCTTTCATCTTGATGAAAAGAGCCACTTTAAGTAGAAGAAGGCTTTACACCAGGGGTGGCCAAGCTGTGACTCTATTCTGCACACATAGGATAATGCACTCTCAATGTGCTTTGGCAGCTGGATTTTCCAGTGCAGAACAGGAAAATCTACTTCTAAAGTGCATTGAAAGTGCATTATCTATTGTGTGCAGAATAGGCCTAGATGGACTACAGTTACCCTGCATTATACCACGCTTGCATCCAGGCTTCTGTCTGATGATTGTATGGGATTATTTCTTTATCGTATGGCGTGTGTGTTGCGTAGCCAGGAGATCTGAGGATTGTCTGGCAGCCAGGCAAGAGATGTTCAGAGGTGTTTTGCCATTTCCTGCCTCTGCATCATGACCTCTAATGTTCCTGGGAGGAACTGCCACCCAAGTCCTTGGAGGTCATTCATCCAAATACTAGTCGGGGTCAGCCCTGCTTAGCTTCCATGATCTGATGGGACTGGGCTTGTCTAGGAATTTGGAGCTTTGGGTGCAATGCCAGAATTTGGAAAATATTGAGGAATCTGGGTGGGGAAGCAACAATCACAACAACTACATTCTAAGCCGGGCTTGCAACTTTGACCTCTTTCAGATGCTACCAGGAGTGGCAAGAGACCAACCATGTTGCTGGTAATAAATGTGCCAGCCAAAACAATGTACTGTTTTAACTGATAATTCTCTCTGTCCTCTGAGCGTACAGACGACACTGGCTTATCCTATGTCATGTCAGCTTTTTCTGAATCGCGATACCCTTTCTCTGCCATCCATTCATTCACTGTGTTTTGTTCCTTAGAAATTCTTGACTACATCCGGAATGTCGTGAGTTCCAAAAACATTGGACTTAGCGGTAACGACTATGGAGAGCTTCAGTTAGTACTGACTTAGAACCGTTCTTCGTTTCTTTGCTCATTAACCTGATAGGAGATCCGGTGTGGGTAGCAAGTAGTCCTATTAAGTGTGTGTGTTGGGGGAGGGGGGGGAGGAGGGTCCAAAATGGAGAATGACCGTAGGATCAGGGAAGGATCGCCACAGGACTCTGCTCCATTAAGGAGCCACACCCCCCATCTTTCATCTAACTGGTGTTTTCCTTAGGGGTCCACCCAGCTGAGTCCTGCAGGAAACCACTAGCCAGATGGAAGATGGCTTGGGGCACTGGGGGTGGAGGTCACCGGCCACCAAGGTTATGCTAAAAGTCCCACAGTGTAAAAGGCATCTGTCTCTAGAAGCTTGTCATCTCCCCACCCCTGTGGTTTCAGAGGGCTGATTCACACATTATGGTTATTTAAATTTATAAATTTAAATTATAACATCCGCTTGTCCCCCATAAGGCTCCTGTGGAACTTGTTGATCAGATGTTTTCTGGGAGTTTTGTACTCAGAACTTAGATTCCAGGGTTGCACAAGCTCAGTTTGGATCAGAATCTTGGCAAGGGGAAGGGACTTCAGTCCCCCACCCGTCACTTTCCTGATCTGAAATGGCTTCAGATAGCTGCTGTTTTTTCAGTTGGGAAAACTTCTGTGTGGGACCTTGGAATTAAGCTTTTAGATGGCTGCCTTACCACTCTGCGCCACATCAGCTAACAAATTACTAAATTGACCTTGTAAGGTATGAATTGACCTTCATTTAACCTTTGTTCTGGAGCTCATGGTAGCTTCCCTTTCTACAATTACAGGACAAAGAGACTTATGGTGAATTATTTTCTGATTTCCTTACTAACAGAGTCTCTGAAGGACTGGAAAATACACTCAAATACTCATCATTGATCCAAAAACTGCTGGACAAAGGCTGGACTAAGAAGGAAGTGCGAGGGATTTTGAGAGAGAACTTTCTGCGAGTTTTCCGTGCGGTGGAAAAAGTAAGGTTGAAAAATAACATGATGAGCTATGCTTGGGTCTGTTTTGGGTCCCCCCCCAGCCTTTCTTCACAGTGAGTGGTGGGGCCCAGAGTTCTCCCAGAATAGCACTATAGAGATCAGTTCCCCAAGAGAAAATTGCAGCTTCAGAGAGTGAACTCTATGGTACACCAAAGAGTTTTGGAGAAACACAAGTCCTAGACTGACCCACATTCCTGGTGACCTCCCCCAAGCTTCACCCTCCCCAAGCATTGCTCCCAAATCTCCAGGAATTATCTAACCCAATATCAGCAATTCTGCTGGCATATCTGAGCTCTATCATGGGCCAATAGGTCAAGAGTAATGCAAGTCCTTTAAAAGGAGCAAAAGTCATGGGTGATGCCCTTCACACCTGGTGCTCTGAAATGACCAATCAAGAAAAGGTAATATCCTGCCAAAGTACACAGGTGACTCTTTGCTCATTGGATATTCTTGCAAGAAAATCACAGCAGCATTTTGGACGGTCTTAAAGAAACCTTACAATATAGCCTCAGATATCCCTTTTAATACAGCCGAGGTGTTTAAAAATGAGCATGATCAGAAGGACGAGACTTAATGGCTCAGATCTTGACTAACATTTCCAGGAGCAGCAGGTTTTCTCTCTATAGAGCACCAATTCCCTGTCTCTGCTTTCCTATTGCAGCCCCAAATACTCTCCTGGGGGATGGGACTTCCAAGAAGAGCCTGGGGTGGGGGGAGTTGGAGACAAAGATGGTAGATAATAGAGCGTATAGGTTGGTTCATGCTGAGTTTGTGTCCTTTTGGCAAACTTGTTGGGAGAAATATTTAGTTCTAAATTTAGATGAACGGAATGTTTGGCAGATAGCAATAAGGGGTTGGATCCTATGACTCTCTTTCGCTGAAGATTCTTCTTCTACATCTGGAGGGAAAATTCCTTCCCCAGAGCAAGACTGTTCATTTAATGGAAGGCAGCTGTTCATTGGGATGCCATGTCCAACAAAGTTACTTTACATGTTTAAAAGACAGCAACTTTAATTAAATGGATTCTTCCCCCCTCCCTTTTTTAATACAACTGACTTGTTATTTATTGGAACAGGAGCAAGTCCTGATACAATGCAATGCAGCTAAGTTTAATCCTGCTCTGATGTAGCGTTGGCTTGATGGCCATGGTTAATATTCTGACGGCAACTTGAATTTGTTAGATTCCCCCCCCCTCCACACACACACACACACACACACACACACACATTTCTGCCTCCTTGTAAACAGCAATATGTCTTTCTGGTTATCTGAATCTCCAGCTTTCTTTTTTTTTATTATTTGTTGTTGCCTTTTTGTCGCCCTTTTTGTTGTTGAGATATAAGGGGAAAGTCATCTGTTTGGACAGTCGGTGGGATCACAAGAATGTAGGGAGAGAAGGAAAAAGAAAAGTAACAAGGGATAAACGCAATCTAACATACCTATTGTAATTGAACATGGTTGTGTGGTTTTACATTTTAAAAGAGGAGAGATCCACAAAAGTTACCTTAGATTTTACTCTGGTTTGTGAAACATGAAGAACAAGATGTAAATGCCTTGAACATAAGCGGACACCTGAAGCAGCCTGATACCAAAGCAGACCCTTGGTCCATTGCAGACAGCACCATCAGACCACTCAAACCAGCAGTAGCTCCCCAGGGCCTCAGGCTGGTAGTAGATATTGGGGACTGAACCAAGGGGACCTTCTGTGCCTCAAGCAGATGTTCTACCACCGAGCAATAGGTTTCCCTAACGTTTCCTACGCTCCAGTGCTACTTATACTTTTGGCATGATGATTTGGGAAGGATTTACGTCCAAATACTATGATTAAGGTGTGTGTGGGGGGGAAATCTCTTTCCCTCTGGCAATGTTCTAGACTCTGCGGACAAATGGCTCTTCTCTTCCATCTTTCTAGGTGCGGGATGAGAGTGCTTCTCTGAAACCATTTGAAGATCAAATAACCCAGCGTCTGGTCGTGAATAAATGCCGCTTAGAGCTGAAACCGCCTCCTAGGATTTCTGTTTTGAATTGATACCATTGCCGGGATAGTTGACAATCCGATCTTTCACCGCTGTTGTGACTACAGGGAAGACTACAGAAAATCCACCTCCCTATGGAAAGAAGGCCACTGCTGAGGCTGAATATCTTTGGAAGTGACCCAGCCCCTAGGACAGGGGTGGCCAAACTGTGGCTCTCCAGATGTCCATGGACTACAATTCCCATGAGCCCCTGCTGGCTCCTTAATGGGGCAGAGTCCTGTGAGCTGCTTTGATAATCTTTTGTTGAGTCAAAAACGAGGTACAAAGGAACAGCTCCCGTTCTTTTTCTTCTTCTTCTGTTAACAGAACATTACATCGGGATCCGAATCAGAGTGTCCAAAAGGAACCTGCCGTTTTAGAGGCAGTAAACAGGCATGTACACAAAAAAAAAACAATTGGACTGTTTCAAATTCAGTCCACATCCATTCGGTCTGAATCTGGAGCACCTGAAATTCCCTTCTCTGTCTTGGATTCAGGCAAATTGATTTGCCACCATAATTATCCATGGAACTATTAGTCAATGGGGAAATTGCCCTTTCAATCTATTCTGTGGTCTGGGGGGGTGTGTGTGTTGGTGGAGGTTACAGGTGGAGGTACCAAATTCGCAGTGTGGCCCCCAAGTTTCAATATGATTGGGGGCCCAATTCTACAAGCACCCAAAGAGGGTGCCCCCCTTCTAACCTCCATTGTTTCCAATGGTGAGGAAGGAAAAGATTCTCTGTTCTTGGCTCCCTCCCCCAATGGAGGTCAAATGGAGGTCAAATGGGGGGCACACCTGCCATATCCTCCAACTAGAGGCTGGTAACCCTATGGGTGGGCAGATGATTGGCAGGCACCACTTTCCCTTCATCTGGCAGCAAGGAGGAGAGGGGGGCAGAAAAAGCCTGTCCCATCCACCTTCTTTCTGTACTCTGGGAGCGGGGGGATTCTGGGTGGGGGGCACAATGCATCTGATTATCTGAGTGGCTAAAATGTATTGAGCAAAAGATTAGATCTATAGGCACGGTATCTCCTTAGATTCTTTATTTATGGCAATTGAATTCTATGCGTAGATTATTGGACATGGAATTACAAAATCTCATTGAGACAGCCAGAGGAAAATGTTCTTCCTTGAATTTGGGTTTCTGCCAAGCTATGGATCCATTGCTTCATGTTTTTATCACCTAACAGCCCCTCAACTGTAGCGAGCATTTATGCTAGCAAGATTCAATGCTCTTCCCCTAGGCTGTTCCTTCAAGGGGGATTTACAAAAGAGACCCTGTAATTACGGCTGCACGGAAACCATCCTACATGTGTTTTTCTATTGTCCGTTCTCTGCCGTGCTTCGTGGGTAGCTCATAAACTTTTTCTAATCAACAAGGACTTGATGATGAGGCTAAGATCATTTTCCTGTGAGGAAACAAGAGTTTCTCAAGTTATGGACTCGGTTGTCAAGATTGTACAGCTGGCTATGAGGTCCCGTAACTGAAGAACGATTAATGCTTTATAATGCCTTTCTTTTTCTCCTGCCATCTTTCTTTTTATGCCAATAAAGGTCTTCTGATGCTGCATCTGATGATCCAGTTTCCAGAAGCAATATCCCAGTTGGGAAATCCTTCTGTTCTTCAACAGGACATGAGGCCACAGGACATAAGGGCAATACCCCTTCAGTTTTCCTGATTGTGATCCCTTGTCCCTCAGGCCACAGATAGGAAAGAACATTCCCCCTGTTCCTTCCTGTAGAAGTTTGGGGAAAGAGCAGCAGCTGGAAAAACTCCAGGCGAGGAAGAGGAGGCTGCAGTTCTTACCCCACAATAAATGCACTGTCTTTAACTATCGTTTTGAAAACAATATGCATTTTCCCCAAAGGGAACTTATCTCTGTAGTCTGGAGAGCAGATGTAATTTTAGGAGAATTCCAGTTCCCTCTTGGAAGAAGAAGAAGAAAAAGAGTTGGTTCTTATATGCTGCTTTTCTCTACCAGAAGGAGGCTCAAAGCAGCTTACATTCATTTTCCCTTTTCCCTGCCCACAACAGACAACCTGTGAGGTAGGTAGGATGAGAGAGCCCTGATATTACTGAAGAAGAAGAGTTGGTTCTTATATGTCACCTTTCTCTACCCGAAGGAGTCTCAAAGCGGCTTACATTGGCCTTCCCTTTCCTCTCCCTACATCAGACACCCTGTGAGGTAGGTAGGATGAGAGAGCCCTGATATTACTGAAGAAAAAGAGTTGGTTCTTATATGCCACCTTTCTCTACCCGAAGGAGAGAGCCCTGATATCACTGCTCAGTCAGAACAGCTTTATCAGTACTGTGGCGAGCCCAAGGTCACCCAGGTGGCTGCATGTGGAGGAGTGTGGAATCAAACCCGGCTCGCCAGATTAGAAGCAGTCCCTCTTAACCTCTACACCATGCTGAAGGTTGGGAACCCTAGCTGGACCTGTACAATAGCCTTGTCTGGAGATGGGTAGGGGAGTTTCAGAAGCGGTGAGAGTAAAAATATTTTTCTTTCTCAGCCCTTCAGGGAGCTTCCCCTCCCGCTAGTATTTATTGATAGCCAGGCTGTTCTTCCCCTCCCAAATTCTCTTTGGCTTTGTTATTTGCAAAAACAGCCTGCAATTCTCTAGGGCTCCTTTTCACACTTGGTGCCCCAGCATAGCTGACTGTATTCCTAATCAATTCCTGCAGAGAAGTGGGAGAGACAGAGGCTGGGGGCTTTAAGGAGTACATTTTTTTCTTGCCTGGGAAGTGTGCTCATTTGTTTTTTAAATGCTTCATAATAGGCATATAAAATAAAGTTTAATGATCCGTTGCATCGAATGGAAAGGGGGAAAAGGAGCTTTACTCCTGACTCCCCAGGCTGTCAACTCCGGGTAGCCTGAAGATCAGTTGTACCAGGAGATCTTCAGTCTCTACCAAGGTATGCTCCATTGTCCCCTCCTCCATTTTATCCTCACAACAGCCCTATGAGGTATGCAAGACTGAGAAAGTAATTGGTCCAAGGCCACTGTTTGAAGTCTTGTGATGACACAGGGATTTGAACCTGGGTCTCCACAAGTTCATCTTACACTAAGATCATCCAGTTCCAACAAACTGGTGATCCCTGGCCCAAGAGAAGTACGTCTATCCTCAACCAGGGCCAGGGTCTTTTCTGCCCTGGCCCCATCCTTGTGGAATCAGTTCCCGGAGGACCCAAGGGCCTGATGGAAGTGAGCCAGTTCTGCAGGGTCTACAAGCCAGAGCTCCTCCACCAGGCTTTTCGTTTGGAGACAATGAACATAGAGACAACAGAACAAACATCTACTGAGCTCTTTCTGCATGGATCCCCCCCGAATCTGAAGTTAGGTTTGATCAAAACACGCCGCAACAGATCATTTGGCGATATAGCTGCTATGATTCTTTAAAATTTTTAAATGATTTTATCATACAGTTTAAATTACAGATCAACGTAATGGTATTATGTTGTTGATTTTATTATGTTGTCATTGTGGAACGCTGGAAGCTGCCCCAAGCTGGTTCTTTTCTCTCCTGAGGGCCATAGCCAGCTTTCCCCACTAGGTGGCACTGCAACATTTCCGAGATGTGACCAGACTCTTGATCCACTCAGCCAGTGTGGAAGAATCTACCAAGCACTTAGAAGAAGGGGGAGAAGAGTAGGCTTTTATATCCCGCTTTTCACCACCCAAGGGAGTCTCAGCATGGCTTACACTTGCCTTCCCTTCCTCTCCCCCCAGATTAGAGGCCGCGGCTCTTAACCACTACCCCAACCTGGCTCATTGAGCTATTCTAAAAAGAAAATTGCCCCCTGCATCATGAAACGAAACCTGCAGTTTACAAAGTTCTAAAGTTATGGTTTGAAAGAATTAAAACAAACGCAAGGGAATGGCAACTGTGATGAGACTGAATTGTTCATTTTGTGGCACTGTTGGAAGGTCGGGGACAAAAACCCGGCCAAGCCATCTTAATCCAAGCCCTCCTGTGGTTCATGCATTGATTAATGCAAGGTGGAAACAGCAGGCACAATCTGAGTCCAGTGCTTCACAGGGAACTCTTTAGGCCCACAATCTACCTGGAAGTATCCAAGGCAAAACTGGTGCATTCGCGACAAAAGCACCTCTTTCCTGCATGTTGTTAGGCTGTCAAGACCCCTTTGATCTTGGAGTGTTGCAAAAAGGCTGGGAAGTTTAGCAGATGGATAAAAACTGCACATAGACTCAACAGCAATTGTCACAGATCCCCTCTCAGTCGTCTCCTCTCCAGGCTAAACAGACCAAGCTCCCCCAACCTTTCCTCATACGTCTTGGTTTCCAAACCCCTCACCAGCTTTGTTGCCCTCCTCTGGACAGGCTCCAGTTTGTCTACAAACAAACCGCCCACACTAGCAGGCATCCCGGCATCCGAGTCCACTCCCCCAAATCTCCTGAGCCTTCCAAGAATGTGTCTACAATTGCCAGTTAGGTTGGGGAACACCTGGAGATTTTGCGGGTAGGGAGGGGGCTTCAGTGGGGAGACTCCTATAGAATCCGCCTTCCAACTGTGGCCATTTCCTCCAGGGAAAATGATCTTTGTTGCCTGGAGATCTGCTATAATAACCATCTAGCCATCTCCTGGAGGATGGCAACCCTACATGGGTCAGGCTTCCCTAAGAAGCAAGGATTATTGGAGGGTGGGGGCTGTCTTTATGGCAACAAGTTTTTTTGCGCGCAGATTCTCTACTAAACATTTCGCATACTCACGGACTTTAAATGTTTACAAAGGGGATGGCGGCTGCCATCCAAAAGAAGCCTGCGGTGTTAATTAATTTTGCAGTGACGACAAGCACTGCACTGGCTCAAAAGCCATCACAACAATTTTTTTGCTCAAAACATCAAGCTGTTTCCTGGCAGAGAGGGCTGCTAAAGTATCCTGGTGCATGGCTGTGGGTGTGTTTTGAAAGGGTCAGAGTTTAGCGTGATCCGCAGCGACATTATCTCTAGGCTTGCCTCAGATATTTAAAAGCAAGATTTTCATTCGGCAGGGACCTGAATGGCATGTGAGCTTGGGGAGCGTGATGGAACCAGTAGGGTGGCAAACGGCCTTCCTTGCGCCACAATCGCCATGGAGACACGTCCTGCAAGATGCCACAAAGGCAGGGTGCACAGGCTGTGCGTTTTGCTTCTCTGCCCCTGACAGGGCACTTTCTGGCGAGGGTCTGGGAGAGGGTTGGTAAATTCCGAGGTAAACACTGCGACAACACCCAGGAAGGTTTTCGGTGCTTTTTCAATTTATTTCGTAGATAACGTAGATAACGATGCCATTAGAACGGTTCCTTCGCCCAACTTGATCCGCACACTGAATTCTCATTTTGCAGTGATTAACCAACCGCCTTTGTCGGCGTTTTAGAACGTCATCGGTTCTTTACTATTATCGTCTTCCCGGCAGTCGGCAAATCCAAAATAATGGCCAAACAAAAGCATGAGGGAAATGAATGCTACTTCAGCAGGCAGCCGTGTCTCCAGGGTCTGATTTGTGGTGCCCCACCAACACGGCCCTGTGTCCCCCACCATGTTGCAGCTAACCCCAGCTAAGCGGTTTTCAAAAGCTTTCTCGGTGCTCTGCCCTTCTCTGTTTTCCAAACAGCTTTTACGAGCACACACATGAATGCGGACATGTACACACACACACACATAGACACACACACACCCATCCAAGGTTGCCAGCCACCCAAATTGGATCAGGCCAGATTTCCAGTTTGGAGTCAATTGCTATACAAGGCGTCCGTTTCAGAGTGGGAGAACTGAAGACAGTCTGAGGCGTGTATGCATGTCCTCCACTCTGTGTTCCCTAACCCCAATGTTGTGCTAGACCCTTAACTATGCTGCAAAAGCTAGTTCGGAGACCTTGGGCCACTCACTCTCGCTCAGACTCAACAGCCTACCTCACAGGAATGTTGTTTTAAGGATCAAATGGAGCAGGGGAGAGCCAGATGTTCTGAGAGCCCAAGTCAGAAGAAAGCTCCTTAGGCTGCAGAACGGCTTCCGAATCTGCTCAGTGGAGCGGTAGGACAAATAATCGTAACAATAACAGTAATCATAATCATGCACACCGAATGTTGTAATCATAAGAATGTACACTGCATCTCTACTGCTGAACACTGCCTTCAGTTACTCTTGAACACTCTGCCCTTTGTGAATTTACCACGGGCTTGAAGGATATTCTCAACTAACATAATTATCCTACACAATATGTAATCAGCCCTTCAATATACACTGCAGCAACTGCCTTTGTTTAGCAGCCTTTGTGTCCCTGGCTTGAAAGGGTATTTACAAAGGTATGGCAACCAACTCTAGTGTTTCTGGAGATCTTGGGGTGATGTTTGAGAAAGGCAGAGTTTATTAGGCAGGGAGGATCTTAGTGGGGATGTGAAGTTACACGAGGGCTTCTGCTTCTCCTAAACGGCATGGCCTCCATTCAGATGCTGCCACTTCTTCTACGTCAGGGGTAGTCAAACTGCAAATGCTGGCAGGGGCTCATGGGAATTGTAGTCCATGGACATCTGGAGGGCCGCAGTTTGACTACCCCTGTTCTACGTGAACGAATCTCTATAGTCTGGAGAGCAGGTGTAATTCCAAGGGAACTCCAAGGTTTACCTTGAAATTGGTAACTCTGCATTTCTCATGGCACAATGATCCTTACAACAGCCCTGTAGGGCAGGCTGGTGTTATTATCTCGCATATTCTACATGAGGTAGAATTTCAGCGTGAGGCTATCTGAGGAAACCTCACAGATCCATGAGATTTTGCACTCACACTGGTCTGCTTCTCATGCAAAATGGCGACAAAGGACAGCAAGCCAGTGTAGTCTAGTGGCTACAGTGTCGGACTAGGATCTGGGAACTGCAAGTCTGAATCTGTCACGGAAGCTAAAGGGTGCCCTTGAGCCAGTCTAGGGTTGCTAGGTCTCGTAGACTCACCCGGCCTTTCAAACTTCCCCCATACTCCTCTCAAACTAGAAGAGCGCTGCAAATTAACACAATGTTACCTGGAAGTGATGTTGGCACATTGGGACTGTCGGGGGAGACACTCTGGTTTCTGGGCAAAACTCTGTGGTTAGAAGCTAATGCGACCATAGAGTTTTGCCCAAAAGCTCCACAACATGACGACATCACCTCTGGTTGATGTCTGGAAAGTGTTCCCGAGCAGCCATTTTCTCTAGGAGAAGTGGAATCAATGTTTGAAATAAACAATTCTGGGAGATTTCCATTCTGGAAGGCTGGCAACCCTACTAATTTTCTCCAAATGATCAATTCTCATGGAGAAAATGACTGCTTGGGGGGCTGGATCCCTCCCCAAACCGTGCCCTCCAAACCCCAAAATCTCCAGGAATTTCCCAAACTGCAGTTGAAGTTTGTAGGAGAAAAGTGGAGTAAACGTGAAATCAATAAATACGACCAAAGGGACTTTGTCTTGCTTCAGGCTACTGGCTGAGTTTACTGTGGTAGAACCATTATGTTACTCCAGTGCCGAAGACTTTTAAGCAAACAAATCTGGGTGATTGCCTTTAGCAGCACCAGAACCCCACTCATTTATATACTCTGCTGAAAAACCACTAGGTCAGCTCAGGTTAAGCAACTGCAGTCAAGTCCTTTGTCAGATTAACGGCAGTTTAATGGCTGGGACAATATTTACCAAATGCAAAAGCTAAACCGGTTCCTTGCAAAAAGTAATATCACAGATCCTTTGGTAAATAAAACATGGTGCTAGGAAATATCAATATAGTCGGACAGAAAGACCTAAATAAGGCTTAGCTCTAAAGAGGTGGTGCCATGACTACTTGTATAAGATGTTGACTCATCAACATAATTGGGCTGACACCAGTAGAAAAGGGCAGGAGCCGGGGAACACATTAGAGACCGAAACAAATATCATGGCAGGGGATGAGCATTCATGAGGATCTGCTCCCAAAGCTCACACCCAGCCTCGTTATTTTTTTAGTCTTTAAGGTGCTACTGGAAAGAATCGTAGGATCGTAGAGTTGGAAGGGATCTCCAGGGTCATCTGCTTTCCAGGGTCATCTAGTCCACACCTCTGCAGAAACTCACAACACCTGTTCTTTTTTTACTGCTACAGACAAACATGGCTGCCCATGTAAATGGCCAGGTAATCCTGAGCTTTTGTGATCTCATTTCATAATTTGTTTAGATGTAATAGTTGGTCACTCCTCGACAAAGTCATGTGATACATTTCTAGTACAACAAGGTTGGTTTGGAAGTACCCTCCCCGAGGTCAATCAAAATGTTCCTTAGGTTGTTAAACACGGGTTGTTTATTCCGAATTGTGCTTTGGAGGATTGGGTCTCAGTCAAGCCTTGGTTGGAGGAACCCCAGAACAGGTGAAGGGTTTTCTAAATTAATCCTGAGCTACATAGGAAATCTGGCTGATTCAATTAGTTTGCGTGGCCAGTATGCTGCTCTGCTTACTGGTGACTCATCAGAAAACCAAACCTGGGCCTATTCTGCACACGATAGATAATGAATGCACTTTCAATGCACTTTAGAAGTAGATTTTCCTGTTCTGCACAGGAAAATCCAGCTGCCAATGAACATTGAAAGTGCATTATCCTATGTGTGCGGAATGGGCCCTGGCCTCCAGATGTAGTGCTGTCCTTGGTCTTGAGGGATCCAGTTCTTCAGGCCCGTATTAAAGATGTTTTAATAGCAATTAATTTCTAGCTCTTTTGACCTCATAAAGGGAAATGCATAGCTGGTGCCCTTCCCCATATAATGGAAGAAACTCATATGTTTGTGATGGAACCCATGTTCTGCCTGCAGGTTGCATCTTCAGGTAGCAACTGATACTGGGAAAAGCCTCTGCCTGAGGCCGGAGATGATGCAAATCAGAAGGGCCTGAATTGGGCTATTTCAACTCAATAGGCCGGCCAGGTGGCCAGATATGCTAGTGTAGGGTTTTAGTCTTTCTGCTTTTGTTTTATTCCCCTTTGATACTTTTTCTCTTATTTGGAAAATCTTTCCCCCTACTTTTCTAGGGTTTTAATCAATCCTGAACCTCAAAATAGGTAATCAAGTAATTTGGAAATTGTTGAACGTATTAAAAAGACTTAATTGTATAACATTTTTAAAAATGCATACTGCTTTTCAGTTATCCTGCTCCCCCTGCAGCCTTGGTGCGGAACTCTAAGAATATGGGGAGGTTTTTACTGACGGAAGCTTATTATGCCCAAGTGTTTCACCTCACTTTGCCTGTACATGTCTGGCGGGTTTTCTTTTTTTGTTCTGCATTGATTTTCCTTCCTTCAGCACTCAGTTTGCTCTGTGCTTGCAGTTTCCCTGGGTTTTCTGAGAGTGAATCTGTGCCAGTTTTCCTTATACTTCCACAAATCAAAGAGCTTCTTTACTCAACAGTTGACAGCTGACAGTGGCAGGAAAGGGCCAGATATATTCCTGAACAGGCTCTCCTCTCCCTGGTACACTTTTTCCAGCCATCACCCTGAACAGCTCAGAGTTCTCCCTTCCTGAATTTTATCTTCACATTCACCCTGCACAGATTTAGTAGAGGAAGTAACAAGCTAAAAATCAACCAGTGAATTCAGAGTTAGAATCATAGAATAACAGAGTTGGAAGGGACCTCCTGGGTCATCTAGCCCAGGGGTAGTCAACCTGTGGTCCTCCAGATGTCCATGGACTACAATTCCCATGAGCCCCTGCCAGCAAATGCTGGCAGGGGTTCATGGGAATTGTAGTCCATGGACATCTGGAGGACCACAGGTTGACTACCCCTGATCTAGCCCAACCCCCCATACAATGCAGGACACTCACAACCCTATTGCTTATCCACTGTAACCTGCCACCCTCTTGAACCTTCACAGAATCAGGTGAGTGGGAAATCGATCCTGGGTCATCCTGTTTTGAATTCCAGCACTTTAAGAACTGTACCATAACAGCAAAACGAGTAGCAGTCATATTGGTATCATTCATATATCAGATATATGTAGACTTTATGCAGAAGGGGCTAGTAAAATTGCTAACACCCCGAAGAAGAAATGTCCTGTCCCCTTAACAGAGGCTTAAATGTGTTGAATTGGGCAGATGTTTATTAAATAGTCAATAATATAACATGGGAAAGAACATCCCATTAAGGCTCTTTTCAAAGGGGCCTGACATTTTTTTCTAGGTTGTAGACAACCCAATTATTCACCCATGTACACACCCTAAAGGTAAAGGTATCCCCTGTGCAAGCACCGGGTCATGTCTGACCCTTGGGGTGACGCCCTCTAGCGTTTTCATGGCAGACTCAACACGGGGTGGTTTGCCAGTGCCTTCCCCAGTCATTACCATTTACTCCCCCCCCCCCCCGCAAGCTGGGTACTCATTTTACCAACCTCAGGAGGATGGAAGGCTGAGTCAACCTTGAGCCGGCTGCTGGGATCGAACTCCCAGCCTCATGGGCAGAGCTTCAGGTAGCATGTCGCTGCCTTACCACTCTGCGCCACAAGAGGCTCTGTACACACCCTACCTATACATAATATATCATGACCCACAAATAATATCAACACAACTTCTAAATATTTGGCCATAAAACTTCCCCTGCAATTAAGGCCTCTTAAAATCCACCCAAACAAAAGATCTATACAAACCGGATAAGGTTCGGTCTGTATTTCTTGTTACATCTTGATTTAATTCATCCTTTGAATAATCCGTGGGCATCACTTTGGCCTCCATATTGCTTTACCTCCAAGGATGCTTTACAACAAGTGCTTATGCCATATGAAAGGAACAATGAACCAATATAAATGCATAAGAAAATAAATATGAAAAAGAATGGAGATTTGGGGATGAGGAACAGAGAAACAACAACCCAGCTGCTTTTTCGGGCACCAAAAGTGGCTCCGCAGAAACCCCTGTTAATGGAAACTATTTATCTCATATTCTTTCTCAGGTTCTGCTATTATGGGTTCTGTCACCCTTGGAGAAGTCCACTTAACCATTGTCCCATCTCAGTAATAAGGGTACTTACTACATATTCCACTGAAGCACCGTGAAGGGGCATATATGATTTCAAAGTGCTTTTGAAAAAGTCTGATGATGGTGTCTCATAATCTAATCCACGTGGGGGGAAATAAAGGCCCTTCAGAAATCCAATTCCTCCTTTTTACTCAGGTGGACAGCGTCTGAAGCCCCCAAGTGCTCTCTGTTATATAATCTTTTACCACAGCCACCCAGAGAAAGATCCATTTTAGGCCTGGAAACTACTCTAGGCAATTTAGATGGCTCTCTCAAGTCCTGTCACGAGCTGCTATTCTTACCCTTGAAGAAAGAGTAGAAAAAGTGAAGGCTGGAGAGCTGGGGCCCTGATCCCAATGGGCCAGGCTAGTGGGTTCTTGTTCAATCTTAAGAAGCTAAGCAGGGTCAGCCCTGGTGAGAATTTGGATGAGAGACCAAAGCAGTCAGGGCCAACCACCTTTGTTTGTTTCTTGCCTTGAAAATCCTACACCAAGAGCTCCTTGGGGTTCTGCAGCCTTTCCCAGAAGTTTGGATGGCCAGTGACATCACTAGACTTCAATGAAACCCACTTTACAGGCCACAATGGAAACAGTAAATGATCAATTGGTTGATTGACTGGCTCCTGCATGCTACTTCTGTGCCCCATCCTTGGATGCTGATAAGTATTTCAGGAGTTCCTCCATGGTCAAAAGGTTGAAAAAGGCTGCTATAGGGTCTCCATAAGTCAGCTGCAATTTGATGGTACTTTCCACCACTCCTGAGACAGGGCTAAAGTGCTACCATTTTGTTTCCAATGGTATCCAGGCAGATGTCTTCAGGAGGTCAAGTGCTATTTTGGCCTCTGAAGATGGAGATTCCATTGACTACTTATGATTAATAGTTATCGATAGACGTTGTCGATACAAATTTATCCATCCAAAGTCATCACAACGTCTTGTGGTAGTGACTTCCATGAATAATACACATTCAGAATTACTTCCTTGTGCTTCTCCTAAATGTCTTCATGGCTGATGGCAGGTGGTAGCCTTGTGTGTGTAAGGCCCTCCCCCAAACACCCTCTATCTTTTTGTTACCATTCAGTATTTTGTGAAAATTAATGCCCCTTCTAGATTTCCTAATACAAATCCCCCAAGAGGAAAGGTGCTCTGCTCATATGGTCATCTTGCGTTTTCTTAGTGCAATGACATTCTTTTTGCGACGGGACAGACCCATGAAGCTGTAGCTCTGAGCACAATCCATCTGGCCATAGCTAGTATTCATGGTTTACAGGGCAATTCTCCACAGAGTTACACCCTTCTAAGTCCATTGAAGGAAGGGTGTAGCTCTGCTTAGAATTTCATTGTTACTCCAGGCTACAAAACGTCCTTTTAACTAGCGATGTCAGAGATTAAATCCGGGATTTTATGACCATCAAACCAGGACTCTACCAACGAACACCACATCCTGCTCCTCTGCCTGTTCACTCTGGCTTATGCCCAGGTACAGCCAATTTTGGGTTTGGGGAAACCGCAGGCAGAGAGATCCCAGAGCCGCCTCCCCTCACCATCACCAGGCCCTGCACACATCTTCATTTCCTCCCACTCTTCCCCAAGCCCTCCACTGGCCTCTGTGTCTTTTCCCTGCCTGTTTGCAAGACCTCCCACTGCCCATGCTCACAGCTTCCTGCACGACCTACAACTCTTTCCCTGGTTGTACTAGGAAGCGCCGGGAAGGGTGGTACAGTGGAAGCAAGTATGGGGCAAGGATTGGAAGCAATGGATGATGCCAGCCCTGCCCAGGTATGGGCGTTCCCTTTCAAGGGCTGATTCTGCACTTACTTTGTTTTTGCATTATGGATCCTGCTGAATTCAGATTGATTTGAACTTGGGTCTTCCTCTATCCACCCCCCCCCCCCCCAGTTGAAACAGAAAGTGTTCTGCACTCGGAAGCTCAGAAGGGGGAGGGGAGTCAAGCACAGCAGGAACCGCTTTCTTCTTTTCTTGAATGAGGGTGGTAGGGGAGGATTGGAGACAGCAAAAGGAAGGGGGGAACCAAGAGACAACCAGGAAAAACGTGAACTGATGGCCTGGCCAATCAGGGATGACTTCTTTGCTACAGCATTGAAGGCACAAGGCAGCAAGTTAATTCGCAAAACGCAGAGTGCTGCACATTCACTCATAGCGTTTTTTTTTTTTAAATATCGAGGCTTATATCCACTCCAGGATATCGCGGGGGAAAGGTAGGGTCACCACAAATCAATCATTCATGTTGCAGAGGGAAAATTTAAAGCACCCAAAATCAAAATGCAAATTAAATTCAGTGTAGACAGGAGGGATTCATTTGAACTGGGACTAAGTAAAAAGTCCTTTGCAGACTACACCAACGATATGAGGTCATCTGCCCTGGAAGGAAGAGCAACGTTCCTTGCGTCACTTTTCTTGTGGACCTTCCATGAACACACTCAAGTCTCCTAAATATGAGCGAGTGGTCCCAGTGTTGAAAACACAGTCTGCTTGCTTTTTACAGTCGGTGGCAGCAAACATGTCTGATTAACGGCGTCAACGTTTCAGAGCAAGAAGTCATCAACAAGCCAGTATACAAAAGATAATTTGCATCAATGAAACTGCACAACATTCCTGATAATTGACATGTTGATTAATAATTCATAAAGTTTCTGCAGCCCAGAACTTTCCTTGTTGTGAGCCCTTCGTTAGGAAGTGGCGCATCCCACTTCTTCGGATAAATAATAAATACACACAGGAAGGCACACTATTGTGTACGTGCTCTGGCATTCATCTGAACTTGGTTCACTCTCAAATTCCTGGCAGTGTTCACCTCACCCCCCTTCCCTTTTCAAGGCAAGATTTGAACAGAGGTGGTTTGCATTGCCCACCTCTGCTTTGTGACTCAAGACTTCTTTGACAGTCTCCCTGCCAAGTCCTAACCTGAGCAGAAACTGCTTAGATTCTCAAGCTCAAACAACAAAGGAGCTAGCCTGGGCCATCACCTCCATGTCTACCTTTTCTGTGAACCGTATCTATGTAACCTAGTGGCCCTCCAAAATCTTTGCCTGCTGTTCCCTTCACTTCCTGGTTATTTATTTATATTTTATTTATTTATTAGATTTCTTACCTGCCATATGGCTCGTGGTGGGTTACAAAGTCTGTTTAAAACCCCCAATAAAATACCCGTTAAAACCACAGACAGCAATACAACAGTAAAAGCACAAGATGCGGCAGCCAATAAGTTCTCAAAACTATCCCAAGAGATGCTAGAATGATTAAATTCCTGGTTCAAGTTTATTTATCCCCTAGAGGGGGAAAGGAAGGGTCGATGACTCCCAGTCTCCCATACGCTGATAGTGTTTTATCCGGGGGGTGGGGGGTGGGGGCTATGCTAGTATCCCAACTATCCCTCCAATACATCTTAACTGAAGCATTTGATTGTGTTTTGTGAAGAACCATATTTATTTCTGTACTAAGTTTATACTAAGATCTTTTGTGAAGAACCACATTTGTTTCTGCACTAAAAGGTAAAGGTAAAGGTATCCCCTGTGCAAGCACCAGGTCATGTCTGACCCTTGGGGTGACGCCCTCTAGCGTTTCTGCACTAAGCTTATACAAAAAGGTAGGTGGGGAATCTCCTGGAATTACAGCTGATCTCCAGAGATTAGTCCCCCTGGAGAACATGAGTTTGCATGATCTAGTCCTGGGTTTGAAACTTCCATTATAGCTAGGGGGCTGTTTTTCTTTGCCCGGGAACCATTTTGGCAGGTTACCAGTCCATTTTCATTGACTGTTTAGGAAAAAAACACTGAAAAAAACACTAGGCTTTGAAATTTCTCAGTCAGGCAGTGAAAATACCAAACTCACTGGGACAATGGGGACACCTGACAACCTTACATGTGGGGCATAGAGCTCTCTTAGAATGACAGCTGATCTACAGACTACAGAGGACAGTTCCTCTGGAGGAAATAGCAGTTTCAGAGGGTGGAGTTGGTAACCTCCAGGTGGTGACTGAAGGTTTCCTGTTTTTACAGCTGTTCTCCAGGTGACAGAGATCACCTGGAGAAAATGGTCATTTTGGAGTTGGAGTCTGTTGCATTATGCTCCAAACTCCATTTTCCTCAGGCTCCACCCCCAAAACCTCCAGGTATTTCCAAACCTAGAACTGGCAACTCGAGCTCCCACATTTCACCAAACTCTGCACTCCCTAGGCACTACCCCATGTGCCAATTGCCATTCTCCCCCCCCCCCCCCATTCTGGAACTCCCCTCTTTCAATAGCCTTTCTGGGATGGTGGTGGGGGTCTTCCTACTGATTGACATTTCCTACTTCCAAGTTTCAAAGGCAATTTTTTCCAATGAGGAGAGAGTGCTAGAGGTTTGTAGTGCATTCCTAAAATAGGTCTAGCTCAAGTAGACTTGATGGATCCTACTCCCATGCAAGTATTTTTAGGATTATAATTTAAGTCATTTTGATACCTTCATTCTCCCAGCCAAAGCATTCTTGGTATAGATTCAGGTGGGTAGCTGGCTGTGTTCGTCTGAATTGGCAGGACATAAATTGAGTCCAGTGGCACCTTGAAGACCAACAAAGTTTTATTCAAGGTGTGAGCGTTCGTGTGCCATGCACACTTCCTCAGACAGTGGAACAAGAATCATAAGAGCACCGATCCTTATGCAGCCAATAATTAAAACTCTGGTAGCTCCGTAATCACACTAAATCCAGCTAATATGTTGCTACAGCATGCTGGCAGGGGCTCATGGGAATTGTACTCCATGGACATCTGGAGGACCACAGGTTGACTACCCCTGCTCTATGGCACAAGTCTCCAGGTATTTCCTAACCTGGAGGTGGCAGCCCTAGTAACAAAACTTCATTTTGCACAGCTCGCTCTCTGTGAAAGAAAAAAAAGTGACCACTTTTAACTAGCACCTCTTGCCTGCCTTTCCTTCCAAGGAAATGGTGGAAGCATAGATCCCTGGGGACGGAGACTCGCCAAGCCCCCACAAAGAACTTCACGATGACCTCAGGGCTGCCCTCTTTCCTCTTCCAGGCTCACTTCTGTTTTTTTAGGTTCCCGGGCACGGCCTCTTCTCCCTGTGATCTACAGCATTGCCACACATGATACTTAGAAGCCTTTTCTTTTTAGCTCTTTCTGCCTTAAGCAAAGGTGCGTGCTCCTTATGCCGGCAAGAAAGCCGAGGCGAACTGTTTAACCCGGGAGCGTTGTACAATTGCAACCCAGGAGGTGGAAAATGAGCTGGGATGGAAGCGAGAGAACAGGCTGGTGTATGAAAACACCCTTTCGTGTCTCCACTGCACCGGGTGGAGAGTGCTCTCCCCGCCCTCTGGCTACAGACTGGGAGAAGGAGGGGCTGGAGACGGCTACGGCTGCTGCTGCCTTCAGTCAAGCTCGCAAGCTTTACCAGCGGCTCCTGTGAAGCAGACTGAAGCCAGCAGCCTCTCTGGCATCAGGGGTGGTTTAAGACCACAATCCTGCTGCCAGCCTTTGGATTCCAGGGACGCAGACTGGCGGAGAGCAGAGCCTGACAACAACACCCAGCTGACCGGACGCACAAGCTTTTGAGGGGACCCCTACATCGACCACCACACTGGAGAAGGTATCTGGAGAGACAGCTTCCAGAATCCAGCAGGTCTCCAACCTGGAGGAGAAGCAGTCTTGGGCACCAGGATCCAGAACTCCAAAACCTCCAGACAAACTCGACGGACTCGTCATTTACTGGGAGAACCCAGGGAGGACTCAGATCATCTTCTCCCAGGAGGTCCCATGAAGTGACCCACCTCCATGGAGAAGGCATCGCTGGCCCTCATGACCAACACCACCAGTCCCAACATTGACCCTAAGGTTAAACAAGCCACTGCTTCGTCTTGCCAGCCAAACTCCTCTGGAGGTGGCCCAGAGACGGTTATTGTCCCGGTGCTGTTTGGGTTGATCTTTCTCCTGGGCATGGTGGGGAACACGCTAGTGCTGGTGGTCCTAGCCCGCCTCCGGCCAGGAGGACGGCCCTCGCGCAGCGCCACCAACATCTTCATCCTCAACCTGAGCATCGCTGACTTCTCCTTCCTGATCTTCTGCGTCCCTTTCCAGGCGACCATCTACTCTCTGCCGGAGTGGGTCTTCGGTGCTTTCTTCTGCAAGTGGGTGCACTACTTGGCTATGGCCACCATGCTGGTCAGCATATTCACCCTGGTGGCCATGTCCGTGGACAGATACATCGCGGTGGTGCACGCCAAGCGCTCCCTGTGCATCCGCAGCAAGCGCAATGCCGCCCTGGGCGTGGCCGTCATCTGGGTCCTCTCCCTGCTCTTTGCCATCCCGGTGGCTCAGCACCAGGCCCTTGTGAGCGGGCACTACCAGGCGCCAAACAGCTCCTTCTGCTGGGAACAGTGGGCTGGCAACTCCGTGGCCAAGCAGATCTACAAGGTCACTATCCTGGTGGTGGGCTACCTGCTGCCCCTGCTGCTCATCACTTGTTGTTACGCCAAGGTGGGTGACGGAACGAGAGATGGCGGCAGGGGGTGGAAGCAGGTGGAGGATGGGTCTCAGGGACTCTTGCCAGGGCTTCCTTTCAGCCAGCTGGTCTCACACTGCTGCTCAGGACCAAAAAGTGAGCCACAATTTCCACAGGGAGGAGCTGCGGTTCAGCAGTAGAAAATTTGCTTTGCATGCAGAAGTTCACAGGCACAGTCTTTGGCATCTCTGGTTTAAAGGATCAGGTGGAAGAAGAGGAAGAGTCGGTTTTTATACCCCGCTTTTCACTGCCCAAAGGAGTCTCACAGCGGCTTACGATCGCCTTCCCTTCCTCTCCCCACAACAGACTCCCTGTGAGGTAGGTGGGGCAGAGAGAGCTCTGACAGGACTGCTCTGTGAGAACATCACTATCAGGGCTGTGATGAGCCCAAGGGCACCCAGCTGGCTTCATGTGGAGGAGCAGTCACTGCTCTTAGCCACTGCACCAAGCTGGTGATGTGGAAGGTCTTGACTTGAACTCCTCAAGAGCCCTTGTTAATCAGAGTAGAGAAGACTGGCTTTGATAGACAAAAGGTCTGACTTAGTGTAAGCTTTGTGCGTTGAAGACTTCTTGGGGAAAGGGCTGTAGCTCAGTAACCAAGTCCTAGCTTTGCATGCAGGAGATCTCTAGTTTCACTCCCTGGCATCTCCTGTTCAAAGGCTTGGGAAAGACTTCTGCTCAAGACCCTAGAGAACAAGGGCTGTCCAAGAAGACAATGCTGACCTGGGTAGGTTGATGGTCTCACTCAGAAGAAGGCAGTTTCATTGGTTCATGAAGCCAAGAGGGAAACTGGCATAAGAGGGAGAGAAGGCTTTGCAAGGCTGGGTAGAAACGTTGAGTTTGCTTTGGCATCATTTGCAACATGGCCATGAAACGACCTTGTTGCTTAGTGGTACATGGTGAAACAAACAGTAAATGGTAAACTTGTTTCGTACCAGCTGATTTGAGATTCTTGGATGTTACGGTGAGAAAGTAGCATGGGGCCTTTTTTGCAAGATGGTTCCCAAAATTAATGGAAGTATAGAAGTGGAGTCCCATCTCAGAAGTTTGAGAATCCCTGGTTTAGGTCAAAGAGATGGGCTAGTTCAGAATGCCAAGGTTCAGTCTTACAATGTGTAATGACAATGAGCAAGAGAATGATCCCAAAACTGCACAGAGCATCTCTCCCACACCGCTAAGCTTCCACTGCCAGCCCCTGGGCACCCTGACCTGTGGAGTGAGGTCACCACCGGAAGTGAGATAGGACAGAGATATTCTTACACCAACAGAGAATGCACTTCCAAGAGAATGCAACAAGGTGCCTGGACTTGAGCTTTGCCTGTAGTATAGCAGGCAACCCTGATGTTCTACCCCCTGATAGCCAATGCCTGTTGGTAGAGACAGCACTGGGATATCTATAATCTGACAACCAATGGTGCTGAGTCCCAGAAGAAATTAACTCAAGTTTTTTTGATTCCCAGGTAGACAGTGCCCATTCATAGAATCATAGGATCATAGAGTTGGAAGGGTCATCTAGTCCAACCCCCTGCCCTTTGCATGACACTCACAACCCTATCGCTCATCCACTGTAACCTGCCACCCCCTTAAGCCTTCACAGAACCAGCCTCTCTGTCAGATGGCTATCCAGCCTCTGTTTAAAAATTTCCAAAGATGGAAAACCCACCACCTCCCGAAGAAGCCTGTTCTGCTGAGGAACCACTCTAAATGTCAGAAACTTCTTCTTGAGGCTTAGAAGGAATCTTTTGAATTAATTTCATCCCATTGGTTCTGGTCCATCCCTCTGGGGCAAGAGAGAATAACTCTGCTCCATCCTCTACATGGCAGCCTTTTAAATACTTAAAAGTATTCATTGCAGATGTTTCTCCTTATGTGCACTGGCCACTAGGAAAAGTGGTACGAGTCCAATTCCTAAGCGTTGAGCTAGAAACAGAATTAGCTAAAGCTGGACATCTAAAAATCATGGTTTTGAGAGTGTTTTGTGTGTATGTTCTCACACCTATACACATCTCTCCAAGTATACAGAGTGGCTTTTCTGATTTATGGGTATTTGAGACAAATATGGAAAAAAAAATTTTTTGGGGGGGGGGTGTGAGGAATCAAATCAGAACTAACTGATGATGATCCTTTATGATTTTCAAGACAAGTGGTGTTGAGAGGTGGTTTGACATTGCCTGCCTCCATGTCGTGGTCCTGTTATTCCTTGGTGGTCTCCCATCCAAATACTAATCAGGACTGACCCTACTTAATTTCCAAGATCTGGCAAGATCAGGCTAGCCTGAGCTATCAAGCAGGGGTGGTCAAACTGCGGCCCTCCAGATGTCCATCTGCATTCACTGGCAGGGGCTCCTGGGAATTGTAGTCCATGGACATCTGGTCTAGGGAAACGAAGTAATAAACTTCATAAAATCTGAAATACCTTCTTATGGATGTTTTCTTTCTTTACACCCTGCTACCCTATGCAGATTTTACTGGTAAATCATGATGGGGGGGATGGTATTCATAGGCACACATCCTTCCAAGTATACAAACATTATTATTATTATTATTATTATTATTATTATTATTATTATTATTATTATTATTACTACTACTATTACTATTAAACTTTTATACCGCTGTTCCCTTAGGCTCACGGCAGTTTACAAGATAAAAATTACAATAAAACCCATAGTTAAAACCATTAAAATCAATCCACACTATCAATGTTACGCAACAGGAGAGCACTAACTAACCCGACTAACCCCCCCAAACCTCCCCACGTTAGCCGAGGGACATCAGGTTGCTAATATGGGAGTGGTGAAAGAAACAGAAGAAACAGCATAAAAGAGAAAAGGGGAAATTAAAGCACAAAGAACATGGTAAAAAAAAACATGAGAATCAGATTGTTGTGGATGATGTGGAAACACATAATCTGCCACAATATGATTTGGCAGCTGGCCAGGGGCTGACACTGAAGCCTGCTCACACTGCCACCACCGTCTTCCGTGGCCAGCCCCAACTCCTTCGTCCTGGCAGCAGCTAGCCCAGGCCAATTGCTGCCTCAACCGCCCATCTTCAGAACTCTTGGCGTGCTCCCTGGGGCAGGGCAATGGAAGTCACATCCATAGTCATTTCCATTTCAGGGGTCGTGCCAGTAGATGTGTTTCCACATCGATAATACCACTCAACAAAATCTGAAATACTTTCTTAGATGGTTACTTTATACGGTTCTACACGAGTTTGCTTTTTTTCCTACCCTCTGTCTGTCCAACTTCCTTTAATAGAATAATTTTGTTAATGAAGCTCAAACTTTTACAGTGAGTAGAAGCCTGAACTGCTGTCTATGGCAAGAAAAGCGATTAAATTTCTCAGAGTTGTGAATGGATACAATTTCCAAAAAGAGAGACAGAGAAAGAGACTTTATCACTGTGTTTCTTTCTTTTCAATGCATCCTCTCTGCAAAAGAATATGCCAACTCAGGAACTTTGCTGCAGTGAGGGGGAGTCTGGAATCTTTCCATGCAGCGTGGAGGACTGAGAGTATACACAGTGCAAGATAAACAGAAATAGCAAGACACTGGGTAAAAACTAGTATCCTAAACTGCAAGGAAGGCAGAGGGAGAAAAAAGTGGGATTTCTAAAGAAGAGCTGTTTTTTTTATTGTACCCTGCTTTTTACTACCCCAAGGAGTCTCAGAGTGGCTTACAATTACCTTCCTTTCCTCTCCCCGCAACAGATACCCTGTGAGGTAGGTGAGGCTGAGAACGCTCTGAGAGAACTGTGATTGGCCCAAGGTCACCCACAAGGCTGCATGTGGAGGAGGAGTGGGGAATTAAATCCACCACTCTTAACCACACCACTACATGGCTCTCTGAAAACTTGGGGACCCTATTCATTTGGTCCCAAATCATACAATTAATAATATGGCTTGGCTTGTACCTAATTCCCAGTTACTCTCCAGGATATCAAGCTGCCAGGAACTTCCCCCGTAAGTATGCCCATGGAGCATTATTCATATCAGTTCTAGGGTCCCAAAATGCTCTTACCAACTGAGTCTACCTCTGTTTAGTTGCTCTTTCCTCCCAGGAACTCTGTGACATATATGGTTCTCGCCTCTGTTTTATCCTCACAACAACCCTGCAAGGTAGGGCAAGGTGAAGAAACAGAGAGCGATCCAAGGTCATGGTAGAACGGGGATTGGAATGCAGGTCCCCCTGTTCCTTGTCCAACTTTCTATAAAGAGTATGCTGGAGGGGGAAAATGATCCCTGTCACTGCAGGGCCTCAAGGACCATCAGCCTCAGTCCCCAACTGGAACACAAGAACCGAACTGACTAGCCTTTGATGATGATGATGATGATGATGATGATGATGATGATGATGATGATGATGATTAGATTTATTTCCCGCCACTCCCTTGCGGCTCGTGGCGTGTAACAGTATCCCAAAATCCCCATTAAAACCCCATTAAAACAATAATAACGTTACCAATATTACCAGCATGGCAAGAACGGCAGCTCAACTCCCCCCCCCCCACTACTAGCGGGTGGAGAGGAGGTCCTGATGATGTTTTGCTTCGGGTCCGAATCCCGAGTCCCCGGGGGGGCATAGATCTATATTATCACCCCTGGCCTCAACCATAAACCTGGCGGAAGAGCTCCGTTTTGCAGGCCCTGCGGAACGTTGAAAGATCCCGCAGGGCCCGCAGCTCTCCCGCGAGCTCATTCCACCAGGTCGGGGCCAGGACCGAAAAGGGCCTGGCCCTGGCCCTGGCCCAGGCCAGGCGTGCTTCCCTAGGGCCGGGAATTATTAGGCTAGCCTGGGCCACCCAGGCTGGTCCAGTCTTGTCAGAGCTTGGAAGCAAAGCATGGTCGAACTGGCTGGGATTTGGATGGGAAACCTCCAAGGAATACCAGGGCTGTGGGGTGGATACAGGCAGTGGTAAATCACCTCTCCGCCTCAGCCCTGAGACCTTATTGGTGTCACCGTCCATCAGCTGCAATCTGACAGCACTTTTCACCACCATCACCTTCGGGTGAAGGGAAAAGTTTCTGGACTATTTTGCACATTTAATAAGGAATACCGAGTCATCATTAGGGATGCCGGCTTCTGTGTTTCCGTCTGTTGAAGCTTTAGGGTCGGATCCAGAGTTCCTGCAGACAGACGGCACTTAATCCATCCCTTAAGCTCTCTTTGTCTCCTCAACCCCATCTCTTCCTTTTCTGCAAATGTCTTGGTAGAATTCTTGAGATGCCCGTCCCTTCTTGACATTAAGCATCAATCCCTGTGCCTGAGATGAATGGTTCCGCCTCTCCTTTTGTTCTCTCCCCCAGGTGTCAGACTTTAAATTGTAAGCTCTTAGGGGCAGAGCCCTGTCTCCATGTCCACTTGCAAAGGGTATCATCAGTGACGGTACTCTATGTATGTGGCCATGACATGCAGGTCTGGCTTCGTTCTGGCTTCTTCGTCCCTGATATCTGCAAACAGCTATGATTATTTTTGACAGGGGGACAATACAGGTAAATACTGCAGGAACTTGGCAATTCAGTTTATAAAGCCAGAATCAAAATTATTTTCTGCAGTTTGGAACAGTCGTCGTCCCAAACCACCATGGTGTCTCATGTTTGAGTTTGGGCTTTTGATGCGGAAGAAGGAAGCAACCTGCTGGCAACCTGAGAGAATTGCCACTCTTTGTGGGAAGTCGATACTGCTCCTGAAGGGTATAATGGTGCCATCCAGAGCAGAATTACACCCTTTTCAGTGCATCGATATTAATAGACTTTGGAGGATATAATTGCTTAGGGTGGCACTGTCAATCAAGGAAACTCAAAAATGAATTTTTACATGTTTAAAAAATGATTCCTTGGCATAATTCAGATACTAATAGTTGCACAATAAAATTTCTTCCTTGAATGGGGTCATGTGGGATGGGCACACCCTGGCTCACGTCCAGGGTGGCTGGCCATCACGGACTGGGCAGGGGTTATCTGTCCATCTCCATAATGACGGGCTCCAGTCCTCTCAGGCTGGTCTCAAACAATTTTCTTGACTAGCTCAATGACATGTCACTTGTCCTGGCTAGAGGGTATCCAAATCTTCCTTCTCTGGCAGGTACCCTTGGGCCCGTCTGGTCATTGCCCTGAAAGTCCCTCCCTAGTAATTGGCTCCTCCCTTGGAGCCTTGTTCCTGTTTTGCCACAAGCCCACTCTAGCCCCCAAAGGCACTACCTCTCCTGCCAGGGCCACCCCTGCCCTGTTCTCTCTCTTGAAGAAGAGGAAGAGGGTGCTTTCCAGTTTTAACATACACCACTGCATATACACAGACCACAACGTGAAAACGCATGCATCACCCAACCTACACAACTTAGTGATGACACATATTGTAAAGGTAAAGGTATCCCCTGTGCAAGCACCGAGTCATGTCTGACCCTTGGGGTGACGCCCTCCAGCGTTTTCATGGCAGACTCAATACGGGGTGGTTTGCCAGTGCCTTCCCCAGTCATTACCGTTTTACCCGCCAGCAAGCTGGGTACTCATTTTACCGACCTTGGAAGTATGGAAGGCTGAGTCAACCTTGAGCCGGCTGCTGGGATCGAACTCCCAGCCTCATGGTCAGCACTTCAGACAGCATGTTGGCTGCCTTACCACCCTGTGCCAGAAAGATGCAGTAGCCTCAGCCACAAGACTGCCTTTATAATATGGCTTAGGGAAGCTCAAAGGTTATAGCGACAATGAGCAAGCCTGGGTGGAAGAACAATAGCTCTCTGGACCCAGGTGTTTTGAAGCCAGGCAGCGAGCAGAAGAGGGCAGAGGTTATCTCAAGGGCCAGGTGTGGAGCTGGGCCTATGAAAAGGGGGAAAGAGAAAATTGGAGGAGATGGGTAGCAGAAAGCAGGTTGAAGCATCATGGTGTAGCATTGTAGCATTCTGTGTGGTGCAGTGTAAGCTTGAGATGGGCAAAATGAACCACATCTTCAGGGGACTGAGAAACAAAGGGACCCGCATAAGGAAATAGTGAGGGGGGAGCTGATCTCGAGACTTCATGGACTGCAGGTATGATGTTCCCCTAAGGGCACTACTCCAAGCACCAATTTTGGAGGCAAACCAATCAGTTTTCACTTAGGGCATAAAGAACAGATTAAGATAATGTTCATCCGTTAGAATTCAGCCCTCTCGTAATTTGGAATTAACTCAGTCTCCTTCTGGCTCATTTTCTCTAGCCCAGCAGTCCCAAAAGAGGTATGAGTGTTACATTTAATTGATGGATGTTCTTTTCATTAATATGCTTAAGTACTTTTGATCCCCTAGCTCTAATGGTTAAACACCTTAATTGCTTGGTTACAACACTGCCGCCACCGCATCTCGCAAAAAGGTTAGTGTACATTTATGTATTCAGGTTGCAGCACTGGGTGAAATTTTTCTCTCCCAGGACTGCCTTTAAAACACAGACAGAGAGGACTAGCAGCAAAAACCCAGTATAAAAAATCCCATGGAGAAAGGAGTGGGGGAAACTGCAAAAGGCCCATGGATAGGCAGCAGACTTGTGCAGGAATAATCTGTGGCATATGGGAGCCACAATCCTGCATGTGACTCACATCTGAATCAGCCCTGTCCCCTGTTTGGGTAACTTGGCCTTCCAGCTAAGGCGCCGCCAGAAGGCTGGTTCCTGGAGGGCTTCTTGTTGCATGGCTAGATGGAGGCAGAGCTGCCCTGGCATTTGGCCGACTGAACTGACCAGCTGAGAGACCAATTCAATAAGATTTTTGCAAGATACAGGACAGATCTCCAGAGTGAACTCTGCTGCCCTCACATTTTGCAATTCTGTTTTTTGGAATTCTATACTCTTTATATCTTTTGAATGTGTACCATCTGTTTAAAACGTCTGGGGGAGTCTATTTGGGAGAGCCACCCGCAGATCTACCGGCCTCTCGTCCGTGTGGGTGCTCAGAGGGCAGAATTTGTTGGAAGTGAAGGACTTCACACTGTCTCTCAGCCTCAGGATTCAGAGGGGAGCTGTAATAGAATCTCGTTCTGCACATGTTGGATAATGCAGTTTCAATGTGCTTTTGCAGCTGGATTTACCTGTGTCAAACAGGAAAACGCACTGAAAGTGCTTTATCCAGTGGGTGCAGAATGCAAGAGGCTCAAAGAGAGACTATCCTTTCTGCTGCTGCCCCTTTGATGTATAGAATGCTACTCTCAGGGAACTGTCTTTTCTTCTGCTTTTGACACCTTCTCTCCACACTTTGCCAAATTCCCCATCTTCTTGGCATCCTGCCTCATGAGAGGACAGGGATTCCTTCATCTCTTTCTCTATCCTGCTTAGACAGACTAGATTAGAACTCTTCTCTCTTCACTGTTCTATCTTACAATACAGGGACCGTGTTTTAGCTGGAAAATGTTACTTTGAGTCTTTCTTGCATTTTGATTCTTATTTGCAGTCTCCGTTATTGATTCTTTCTTGCATTCACACGTATGGACCAGATTGCCTCTGGTACATTGTAAGCTTTTGTACACTCTGCCTACGCACTGGAATGAATAATATTCCAACAGAATGAACCTCACAGGGGGCTCTTGGTGTGAAAGAGGAGGGGGAAATGGTGGGGTTGTATGTCTCTTTGGGGCCCCAGATGAGGAGAAAAATGGGGTATAAAAATTTAATAAAGAAATAAATAATTCAGCCTCTATTAAAGGGTGACAGATTGTCTGTGATTTCATTTCTGTCTGGAAGATTTAAATATTTACTATGGTGCATGGTATAATTTGGGGGGTTTCTGCTTCCGTTACGAGAGGCCTCAGGGCCCACACTAGGTGTGCTTCACAGTTATTTGACATAATTGATAGGAGGTATTTGCAAAAAAAGTGGACAGATGTTCCCAAGTTTACCTTGCCAAATTGTTCCACTTAGGGTTTAATTAACAGTTGCATTTGCAACTTGGCAAAAAGCTTGGGCAAAAATCAATTATCTTGAGTCCCTTGTGAATCAAACACCTGCCTGTGCAGGAGTTTGTCGGAAACCAGAAATCATTCAATGAAAGTGCCCGTTCTCCTCTTCTTGTCTTAGGTTCTGTATCATCTTCATAAGAAGGTGAAGAATATTTCGAGGACGTCGGTGAGATCAAAAAGAAAGGTAAACAAACCCTATGCGCTTGTGCTTCTCCCTTATGTTGTATAGAACCACACAGGATCCCAGTGCAATAAACTGGAAGCAAACCAGTAAGCCATCATTGTGATTAATGGTGCCTACGTTTTATAATAATTGCGAACAGATTATATATGATCATTACATGTTAAGTTAGCCAAATGATAAAGATATCACAACAGTCAACGGGGTCCTGTAACATAAAGTTAAAGTCTCAAGTCTTGATTCAAAAATTGTTTCCCATACTTTGGAAAAACAAGTTTTGACCTGATGATATTCCCATAGAGTGACATGATATGCAGAAAAATTGAGCCCAGTTGGTCCCTAGAAGTATCCTGGCTGATTCTGTGCTTTCTTTTTTTCTCCCACTATGGATCCCGCTGAATTCAGATCAGTTTGAACCTGGGTCTTCCTCCTCCCTCCTCCCATGAATTGAAACAGAAAGCCTTCTGCACTTGATTGGAAAAGCTCTTTTGACTCCCAAGCCAGCAGTAAACTCTCAGAGAATGAGGCAAAACTCTGCTGAGAGAAATGTGGGCTTCTGGAGTGCAGTCAGTTTAAAACAGGGAGGAAAGCCTTGCAACCAGGAACCGGGTTGTCTTTGAACTGATGTCTTGGCCAGTCAGAGAAGACTGCTTTGCTAAGAAGCACAGAGCAGTGTTAATTCACAAAAAGGAGAAATCTACACTTATACTGGTGGTGTTTTTTCAAATATCGAGGCTTATATCCACTCCTGGACATTACGGGGGAAAGGTAGGGTCACTGCGGATCAATCATGCTTGTTGCAGAGGGAAAATTTAAAGCGCCCAAAATAAAAATGGAAATCTAATTCGGTGTAGACAGGAGGGATTTATTTGGACTGGGAATGGATAAAAAGCCCCGTGCAGACTTGACCCTGGATCCTAGAAGTACCCTGGACTTGATAAACATCAAGTCCAGAGGGGCATACATGTGCTTTAGAACATACACCTTTAGCCAGTTCAGTTAAACAAATTATAAATAAACATTAGCATGGGATTGAAGATTTGCCAGGATGCAATCATTAATCACATGTTGGATTTAGGGAAACTAGAAGCATTAGAGACATTTTAAATTGATCTGATTTTCTTCATAAGCAGTCACATAGAAATAGTTCTTCTGGATATTGCGCGATTGTGCTGTGGTTTCTCGAAGCCTGAAAAGTGTTTCCCAGGTTTCTCAACAGAAAAAACGTTGAGAAAGGCTGTTGTATGATAAAGACCAGAATGACTAGCAGAAGCTACCTAAGCAGTCACTTGAAGTGGTATCACATCCTCCCCAGATTCCACCCTCCCTTATCATTGCTCCCCCAAATCTTTCAGCATTGGCTGAGATAGTGCTGAGGATCCTAAACTGCCCTAGCTCATCATAGTCTGCTCTCTGGCATCTCATGGCTCAAACAAATGTTCATTTAATAAGTTGTGGGGGCCCATTTTGGATCAGGACCCAAGCATGAGGGGAGGAACGGTTTAAAGCCTTCCCCTCGTTCCGTTCTCCTGCCCTGAAAACTTGGAGAGCTGCTATTTGCCCCGTTGTGGAGATCACTCAGCCAGAGAAAAGTCTGCCGGAAACCTGCTGGCTCGGTAGTAGAGCATCTGCTCTGCTTACAGAAAGTCCCCGGTTCAATCCCTGGTATTTTCAGTTTAGAAAGATCAGCTAGTAAGCAACAAGGGAGACTTGGGGAGACCTCCAGTTGGGACCCTGGACAGCGGCAACCCAGCAAAGTAGATGAGATTGGCCTTGATTGGCTCTGACTCTTCTCTTGTTCCTTACTGTGATACATCTTCTAGAACAGGGGTAGTCAACCTGTGGTCCTCCAGATGTCCGTGGACTACAATTCCCATGAGCCCCTGCCAGCAAACGCTGGCAGGGGCTCATGGGAATTGTAGTCCACGGACATCTGGAGGACCACAGGTTGACTACCCCTGTTCTAGAATACTACTTGTGTTTCCTGTCCCCAGCTCTGACAAGGCCATTTCATGCGGGTTGCAGAGCCACCTGAGATCCTTCTGAAACTCGAGTTGCCAGGGAACGTACGCACACAAAGCATGAACATTACCAAGCCACTGATTTTACTGCTCTGAACCCTGAGACCCCCAGCCAGAAGCGGTATGTCAGAGTGTAATTGCTTCCATGGCACTCTCAAGTGATTCTATCAGGCCTCACTGAAAGCCTGAGGAAATCAATTCCTGGCAGAACCATCGTCTCAATGGCTACCTGTTTCCTTCTAGTGTCTCCTTTGAGATACAGTTTAGAATTCTAGCAGACGTTCACATCTTCAGCGTTTTTGGGGGGTAAATTTTAATTTTTTAGTTCATTTAAAAAAGAAATAAACAAGACAATGTACAGTTCAAGTGGAGGTAAGGTGGCACGGTAGAGCCTGATCTTAGAACAGTAGTTCTCAACCTTCCTAATGCCGTGACCCTTTAATACAGTTCCTCATGTTTAAGGGTTCTTCACCACCTTCTCTTTTTATACATGCAGGATGAGGAAGCAAGGCAAGGAAAATTCCTAATGGTTCTGATTCTTAGCTTGTTCCCTACTGTGATAAATCTTCCAGAATCCTATTTATGTTTTCTGTCCCCAACTCTTTTGGAGTCACAGTTCAGACCTTGATCCCTATGAGGTCATACTTCTATATTTTCACTTCCTGTCACTAGCTGGTAGCCCTTGACAAAAACAGGATATGGGGCATGCAAGTAGTCAATGTGCTTACATTACTTCTGGTAGAACTGCCTATAGGCACTCTAGCATGTACAAAAATGTCTATAGTTTTACCATAGAGGTTTCATAAAATGCTAGAGTGTCCATTGTCCACTTCCTGTTTCTACTGCAACTGATAAATGCTCTGGCAGTGACTTTGATGACACATGATTTCCTATCATGTGTGTGCAGAGCAATGGAAAGATTGAGGGCCACCTCTCCCACTGGAAAAAAAAACTTATTTTGTGGCCCTGATGAGAGCAGACATTTAATTCCTGCAAATACATAAATAAGATCTAGAGGCATTCATTTAAACACTGAGCCACGATTACATGAAAAAGGAATATCTCAGATAACTCCCCCCTCCCCAAGGAGCATCGTTCTCTGAAAGACGTATTGGGATATGGGGGCTGTTGGTACGAAGATGTCGAGATTTCACCATTTGAAATATGTATTATTCTTAAGGTTTAGACTATGTTTTGATGTAAATGTTTGTTGCACACCACCCTGAGCTGTAGTGGAAGGTGGTATGTACATTATTAAATAAAAATATAATGATTTTATCTATATAACAAAAGGCTGCTGGGATAAGAGATAGTGGCATTTTGAGGCAAAGGTTTTAGCCTGACCTGAATTCTCTGGAGCTGACAGCTGTGGGAAGATTGCACACCCTCTATTTCTAGGTATGTGTCTTCAGACTGCAATCACAGTTCTCCAAGCAGGTACAGACAGAGTGGTGTGCAGTCTGTGATTACCCTCAACACTGGAAAAGCATGCAATTTTCTCGCAGACATCTGTTTCCTTTAAAAAATATATGCATTGGCCCCAAACTCCCCCAAGAGGCAGGAGCAATTTCCATGAATTCCTTCTTCAAAACTCCTTGCCACACCTCCCGCCATGTTTGTGGTTGCAGGGACCCTGAAGAATTGCTGGAGGTAAGCACACAAGCTTACCTCTTTGGATCCTACTCTGTGGAAGCCTAAGAACACTTTCCTTGGTTGGCTCTACTGGATTCATATCTTACTCTCCCCCTACAATGCCCCCCCCCCTCACAGCAGAATCATGCACATTTAGAACATAAGTAAAAATACCTATTTTGCATAAGTGATCAAGTTTGGCAAATATAGCCCGTTTATATTTATTTCCAGTGCGGAATTCACACAGAGCCACCTTAGAAGATGGCATCAAACTTTTGTTAGACTGCAATGGAAATGCCACGGCATCAGAAGAAATGTATTAGACCACAGTGATGTGAGTCATTGGAAACCTCTGTGGGATGCCCAGAGCTCTGGGTGATGGAGAACGTAGAAGGGCTTTTATAGACCCTTGTGGGCACCAAGTCCATAAAACCCTCTCATTGCTCTTGTACCAGCTGTGATTTCATTTTACTGATGGTTGCTCTGGAGCATCAGCGTCAAAGTCCATGTAATTGAGTTTCTGAGTTACGGCTTAATTGTGAACGGTGTTCTCATTGATGTGTCAAAGCGTTGCTATGCATTGGATGTGCCTTCAAGGTACGTACGTGTTTTGGAAACCAACGTGGATATACAAGGGCTACTGAACTTTTTTATTTTCCTATTTTATTGCGCATTGCTCCAAACCACAGGGGAAAGGGTTTGTTGTTTATCAAGTAATTAAACACAGAATGCATTGGGCTGCAGGTGCTTTTTGAAAAAGCTCTTTGAAAGGGTGGTTCTTTCCCAAATTCAATCATATATTTCCTTTTATACAAACCATCTTCCAAGATATGGATAAGCAAGAGCGCCGTTTAATATTTCTTCACTCTTGCTCTTGTAAGTCTGCTAGATAGCTTTGAAGTTTTAGAGTTGAGTTACGTGGTATCTTGTTAAACAGGACAATACAGACCTCAAAGCAGTTTGCAGCATTTCCAAGTGCTTTAACTTTTTGATGTGGAACATCTACTGGCGCAGTCCCTCCAACGGAAGTCTACGAACATGATGTAAGTAGTCCCACACCAGGGACCATGCCAGTAGATGGGCAGCAGTGCCAGAGCACTGAGGTGCATTAAGTCTTCCTCTCAGGAGGTCATTCCAGTCCTGACCTCCTGAGAGTGGAGCCAGCCTTGGGAGACAGGTGGGGGCTTGGCCAGCCCAGCGCAACCTGCCACCAGGTAAGGAGAGGGAGGGGAGGAAGGAGGGGACAGGAAACAAGGATTCTCGCCCCTTATGTGGATGATTCACATAAGGATTGAGAATCCTTGTCGGTAGATTTTTTCTTATTCCCTAACCCCCCATCTCATTCATTTCTTGGAGATCATGACTGTCTTGCAGCTTGTTCATCTCCAACATCTTATAACAGACTTCCTGCCTCATCATTTTTGTGAAAGATTGAAAAAGAACAGCTCTGACCTAGATAGCTCAAGCTAGCCAGATCTCAGCTGGTTTCTGAAGCCAGTAAAGAAAGCGAAAACACAGTTTATTAACTAATAAACTTCAAATAAATGCACTTTCAATCCAAAAGTGGTTTCTCCCTGTGTTCTGTAATGTGCTTGAAATTAAATGTATCAGGAGCCAGAATGGGGACCTGTTTATCATTTGCCCGTTTTCAAGGTCACAAACCTTTTCCTCCTCTACATTTGGCTATTCCTGCTCGAAATTTCAGTATTCACTAGAATCAATCTCAATTTTGTCAAAATGTAGTAAATCACCTCTGAATATATGTAGACTATGTGCTCTTGAATTTTCTGGAGGATCCCTCTCTCATTAACGTGTTAAAGGAATCATTTATCATCCCGTTTGTCAGTCCCAGAACAATGAAGTTTTAGTTAAAAATCTTGAAAACAGAAATACAGCACAGGCAATAAAGCTGGCAGTCACTTCCTGTTTTTTGTGTTTTTTAATAACAGCTAATCCTTTCATTTTTCATTCCCGAAAGCTATTTAAATGGTTCACTTAATTGATTGCATAAGCCAGGAAGTGCAAGAATACAGCATCAGGGATGTGGAGAAGGCACTCCTGACACTGCAATGGACGAGCAATAAATGATGCGCAGAAGGCCACACAAAAGATCGCTCAGCCTGACAGCCTCTCAATGACCGTTTATGCACTGGGAACTTCGATGCCCCAGATCCCATGCAGGAGCAAAAATTGGGGGCAGATGAAGTGTACCGGGCCAAATGCTCCCCCATGTGGGTGCAGGAAGAGGTGGGGCAGGAAGAGGTGGGGCCACATCTAAAACTCCAGCCTGCAGCCCAGCATGAAACCTCCAGTGCGTAAACACATTTGCTAGCAGGGGCTCATGGGAATTGTAGTCCATGAACATCTGGAGGACCACAGGTTGACTACCCCTGGTCTAAACGACTGTAATAAAGTTTGATTGGTTGAGAGTCCTGATAGGACTGCTCTGTGAGGCTAGCACTATCAGGGCTGTGACGAGCCCAAGGTCACCCAGCTGGCTGCATGTGGGGGAGCAGGGAATCAAACCCGGCTCACCAGATTAGAAGCTGCTGCTCTGTTAACCACTGCACCATGCTGGCTCTCAGTGCAGCAGCCCCCAGGAAATAAGCCACTGAGGCTCTGCTCCTTCATTTGGGACACAAGACCTTCAGAGAAAGAAGTCACACTTTTTCTTATTATATGAGGAAGGAAGCATGAGATGAGCTTGTGGCTTGTTGGACAAGAGCTATTATTCCAAACTAAACACCATCTGGATCTCCAGACGTGTCCTTTGGCCTGGAAATGCAAAGGTGAGGGGGCGGAATATGGATGAAGGCTGCGGTGCTGCTTTCCTCTGCGGTGTTTCACCCATGGAAAATTCCTCACCTTTGGCAGCTTTAACCCTCAGCAAGGAAGAGACATCAGGCGCAATCAGAGCGAGTGTGATGTAGTGGGCTTTTAGAGTATCAAGTGGGGACGCAGGAGACCCCAGACCCAAACTCCACTCTGTGGTGGAAGCTTGCTGGGTGACCTTGGGCCAGTTGTATGGCCTCATCTTAACTTATCTCACAGGTAAAGGTATCCCCAAGCAAAAGGTCATGTCTGACCCTTGGGGTGATGCCCTCCAGCGTTTTCATGGCAGACTCAATACGGGGTGGTTTGCCAGTGCCTTCCCCAGTCATTACTGTTTACCCCCCAGCAAGCTGGGTACTCATTTTAGCGACCTCGGAAGGATGGAAGGCTGAGTCGACCTTGAGCCAGCTGCTGGGATTGAACTCCCAGCCTCATGGGCAGAGCTTTCAGACTGCATGTCTGCTGCCTTACCACTCTGCACCACAAGAGGCTAGGCGATGCAAACAACAAGAAGAAAGCTCTGTGAGAAATGTAGTAATCCTGCATACCAATAAAAGATTTTCAAATATCAGTGAAAATACTAAGTTTACGTTATGTAATACGGACCCATCAGATATAAGAAGATGACCCTTTTAATGCAATGTTATTTTTGCAAAAAATGTCTGCTATTTAGACTAATATATAGGGAACAGGCAGCATTACAGCCAAATGAACATATGCCAGTCTTATGCATAACAAGTGACATAATGGCCAAGAAATTACTACAATTCTAATAACCTTCCTGGTTGGTTAGACAAGGTTTGAGATTATTAGCACATTTGTGGGGCATTAGTCCACATAAAGGCTTGATTCTGCAGAAGATTTTTTAATTATATTAGAGCAGCAAGCTGTGAACTACATGGGTTTGGAAAAACAGTTCATTATCAAAACATTGGTATTAGTTTGTTATTCTCCTATCGGAATACTCTTCACTTTTGAAAATGATTGAAAAAAGGCAATTCCGAAATGGGCAGCTAGTGGAAACCCACCTAAAGTAGCCACTGTGCTATTTTATCAACAATGTATAAGATTTGAACATGTTTTGTCCGGCCATGTTTTGTTGGTCACCATCATACATTTTAAAACAATAAAAATCACCCTACTCCTAACCTTCCCCCCCGTCCCCAACCGAGCCATCTAGGTCAGGGGTAGTCAACCTGTGGTTTGCTAGCAGGGGCTCATAGGAATTGTAGTCCATGAACAACTGGAGGACAACAGGTTGACTACCCCTGATCTAGGTAACCTGTATGCCCAGATAGATTGGTGGAACTAATAAAATACGTGCCAGCTTATTGGCTGGCATGAGGACACCCGGGGTGGTGGTAGAGGTAGATGTTCTTAACCTGGCCTCAACCAAACGCCTGGTGGAAGAGTTCCGTCTTGCAGGCCCAGCGGAACGAAGTCCCTGCAGGTCCCTGCTCTTTCCACCAGGCAGCAGCTAGGGCCAGGCACACTTCACGGGGCCAGGGATCTGCAATCCGTTTGTACCCTCAGAGTGTCAAGCCTTTCATATCAACCCAGAAAAGAGCCCCACAGATTTGCAGAACATTAAATAATAGCATAGCAGATCCTATTGTGTAGGATTCTTTGATTTACATGGTGGCTAAACCTTGGTGAGAGCCTCTTGTGGCGCAGAGTGGTAAGGCAGCAGACGTGCAGTCTGAACCTCTGCCCATGAGGTTGGGAGTTTGATCCTAGCAGCCGGCTCAAGGTTGACTCAGCCTTTCATCCTTCCGAGGTCGGTAAAATGAGTACCCAGCTTGCTGGGGGTTAAACGGTCATGACTGGGGAAGGCACTGGCAAACCATCCCGTATTGAGTCTGCCATGAAAACGCTGGAGAGAGTCACCCCAAGGGTCAGACATGACCTGGTGCTTGCACAGGGGATACCTTTACCTTTAAACCTTGGTGATTAGATGTAAAGGCAGATAACAAGGTGCTCCTGGACTCAAATCTAAGGGTAAATGCAGGAATAGCTGATATGATAAGTGTTGTGAAGGAGGTCCCTTATGCATCCAATTTCAGTCGTTGGGAGCAGCTTTGCTTCTTACTTAAATGAGCTGATAAAATGTCAAGGCAGTTATGGCCAATCTGGTGTACCATCTTCTTTTAATTTAAAATAATCTTGTTTTTCCTCCCCCACTTGGCTGCATGTTTAAAAGCCCGTTTTAAAAGTGACAGATCCTTTAATTGCAAAGAATAGGTTTCATGATCACAGTGCAGAAAGCCTAATTACTCTGATTTATTCAAGATGCAATTAGCCTGGAACTCTTGAGTTAAAGAAAACCCAAGGAAGCTATGCATGTTTAAATATCAGTGCCAGAAGACAGAAGGCAAGCATCTTTTACACCGTTTAGTCCAACTGTTTCATTGTTTAATCACAGGATTTTAAAAGTCCTTTAGTTTGAAGTTTCCATTAGAAGAAAAAACTAACAGGTTATATGCATATGCTTGTAGCCCAGATCACTGCAAAAAGTCACTCTGTCTTTCTTGCTTGTAGGGAAGGATCCAGGGATGTGTAGGATCAGGGGATGTGTCAGGTGTATGGCCTACTGTGGCAAAATGCCATTCATTTAGGGTTGCCTGCCATGGCCTGGCAACCAGAAGATAAATGGGTGAGGGGAGGACATGAGGGGTAGCTGTCAGTGATAGCATTACTGTAGATTGGCCTGAAGCCAGACTAAGAAGGGTCTAGATGAGTCATTCATGAATAATTATAGTTGGCCTGCTAGTGTCCTCTCGAGCACTTTGCCCAGAATAGGTAGATTAGAGACTGGGTGATGATTGGCTGCATGATTTTTCTGTAGGGTTAGTTTTTAAAGTAGTGGATGTATCGTTTTTAAGTGGCAAGGGAAGGGGCCCTGAGTTAGTGGCAGATATGTAGTTGATATGAAGGGTTTGTTGATGTGGCCCTTGTATGATTTTAGCAGGAAGGATGGGCAAGGATCCAGGTTACAAGCAGTGGCTTTCACAGGTCCCAGGATCTTGCCAACATCCCTCTTAGGAGATAAGTCTAAGACTGTTTCCTTACAACCTGTCAGGCTCTGATTTCAATTTGTTTGCGTCCAGTTCCCCCTCCTCCCTTTCCACATGGAATTGGGCCCCTTTAGGTGGGGTCCTAGGATAGTCCTGACTTGCCCCCTAAGTTGGCCCGCCTCAAGTGAACTCTCAGAGATCCGTGTTCCATTTTTTGATGTGGGATCCAGAGGGGTGTATATCCAACGGGCCATGCGGAAGTGGGGAAAGTCAGGCTTTCCCCAATCATGCTTTCCCAGCAATTGCGCCCACCTCCTACCCCGAGTGTCACTTCCATCATCTACCCTCACATCTTTCCTCAGCTGCTTTTTTTTAAACACGGCCAATTGCATTACAACGCAATTCCAATATAACAAAATAGCAAACCCCCACTAGCTATCATATTTGGTCGTCACCTTTCCTTTCTTACATTGTTTTTCATGTTCTATTTACGTGTGTGGTGGGGGAGAGGAATGGTACAATAAAACAGCTCACCGTTTTGTATCCCCTAGTTTTTGTTGTTACGGTTTTGCGTTATAGTGAGATTGTGGTAATTTTAAGAAAAATTGTTTTGGACTCGGAGAGGGGGCTCAAATGCAACAAAACAGCGCTGGAAGATGATTGGGAGTTTTCACCATGTGACAATGATTGACAAGTAAAAAAAAAACAGTGGGAAGTTTTTACTTTCTGTCCCTCGGCTATCACGTGCAGACACAAGTCTGTGGGCAAATGGGTGGAAGGGGGACAAAGGCTCCCCCATGCAGACATGGGGAAAGTTTTGGAGAGCCATCCTGATGCAAAAAAACATAGCACATCACGATTTTTCGGCTGAGTGAGTCCTCCATGCAGAAATGGTCTATGCTGGATAGAGGACATGCAGTTATTCCCAATTCTTGCTCAGCATATTGTTTACTCATGTGTTTAACTTATTAAAACTTCTTTTCATTTTCAGTGAGAAAAATCTGATATCTGTGACATACATTAAGCCCCATTCTGTCCACATTTCCCAGGATCATGAAAATAATGTCTTAATGACTGTTTTAAAGGCCATAGGATCACTTTGGGGGGTCTCCCAAAGTGATCCTATGGCCTTTAAGACAACCAATCTTAACCTTTATGTGGCCCTTCTAGGAGCTTTTCTCAGGTTCCAGGGTCCCCTGCAGTAGGCTGGCCTCCTGTGCTATGAGCTAGGCTAAAAGAGCCCTAAGCTAAGAGTAAACTAACTATACTCAGCGTACCTTGTTTCATGTATATGCAAGACACATTTCTAGAATATTCAACCATTTTCCCCCTTAAATGCAGTCCTTCAAGTACAAACTAAATGATTACATGATTTCTTTTTCTTTCCCTTGACAAAGCTTCAACCTCCTAGCAATTAATGATGTCATACGTGACAAAAAGGGTACTTCACTGGTTCAGCTGCCAGGACCCCCCATAAACCCTTCTGATGTTTTTCAGTCTGTGGCCCATTCAAATGTACCATGGCCCCCCGGGGGCCATATGGCCGCTGTTGAAAATGGCTGCTTTAGGAGACTTGAATTATAGTTGTCAAGTAGTGAAAGGGTTGTGGGGAGAAAATGGGGGTGGGTTTAAAAAAGTGACAAAGTCACTCTAGGAATTACTGAAAATTCTATGGCATGCATGGCCCAGTGGAATAAAGCTGCACTTCTCACTGGCTGCATTGCACCTGGGCCAAAGGGATCACTCTGCTGATAATATTCTCCTCCCTGTTGACTGCACTGCAGGTGTCTGAGATGAGCAAACTTCTCCTGGCACAGTAGATGACCAATCTTCCCCAGGGGGGAGGTATTAAAAAAAAAGAGATCACTGAGGAATCACAGACGAATTAAAGGGGCATTTCAGGGGAAGAACCCTCTCCCCCCATGAGCCTCCCTAACAAACATCCCTTCCACACCTGCATTAATGTCACATTGGCAAATGGTAGCTTAGAAACATACATTTGCCAGACTAATGTGTAATTTTGCCCTCTGGGACATTTGAGCTTTCAAAGGCTAGGAGCAGCAGGTGCTTTTTGTCCATTTGTGGTTCATCCCCCTGCCTATTTTGGTTTCTGCGAAAGCAGTTTAAGCAATTATTTCTCAAAACGACTGCAACAATTCTCAGATGCGTCCTTGTAGGGCACCTCTCTCCTCATGCCCAAATGACACGGTGTTCTCAGAGCCACGCAGCATGCATTCAGGACAAGGTGCCTGGATTTGCAGAAGTAACCAGAGCAACATAATGAGGGTGTATTTCCAACCGTAGCACTTTACCGATGTGAGGCCCACACATTTGCACGGCTATCTAAATGACAGATCAAATTTAGACCCATTTTATAATTGTGGGCATTCAAGAGCAGCCAGTGAAAAGAGAGGCCGATGCAAATGATAGCCACCTGCTCAGCAGGGGAGTGAGAGGGGATGGATTGCCCAATTGTCCACCCAACAGATACTCAGGGGCCAGGATGATCATTCTTTCCCACCAAGAAGTGCACTCCCAATTGAATTCACCGCCATCCCCGGGGCGAAGCTCTATAATCTTCTATCTATACTTGACAAACTGCGGCTTTCTAATTTAGATTGGGGAGGCTCGAACACCTACCGCTTTGGCACAGGTTGTATTCAGCCTCCGGAGACAGTTTTTGAAGGGATTGTTTGTCCATTTGCTGACTCGTTTAGCAAGTTCCTTCACACTCCTCCTTCCTAACTGCTGGGGAGGGGGCAAGGATCACCATAAAAAGAGCTATTGGGGGGGGGATTTCCCCTTGCTTTCTGAAAACCCCAATGTGGGGAGAGTGACGCCAAAGCAGGGGTCCGCCCCCCCCTGGACCCAAGCATCCCTACCCCCTGGCTTTGTGTTCATTGTATTTAACGTAGCATTCGACTGAGAGAAACACATACTTGGCAGGCTTAGAGCAGTTGCTGGCCATCCAAGATACAATAAACAGACTGCATAGTCCTCCGTCAAGTGCCAGAGTAGTCAAAGCAAGGGAGCCCTTGAGAGGAGAAAGTGTTTTGAATAATCAGGCCACATGTTTGCAACACAGCTAGAGGTACAGGGGCCAGTTCTGGATGTATGTGGAACGCTGCCCACGCGGGAGCTCTTTGTGATTCAGCATCGCCCCTGGGATGCCAGCCAACTGCCCACACAACGGAGTTCATGCTCCTCTGCCATCCATTTATGGCTGCCCAGAAATGGTGGCAGAAAAGAAAAAAACAAGGCTAATTTAATTTTAATGGTGTTGTTAGAATCCTTCGTCTCTGCACTGAAAATAGCTTACTTGATTGTATGCATTTCACTTTTGCTGACACCTGCGTCCAGAATACCAGGGCTGGCCTGTCTATGACCGTTTATGCACTGAGAACTTCATTGCCCCAGCCCAGCTCTTGTGCAGGAGCACAAATAGGGCACACTGATGAGGCACACTGGGCCAAATGCTTCCCCGTGTGGGTGCAGGAAGAGGTGGGGCAATCTGCCACGACTAAAACTCCAGCCTGCAACCTGGCATTAAACCTCCAGTGCATAAACGGTCTATGAAATAAACCTCAGCTATAACCTATTTATTATTTTATTTATTTATTTGATTTCTATACTGCCCTTCCATATGTCTGAGTGCAGTTTACATCCAACATGGGGGGGGGATACATGGAACAAATTAATATATAACATAAACCAATACAACAACAACAATCTAAATAACACAATTTCAGTGATCTTAAACAGCAGTATAACGGGAACAGGAACTTAGCTAAGGACCTTAAGAGAGGACAGACTGGTTCAGGCCATGGAGGGGATGTCTGAGGGGGACCTGTTGTCGGTCTCAGGAAAATGCCTGGTGGAGGAGGGTGCCAGATTTGTGGGTGGGGGGCACCAAAAGAGTAGGAAAGATGTAGGCAGCCCCAGGGTGCAGAGAGGAAGACAATTCTGCTTAAGACCCCGTCGCCTGCAGTGAGTTGGAGGGGCAACCATGACCCACCGTTGCAGCTCTGGGGCAGCAAAAGGGCACAGAGGGCAGGATGTAGGACTGGGGGCTGCAACAAAGTTAAAAGGAGTTCTCCAGTGGGGACTTAATGCTTCAGAATGCTGAGTTATCCCCCAAGAAGAGGAGCATGTTTTGTGTGTTCCACTTTTTACTACCCTAAGGAGTCTCAAAGCATCTTCCAACCATTTACCCCTCATCTCCCCACACTCTGAGAGGCAGGTGAGCCTGAGAGAACTCTGAGAAAATGGTAACCAGCCCAAGGTCACCCAGCTGGCCACGTATATGTCAAAATGGCTCACAATCACCTACCCTTCCTCTCCCCACAACTGACACCTTGTGAGGGAGGGGAGGCTGAGAGAGCCCTGAGAAAACTGTGGCCAGCCCAAAATCAGTTGGCTGCATGTGGAGGAAGAGCAGAGAATCAAATTTGGTTCTCCAGATTTGAGGCTGCTTCTCTTAACCACAGCTGAGGATGCCCATATTGTCTCTTTGGATTATCAGAGGAACAATACCATTGGATCCAAAGTGGAGGAAGGAAGGCATTCAGTCCAACCCATTTTGTATAGAGTGTTTATTATATGCAGCTTAGCTGCTTGTTGAATTAATAAATCAAAGAGAGGAGCAAAATGAAGTACACTTTTAAGCATGGCTTGCGATTGCTTATGAAGTGCTGGGAATACAGACAACGTAAATAATTACATATTTAAAGGACTGTATACATATCTGCTGTAGCCTGGCAACAACAGAAGGCAGAGGGCATGGATTTGGGAGAGGCATTGTCCATGACATCAGGACAACTCAAAAATGACCTGATGCCTTATAAGGAATTACTGGCTATTCCTAGAGAGGACAGGTAAAACCATAGAGTTTTTAGCAATTATTAGAAAGTTGTGATATGACATTTGGGATTTCTAAACAGCATTTTTAAAAAAAAACGCCTCGCTTCCACAGGGAGTGTCTATGTTTATTAAATTTATAACCCGCCACTCCTGGCCAGGCGGCTCAAGGAAGACGGAGGGCTGACAATTCTTGCTAATAAATAATTATTACAAACTGGACTCAACCCTTCAGAAAGACCACAAGATCCCATGTGCATGCAAATGAAATAAGTATGTGCAAGAACGATGTTCAAAATGAACATAGCCCGGTTAGTGCCCTGTGACAGTAAATTCCATATAGGTTCCATAAAGTTCTCCTAAACTTTCTAAGCACTATTGTACAACAGTGGAGCTCCAGTGTGTGTGTGTGTGTGTGTGTGTGTGTGTGGGCGGGCAAACTCTATTTCAGGTTGAATTTGGTACCAACCCAATAGTCAGCGGGGCCACATTTTGGACAAACCTTTTTAACCTCTCTGTGTGTATATTTCTCTACAGACTGCACAAACCGTGCTACTTGTGGTTGCTGTGTTCCTGATCTCCTGGCTGCCACACCACATCATCACCATGTGGGCGGAGTTTGGGCATTTCCCATTGAACAATATCTCCTTCACCTTTCGAATCATCTCCCACTGCTTAGCCTACGGGAACTCTTGCATCAACCCCATCATCTATGCTTTCTTGTCGGAGAATTTCCGCAAAGCCTGCCGGCAAGCCTTTACATGCAAGCTGCTTCTCCAGCCAGCCCCGGCACAGAAGCTGGTGAAGGTTCGCATGGAGAACTTTTCCACCACTCACTCAACAACTAACGTCTGAACAGGAACTGGAGTGAGGAAGGGTTATCCATAGGGACAAGCAGAAGAGCACGCAAAGGGGTGGAGAACCTCGGCACACAGAAACCAAACTGTGGACTTATCTGGACAGCCCTTTTGTGTTGATTGTGGTCATGTAAACCATCCATTCACCATCACTGGTGCCGGTTAAGCAGCTGTGCACAGCTGGCCCAGAAGTAGCTGAAAAGCATTCTGAGGAGCATGTAAAAGAAGCCACCTGAGATGCTGTCTTAGGAGACCGAGACATAGCTGTTTACAGGCTATTGTGAAGGGCAGCGACTAATGGAAAAATATCTCCATGGATGAAATGGGTCAGTTTGAAGAGAAGGGAAGGCTTGGGGTATGTGAGAACCGATGCCTCAGAAACCTAAACAATGTTTCTTTCAAACAGCCTTCTGAAGTCTACCAACAGAACTTTTATTGATTCACAGCGCCTATGGCTCTGTGTCATGTGGACTGAAAAACAAATTGAACTCAGTCGCTCAGAAATCTTGGTCTGGCATCCTTCATCTGCAAATCAAGTTATTTCTTTGTTTACTAAAAAAAAAAGTGACTTTGGTTCTAAACAAGCTTGGCATTAGCAATTGTGTATCTGGAGCAGCTGCCCTGTCTCCCCAATGGGACATAGGAGCTTCTATCCCCACCCCAAACTGATCCCTCACCCTGCCTGAGAGTCTGGTGGGATGGCGGGGGGAGTGATTCATTAGCGGGCAGTTGGGGGCTCTCCATCTGAATGTCCTGTTCTGCTGCCTGAGTGATTCTGGGGCCCTAGAATCACTAAGACCACCCTGGATGCGAGATGACACCCCTCCCTCCAAAAATATTTGTATTATTACTGTACATACTTGTAATTTGTATGTGAAGGGAAGATGACCAATTTTTTCTTAATGGCCCAACTGGAAAATAAACACCTAGATTTCCTTTAGGGTAAATGCGCTATTTGCATAGTTCACTCTTTTTGCATAATTCATTCTGCAATATTTACTTATTTGTATGACAATTGGGAGGACTGAAAATCTCTCTCCACCCACTTCTGTAGCTTTTGCTCTTTCAAAATGTGTTGGTTCTCAGTACATTCAAGATTTTTTTTTTAACCACCATGACACTGACAGCATGTCTGAATTCAGCTTGCATGTTTACATGAAGATGCCCTAAGTGAAGGAGTAGACATTTTGTAATGAGGCACATGATTGTAAAAAAATCAATCCCGGACTCTAGTTTCAGATACACTCCATCATTTCCAAGTGTCAAGAGCTCACTTGGTTTAGTGATTAAGAGCAGCGGCTTCTACTCAGGCAAGCCAGGACTGATTCCCCACTCCACCACATCTAGCCAGCAGGGTAACCTTGGGATAGTCACAGTCCTGATAGAACTGCTCTTAGTCAAAGTCTTGAGACTTCTGGAAGGTCAGGCTTTCAAGTTAATTTGTATATTTATGAAGGGTAAAGAAAGCAGTGGAAGTGCGAGAAAGGAATACCAAGGGAGAGATAGTGAAGAACAGAGAATGAATCTGAGAAGAAAGCCATTCTACTTACTTGGGCTTTGTTTAATTCAGGATTAAAGCTGAGATTTATAGGTGATCTTTCCTAGAGCTAATCGGCCTTTTTGTTTAAAGGCCTTGATGTTGGTATCCTTTGATCACCCAATCCCAACTGAATGACATTTTTTCCATTATGCCAAAAAGTTATGATAGTGTATAAATGGAGCCGGGGGATGAATACTTCCGCTGTGTCACAATATTACTGTAAACATGGAAAGTGCCACCATATTTGAGTGCTGACTGACGGAAATGTATTTTGCTCAACTCTGTAAACTGGACACTGTTGCATTAAAACATACCCTGCTGCAGTTTCAGTCTCACGGCCACTGATTAAAACCTGTGTATTTTAACGTTGAGTGATACAGTTGTTTTGAGGGCTCAGGTATTAAAAAGAAAGAAATCTGGAAGCATTTGGAATACAGTTAGAAGGGTGTCCACCTAGCTGCATCAATGATATTTGGAGAAAAAGGAACTGGAAGAGAACAATCTGCAAAAGGGAAGCATTAAGTCAAAGTGTGACTTAATAACCTTTACTACTGTTAACTGTAATATTATACAGAAACTACAGCAGGCTTTCTCAAATAGGGTTTCCCAACTGGGTGGAAATTATTTATCAGGTGATATGACCATATAAGAGCCTCTTGTGGCACAGGGTGGTAAGGCAGCCGACATACTGTCCGAAGCTCTGACCATGAGGCTGGGAGTTCGATCCCAGCAGTCGGCTCAAGGTTGACTCAGCCTTCCATCCTTCCAAGGTCGGTAGAATGAGTATCCAGCTTGCTGGGGGGGAAAACAGTAAGGACTGGAGAAGGTACTGGCAAGGCCACCCTGTATTGAGTCTGCCAAGAAAACGCTAGAGGGCGTCACCCCAAGGGTCAGACAGCTCAGTGCTTGCACAGGGGATACCTTTACCTTTACTATGACCATATATGATCATGTCAACTCGCACCCCCTACTCCCAAAATGACCAATGTTGGACCTGGAGGAGTTGGGAAGAGGAGGGGCTCTGGGTAAGCGCATACACAATTATTATTATTTTAATTTATTATTTAAATATCAATCCTGAATTATTATTTAATAATTTATTAAACTATGATTCCCAATCATATTCTGCACGATTGCACTACTTCAGGGGTTTCTCGAAGCCTGAAGAATGTTTCAGAGCTTTCTCAATGGTAAAAAAGTTGAGAAAGGCTGCTATATGGTTGACCTGTCTCCCCCCACCCACCATGGCCAATGATGGGCCTGGAGGGGATGGGGAGGCAAAGGGCCCCAGGTGGGCATGTCCACAGCTATGCTTCCAAATCATATTCTGTACTTCAAGTCTGACTCCTGTACCAAAATTCTTTAGCTGCCCAAGACAATTAGCTTAATGCAATGTGGCCAGGCTGCCATGTCTCCCTGAAATGCCATAGCCCACCTAACTGCTAAAGCATATCAGGTCTGGTATGCCTCTGCCCAGCTTATAACCTAGCCCACAGTCAGCCAGCACACACAAGCACCAACCCATACAAATCAAGCAATTCCATGGAAGTGGATGTTTTAAATTTGCAACTTTATTTATCGCAGGTTTCTTAGACTGAATTGCCATTACTTTGGCTGTTCTGGTCCTCAGGCTAAATGTACAAAAAGCCATGCTGTACCTTTAATCAGAAATGTGAGGTCACACATTTCTAATGTTATTTTAATCTCAAAGTCTTTAGTTGGGCTCAGACATTTTTAATGCTGCGGCTTGCTAACCGGAGGCTGCATGCCTGGCAATGGAGCTCTTTTACGAGCAGCAGTTTCTATTTTCCTGACCAGGTCCACATCCCACTTGTGAGTGACAAAGTTGACCACAGTCCCCGGTAACTTGCTGCCCACGCGGCCCACTCGCCCCACCCGATGCAAATAGTCATGCAGTGTCTGCGGGAAGTCATAGTTAACCACCAGCTCCACCTGCGTGGTGTCCAGTCCTCGGGAGGCTATGTCGGTGCATACCAAGATGTCAAACTGTCCTTTCTGGAAGCGAGTGAAGATGTTGGCTCTCATGTCTGCTGGCATCTGTCCCTGCAGGCGGAGGTGTTTCACATTGTGATCATCTAAGATATAACCAAGCCAGTTGACGGTGCTGGCACCGCTGCAAAAAATCAGAACCGCTCCAGAGTTGGGGCCTCGCTCTTTGAGGAGTTGTAGCAGCTCAGACACTTTGTCGCTTCCCTTCAGGCGCATGAATCTTTGTTCAACGTGAGGCTGAAGGCGATGCAGATGGTAGCTTGTCAGAGTGTGGAAGCTGCTGAGGTCAGAGACCTTGCTGAACAGGTCACCTACTCCCTTTGGGAGGGTGGCTCCCACAGCCACCAGCTGGGTTTTTGGATCCCAGACATCGCTTATATCCTCACGCCTAGTGGAGATGACAGCCCGCTGGAGCAGGTCTTCCATCAGGTCCACAAAAGAGGGATCCAATAAGGTGTCCACTTCATCCAGCACCAGGAAGCACAGTTTCTCCAAGGACAGCATACGTCTCCGCAAGGCTCTGCACAGAGCACCCGGGGTGGCCACCAGGAGATCAATGGGCCCGGCCCTCAGCTTCCGACGGACACTGCCCATGCCCCGGCCCCCTCCAATCTCCCTCACTTGCAAGCCCAGCCTCACACACAAATATGAAGCCACGCTGCGCACCTGGCCTGCCAACTCCCACGAGGGCAGCACGACCAAAGCGCGGGGGGAGACCACAGCAGCTTGCCTCGAGAACCAGCTCTGCCCCTGGAGGAGCCGCTGGATTAGAGGCAGCAGGTAGGCCAGGGTCTTGCCGCTGCCAGTCTCTGCAGCACACAGGGCGTTGTGCCCCTCCAGCAGGACAGGGATGACCCGCCGCTGCACGGCGGTGGGCTCGGAGATGGCCAAGGCCTCCTGTAGGGCGAGGGCGATCCGCTGCTCCACTCCCAGCTCCAGGAACGAGGCGGCGCCCCCGGCATCCTCTAGCTTCTGCGGCGGCGCATCCCTCGTCCGTTGCAGCTGGAAATAATCCCCCCGGGAGGAGCTATTCTTCCAGCCGTCCGACACCAAGCGCGGCCGCTCCCAGCGCCCCGCCGCAAACGCCGCGCTCTGGTTCAGCTCCTGCCGCCGGGTCCGCAGCAGCAGCTTCCCCGAGCGAGAGTCCGGCGGGGAGGCCGCCGGGCGGCCTCGGCTCGCCGCCTTGGTCTCGGCCTTCTGCAGCCGCCGCTGCCAAACGCGGGGGATCCGCACCACGGACTCCTCGCGAGGAGGCCCCCCGGACGACAGCGGGGCCCGCAGGAGGAGGACGAGTAGCGCCGCCGGACGCCGCCCGCACGACCAGAGCGCCATGGCAGGAAGACACGCGTGGGGGGCGCAGCTGGATGACGCAACGAGGGGAGCGCCACGTGGGGGAGGCGCAGCCTGATGACGCAAGCAACCCACGCTCGCCGGGCAGCAGCGTCTGGAGAGTTAACCGGTTTCTCCCGGGGGGCTTAACGAGTCAGGGGCGCGGCGTTCAATGCTTCCCCCCCTCTCTATAAGTTTTATAGAACAATTTATCGCAGAGAAAAATCCCCCGGTCGTGATCATTGGGGTCGCAGCATGATAACGTCCCGTGCCGGTTCTCGAAGGGGGGGCAACACATGCAACGCCCTTTTCGCAACTGGGAGAGCGACTGCCATTCATTACTCACCTTGACATTTTTATTTCTCCAGTGTTTATGTGAACTACAAGTGAACCCAAAAGACTGATTACCTTTTCAGCAAGGGATTATCACATTGTAGAATTCAGATGTTATAACACTGTTTACTAATTTGCTCTTAGGATCCATGTTGCATTCTCTGAGGAAGAGTGCATGCACCTTGAATAAAAATTGGTTGGTCTTAAAGGTACCACTGGACTTGAATGTTGTTGTGTGACTTCAGATGAACATACCTACCCACTTGAACGCAACACCCTTAGTCCATCAAAGTCAGTGTAGTCTGCTCAGACCAGCAGCAGGTCTCCAGGATCTCCAACGGAGGCCTGCCCTTAGTGTAAAGGCCAAGGATTGAACTTGCACAGTGGAATGCCAAGCAGATGCCACTGTCCCTCTCCAGGCCCCGTTCCTACATTTTTTTCTAGGTAGTGGCTCTCCAGGATCTCCAACTTAGGCCTGTCACTGTTCTAACTGCAAATACTTAGGATTGAACCCTGAGCCTCCTGAATCCCAAGCAGATGCTCTATCAATCAGCCCCTTTTTAACATCTTTATGACGAGGCAGAACAGTCACTCCAGTACTCTAAGGGAACTTAAACAGAAGTAAAAGCACCTCCCCACCCCCACACCAGCTATAGCAGCAATGTGATGATCTGATCGTCTGTGGCTCCTTCTTACAGAAACACAAAAGGACCAGAATCCATAATAAACTCCCATCATACTATTTTCCCTGAGGAATGCATAGGATTTTTAAAAGGGGACTTACAATGCATTCCAGAACCTTTGTGAAACTCCTTAATTAGTCCCTTGTTACTTTTGCGGCGGTACACAACATATCAGCAATCAAAAGTGACATAACACGCCAAACCACACACAATGGAATATTTAAAGCCATCCTTCTATTCCTCTCCCATTTTCTCCGTTAACCCTCACTCCTTATCCAAACCGCTGGCCAATTTGGCTGGTATGGTTTTCTACCTCGTTCTATTGTTAATAGGCTTTCATTGATTCAATTAGTAACTTTTTGTATTCTTTTATTCTATCTTTCCTACGAAGAGTAGGGCTAAAACCCGGGGTTAAACTTCCCCGCGTGCACAGCCTTGAGCAAGGCACCACTGCAGACGCCGCTCGGGACCCCTGAGAGCCGACGGCGCTTTTCTCCTAACAGCCCCGTCAGTCCGGTCCTTTCCTGCCTCGGGACCCTTTTCGCATAGAAAGGCTGGATTGTTATGAGCCCCCAGCTGGAAAAGGGAGAGAATGAGGTCGCGGAGTAATGATGTCACGACGCGGCGCTCCTCGAGGCGCAGAGAAGCAAGGCGCATGCGCGGGGGAGTCTCTGTAGTGGGCGAGAACTGGGAGCACTGATCGTGGCAGCGACGAGACAGAGAGTAGCGTGTAGCGGCGGGTGAGTCTGGGGGCGCCGATCCCGTCGCTTGAGCGTCCATCCGGGGCCGTGTGTACCTCTCTTAAGCCCTGCACACTTCTCCGCCTGGCATGTGTGTGTGAAACCAGGTAACGTGTGGCTGTCACACGCTGGGCGTGTCTGAAGGAGGGTCTGGGCCACCCTGCTGCCCCATTTATGGTGCTGTTAGATCAGATGGACTCGAATGCAACCAGCAAGTAGAAAGAAAAGGTCAGGATTCTGATCCAAGATGAAAATAAGCAAATCCCGATCCTTGCAGCCAAATTTTGCCCCACTGCTACGAAATTAAAGTGGTATTTCTGTAAGCCAGAAGGCACCTGCACAATTCAGTTTGAGCAGTGTAGTTTACTCAGCGGTGTTTAATGCTTATTATAAATATTGACTTAATGTTTTAACGTTCTAAGGTTTTACTGATGGCCTATTCCAAGCCTCCTTTTCTGTATTACTTTCCTTTATTTTACGCTGCCGTCATTTATAACTATGTCTGAAATTTTGGTCTAAATGACTGTAAAATAAAGATTGATTGATATGAGCCACCCAGAGCAATCAGTGACCACTTTCCTGGTAGATCTTGCCCCTAAGATCTACCTGCCCTTGAACTTCCCTCTCATCTCTTCTACCTGCATTTATGTTACGTGCTGTCAAATGTTCTGATTTATGACAATCTAGGGGATTAATAATTCCATTTATCAATGCATCCTTGAGTATAGTTTTATTCTCTCCCACACACACACTTCTGAGGAGTGCAGGCTGATGGGACATCTTCCTCCTGCTCCTTTTCATCCATACAACAGCATCATCCAGGCACTGAGAGTGTGCAACTCATAGAGCATACGGGAGAGATATGAATTTATATTTGTATGGAATGGAATGGGTCTTGAATGCATTCATACGGGACATATTGGAGACCTGTTAAAGCATTACCAGCTGCAATTTGCCTACTTGGGAAAGGCATTTTAGTGGTTGTTGAGAGACTTAGCTGGTAGAAATGATTAAAACTGTGTCAATACTTTGTTTCTGATTTTCTTTCACTTGTTTCAGGCTATTGCAGAAAGGTCATGACGGTGAATGCTACATCACTCTGTTTCAGAAATAAGGTGATCTTGGCTCCTATGGTACGAGTTGGAACCCTCCCAATGCGACTGCTGGCTTTGGATTATGGTGCTGACATTGTATACTGCGAGGTACGATGAATGAATTGCTAGCAAGAGAGATGGTTTCCCTTTTCATAAAAGGCTTTTCAGTGCCCACAAAAATCTCAGTTGTTTGCCACACAATCACTCCTTTTGTGCAGTTCCAGAACTCTCCACATGTTCATCTGGACAGAAGGAGGAAGTGGACATTTTGAATGCTTTGCTGTAAATCAGTGGTCCCCAACCTTTTTAGAACTGGGGACCGGTCAATGCTTGACAATTTTACTGAGGCCCGGAGGGGGGGGGTAGTCTTTTGCCGAGGGACGTCGCCGCTGCTCTGCTTGCTTTCCCGCTGGCGCCCTTGACTTCCCTCCACCTGCTGGGGGGGGGGGGCTGCCAGCAACAGCTGCGCAGTGCTGTGCTGAGGGGGAGCCCCAGCCATGGCGGCCGCTGGAGAGCACCAAAGGTGAGCCAGTGGCAGAGTGGCAGGGCAGCCCCTGAGGCAACAGCCGGGGAGGAGGAGCCACGGCCCGGTACCGACTGATTAATGGACCGGTGCCGGCCTCCGGACTGGGGGTTGGAGGGTTACTGCTGTAAATTATATGTGTTTATGTTTGCTGGACAAATGTGTTTGGAAATTTCTGTGTGCATTAAATAAGGCTGTTTCGGTTTGCACACAGAGGGAGCAAGCAGTTCTAATGTACTGTTGTTCTTATGTAAACCGCACTGAGCCCCTGGGGAGGGCGATATATAAATATAATAAAATAAATAAATACATAAATAAATAATTGGAAGTAAGCCCTATTCTAGTCAGTGGACTTAACTTCCAGGAAACTGTTCTTAGAATTGCAGCCAATGGAGAGAAGGTGAGCTGTACATTGGAATAGCTTGTTTTATAATTACACAATCACATAATGGTTAGTGAAGTCTTGGGAAGGGGTTCCTCCAACCCCATGTTACTGTGTGACTTTAGCAAACAATCAATTGGCTCAGAGATCAGATTCCGTGGGAATCAACCATCTCATGGTCCGGAGCACAGATATAATGCCACCTATCTCTTAACTATAGTTAGGGAATTGGGGTTCAATTCCAGGTCTGTACCGGTTCTCTTCCTACTCTCTGGAGCAAGTTTTCCTGTTATAAATAGCCTAAAGGCATTTTCTGTCTTCTGTGTCTATATGTTTCCCTCTGCTGCTTCATTGGTATAGAATCTTGCTGTTTACCATAATTCAATGATTTTCACCTTTATTTTTCAGGAGCTGATTGACCTAAAGATGCTGCAGTGCAAGAGAGTTGTAAATGGCAAGTAGCTGCTTTTTTTTTCAGAGAAAGATAAGGGGAAATTATAGTAGGGGAAATGAGATGAAGGGATTTCTCAGGGATCATGTTCATTTAAGATGACTCCAGATAATTTGCTGGTGGCTTTGCATTACTGCTTTTGTTATTAAAATAAATACTTTTAAAAGCAGTAAGAGAATTTGTCTTAGACCTTGAAAATTAAACACAAGTACTTTGACAAGGTTGGCTGCCTGGAATATGTGAATGTTGTAGGAAAATCTTGCTAAAATATTCAAATAAAAATACTTTCTAGTGCAAATATAATGAATTAAGTGGGCTTTCAGAGTTCCTTGCAATTAAAATTAATAGACAAAGTTGTCCAGCATCTATGCGTGTTATATTTTTCTTCAGGCAGTTGAATTAGACGTTAGGGGCAATCCATTATTTGCAGATCAGCTGGAAAAGAATTTTCTTTCCAGCTGCTTGGCTTAGGCCCATGATCCCAAATGCCCTGATTTGGACAGGAAGTTTTAACCAGCAGCAGGCAAGCCTGTCCATACAAAGACTCACATACACTTTTTTTGGTAAAGGGAATGAAGGAAGGGAATGCTTTTCATGGACAAAGGTTATCCTTGCCCATAAAGAAACAGATCTCTTTAGGAAATCTGTTGACCAATCACAGGCACAGGTGTTTTTACACTGGCCAGTGAGCTCGCATACTGGTGTCTGGGCCCGGTGGTTGGCTGTGGTCAACCAATTGGGCTGCTCCTCTTGGTCTGCTGCTGATGCAACTACACTGTGAGGTTGGCATAAGGCGGCAGTGACTTGACAGCAAAAAAACCCAAAACAAAACAAACCCCTGAAGTCTTAGTATGTAAACCTGGCTGTTCTTTGTGTGATGTTTGCCTTCAAGCAGCTCTGCTTCCCTTCTCTGTTTTGCAGAGGTGCTTGAAACAGTAGATTTTGTGGCTCCTAACGAGAGAGTCGTGTTCAGGACCTGTGAAAGGGAAAAGGACTCTGTTGTCTTTCAGATGGTAAGAGATGGCCAGCAGTTGCTTTTATGCTAAATGAAATAGAATCCCAGCCATTAATATTTTGTAAAGATGATGCCAACACTCTTCCCAATGACATCTTCTTGCAAATTCAATGATGCAGGAGATGATAGTGATGAAGGGGCATCTTTTGGGGGGCTGTGTGTGTATGGCATCTGTATCCTTTGTGTTGTTTGTTAGATTTGTATCCTGTGTTTTGACTGGGTTTCCCAGAGGAGCCCCCAACATCTGTAAAACACATCAGGTTCTACTTAAAAAGAAATGCTAAAAAATTAAATTCATGCAATAGATTAATGCCCTGACAACGGTTCATTGTTCTTGTGTAGATGATGCACTCTATGCAGCCACCTGCCCTAGCTACCTCATGTTTTCAGAAGGCAGTCATGTTTGGGTTAGAATCCTATTGGAAGGGGACTATAGATTGCTTTAAAGGGGCTAAGCCAACCAAACCTCGTTCAGTTCCTTCCACTGAAGTTTCTGTTCCAGCAGCCTGCCTGTGAAGTATGCCGGCTATAACGGACTTCTGTGCATTCTGCAGGGGACAGCAGATGCTGAGAGAGCCCTGGCAGTAGCCCGACTTGTGTAAGTATCTATGTTTGGGACATGGTTTTGACCATTGCTGAGAATCTTCCTAAAACCCGTGAATCTGCTACACGTCTTGGTTCCTATCGTCTTTGCCAGTCATCCCTGTCTCAGAAGTAAGTTTGCCAAAATTGCAAGCTGATGAATCTTCACTGCACGTCAGCTTTCATTTTTAAGTAACGTCGATGATAAGCCTCAGTCCAGCAAAGGGGTCTGATTTTTTTTGGTAGTAGGCAGATTAAGGGCACGAGGATGCCTTTTCTGCGGTTCCTCAAAGAACAGATGCACATATGGGAGAAATACAGACTTCATGGTAATGGGTTTGCTCACTGTTTCTTGTGCCTCCTCTTTGTCTTTTCAGAGAGCACGACGTGGCTGGCATTGATGTCAACATGGGATGTCCCAAGGAATATTCCACTAAGGTAGGCTGAAATTGCCCACTTAACCTTTGGTGTTCTTTAACAACCCTTCACCTTGTGTACTGGCTCTCACCTTAATACTCTTCCATGGGTTGCAGAATCCATGGGTTGCAGAATCAAAATGGGATCGGGTCAGGAAGTAAAAATATGAAATGCCATCCAGAATGAGATGGCCAGGAGTATATGTAGGAGGGAGAGAATAATAAACTGCCTGTGTTTTTTCCTACTGTAACTGCCCTGAGCCTTCAGGAAAGGGTGGGTAAAAGATAGATGGATGGGTGGATGGGTGGATGGGTGGATGGGTGGATAGGTAGGTAGATAGGTAGATAGGTAGATAGATAGGTAGATAGGTAGATAGGTAGATAGGTAGATAGGTAGATGGATAGATGGATAGATGGATAGATGGATGGATGGATAGATGGATGGATAGATGGATAGATAGATGGATAGATAGATGGATAGATTAGATAGATAGATTAGATAGCCGGCTAGTCAGCAGAGGGACGTTCCAGGCGGATGGCACTGAACTCCCCACAACCATCAACTTTGGAAACTTGTAGTTTTATTTTCTAATGAGTTATCCCTTAGCCGCAGACCGACAGCCATCGCTTCCTTTGAAAATTGCACAGGTCATCCATCAGATGACCTTGGTTAGGTTATTGCGGTTCCTCTTTTGGGCACTGCAATTTAAACAACCATCCTGGAACTCCTGAATGCGTGGAAGGGTATGCCCATAAGTTTAATGCAGTTATGTGCTCAACTGGAAGAAATGACTCGGCTGGGTGATGTCACCTTTCCGGAATCATTGACTTTTCTCTGTAGTGAGGTGAGCAATCAGATGCAATTCAGAAGCGACAGGCCAGCTCCTCATCTTATCTGGCTCATATCCTGGCAGCCAAGTCATAATTAAAGAAGCTCCCGTCTCAAAGAAACAAAGCCGCTGCTTGTTGAAAGGATTCTCTGTTCTTAGTGCTTTTCATGTCACACTGACATTTTAGTGAAGCTCCAAAACACATACATTACAGTATATCAGCTCCGATTAGATTGCCCGCTATAATTGAAAACCGCTTTGTGTTGTCTGTTCAAACCCCACCAGAATTTTGTATTTTATTCTCCAGAAGGAGAAAAATGGCAAACTCTTGAGTCCTTGAACAGTTGCTGTCAATAGCAAACTTGGAGCACAGCTTCAATGGCTGCTTTTCTGTCTTTATGACAATGTTATAAAAGGCCAACAAAACCTTCTTGCCTTTGGAGACATTGATTGTGAGTTGATGATATGAGTAACAGCATCTTCATTGTGCTCCGCTAAAATGAATCTCCCACTGGAACTTCTGCTAAAAATGCAGGAGCTTTCTCACCTCGAGTGCATCTTTCCTCCATTGTCTTGTCAAAGAGAAATCTGACACGTATGGAACAAATTGTCAAGTTGGCTGTTGTGGGCTTTCCAGATTGGATGGCCATGGTCTGGAAGATGGCCATGGTCCCTGACATTATGCCAGTAACTACGGCTAGCATCCTCAGAGGAAGGACATGGCAGGATGATCTGTTGTCAAGTTGTTATGTTACTTCGAAGCTGGACCGCTTCCATCTGGACCTGAATGACTTCTGTGCAAACTTTTAAAAGTATTCCAAATATTGTTAGTGAGAGAGTGGTGAACCTTTCCAGCAGGACACGAGACAGATGCTTCAGCTTCTTGTCCATCTTATTTGACTTCCTGGTTGCTTCCCAAGAGATCTTCTGAGTGCCCTGGATCGAACACACGCACAGTCCCTCTAGGCTGCTCACTGTAAGAATGGATCTCTCTTGGAGGGTTTGTGCGCTGCTTCCATGCGCTTGATTGCATTATTGGATGAACAAAAAGGTTTGTCCAAGCAGGGCAGGTTGTGATAGATGCAAAACCGTTCAAAGCAAAAAAAAAATCTCGAAGAAGAAGAGTTGGTTCTTATATGCCACTTTTCTCTACCTGAAGGAGTCTCAAAGCAGCTTACAGTCGCCTTCCCTTCCTCTCCCCACCACAGACACCCTGTGAGGTGGGTGAGGCTGAGAGAGCCCTGGTATTACTGAAGAAGAGGAGTTGGTTCTTATACGCTACTTCTCTCTACCCGAAGGAGTCTCAAAGTACCCAAGGCTGCCTTCCTGCACTTTCAGTGACTGGTGTACAAGAAGCTGTCAGAATGACGGGCAGGGGTCTGTGCCAGGCATTGTGCCGGGAGTTAGTGCTGCAGCCAGGGGTGGCATGTGTGGTGTGGAAGCAACGATGCCTCTGAACAAGCCTGGGCTGCTTTCAGGTTTCCTGTGAGGATGCTGCAATCCTTTGGGGGGAGGGGGGATAGTGATGTTTTGTGGTGTGTTTTGTGCTGGTGAAAGTAATACAAGTTTTTCCTCCCCTGTTCTGTTTTCCCAGGGAGGCATGGGAGCGGCGCTGCTGTCTGATCCTGACAAAATAGAATCCGTAAGTATTCCTTGTGAACGTATTTACTTTGCCTTATGCTGTTATTCGTGGAGAAGAAGCTGCTGGGGAGGGGAGGCCTTTGTGGAATGGCCCGCCTGTGGTAGTCAGGAAGCCCCCTCCCCCCCAGCTCCCCTCATGCCACAGAATGTGCAAAACAGAATGTTCAGGAAGGCATTTCTGTCGAGGGAGCAGGACTGCAGTATGATGGAGCCGTGCAGGAAGTTGCTGCACATGTAGTATGTCACAGGGTTTGTATGCTTCACCGTCCCTTTAAGGCAGGGGTAGTCAAACTGCGCCCCTCCAGATGTCCATGGACTACAATTCCCAGGAGCCCCTGCCAGCGAATGCTGGCAGGGGCTCCTGGGAATTGTAGTCCATGGACATCTGGAGGGCCGCAGTTTGGCTACCCCTGCTTTAAGGTATCATCTTCTGACTTAGTGACCCATCCTCTGAAAACGTTCCTGTTTCAAATTCAAATAAAGAAATATTTAAACAGCAAAATTAAAATAGCGTAAACAACAGGAGGCAAATACATCGTGTAGGACCCTGGATAAGCATTGGGGGTTGGAACTGTTTCGTCTCCCACCTTGAGCCCCTCTAGCATGGCTAATTTGCACCATGGCAGCCTCAGAAATTGAAGTTAGACTGGAGTGACATATGCGGGCAGAACGTTTTCCATGGAAAAATACAGCATTGGCAAATTTTCCGGGCTTGTTTGTTAGCTTGCATTGTTGTCCAGTTCTGTAGTCATAGTTGTACTTTGCTTGTCTTATGGTTTGGTATGCTTTAGCCCGCCTTAAGTCACAGCATGGAGGGTGGGTTCTAAATGAAGTAATAATAAAAGAGAGGAAAGGTGTGCTACAAAGAATGCAGGTTGGAGTTGTCTCCTGTAAGTGTGTGATTTAGCTTGTCCTGAACAAGACTTGTAGTGCTGCTCTCTTTTCTGTGGAGGTACAGTTATCTAGCTGGTCCAGGTGGTGACCCTCTCACTGCCAACTTTAGTACTGCAGCTCCCAAGCAGATGGTAAACAAGATACCTTGATAGCCAAGGGCTTCCAAACAGGAGTCGCCCAGGAGTCTCAGTGGATAGAACAGCATTCATAAGTCTAGGGTCTCATTGACAAGGACTGTTATCTAGGAAAGCCTTAGCACTCTTCCTCTCTAGCACAGTTCTTGCTGAGGAAGGAACCAAAGTAGGAAGGGAGCAGAGAGACTGAATTGGCCAGACAATTCAAGATGAAAAATGTTGCCTTTGCTAAGCAGTAACCTGCCCCCCCCTCTCCATTTCTGTAGATTCTCACCACCCTCGTCCAAGGAATCTGCAAACCAGTGACCTGCAAAATCCGGATCTTGCCATCAGTAAGATGATATTAAGATGTCTGAAATGTCTGATCTTGAAAAGCGAAATCACTGTGGTGCTTCTAACAAGAACATACAAATTGCTGGCTGTTTAAAAATAATTGAGTCAAAAGTGAGTGAAGAAAAGCTGCCATCTGTGACAGCCTATGGTGACAGTCTGCTATTACGGTAATCAAAGACAGAACGTTACAATTACACAACGGTAATCTCAATTCAGTAATCTTTGCTAGAAGTCATACTTGGGGAATGTGCTCAACTGTGGTGGGGAATTACCTGCCTCTATCCCCTAAGGAATTGAGGAGAGGGAGAAGAAATAGCTTCCACATAATGATGTTCTAGGAATTTCCCCTAGTTTCTATGGCAGAGACCACAGAGATTAGGGGAGGAAGTCTAGAGGGTCATCTAGAAGGGATATTACATCCTTCCCAAACTCCGTCTTGTCCTGTCCCCCTGGCACTGCTCTCAAAGTTTCCCAGCTGTGACAGTACTGGAAACCCTAATGTGCCTCAACAGTGCACATTTTAGTATTAATGCAGTGTACCATGTCCCTTGATGTGGTTCGGGAGGTAATCAGCCAGTATGCAGCAATGAAGTTATGGAGATGGGAAAAATGACCTGATGAGAAGTAGTGGGTCCTTCTCATTTTTTCCTGGTGTGCTCTGCAACATCCTACTCTCTGTGTTGCATCTGCAGGCCTTCCATTTGTGAACGCTGCTTGCTCTTCTTTTTATCCTTTAGCTGGCGATTGGTGGAGCAGGTTGTCCTCTCAGCCAATACGCTGCTGTTGGTGCCACTGGATTTTTTGCCTTGTTTATAATACGCTTCCACTCTTGGCGATTGGTGGCAGCAGTTCTGGCCATGTGGATAGTCCATCGCTGGTTTCCTTGGTCTGTTGAAGCCGTGTTTTCTTTGGTGCCAGTCGTTGGAGCTTCCATTCAGTTGGTAGTTCTCTCCAGAGGAATTTACGAGGCGGTCTGCTGGTGTTCCTTCTGCAGACAGGGCCAAACCATGGCAGTCTGCGCTTTTGGATTGGTTCTTTAATTTGCGGCTGGTTGTCACGTTTTGTCCGAATTGTCTCATTTCGATGATGACATAGAGAGATCCCCAGAATCTGCCGCAGGCATCGCATTTGGAAGGTCTCATCTTTGTTCATGTCAGGTTTTAGTAAAGTTCTTGTCTCTGATCCATATTGGAGGATTGGCAGGATTAGGGTCCAGAAGAGACGCTGCTTGCTCACAAGAGAAGAAGAAGAAGAGTTGGTTCTTATATGCCGCTTTTCCCTACCCGAAGGAGGCTCAAAGCGGTTTACAGTCGCCTTCCCATTCCTCTCCCCACAACAGACAACCTGTGAGGTGGGGTGAGGCTGAGAGAGCGCTGATATCACTGCTCGGTCAGAACAGTTTTATCAGCGCCGTGGCGAGCCCAAGGTCACCCAGCTGGCTGCATGTGGGGGACTGCAAAATCGAACCGGCATGCCAGATTAGAAGTCCGCACTCCTAACCACTACACCAAACTGGCACATGGCAGGTGTGGCTCTCACTGGGTGGTGGGCCCAGGTAAGTCAAGGTCAGATCAGGGTTGTCCTGCAGCAGTGTTGGATGACCTGTTGAAAAGGGGCCCTTCCCACAGAGCTCACTGCAGGTAGCTTGAATCTCTCCAATGTTGGGGGGTGGGTGGGCCACGATGGCTCGCACAGGCCATGGCTTTGTGACCTCTGAGCAGCTGGATACGTACAGATACAGAAGCCTTTACTGTCAATCAAGAGCAAGGTATACATAATATACACAGTGACACGGTGACAATCTGACAGGACCTCTGAGCACTCCGCTGCTTCCTCACGCCATCAAGTGACGCAAACTGAAGTAGAAAACTTCTCCTTTTGTGCTTTCCCCTCCCCGATCCCCTAGACAGAAGAAACAATAAGTTTGGTGAAGAAGATAGAGAAGACAGGAGTGGCCGCCATAGCAGTTCATGGAAGGTAGATCATCCACATATGTGTGTGTGTGGGGGGATTTTCTCAGCCCTTCCTGGCTGTCATTCCACAGCATGAGTGAAATAGCTCTGCGCGGACCAGTAATCTTTTGATCTGCTTGTTTACTGTCTCCTTCGCAAAGGAAGAAAGAGGAGAGGCCTCAGCATCCCGTCCGCTGCGATGTGATCAAAGCCATCTCGGAAGCCGTCTCGGTTCCGGTAATAGCCAAGTAAGTGGGAGAGGAGAGAGCAGGCGTCTTACTTTCAGCCCTGCATAAGTGGGTAATGGGTGGGGGGGGGGTCTGTTAAGGCAAAACAAACAAACTAGCTAACAGGAAACTGCCAACCGAATGGCCCAACCAGGAATTTCAGTGTTGCAAAGAGACCTGGCGGGGGGAGGGGGTTGCTTTATAGTTGGTACATGAAAAAGAAAAAAGGAATCCAGATGCTGCACCAAGAAGCTGGATTCTATGGCATTGTTATTTTATGTATATTTGAAGAATCTTTTTTAGGTTTTTACTGCTTTGCCCAACTCAGGTTTTCTTAGTTCTGGGGAGGAGCCGAGGGCTCCATGTAGAGCAGGGGTAGTTAACCTGTGGTCCTCCAGATGTCCGTGGACTACAATTCCCACGAGCCCATGCCAGCAAACGCTGGCAAATGCTGGCAGGGGCTCATGGGAATTGTAGTCCACGGACATCTGGAGGACCACAGGTTGATTACCCCTGATGCATGGATCAGAAGGGTAGCTTTAAAAGAAAGCAAAACTTGGAAGCTGAATTCTGTACCAGCGAGTGCCTTCTTTTTGTTACTGTTGTTGAGCTATGGAAATAGAACAGGTGTAGAGCCCCAGTAATGTCTAGTGCCAGGTCTTTGATTGGTGTGTGTGTGTGTGTGTATGTAGGAATCGAGATGTTGGTGCCAGATTTAAAATACTTGCATGCTTTGTTTTATTTTTTGGCTTTGACCCGCAGCTGCTGTTTTGAAGCATTTGCATAAGTCACCCAGCTACCTTGGTAATAAGTTTTCTTACTCCTCCTGGCAGCCATGAAATCGCCCACTCTGAGCACTTTGCAGGGAAGAATTCTCTGTGCTTTTTGTGTTCGGTTAAGGTTACGGAAGCGCTGGGGGGGGGGGAATTGTTAGCATAATGCTTTTAATTAGCAGCTCTTGGTTTGCAAGGATTGCCAGGCATTGACTTATGCCTACTTAAAGTCCCTTAGGGCAGTGGCCCCCAACCTTTTTCTCACTGGGGACCAGTCAACGCTTGACAATTTTACTGAGGCCCGGGGGGGAGTAGTCTTTTGCCGAGGAATGTTGCAGCCGCTGCCTGAGCCCCTGCTCCACTTGCTTTCCTGCCGGTGCCCCTGACTTCCTGCCGCCCACTGGGGGGCACTGCCATCAGCAACTGCGCAGTGCCACGCCAAGGGAGAGCTTCAGCCATGGTGGCCGCCAAAGAGCACCAAAGGTGAGCCGGCGGCAGACTGGCAGGGCAGCCCCCAAGGCAGCAGCCAGGGAGGAGGACGAGGAGGAGCCGCGGCCTGGTACCGACTGATCCACGGACTGCTATTGGTCCCCGGACCGGGGGTTGGGGACCACTGCCTTAGGGGAACAAAGGAGGAAATCTGACTGCAGATGCTTTAGAGCAGGGGTAGTCAACCTGTGGTCCTCCAGATGTCCTTGGACTACAATTCCCATGAGCCCCTGGCAGCATTTTCTGGCAGGGGCTCATGGGAGTTGTAGTCCATGAACATCTGGAGGACCACGGGTTGACTACCCCTGCTTTAGAGGCCTTCTTATTTGACCTGCTGTTGAGCATGGGGAATGCAGTGCTGACTCCTGACAGATGGCTGGCCAATCTCTGATGGAATGCCTCCAGAATTATGTGGTGTGTTCCCACTGTCACCCCAGCAGCTGGTCCCATTGTGGAGCTGATGTCTCCATCAGGAAATTTCTTCTAACATTCAGTTGAAATTTCCTCTTCTGGAACTTAAGGCCCATGATATCTTGCCTTGCCTTTTGGAGCATCTCTTCCCAGAGAGCCCTTGGGGTAACAGAAGAGAACCATCATGTCCTTGCCTTAGTCTTGACTCACAAAGCTTGTTTTCTGGGTCCCTCTGGCCATCTTCTTTGGCCCTGCAAGTCCAGACTCTCCTCTGTGGATCTCCCTGGTGATTTCTTTGCATTGCTTCTAGGTGCCCTCCTTCATTTTCACTGCTTTAGATTCTCTCTCCCCCCCCCCCATCAGATTCATTTGCTTAGTTGTCTACCTTTTTGTCTTTGCCATTAGTCATTTTATGGGACTGGGCATTTGATGACATTTTTTTCTGGTAGTTCCCCACCACCACCCCTGTCTCCCCAGCAAAGTTCAGGATGGATGGGGATGGTCCAATGCTTGCCTCCGTAGCCCTCCCCAGCATAGTGGAGGACCACCACCTCTGGTGATCGGAGGGGACGGGGTCTGTGGAGGTTGTTTGGTTCACTTGATGCAGTGGATGGGCCTTGCATAGGTCTTGGTTAGCCCTTGGTTGGGAGACCAATCAGGACGGACCGGGGTTGCTAGGCAGAAGAAGCCAATGGCCATTCATCTCTTGCCTCAAAGAACCCGGTGAGCTGGAACTTCATCGGGTGGCCCTAAATTGGTTATGACTTGATGGCAGACGGTGGTTATTGTTCTCATTGCCAGCTCTTCTTCCTTAGACTCAGTTGTGATTTTGTTTCGAGAAAGTGCTGTCCACAATCTTTTTCTTCCTTTCTTCCTTTATTTATTACCCACATGTTCTCAGGAGGGCCACCGTGTTCTACCATCATGGATTTCTGCGTAGGTGTATACATTTTTGGCCTATAATATTTAATCCCCCTCCTTTTCTGTTCCAGCTATTTTCTAATCTGATCCTTCAGCTACTGTGTTCAGACGATGGGAGACTTCCAGCTGGGTTTTAGTAGCACATTGTTATTTTCTTTTTATCTTTTCCCTGGCTCTTTCCCCCCACCCCTCTTTAAAAAATGGTTTTGCAACAAGTGAGCAATTTTACAATCAATAGTGTTCATCAAACACTGATTGCCCGAGAGAATAAATATTGTTGTTATTGCAACTAATATTGTAGCCATGTGAATTCATGAATCTTCACGCTACATTCCTTTGATCCAAAGTTGTGGAGGGAGGGGGGGATGCAATATACAGTAACATTGCCAGTATTTTCAGATAGCAGAACAATCAATGTTTTTAAAAAAATATCTAATGCTGTTAAAGTACAATTGAGCTGTTGTGGCTTTTAAACTATTGATCTTTCCTTTGGTTTTGTTTGTTTCTTACCTTGTTCTCAATTGGCACAAGTCTCCGCCTTCCTCCTTCTCTTCTCCTCCTCTTCCTCCTCACAATGTCATGAGACAACTGCAGCATCAAAGCATAGCTGGCCGCAAGCTGTTGTGATGGGACAGAGATCTCTTCCGAATGCTACAATAGTGGGGGAAAGTAGAGTGAACTTGTACACATCGATACTGAATACTCCATGACATGCCTAGTGAATAGAAGCTCTGCTCCAACAATTTGTTTTCCCATGTCTCTATATATTATAGACACAGTGGCTCCCAAAAGCTTTGAAAGGACAGTAAAAAAAAAAGGCAGAATAATTAAAACAAAGTAGCTTTGCCACAGCAGCAGAAGTAAGTCTGTGAAGCTCTTTGTGTTTCAGTGACTTGAATTTCCTTCCCCTAAAAAAGCGAACAAGTCATAGTGTATTTTTCCCTTTGTTCTGTTGTTGTCTTATATTGCTCGAGACTTTTTTTTGTTCTCTTCTCTCTTTATTGTGTTTCCTGGGCAACCCCCCCCCAAAAAAAAAACCCAATCTGGAGACAGACCAGGCCCCCTTTCTGCCGCAGTCTGCATTTTTCATCAGTAGCTTACAGTTTTGTCCTAAACGGAGTTATACTCTTCTAAGTCAGTTGGAGTCAGTTGTCTTAGAAGGGGGTCAGTTCCCCAGTGGTACAATCCTCTGCAGGTTCTGCCTGCCGAACGCAATGGATGCAGGCTGGAGTAACTGCATATGACTACCCTGTACCTTATGCTTCCAATAAGCCTGTCGAATGAAACTTCTCAAATGATAACCTGCATTTTTCACATTACAAATTACGTTAACTTGAATGCCACAATGCCTGCTGTCAGGGATGTGTAAAGCATAGTTTAGTTCTAGCTTCTTTCTGTTTATGATCAAAGTTGGCATAATGTAATGGCTGTGAGCCAAAAGAGCCCTGCCTTCAAGCCCCTTTGCCAAGCCCCTGGTCTATCCGTCTCTCCCACTTCCAGGTGAATTGTGATGATTCAGGGCTGCTGAAATGGTCCCTACAATGGATGTAGACAAAGTGCTTTGACTGCTTACAGCGTAGCATGTTGGCTCAGAGAAAGGCCCGTAGGCACCTGCTGCAATAGCCTTACTGAATGTGTCAACCTGGACTAGAGGAGAGGGCCTGCAGACCCCAGAGGAAAGACAGGATTGACATGAACTACCCTTGCTAAGTGGGCCCAGGATTTAGCACTAGCCTTTACCTGTATCAATTCCTCTGGCCCAATTCCCATGCTTTATCACCTGATTAGTTTGCTGTCTTCCTTGTGGAAATTATCTCTCTTTGTTTTGCAAGCTTTGGGACTGGCTTGGGTCCAAGGCCATTTTAGGGAACGAGCAAGTTGGATTCAGGAGGGGCTGTTCAACCTTAGACCGTTGTCTGATTTTGTAGCATCTAGCTGCTCAGTAAACAGCTAAGTGAGACAGATTGGCACTGTTTAATGCGGCTGGATGAGTTGCACATTTTAAGAGCAAGCAGCACTCGCCGTTGTCCTCCTGCATGACTTTTGCTTGTGCGCACAAGACTCAGCACTCCCTTTGCATGTCCTGTGCGTAAACACAGACGTATGCACATCCCCTCCGTGTTTCAAGTGCAGCTGCTGGTTCTGTGCTTTGCCCAGTCTGACGAAAACGACTCTGCTGCTCTTTCCAGCGGAGGCTCCCATGACTTCATCAAAGACTATTCCGACCTGAGGGCTTTCCAGGAGGCAACGGCGACATCCTCGGTGATGGTGGCTCGTGCGGCGATGTGGAACCCCTCCATCTTCCGGAAGGAAGGCTCCCGGCCCCTGAACGACCTCATACAGGAATACATCAAATACGTATGTTCCGCGATTCTCTCTTTTTAAAGATCTCTTCCACAGTTGCAGTGGTCACAGTAATCCACAGAAGGTGCTTAATGCACCTTTGAGCCCAAAATGAATACTAGCTGACTTGGGATAATCCAGCAACTCTGCTCCAGGTGCTGTCTGTTTCGATGCCAGGCTAAGTGGGCCAGTTCTCTGGCTTCTTATGGTGTCGGGGAGGCTGTGACCACCTGAATTATGGAGCAGGTGCCACACTGGGGAATCAGGATCAGAGAATCACAAGTGGCATATCAGCCACTGTGACCCCTGGTGTAAATGAACGCAACTGAGTGGTATGGGTAAACCCCCACAATGCTTCAGGGTTTTCATCCTTTACTTGTTTCTTGTCTGTTTCCCATCAGGCAGTGCGGTACGATAACCACTACACCAACACAAAGTATTGTTTGTGCCAGATGTTAAGGGAGCAGCTAGAAAATGCACAAGGAAAGAAGCTGCACGCGGCACAGTCCTTGCAGGAAATATGGTAGGGATTGTTCCATTCAAGGAAAATGCCTAGTTCTACCATTGTAATGTCTCAGAGAAATGCAGGGAGGGTCCTTCTGGAAGTTCATGGGCTAAAGGTGGTTTCTTTGAAAAACTTGTGCTTCTGACGAGAACAGCCATTTTCTCTTGTATTCTTAAAGGCTCTTAGCTGATTAAGAAACCAGCTCTTTACATTTAAGCAAAGTTTTTAATTAGTTCTTCGTATCACAGAACTGTAATGAAAGTGCGTTTGAAGTTTATATGCTTGCATCTTCGTCTAGAAAAGTCCCCCAAGAGGGGTTATTGTGGTCATACAAAGATATATTTTGCTTTGTTAAACTTACCAGTTTGGTTTCATTTGAGTCCAACACAGTTGGTGTGAGCTTTCGTGGGCAGGCACACTTCCTCAGGTACAATTGTTTGTTTCTTGTTCCATCATCTGAGGAAGTGTGCCTGGACACGAAAGCTCACACCTTGAATAATTCTGATGGCCGTCATTTAGCACCCTCTGTTCTGCAGATCTCAGAATCTGACAGGTTGCATGGGGTTTTGAGCCAGGCAGAATTCGCTTGATTTGAGGAAGTGGGGTTTGCGGGGCAGCCTGATGCAGCTGGCCTTCCACGCTGGAAAACGTTTACAAGACTGACTTACTCTTTAAATTCAGGAAATGGGATATCACTGCCATCTAGTGGTCGGCAGCAGCATAGCATCCTGTAGAGAGTTCACCCTGGCCCTGTCTTGAGGCCAGAAGGACTGGGGAGGTGGGAGAGAAGTAGAAGATGGGAGGGGAGTGTGGATTAACCCTTTCCCTCCCTTTTCCCCCCTGCAATCTCTTCCTTCAGGGGGATGAAGAGGGAGAAATCATAGGCCGAGGAATTGTTAAGCACCCCTTGCAGTGAGCCTGTTTGGCCCCTTCTCCCGGCATCAAGATCTCCGCTCCAAGGCCAATGCCCTCTGACATTAATAGAAAAAGGGGTGGGGGGAGATGGTTTGTTTCTGGAAAGAAAATCAAGGGCCTCTTTGCTTATTTTATTCCACTTACGCCCTGCTTTCGACCTCAGTTGGGTACTCAACACAGCTTACGTTAGTCTCCATTTTTGTCCTCACCACAGCCCTATGGAGTAGGCTAGACAAGAGTACGTGACTTGCTCAAGGTCACCCTGTAAGTTTTTGTAGCAGGGCAGGGCTTGAACCTGTGTCTTCCAGCTCCTGGTTCAAGACTTCACCCACTGCGCCATGCAAGTTCTTGGAGGTCACATTCCCTTCCTCCAGCCGGGGAAATTAAGAACAGGCGGACCCAGGCTGCAGATGGCTGTTAGCCGCTAGCTAGTTTGTCCTGGTGCTGGCCAACTTCTGTTCCTCCCCTCCCCTTCCCCGAGACTTATCTTTCAGGTGATAAACCAGCTGGCTATCTTGGGTGCCATTAATGTTGCTGGTTGCATATTAGTTGCTGAGAAACACTTTTTAAGAGTGTCTTTATTGGCTGGAAATTGGGATCGGTGGTTTGCTAGGTGGTTGGCCAGCATCTGTCCAGCTGTTATGTTGCTGAGTTTCCTTCCATTACATGGGCCACTTTTGAAAAAGGTAAAGAAAACAATTGTGTGACACACACATGGTTAGAAATCCTTAAAAATTGTATTTAATATCACTGTTACCTTGCATAATGTTCATGTTAGTGATCAAGCCTTAACTGAACTATGGTGTTTTTTTGTTGTTGTTGTTGTTGTTTTTTTTGGGGGGGGGTGTTTTTAATTAGTGAAATCTTCGAAATGAGCAATTTTTACAACGAAACCTCAGCTCTCCTAGAGGCCAAAAAAGTTTCATTGGAAACAAAAGACCAAGACGAAGATGACCAGATGGAAGACGTGGATGTCATAAAGATGGCAGTGAAATTTGACAAGTAAGGGGGGAAAGAGCCCCGTTTCCTGTTCTGATTTTGCATTTGTAAGACAAATGTCTGTTTTCAAAGAGACACTGTGATGTCAAGGCAGCCGTCCAGAGGCCAAAAATGTATTGGGTCAAAGTGAACTCCCCTTTCATGAATGGGGAGGCTCCATAGCGAAGTTGAGGCCATCCGGTGCACCTTCTCAGGAGGAGTAATATTTTTCATGTTCTAAAAACAGGGCTGAACACTTTTATTATAGCCTCCCATCCCACCAGGCTTTTGGTTGCGGACACCTACGTGTCTAATGCTACCATTTTTCTGAAGCTATCTCTTCTGTCTTGATTCCTAAAAAGCCAGATGAAATTATACAAAGAGGTCTCCATGTATGAAGCTGCCTTTTACCAAGCATGGCCTTGGTCGGTCTCACTCATTATAGTCTACTTATTATATTATAGGCTGATTCTGTGAAAGCTTAAGGGGGTGGCAGTTTACAGGGGATGAGCGATAGGGTTGTGAGTGTCCTGCACAGGTTACACAAAGTTCTCAAAACAGCACACATAAGACCAAGATGGAGTCACAGAGGTCAAATACAATTCATTTCAGGAGTCTGGGCAACTGATCCTGACATAGCCAGATTGAGCCAGAGGGGCCAGTGAATGGTCTGAGTTGGTGGAAGGCAGAACAAATTTTGAGTCCAGAGGCACCTTTCAGACCCACAAAGTTGTAGTCAAGGTGTGAGTATCCATGTGCACTTACACTTCTTCAGCTACGGAAGGCAGTTTCAGGACTTGTTTTGCCACGGAAGAAGCCCAGTTCCTTCTCCTGTAATGCCGTTATATGTGTTCCATTTTCTCTCAGGCGAGAATATCCCCCACAAATCACGCCCAAAATGTGTCTTTTAGAATGGTGCAGGAAAGAAAAACTCCTTCAGCCTGTGTATGAAACGGTGAGTGTTTGCATTTTGCAGGCAGGAAGATTGGCTGAGCCAGACAGCCCAGGGAAATGAAGAATCACAGGAGAAATTAAATTTCTTTCCCTTGAGGGAAACTTTGGAAATTTGGGGAAGTGCTGAAAAAAAACACCGGTGAAATATTTTCTTTCTCAGAATGAGTTAGGATTCCTACCCATGGGGCATTATTTTCCCCGCTCATTTAGAGGCACAGATCTGGTTGGGTCTGTTTTTATGAAATGCAATAGAGAAAGGAAGAAAAGGCAGAGGGGAGATGGTACTCGGGGGAAAGAAATTCATTTTAGAAGAAGAAGAAGAGTTGGTTCTTATATGCCGCTTTTCTCTACCCGAAGGAGTCTCAAAGCGGCTTACAGTCGCCTTCCCTTTCCTCTCCCCACAACAGACACCCTGTGGGGTGGGTGAGGCTGAGAGAGCCCTGATATCACTGCTCGGTCAGAACAGCTTTATCAGTGCCGTGGCGAGCCCAAGGTCACCCAGCTGGTTGCATGTGGGGGAGCGCAGAATCGAACCGCACTCCTAACCACTACACCAAACTGGCTCTTTACTCAGAGATCGCAGTGCGTCTTGCATGTTGCTTCATCAGATACAACATGCGTGATCTCAGAGTGGAATAAAGTCCTTTCCTTGCTGCACTCTCGTGTTTTCCTTCTTGTCCTTTTGCGTGTGCGTTTAGAAAAGCATATGCATAACATTTTATTTTTGTATTTTTAGAATGTATGCATCTCACTGACACTGCAATCCTCCCTGAATGTTTTAGAGAAAGGGCAGAATAAAAGCCAAAACCTAAATAACTAAGAAATGACTCCGTTTTGGCCAGTTTCCCATGAGAAGTGCTGATTGGTTTGCTGTGGCCCATCCATTCCACCCTTCAAAATCCAGGCTGGCAGCTCAGTGCTTATCCCTCTACTGAGACCAGCCTGAGCAAGTCAGGCTGGCAGTCTTGGTCTGGTCCAGCCATCCAGCATGGAAGTAAGCCGGCCAGTGACCTCAGTGGCCTGGGACCCAGCTCTTTGCTGCAGCTGCTGTTCTCAGGCAACTGTGCAATTCTACCGTGATGGTTAGGACCCCATGAAGAACATCCTACAGGCCAGGATCCTGGGCTCAGTCCTGAAGGTCATCCTTGCGCCAAGCCCGGAAGCTTGCACATAACTTGGAGGGGGGGGGATTGGTACTCCTTGCACAGCAGACTCAACTGGGCTATATCAGCAATTGCTTTGGAAATGCTTTCTCGTTTTCAAAAGCTGCCTGTTATTCCAGGCGGCCACTCAGGACAGTAGAGTCCACGTCAGGACCTGGCTATGTGATTTGCCAGAGCCTGGGATTCGAGTGCTGTTGACAGACTTTTGCTCTCATCGTCAGGATAGAAATTCTCGGCTGTGGTGGGCTCGTGTTGCTGTTCCTGCCCTGCAGCACCCTGGTTATCCAGGTGCTAGTTAAATGAGGGGTCCGGGTGTTGCACGAAAGTCAAGCTGCTGCTCCCACTTTCTTGTTGCAGTTCTCAGTTGTCTAAGGTAGAGGTTGAGTATACTGCTTTTCCAAGCTGGTGGGGAAGGGGGAGAGGGAGGGCGGCAGGCCTTGCCTTACAGCCTGAGCTAGGACCAAAGATGCTGCCCCCACACTTGATCCAAAAGTGTGCACATCGCAGCCAATTTTGGGGAGCAGCTCTCAGGCCACCAGAGGGTATTTCAGTTTCTGCAAATCAGCATCCAGTCACCCCTTGGCCTCTTGCCTTATTTCAGACCGAAAGACCGCAGGATAGACTCTTCCGTTCCGTTGTCACAGTAGCCAATCAGAAGTACAGATCGACGTTCTGGTAAGCCATTGGTGGAGGTGGTGGATGCAAGTGGATGTTGGGAGGGGGGGGGAATCCATGGATGGCTTGGTTCATGTGGGAACTATATACACCTTGAAAGAACTGGACATTTCTCTTAAACGTTGTGAGCTAGCATGGTGAACTGATTGGTGTTCCAAGGTCTAGAAACTGGGCGACCTGGCGTCAGCAGCATTCATAGGCACAGTTCAGAGTTCTGGTCTTAGCCGGAGCCCAGATTGCGCAGGTGAAGGGTCTCCCTGCTTGCCCCTTAAGACTTCCTGTAGAGGCCTTGCTCCTGGCACTTCAGTCTTTGGAGATGGGGAGATGGTGAAAATCTGAAACGGCTTCTCAGTGGTGATCCCAGATCCATGGAGCTCTTTCTGCTCCTCTGAGGAGGAGAATGGGCTCAGGGGTCAGGTGAATCATTGTCTTTTTGGCCTGAGTTTTATCTTGGGTTGTTGTCCCTCAACCCTGGGATCATGTGTCCCCCTCTAGAATTCTTGAATTCTGTCTTGCTGTTAAAAGAAACTTACTTGATTAAGATTGAATGGCTGAACTTCAGTTTTGCATGCAGCCCTACTTCAGGCTTTTACGAGAGCTCTGCTGACCTAACTCCGTCATGTTTTCTGACGCAAAGTGGCCATGACTTGCTCCTCCTGTGGAGGCGGCTTGGCCCAGAACCTTTTGCGGGTGGTTTCAGGAGGGCAGCCGCGTTGGGCTTCACTGCCCTGAAGCATTTCTCCCCTCGCCTAAAGAAGCTGATTGCATTTGGCTTTTTTACATTTGCACCTCATGTTCGCTGCCCCGTTCCCACTTTCTGACTGGGATAGACGGGCTCAGGGGGGTCTCCATCCCTCCTTGTGGGAATAAGATCAGGTTAGCGTGGACGATGCAGGTCAGGGCCTGTGTGGGGCTAAACAGAAGACCCACAAGCTACTTCTGCTGGTTCTTCCCACGTGCCGGCGGAAAATCAGAGCTCACTGCTCAATAGAGAAGAGCTTTCATACCATGCAGGACCTCGTCTGTCCTAGCTTCAGACAGCTGGACTGCAGTTGAACAGCTGGATTTGAGCCCATAGAGCAGGGGTAGTCAACCTGTGGTCCTCCAGATGTCCATGGACTACAATTCCCATGAGCCCCTGCCAGCGTTTGCTGGCAGGGGCTCATGGGAATTGTAGTCCATGGACATCTGGAGGACCACAGGTTGACTACCCCTGCCATAGAGAATCCCCCCTCCCATTGAACAGGAACACAGAATTCTTATCTCACTACGGCTGCTGCTTTTCTGCCCTCTCTACTGTGATCAAACTAATTCCTGCGTGCGTCATAGGTTTGCTCCCTAACTCCGTTCTCTGCAGCACCCCTTCCGACTGGGATGCAAGCCTCCAGAAACCTCCATTCCAACTGATATCTCAAAACCTTGTCGGACTCTGAGGCCCAGACTCAAAGCTAGCTCTTTCGCAGAAGGGTTGTTTGGAGTTCCATCTAAGCAGCACGCATGAGCGACCGCTCATTAACACAAGAAGGCCCGCTCAACATCCTCCTGGAGCCACACGGGCTCTGGCACTGCCCTCTGCCCATTTTAAGATTACAGTAGCTATCTTCTGCTCAGGATGTGGACGGCCGCTCTCAGTAGGGGAAAAATTAGAAGGGACATTGGTTCTGTCGTGTTTTCTCCCCATTTGATCCCAGGGCGAGTAGCCGGCCTCGTTTCTGTGCTGCCCTCTCTGAGTTTCCGCCCTTCTCTCCTTCAGGGAGAAGTCCAAGAAGCTGGCTGAACAAGCAGCCGCTATCGCCTGCTTAAGGACGCTGGGCCTGCCGGAGGGGAAGTGGAGCGAAGAAGCCAGCCACCTCGCGAACAAACGCAAGAGGCCTGATCAAGAACCTTTGCGCAATGGAGACCACCGAGAAGAGCTTGTAGCGGGGGCCTCCTGCAAGAAAGCCCACCTCATTCCTGAGGCTCCAGACTCCGGCATTTCCTAGGCACTGTTGTAGCTTGAACACAGACCCAGCTCTGCAGCCGTGGATTCCTCCCTCCCTCCCACATCGCAACCACTTTAATAATCTCCTCCTTATTTCTTCTGGATGCTGCTGATCGTCAAAGGGCCATCTGGATTTCAAAGCCACCCATCCGCATACAGCGCCGTTGGAATCCCGCCGCTCGCTTCTCATGCCTTTGAACAGGGACAATTGAGCGGCTCTCAGTTCAGTGGGGGGTAAGAGTAGTTCAGTATTAAAATTCTCTTTACGGCGGAAGATGGATTTGGATGAGCACGGACCGTTGTGCAAGTCTGTTTAACGTCCGCAGGTCTGGTGCAGGCTGTAGCAATAATCCGGATGCGGATTTGCAACCGGAGGATGGGGCGGTGTGGAGCACAAATTGCTATACTGGGAGGAGGGGGCGGGGCTTAATTTTACAGAATGTAAGTTATAAGAACAACAATATGGACAACATGGATGGTGTTTGCCTTCTTGTTGTGGTCTTTGTCCTGCGGCTACTGATTTTTTTTAAATTACATCTTGTCCCCTAAGCCAGTGGTCCCCAATCCCTTGTCTGGAGACCGGTACCGGTCCATGGATCAGTCAGTACCAGGCCGCGGCTCCTCCTCGTCCTCCTCCCCGGCTGCTGCCTCGGGGGCTGCCCTGCCACTTTGCTACCGGCTCACCTTTGGTGCTCTCCAGCAGCCACCATGGCTGGGGCTCCCCCTCTGCGTGTCACTGCACAGCTGCTGCTGGCAGCGCCCCCCAGCGGGCAGCAGGAAGTCGGGCGCCGGCGGGAAAGAAAGTAGAGCAAGGGCTCAGGCAGCGGTAACGTCCCTCAGCAAAAGACTATCCCCTCCCCCGGGCCTCAGTAAAATTGTCAAGCGTTAACCGGTCCCCAGTGATAAAAAGTTTGGGGACCACTGCCTTAGTGGTTATTCTAAGTTCTAATTGCCTGTACATTTCTTTCATTCCACAGTGTTCAGGGGCAGAAAATAACACTGAAAAGAGTTGAGGGAAACAAACTCCTCCGGACTTCTGGCAGGCCATATTGAGTCCACGCCTTCCTGAAATCCTGCCGATTGCTTTGGCCAGCTCTAACCCGAGCCACACCAATCGAACCTTACCCGGATACAAACCGTCCGTGTAGGCAGATAGGATGACTTGGATTGAAGCTCAGAGGCAAAAGCAGTCACAGCAACCACTTCTTTATTTCCAGAGTCTTAGGTCAAATGACATTACCCAGATTCTTCTTCCTGTTTCGAATTGCATTCTCCTTCAGGTTCCAATCACAACATTGAAGTTACCTAACAATTCCGTTTCCTGACCTGAGTAGACCACTCCCCTTCTGTGTCTCTTCCCACTCTAATACAGTATTGACGTACATCCTTTGTGTTTGTTTTTACTGTGGGCAACTAATGCTGCTCGCCATGCCAAAGAATAGAAAGCAGACTAACAGGAGAATGGGGAGTGTCTGGAAGGGTTGCCCAGGTGTCTCCGTGGATTCTAGCTGGTGTTGGTGTGAAACCATCTTTAACGAGTCCTGCTGGGGCAGGAGTTTTCATTGGTTGGGACTGCACCTCCAGATGGTTGACCTGCAATAGAGATCCTAACATAAAGAGGGGAGCCCAGTGAAGTGTGAATCACAGCATTGGGGGGGGGGGGGTTCTGGGGCCATTTGCACCTCCACTCCAGGCCAGCCCATGTTGCAAACACAGTCGGGCTACTGGGAATTTCTTCTGGTGTTTCCTTTGGTCCCCAGTAGATGGGGGTAGCATAGCATGTCTTTCTGAAGCTGTCTGAGGGACTCATACTTGCAGAGAGAGAGATGCAAAGAGCACCTGCAACCAAAAACTCCCTAATACCATAGATTACCAACAGCCATAACACAAAACAGTAAGCTTTTTGAGTCCTCCAGAACTTTCTTCAGTTTAGACTAGAGTTTATTTTTTTGAAGAGTGGGCAGACATTTCAACCCAAAGGGCAGCAGTTCAGGCACGTCATCGTGGCCTTCTGGACAAAGATAGCCAGGGCTCCGGGTAGCTCATTAACTGCTTGTCTCCCAACCCAGTAGCACTTCCTCTGGGAAGGTCTTACACTACAGGTGACCCTGGCAAAGCATGTAAAAGGGGGGACATGTCAGAATTCTGTCAACTCATTCTGGGTTATAATGACCATGGTTGGACTTAGCTCCAAGTGGGTATTCAACGAGAAATGACCAAGAGGGCCCAGTGTGGTCCCACAGGAGCTGCGGCTGCCTCTTGGCAGGCTTTCTGGTTTCTTTAAAGGGATTGGCAAAGCCTGCTTTTGTCAAGCGTCGCCAAGGAGCAAGACAGATGGTTCACGTTCTGTCCTGACCGTGAAAACAGACACAACTTATGCATCTGGGCAGGCCTGGGTGCCATCCTGGTGGGGCTTTTGTTTGGCAAACATAAGAGAGAAACTAATTCTGTCGCAATACTTGGAAGCCTGGCTTCGTTACATGGATATTGTTTGGCAATATATTTTTTTTAATGCTGTGAAAGTCCTGAGAAACAGCTGATGTTTATTTACTCAAGGGAAGTAAGACAAACATCTCATTTTCTGTACAGCACACCTCGAAAAAATCCTAGCCTTCCTTTTGTTTCCTCAGTCCTCTAAACCAGGGGTAGTCAACCTGTGATCCTCCAGATGTTCATGGACTACAATTCCCATGAGCCCCTGCCAGCAAACGCTGGCAGGGTCTCACGGGAATTGTAGTCCATGAACATCTGGAGGACCACAGGTTGACTACCCCTGCTCTACACCAGTGGTCCACAACCTTTTTCTCACCGGGGACCAGTCAACGCTTGACAATTTTACTGAGGCCCGGGGGGCAGTAGTCTTTTGCCGAGAGACGTCGCTGCTGCCTGAGCCCCTGCTCTGTTTGCTTTCCTGCTGGCGCCCCTGACTTCCCGCCGCCCGCTGGGGGGCACTGCCAGCAGCAGCTGCACAGTGCCATGCCGAGGGAGAGCCCCAGCCATGGCAGCCCCTGGAGAGCACCAAAGGTGAGCCGGCAGCAGAGTGGCAGGGCAGCCCCTGAGGCAGCAGTCAAGGAGGAGGACAAGAAAGAGCCACGGCCCAGTACTGACTGATCCATGGAACGGTACCGGTCTCCAGACCAGGGGTTGGGGACCACTGCTCTAAACGCTTGCTCTTGTTCATTTTTTTTAAATACAAAACTCTATAATAGCTTTGACTGAATAGCTTTTGCCCATCTGCCCATCCGAGATAGGAAGCGCCAGATATTTGGGGGCTTGTCTTCACATGTCTGAAATTAGTCAATCTCTTGCATGGCACCCCTTCCGTCTGGTGCATTTCAGCCCTGGTAGAAACAGATGCTACAAAATAAGCAATTAATTTTTTTTTCTTGGGCCTTCCAGCTTCCTTTTGCTTTTCCACCTAGCATTCCATACCGCAGCATGGTCTAGGATTCCAACCACTTTGTCCTTTAAACTGTGAACAGGTGTCTGATAGAAAGGTCCTGGCAGATTAAATGGATCCAGATGACACGGGCAAAAAGAGCCAAGTCTCATCCTGCAGAGAATGCAAAAACTCCTCCAGGATTCTAGGTGGAAAGCTGCTCTTCCTGGCCCTGACTAAATGAGTAATGGCAAATGAAAGCGCTGGTGACATTTGCAAAGCAGTTAGGTTGATTTGAAGCAACATCAGCAGGCTGATTATGCAGCATGTTCCATCAGTACACCAAGAGACAGATGGGGGTGGGAGGGGAGGACCAGATCTACCTATGGATATAAATCGGAACAGGATACACTCCCATTTTCTGGAGTTTTTCTGGCAATGTTTTTAAAAACATTTCTTTTTTCCCCAACAAGACAAAGGGCCAATAAGTAAGCTCTAGGCCAGCCTTTCTCCACTTTCTTACTGCTGAGAAACCCCTGAAACACTCTTCAGGCATCAAGAAACCCCAGAACTAGAACAATTTACACAGCACATTGGGAAGCATAGATGCCCACCTCCCTTCCCACCCCCTCCTGGTTTATCAATGGCCATTTGGGGAGGGGGGGAGGGAGGGCGTGGGTTGACGGGACCATATATGGTCATATCACCCAATAAACGTTTAATGGCTTTTAAAAATATATAAAAAATTAATTCCAACTTGTATGGGAAACCCTTCCAGGGCCATCAAGAAGAAGAAGAGCGGTAATTTGTGAGCTACCAATAATTCCAGAGTACCTCCTGCATAGTCTACAGGGGCCAAGAAATGATCGTGAAAAGTTCAGCTCTCGTCTTGCTTTTTGAAAATGTTTATTTCCTTAGATTTTTCTCCTGAGCTGGTTAGCCGGTAGCTTCATTCCTTGTGCTTGTCCTCATCTGTGGCCTGTTTCTACAACAGAACGGCATTTGGCCTAACATACGTCCGCAGGTAGATTCAGGTGGGAAGCCGTGTCGATCTGGAGTAGCAGGACACAGTTTGAGTCCAGGGGCACCTTGAAGAGCAATGAAGTTTGATTCCTGCTTTCGTGGGCCTGAAGCTGGTTCTCAAGCTGGGGGTCGGGACCCCTTTGGGGGCCGAATGACCTTTTCACAGGATCCTGCCAAGCACTCCAGGTAGTGACACAGCTCAGCAGAACTGAACTGCGAAACTCTGGAAAAAAAACCAATTTATATACAATCATGAACAATGGATCTTCATGCCATTGCTCAGTTTCTTTTTAATTTCTGTGGAAGAACACTTGCATAATTTTATGGTTGGGGGTCACCACAACATGAGGAACTGTATTAAAGGGTTGCGGCATTAGGAAGGTGGAGAACCACTGCTCCAGAGGAATTGATCTTTGTCATCTGGAGGCCAGGATCTCTCCAGGCATAGTCTGGAGGTGTGCAAAAACACACAGTGTGGTGCTGCCTTCCTGTGAAAGCATCGCATGCAATATGAGAATGTGTTTTGTATTTCCCAGAGCCTAAATGGAACGTAGTCGCGTCTTATTGGGGCTGCTTCGTATCCTGTACCATCTGGAATTGGGCAATCCTATGATAAGGCCTGCAGCAGGCTGGTCCAAAACGTGTCTGGAGAAACAGAAGGCTGGGTTCCTTTGGAACGCCACCCGTTTCATGCCAAGCTGTTGCCTGGTGTGCTTCTCATGGGAAACGAAAAGTTGCAAAATCAAATCAAAATACTGAGGACCAAACAGAAACGATTTACATGGGAGGAAAATAGGTGCCGTTTGGACGCACGGGTAATCTTTAGGGCACCTCTGAAATTCACTTTCGCAGGCAGAAGGAACCCTGGCTTGCAGAATACTGCTGGCTGCCCACTAGAAAACCAAACATTGATCCCGTCTCCATAAAAGCATTAGAATATATTTAAAACGGTGAGGTTTTTAAATAAAATACAAAATTAGGGAACAGAAGAAGAAGAGAAGGAGGAGGAGTTGGTTCTTATATGCCGCTTTTCTCTACCTGAAGGAGGCTTAAAGCAGCTTACAGTCGCCTTCCCTTCCTCTCCCCACAACAGACACCCTGTGAGGGAGGTGAGGCTGAGAGAGCCCTGATATTACTGAAGAAGAAGAAGAGTTGGTTCTTATCTGCCACTTTTCTCTACCTGAAGGAGTCTCAAAGCGGCTTACAGTCGCCTTCCCTTCCTCTCCCCACAACAGACACCCTGTGAGGAAGGTGAGGCTGAGAGAGCCCTGAGATTACTGAAGAAGAAGAAGGGTTGGTTCTTATCTGCCACTTTTCTCTACCTGAAGGAGTCTCAAAGCGGCTTACAGTCGCCTTCCCTTCCTCTCCCCACAACAGACACCCTGTGAGTGAGGTGAAGCTGAGAGAGCCCTGATATCACTGCCCGGTCAGAACAACTTTATCAGTGCTGTGTCAATCCCAAGGTCACCCCACCGGTTGCATGTGGGGGAGTGCGGAATCAAACCCAGCTTGCCAGATAGAAGTCTGCATTCCTAACCTCTACACCAAGCTGGCTCAGAAAGCTGTATCTCCTTGATAATTACATAGAACCACCTTTAAGTACTGGATTCTGCAAGCCCCCCTCCCCCTTTTGGGTATAGTTTCCAAGAGCTGAGCCAATGGTGGCATTTCTCACAAAAGGATCAGTTAACACACCTCGGCAGGTTTTTCTGGCACTATCCGAGGAGATCATATTCCTCTTAATTCCTCCCTTTCTCCTTATCACAGATTCCAAACAATTTACCTTTGAACGGGGCAGGGCTCAAGAAGACCAGCATAGGGTCAATTGCCAATTACCATGGCCAGCAAATGACCATGCCAGCTTTCCCACTCCATCTCCCTCAATCCCATTCCTGACAACCGCACTTGTGCTGTATGCTTGTCCTGTGACCCCCGAAAGGCTGGCTGGAGAGGACCCAATAATTACAGCAAAGTCTTCTTTCAAAGATGAGCCTCTTGTGGCGCAGAGTGGTAAGGCAGCCGTCTGAAAGCTTTGCCCATGAGGTTGGGAGTTCGATCCCAGCAGCCGGCTCAAGGTTGACTCAGCCTTCCATCCTTTCGAGGTCGGTAAAATGAGTACCTAGCTTGTTGGGGGGTAAACGGTGATGACTGGGGAAGGCACTGGCAAACCACCCCGTATTGAGTCTGCCATGAAAACGCTAGAGGGTGTCACCCCAAGGGTCAGACATGACTCGGTGCTTGCACAGGGGATACCTTTACCTTCTTTCAAAGAAACGGCATTTCAGGCTTCTGCATGGTCCAGCCTTACCTCCTCTCAACACATCCGCTGAAGGCTGGGCTGATCCGTGGCACGTCAGATGGAGCATGTTACCAAAACACAACACTGGCAAGCCATTATGTGATTGGGTTGGCCTCCTGCAGCTCAGGGATTATGCCCTTTAGAAAACTTCCACCCTCACAACAACGTCAAGAACTCTTTAAGTTGGCTTGTTTTCACTTGCCCCAAAGAAAAGCCATTCTGGCAGCCCCACCCAATGACATTTTTGAACAATACCCTGATGATGATGTGGTTATAGAATCTGAACAAAAGCCAGCTTGGAACACAAAGAGTTGGTGTTTACTCCCCATCAGTGAAAAGAAATGCCATTTCCTGAGCCTTCCCATGCTGATGCTGAAGAAGGGAGAGGGAGAGCTTCGCCATGGCAGGAGCAGAAAGAAACAAAGAGGGATCTGAAAGAAGTCACGGCCCCACTGAATGTTGCCGGAACCAATGAAACACAAAGAGCTTTTGCACAAGATCAGGTATCATATATTTAACAATAGCTCAAACAAAAACCCTTTTCGGATGATATACCCAGGGGTGGAGGGATCCTGCTAACATAAGCAAGTGCTAGTGACAGCACTCACATGAAGCCTGCTGGGTGACCTTGGCAGTTGCAGTTCTCTCAGAACTCTCTCAGCCCCACCTATCTGACTTGGATACCTCTTGCCAGAGTTGGGAAGCTAAGCAGAGCCAGGCCTGATTTGTAGTTGGACGGGGAACCACCAAGGAAGTCCAGAGAGCTTCCTTTGATAATTCCACGAGGTTGTCATAATTCAGCTGTAACTTGATCACAGGCCATTAAAAAACACTCTAAAAGAGAGGCCTCTCAGCTAAAGACTGTTCTGGCCTGCTGACTGAAGATCTGAAGCACCGTAAGGAAGTCATAAGGCAGGGGGCATCTCAAAGGCAAGGGGCCGCCACGGAGAAAGCCTCGTCTCAGACCTTTATTTCCATGGTTTGGTCCTCTGAGGAGGCCACGCCCCCAGATAAGATTCTCCTTATATACACAAAATGATTGGGTGGTGAGGCTTGGACGGTCCTGGGATCGAATTACCTGAAGGTCCTCCTGCTCCCGTCTATCCCTGAGGCACAGATGAGGGCTAGTTGCATCACCAAACCAGAAAGAAGAAAATTTTGACGGGGTGGCTGAATCAATATCCTTCTGTATTCCCAGTCTATTTGGAAGTTATTTCATGTGTTCCACCGTATTTGATATAACTGAATACTTTTGTGTGATTTGTCATTAATCACAAGAGAAAAAAACAAAAAACAAATGCCAAAACAGGGTCCAGATATACACAGTTTTTCAGTATGTCAATATCCTGTTTTCAATCAATCTTCCTCAGTAGCTAACCGACAATAAACTACTGCAGCATCACAGCCCTGATGAGGTCCCTCCTGCAACCTCCCCACCCACCCACCATCTCCAGGAATCTCCCAAACTGCAGCTGCCAACCCTTCTTGGACCAAGTTTGCAAGCTGGGTTTGAGGAGAACTCTTTTGGAGCCTATACCTTTCATGATGGCGGGGCTGTGGCTCAGTGGTAGCATGCCTGATTTGTACACAGAAGGTTCCAGGTTCAATCCCCAGCATCTCTAGCTAAAAGGACCTGGGCAGAGGGGATGGGAAAGACTTTGGAGAGTTGATGCCATTCAGAGTAGAGAGTCCTGACCTTGAGAGATCAAGGCTCTTGAATCAGCAGAATGCAGCTTGAGGTGTTCATGTATTCAAGGAGCGGTCCACTACAGAAGTTCTCTTCCCTCACCATGGGTGATAAGCACTGATGGACAGATTCCCCCATCCCACCCCCAAAATCTATCTAATCCCTTCCTATGCTATGCTGTGGCCATTCATAAATTCACTAAAAGGGAATCCTACATTTTAGTGACCTGTTGAGCAAAGAAGTGTTCTTGAGCTTCCTTCAAAGGCACAGATGGAGTATGTTGCAATATAACAGGTGCAAAGGACTGTGCAAGAGCCAACATGGTGCAATGGTTAAAAGTTGAAAACTGAGTGTGCTTTCCCACTCCTCCACAGAAAGCCTGCTGGCTAAACTCGGGCCAGTCTAGAGTTGCCCGGTCCTTCCTGACAACCAGCGAGGGGATAGGGGAAGGCTTACCAGAAGTGGGAGGGAGGCCCAGGTGATGTCTTCGATAATGTGGGCTCCTGCTGTACACCTGAAGTGAGGTCATCATGCTGCACTGCAATGATGACGCTCTGGGATTCAGAGGTGGGGATTCTATGGTGAAAATGATTTCAATCAGAGAGTTTTTGCTCAAACACCAGAGCGTGGTCCAGAGGTCACCGGTGTGATGACATCACTTCCTGTGTACACCAAAAGTGATGTCACCACTTTACCCTCTCTCAAGGCCCACCTACCTAACAAGGTGACTGTTGTGGGGAGAGGAAGGTAAGCTACTTTGAGACTCCTTAGGGCACGGGTAGTCAACCTGTAGTCCTCCAGATGTTCATGGACTACAACACTGGCAGGGGCTCATGGGAATTGTAGTCCATGGACATCTGGAGGACCACAGGTTGACTGCCCCTGACTTAGGGTAAAAGTAAAGGTAAAGGTATCCCCTTGTCTGACCCTTGGGGTGACGCCCTCTAGTGTTTTCATGGCAGACTCAATACGGGGTGGTTTGCCAGTGCCGTCCCCAGTCATTACCGTTTACCCCCCAGCAAGCTGGGTACTCATTAGGGTACCTGAACTCTAGAAGAAAGCATTCCAATTGTAGATACTTTATAGTTGGGAAATTCATTAGAGACACACAGGTCAGTCTGGGATTTTTCAGCTGTATTCCCACAGGCAACAAACACAGGGAAGCCTGGAACAGCATCCAGCGTGAGTTAGTGATTATTCCCAGAGGGTTAATAGCAGTGGAGGCGATCGTCCCCCTGCTTATGTTTAACAAAATGACCTTCCAAAAGTCCTAAAACAGACTGCAGGATGAGGAATGCAGATAAGATCATAGCCTGCAAAACTCTGGCTCAGAGAATGCAGCAAGTCACCCAGTGGCCTTCCGAAGAAAAGCAAACTGGAAAATACTGACCTCAAATGCTCAGAAAACGGGTAGCCCAGCCAGCCCCAAACACCAATCTTGGCTGGGTGAGAAGGCAGACGACTAAAGCAGTCTGCGATGCAAAGAACAATCTAGACCAGGGGTAGTCAAACTGCGGCCCTCCAAATGTCCATGGACCACAATTCCCAGGAGCCCCCTGCCAGCGAATGCTGGCAGGGGGCTCCTGGCAATTGTAGTCCATGGACATCTGGAGGGCCGCAGTTTTGACTACCCCTAGTCTAGATTAATCTTATTTGTTCTGCTGTGCTTCCCCCACCCCCCGCTGTTGCCTCCGTGGTGAAGAACGGCAATGGGACTACATCCCAGGGAACCAAGAAATCCAAGGACAATCCTAAAAATAACAACAGTTTTTACGGATAACTCGTAATTAACAAAATATTTCTTATAACACAGAAGCAGCCATCCCGCCGCTGTGCTTTCCTTTGGGTGGACCTCCCCTTTTTCGATCTGTTTGTTGCCTCAGGGGTGGCAAAAAGCGTGTAAGAAAAATAAGTTGAAGCATATTTTTTTTTAAATCCATTTAGCTGAACCCGCACTGTGGTAGTCGGTATTCTAATGTTTCCATGTTGATGCAAATCATTATTTTCCAGGTCTTTGTATGAATTTTCATAGGGGAGTATATTTGTGTATTTTCAACCTATGCCCTTTCCAGTTTTATTCACTCACTGTAGAAAAATCCTCTTCAGTTTAAAAGCTAAACCTGCCTACCTTGTTTCCTTTCTTCCTCCCTCCCAGAGCAGCTTGTGACAGCTCATGAAGCTGCCTTATCCTGAATCAGACCCTTGACCCATCATAGTCAGTAGGTCTTTCATACCACATACTGCTAGGTTCTCTTAAACTGGAGATGCCAGGGATTGAACTGAGGACCTTCTGTATGCCAAGCAGATGCTACACCATTGAGCCACAGCTCTTCCCAGAACATCATTCTCCTCTGCTCCACTTTATCTTCACAACAACCCTGTGAGATAGGCTAGGCTGAGAGAAAGTGGCCGGCCCATGGCCACCCAATGAGCTTCCGTGGGACAGTGAGAATTTAAAACTATCATGTTAAATGTTTTTTTAAAAAGTCATTTACCTTGGAAGCACAGCGTTTTTGTAGTTTCCCTTATCCTCCACGTTTCCCAGCTAAGGGGAAAATGCTGTTCAAACCAATTATAAAGATGATCTGACTCCATTGGTAACAAGAGAAAGATATTTTACTTGCAAAAATAGAAGCTCATGACATATTTTTGTAGGTACACTAAACTTATTGTGAACACATTAACTTCAGAAAGGTTAACCTGCTACAGCTCCAAGCCCAGGCAAGGCAGAGAACAGGAGAGGTCATACAGAAGATGAAACAGAAGGCAAGCAAAAGCCAAAGAGGCTCAACATCTAACCGATGAGAGGATGGGGCCAACTTTCAATTAACCCTTCCTCTTCCGGATCCTCTTGCATGCAGAGTTACAACATCCAACAAAACCCAGGTCTCCCACATCCTAGTCTCCAGTCTTGTGATGGATGGATGCATGAGCTGTACATGGATCCAGCATCCTTGAGATGCCATTGAGATGCCATTTGGCCCACTGGGGAAAACCAGACATGCAACACAGAGATGATACTTCAATGGGGTAAACAGCAGTTCTGATGGGGAGGGGGTCATGTGAGGTCAGGACAACATCACGGGCTAAGTGTGCAGTGACCTTGACCTGATACAGCCCACCCTGGTTGCGGTTTGTTTACCAGGGAACAACATTCAGGAGACTCATTCAATGATTTCCAAGTACTTTAAACTAAGGGTCTGTGTTCATGCTGAAAAAGTGGTAGAGGGTTTCTCAGGTCATCGGCTGTCTTCTTCTGATGATAACGACATAAAAGTGAAATTCACGTTGACTGTTTGCTTTTCATTGGTCAGGTCAAACTGTGTTGCCTGCCAGAAGAAACAGAGACATTGTACAAGACCTGGAATCTTTTGCCACATAACAGGCACAGTTTGCTCAACTTGTGAACCAGAACACGGCGTTATTATTTTCCCAATGTGTGCAGCCATGATTTATTGTATTGTAAATTTATTTTTATCTTTTATGCTCTACAGCAGCTGTTAACTCTGTAAGGTTGCCAGCTGTAGGCTGGGAAATACGGGGGAGCAGTCAGGGAAGAGCAGGGGTTCGGGAGGGGATGGAGTTCCATAGGGTATAACGCCTTACAGTCCACCTTCCAAAGTGGCCACCTTCCCCAGGAGAATTGATCTGTGTTGCTTGGAGAGCCCTTGTAATCCTGAGATATCTCCAGACAGCCACCACCTGGAGGTTGGCAACCCTATACATTCCAAGAAATATTCAATTTCTGTAGCCAAGGCAGAGCTCTCTGACTTCTTGACACATTCGGTGTCAAGTCTACGCCAGGCTAGTCAAGAAGTCAGAGAGCTTTGTTTTTGGCTACTGAAATAGTAGGCTGCTTGGAACCTCAGGGGCAGATATTTATGTATTTATCACGTGGCACGTGTGTAATATAGCCAGGTGGTCCTAAGATGGTCTGGCAGCCAGGAGAGAGATGGTCAGAGGTGGTTTACTCTGCATCATGACCCTGGCATTCCTTGGCACCTTTCCCAGCGCCAGCTTCCAAGATCTGGCTGGATCAGGCTTGGCTGGCCTATCCAGGTCGGGTCAAGGGCAAATATGATACTATTCCATTGCAGGACATGTATCTGTGGAAGGCGTGTAATCAAAGAGAACAAGGCTTGGTGTGCTGTATGTAGCTTGTGCAACCACAAAAAAAAAAGGTGGGACCGTTATTGTTTCAGAACGATTATATTATTTCAGTTTGCAAAAGAATATCTTTCTGGATGAAACTGATTATCTGGATTCATTTCAATCTAGTTTTTTGTTCTGGATATGGTACAGGTAGGGGCCCTCGGGGTCCTGATAGATGAGCTATCTTTTGACCAGGGGCCTGTGTCGCTGCTGCTTCTCTAAGACCTCTCAGCTTGGTGTTGTGGTTAGGAGTGCAGACTTCTGATCTGGTGAGCCGGGTTTGATCCCTTGCTCCTCCTCCACATGCAGCCAGCTGGGTGACCTTGGGCTCACCACAGCACTGATAAAGCTGTTCTGACCGAGCAGTGATATCAGGGCTCTCTCAGCCTCATCTCCCGCACAGGGTGTCTGTTGTGGGGAGAGGAGAGGAAAGGTGAACGTAAGCCACTTTGAGCCTCCTTTGGGTAGAGAAAAGCAGCACAGAAAAACCAACTCAAATAATCCTTTGGGGATTATTCTAGGAAAGCTGATGTGAAGATGCCACATTTAAAGGGGATGTAAGTATCACAACATTGTTTACCTGATGTAGTAGTCATGTATATTTGGTGGAGATTTCCATAGGTGCAGGTATTTGGCAAAGGATTATGGACCATATTAACCCACTTACCCATATTAACCCACAGTCAAACTCCCTACCAACTCAGCTGTTGCACAAACTGGTTTTCTGGAAATTGGGTTTTTTTATTTGTCATAGAATCATAGAATCATTGTCAGCTTTTCCTGCATGATCATTGGCTCCAAAAAGCAGTGGCTTGGCTACCAAAAGTCTAAAAAGCATTGAAGTGTAGGAAACATTAGGAAAGGAGTATGACTCAGTGGTAGAACATCTGCTTGGGACATGGAAGGTCAGCTAGGTTCAATTCCCAACATTTACTACCAGGAAGTAGGTAATATGAAGGACCCAGGCTGCTCCCAGGCTGAGTCATCTGACGGACCACGGGTCTGGTTCGGTACAAAGTAGCTTCATGGACTCATTTATGTTCAAGGTACTGGCACCTTGTTCTTCATGCTTCACAGACCAGAGTAAAGGGCTGAGAGGCCTTGGCTTGGTGGCAGATGACCCACTGGTTCAATCCAGTAAAAAGGACCTAATCCTGAGAACTGGAAGAGCCACTGCCAAACAAAGCCAAACAGTACTCCCCTTGGTAGGTCCACGGTTCATTATCTACAACCCCTCCGAAGTCTTTTGCTTCTGCAGTTCTTCTTTACCTCCTCAACAGCCATTCTCACACCGAGAGAACAGCGTGGATTTCGGGTTTCTGACGCCTTGCAAGTAGATCAGTGCATTGCAAACTCATTCTTTTACGCTGTGTGTGTGGTTCATCTTTCATCTGCTCTCAATTTGCAATCCCTAAAGTATTTGGTCAAGATTTTATTTATGGATCGCATCTTGACAGCAGATCTCAGGGGCTTCGCAAATTGCTTGCACATGTGGGGGTGCGGGGAATGACTTGGCATCCATGTCGCATTCTGGGCCTTCCTAAAGGAATTCTCCCCCCCCCCCCCCCAGTTTACTGCCCTCGATTTTTAGGAGGAAATGTACCAAACTGCTACAGCAGATTTCCTACTCTACAAAAAAACTATCAGCAGCAGGATGGGTGGGGGGAAATGAGATATTTTGTAAATTAGGGCAGAAGATAGGATTGGCAGTTCTAGGTTAGGAAAATCCTGGATCTTTGGCATAAAGCCTGAAGATGAAAAAGTGAGGAGCCTCAGTCGGGTTTAGGGCCGTAGAATCTACCCTGATCTCTGTAGTTGAGCTGTTGTAATTCCAGGAAAACTCCAGGTCTGACCTGGAAGTTGGCAGCCACAGTAGTAAACGAGTGCCATAATTCCAGCTCTCCGGGTCTGACTGGGAAGCTGGCAGCTCTAGCGGTAAAAGAGTTCAGTATTTAGATTAAAAAAAGAAATTAAACACCTTTTAACTCACGTTCTTCGATGCTCATACTGTTCTAAGCTTCACAAGCATTGAAGCTAATAATGATCCTCCTGTTTTATAGACGGGGGATGTGATTTGTTCAATAGAAGAGAGTGATTCACCCAAGTAGAGTGATTTATTCAATGAAATCTAGTGAATTCATGACAGAGATGGATTCAGGACCGGCCTCATACGTAGACACCCTCTGACAGTTCAAGCGCTGTTGCGGGGGGGGGGGGGGGGGGGTTGCTTTTGCTGACTAGTCTTAGGTTTACCTAGTTTGTTGTTTTCATCTGAATTTTACTTCTTTCAGATAGTAAGTTGCTGCAAGCAGTTTTTCTGAGGAGACAGCGTATTAATTTTCTAAATAAAGAATTAGCTTTTGGATGTAAAGATCACAGTATTGGTGTAAACATGAAGGAACACCTGCATTTTCACTTGCAAAATGACTTTGGGTGCTTTTTAAACAAAAACACAGGATTTTAACCATTTAATACACCTGGGATAGAATCAGAGAATCATAGAGATGGAAGGGGCCCTAAAGGCCATCTAGCCCAACCCTCTGCTCAACGCAGGATCAGGATACCCTGATTAAACATCCCATCACCATTGTGCTACCTTCAAAAGAAAGGCACAGTGCCACAGCAGATTTGGTTTATTTTTCAATTGTCTCCAGCTGATAGCCATAACTGGAACAGAAACACCTGACCTGATCTGCAATAGTTAATCTATAATTCCAATTGAGCTGTTGAATAACATTAATGGTTCATGGGGCAACTCTTATCAGGAACGTTAGCAAATGAGTCTTTATGTCTGTCTTTAAGGACTGGTTGGAGGGCTGGGGGGGGATTACCATGTGATATTGATGTACAGTTGTGTCTGCCAAATGGTGGTGGTGGGGGGAGGAAGGTGCAACGAAGTTCACTCTAATGTAGATGCATGACCTAGATCTAGTAGTTTCCAGGGATTGCGTTCCCTTGAACCCTTGTTTTTATCAACAAACGGAAAGCGATAAGCACCAGAAAGCATCCCTCCAACAGCACTCCACGTGCAACCTTTGTCCGGTTGTTTGGTTTCAAAGGATATGTTAGGTTTTTTATTCCTGTAGGAAACAAACAAAGATGTGGAATGGCATGGCCTAACCCAGGGGTCACCAAGGTGGTGTCCACAGGCATCTTGGCACCTGCCAGCACCTTTTCTGAAGCAAAACAAGAAGACCCATCAGCCGCAGGCAGCACCAAAGAGAGAAGGTTCCAGTTTCCTCTGGGGATAGTGGACCAGGCCCCACTGGAGAATCAGGATTTCTCCCCACCACCACCACCACCACCATGATGCCAGATGCCTCATTTGGAACTGGCTGGCTTCACCATACATTTGGCATCCTTGCTGTAGCAAATGATTCTGGGCTCATCTTCCAAGATGGCTGGCAAATGGAAAACACACCACAGGACTCTCTGCAATGAGAATACAGCATAGTTCTTGTGGGGATAGCTTCACCCCTTCTAGGGCAGCTAAACAATAGAGCCAGCGCCCTGTGGATGCCTGGCCTGACTTGGGTCACATGTGTTGAGCACGTGGTCGCCTTGCCCAAGCTAAGCAGGGTTCAAGTTGACGGAAAAGTTGCCCAAGGCTTTGGAATGGCAGGAAGGCAAGACAAGGATATAACAATACATAACTGTGATCAGTGTTCAGTGGGAGTGTCCTTCTTTGCCTAAACATGCAGGTGGCAAAAGCACCATTTAACGAGGGAATTAAAAAAAAAATCATAACTAGGCGTATCTCAATCTTCTTAAACAAATCAAAAGCATCTAAAGATCCATTTATTACAAGAGTTAACCCAACCTCCATGTGCCGTTATATAATGCCCTGACATGACCTACAGGGCTATGGTAACATGTCAAGGCATCTGAGGGGGAAAGGACATATTTATATCTGCTTTTCTTTCCAGGGGGGATCAAAAGCCACTCACAACATTTTAGTGTGTGTGTGAGAGAGAGGGGGGGGGGTTGAGACTCCATGGGTCGTGAAAAGCAAGGTATAAAACCAACTCTTCTTCTTCTAAACAACGTAAATTAAAAAAATGAAAGAATTCTTCCAACATTCCAAAGCCACAGTCTTGGTTTTTGTACTGAGGAGACCCTGCTAGACCCACGTGACCATTACCCAAGGCACAGGGCAAGAACCCCAAACCCAACCTGTGTACTCTGCAACGTGTGAAGATTAAGCCAAAATCTGGGAAAAGCCTTTGCCACTCCCACTCCGGAGATCAAGTTTGCTTAAAAGGTGAGACTGAACATGTTTTAAGTGTCCCGGATGACTGCCAAGAATGTTCTCTTTTCTTTTTCTTTTTTTGGCCTTTCTGCACTCTCTTTCCTCAAAGACAAAGCTGGAGGGTTAAACAGTGCTTCAAATAAACAGAGAGGGCGGCACCCTTTGCCAATGGAAAATAGGTGGGGTGGGTTTAGGATTCTTCTCTGAAGGGCGGCAGCTGCAGGCATTGTTAAGGACAGGGTGAATATCTGGGGAAATGAAGCATCTCAGCTAGACACGTGGGAGAGTCGGCTGTGAAGGACTAGCGGGAGTTCCCAGGTCATGTCATGTGAAGAATTCATGGAGGACGGCTTTCAGCGGTAGTAACCACCATGGCTGTCTGCCTAGAGGCAGCAGGCCTCTTCAGATCCATTGCTGGGGAGCACAAGCAGGGCAGGAGGATGCTGTTGCAGTCTTGTGGGCTTCCTAGAGGCAGCAGGTTGCTGGACGCTGGACTTTGTGGGCCTTTGGTCTGATCCGGCAGGGCTCTTCTTATGGCTTAAGATCCTCCCATCTCTTCTGTCCTTCAGCCTTTGCCAGATACGTGGCAAAGGAGGAGAAAGTCAAGATACCCACCTCTCCCAGAGGCACTGCTGTCGAGACCCTCTTGGAAAAGCTGGTTCCTGCTGATTGGTGCCTACGGAAAGCAGCAGCTGGCTTGGATTTCATTTAAGCAGTCCCTTGGTTGGTTTCGACAGGAAGGAAAACAACACCCAATATATATATATTGTTCTATTTTTCAAAAAACTAAACAGACGAAAGAAGGAAAGGAAGGAAGGAAGGAAGGAAGGAAGGAAGGAAGGAAGGAAGGAAGGAAGGAAGGAAGGAAGGAAGGAAGGAAGGAAGGAAGGAAGGAAGGAAGGAAGAAAGAAAGAAAGAAAGAAAGAAAGAAAGAAAGAAAGAAAGAAAGAAAGAAAGAAAGAAAGAAAGAAAGAAAGAAAGAAAGAAAGAAAGAAAGAAAGAAAGAAAGAAAGAAAGAAAAGGTGATGATACATATGATTTACGAACCATTATTCATAATATAATAAATGCTCTTCTGGCGGTAACTCCCCCTCCCTCCTCACCTCTATCCAATGGAGAAGCTGTTCTTAGGAATTTTACAGTCCTGCCCATGGATCCTCTTAGCCAAAACTGAGACAGACCGAAGAAAGAGTTCATTGTCTCATAGACAATTAAAAACTGGGGTTGTAGTGCAGGCATGGTACCACCTCTGCCCTGGCAGCGCAGGCAGGGACCTTGTGAGAACGGGGTGTAACTTGGAGAACAATTCTCCCATGCCTCTGCCTGGCTTGCTCCATGACTACGGCATGTCTTTTCTCAAATGAATCCACGTGGGTTGATGCCAGTTATCCATGACCCGTAAGAAACAGGGGTGATGTGGAGCAGAGGGTCACCGAACTCCCAGTGAGGACTGGAAATTTTCCAGATTGACAACTCATTTCCAGAGATAGGTTGAAAAAAAAAAAGCCGCTTTGGAAGGCAGGTTTCATGGGATCATGCCCTGATGTTTCAAAGGTGACTCTTGCAAGGAGGCAGAAGCCCCTTCCTGCTGCTTTAAAATACGGGTGCTGGATGTGGCTCCCAAGCCACTGAGTGCCCCTGGACTAAGCAAGATAATAAAACAAAAACAGTATAATTCATGGAAATAATGCAACAGAGCTGAATTGCACAACTGGAGAGCAATGCAGTAAAATAGTGTGCAATATGTTTGGAGAACGAAACAATGGGATCTGACTAAATTTCCCAGATCCTAGAAAGCTCCCCACTCCTACCACCTCTGTAAACATGCTCTCCATTTTATGCAGGGGTAAAAGTCAGGAACTTTCCTGATCTCATCAGGCAGTCCATTGGTAGTTGAGTGGGGGAAGCCAAGTTTAACATCTGTCTTTATTATTTCTCTCTCTCTCCCCCCCCCCCCATCTGTAGAATTGACTACAGGAGTCTTGGGGAGCAACTCAAATGTTTACTTGCTCTGCCGGCCCCAAGGGAAGTGTCACATTCCTCTCAAGAGAGGAATGAAAGGCATACAATTTAAAGTTCACCTCTACCCCTCCACGGTCTGCAGTGCTGCCTACCTTGCAGGGGTGGGCAAGCAGCAGAAAAAGCGAGCCATAGTCATGTGCTTATAATCAAAGCTCTCCCCAAGTCCGGTGAACCTGCAGTATGAGTGATTTAGCATGCTTGGACCTGCTTGTATAGGATGCCTCGTTTTGTCTTAACCTGGGAACTGCCTTCCGACCCTCCTCTCCTTTTGTCCTCTCACACCACATGGCCTTCCAGAGAGACACATGTCTCTGCGGGCCTCTCCTGTAGAGACAATGTCCTCATGCTCCCTTCCATGTGATGCCAGATTATCTAGCCATTTGTGGTAGGGAATTACTCTTCAGTACTTCTCTAGAATCTTAGAATCGTAGAATAATAGAGTTGGAAGGAACCTCATGGGTCATCTAGTCCAACCCCCTACAATATGCAGGACAATGACCCATTGTCTCTCTCTCCTTTCAACAGCCACCTGAGTGTGAGCTGTATCTACTTGAATAAGTGCAAGCTTACTTTTTTTTTTTTTTTTGCAATATACTTCTTGGGTGATTTATTTGCTCTAAGTGTCATGCTTCTAGGACTGGGCAAACTACAGCCTTTCTCAACTTTTTATTTAACCATTGAGAACCCCCTGAAACATGTTTCAGGCTTCGAGAGACCCCAGAAGTGGCACGATCGTGCATAATATGGTTGGGAAGCGTAGCTGTGTCCACACCCACATGGAGCCCCTTCCCACCCCTCCAGGCCCATCGTTGTCCATTTTGGGAGGGGTGGGTGAGTCAACATTACCATACATGGCCATATCCCCCCAATAAATGTTTAACCCATTGAAAAATTAACGAACTCTTCCCATTTGGGAAACCCTTCCAGAGCCATCAAGAAACCCCAGGGTTTCACAAAACCCTGGTGGAGAAAACCTGCACTACTACGTTATCCAAATATCCCCATACCCCTGCACTGTCTCTCTTGAGTCCTTGAGGGTTCTTTCAATTGACTGCTCTCTGGCAGCAGGAGTTGTGCCAAGAATGCAGCCCAACCCTAGATCTATATATCTATATTTTACTTAACTTATATGGAATAGGGATGAACATGCTGGAAAAGAGACCAGAGCAGAGGCAGCGGGGGATGAGGGCAGAAGAGTGCAAAGTCCCAGCTTGCGACTCTGTCCCTGATGAACCTTCACCTACTGACAAATGGGGAAGAGGAAGCGAAAGACAACATGAAAACATTAAACTGTACAATTCTTTTCCTCCTTCGGCAGGTTACTTCTTGTAAGATAAGCAGCGCTGCTGAGGTTCCAGCAATTATCACAAGCGTTGTTAGTGAATGATGGATAGATTAAAAGGGTTCCTCCCTGGGTTTTTGATTTTTTTTGATCACCCAGGCCTCTTCAGCATATGAAACTGAACCTGATCACGTTTCTTTTTTAAAAACCATCAAAATTAGTAACAAAACTCATCAACAAAGGCAAACAGCAACTACCTCCAAGCTGCAAAGATAAATTAAACAACGGGCGCTGAACGCCAATTAAGGCAAAGTTGGAAAGAATGTGCCCGGAGCCCAAAGATCATTATGTAGGAACCAGGAGGATTTCCTTGAAGAAGGCACTGTGCAGGGATGGTGCAGCTGGTAGAAAGGTGCGCTTTGAATGAAGGAGCACATAGAATCATAGAGTTGGAAGGTACCTCATGGGTCATCTAGTCCAACCCTATGCACCATGCAGGACACTCACACCCCTATCGCTCATCCACTGTAACCTGCCACCCTTTTGAGCCTTCACAGAATCAGCTTCTCCGTCAGATGGCTATCCAGCCTCTGTTTAAAAACTTCCAAAGATGGAGAACCCACCACCTCCCGAGGAAGCCTGTTCCCCTGAGAAACCGCTCTCACTGTCAGGAACTTCTTCCTGATGCTTAGAAGGAATGTCTTTTGAATTAATGTCATCCCATTGGTTCTGGTCCATCCCTCCGGGGCAAGAGAGAACAACTCTGCCCCATCCTCTATATGGGCATCCAGTGATGATCTGAGTGTCATGGCAGGTCTACATGGGGCTCCTCCGTCAAGAAAAATGATGGCTAAAGGGGTACACAGTCGAAGCTTATACCATTTTGAATGGGGTAGGGAGAAAGCAGAGAGAGGGAGTTTTCTTCCCCCTCTCCCGGAATATTGGGACTCAGGGGCACCCAATGGAGTTGCTAGGAAAGAGGCTCAGAACAGGCAAAAAGGAATACTTCTCTGCTCAGTGAGTGGCTAAACTGTGGACTTCACTGCCAGTGAATGCACTGAGAGTCCTGAGTGTAGCTGGATTTAAAAGGGAGTTAGACAGATCCATGGAAAATCGGTCCATCAGTGTCAAGTAAGCAATGGTGAGTAAAAGCAGCCTGCATGGTCAGAGGCAGCATCCCTCCGGATACCAGTGCTAAGAAATACTAGCAGGAGAAGGCCTTGACCTCTGTGCCCTGTGATGTTCGCCCTCCAGGGAAACTGTGTGAGACACAATATTAAATTAGGGAGGCCACAGGCCTGAGCCAGCAGGGCTCTTCTTCTATTCTTGTACAATTTCTATATGTGACAACTCCCACTTTGCTCAGCTCTCAAGCAGCCAAGGAAGTTCTACCTGATTAACGAGCTAAAAGGCAGATCATCGGTCAGTTATGCACGAAATGCCAAAAATTCCATGCACATGCCATGCTGGAGCTGTGCAGTCCTGGGACCAGTACAGTGGTCAACTAATATTATTGTTTAACCATGACCAAGCACTGTGATCAATACTGCAAATATTTAACTGTGATCAAATGCAAATAATTGTGCACAAGCTGAGTCAGTGGCAATTTCCCTTTCTTCAATTCATGACAAGGGACCTCAGAGGCAGGGGCAGCTCTCACATGGCAGGGATCTGCAGCTTCCGAGCATCGAAGGGAAGGAGGACGGTGTGGTCTGGGGTTGGGGATGGAAGGTGATTGGCTGGCTGCTGGACAGACAGGCAAGCCGGCTGGAGGAGAAGGAGGCACTCAGAGGCGGGACAGCTGCCTTGTGGGTGTTAAGCACTGAGTGGTTACAATCACCTTCCCTTCCTCTCCCCACCACAGACAACCTGCGAGGTAGGTGAGGCTGAGAGAGCTCTGAGAGAACTGCTCTAACATGACTGTGACTGTCCCAAGGTCGCCCAGCTGGCTGCATGTGGAGGAGCAGGGTGCCAAACCTGGCTCTCCAGATTAGAGACTGGTGATCTTAATCACGACACCATACTGGCTCTTTTGTGGCTCCCATGTTGTGGAACAGACTTTCTTAGACAGTCCACAGGTTTCCTCTTATTCTGCAGAATTTGCAAAACAGAATGTCTCAGATGGCCTTTTCCCTCTAGAGAGGTGTGGTAAAGGGCATTTCATAAAGGGGGTTAAGATTTAGGGCTGCCCTTTGATGTCATTCATAGGGAAAGCCCAGTGGTGACATCAAGCCTGTTTTGGGAACTGCTGGAAACTATAGTGAGAGCATATTGATGGTGATTAAAACAATTCCCCCCCCATCACCACTCTATGCTTTTCCTAGAGTGCTGTGACATCATTTCTAGGCTTCCTCCAGAAGTGACGTCATACTGCTTGCAAGGGGGGGGGGGACCAACACAGCATACCCAACCAAATGGTCTGGCTTGCAGTCTAAGGGTTACTAGATCTCTTGTTCAGCCCAGAAATGTCACACTGTGGTGTGGCATTTCCGGGCTGAACCTGAAAGATCTGACATCACACCTCCCTAGGATTTGGTGGACAATCTACAGTAAAGCCATAGAGCTTAATCCTAGAGGGGGCAACTTCACTTCAGCTGGAAATCATGTCACGCCACTATTACAAGTATACTACCCCAGTCTCCTAACAGGGGCCAAACACTGGCTGGAAGCCCAAGGCATCCTGCTATCTTCAGGATACCTGCTGGTGGTCACATGGTGTGGCTAATTCTTGAAAGGCAGCCCATCTTGCATGGCTAAAGGCCTGCAGGGTTTCTAGCCCCAGGTCCTGCAAAACGTTAGCATGGACGGCACAACCAGAGGAGGCAGTTTTTAGGGGAGTGGAATGTCCTTGAAGAGTTGTTTCCTCACAGAACATGAATGGGACTCGTTGCCCCACCCTTCGCCGACACAGGTCACTGAAGTCACTTGAACTTCTTTCGTTGAAAGATAGTCCAGCTTGCTGGGTGAAGTCATCCATCTTGGCAACACTGCGTGCCAAGGGCGTCTTTCGCATGTCAGGTTCAAATTGATCTGGGCTTAAAACCATCAATCTGGATTTAGGCGACTTTATGTAACCATGTGTCCCACAACTCTACCAGTCCATCCCTCCCTCTGTCTTCCCCTCCCAAGCTTCTCTGCAGGTATGGAAAACTGAAAAGAAAGTTGCAGTTTGCAGCTGGGGGAATCTGCAAACTTGGACTTAAGTGAAAATCCCCCAAGGGCCCCTCTGCCCCTGCACAAAGAAAACCATCTGCAGGTTTGGAACAGCAGCAGCAGGCACACCAGTCCTTACCTTCAGGGGTAGTCAACCTGTAGTCCTCCAGATGTTCTTGGACTACAATTCCCATGGGGCTCATGGGAATTGTAGTCCATGGACATCTGGAGGACCACAGGTTGACTACCCCTGCTTACCTTCATCTCAGTCCAACGTGCATGGCTGACACCCTAAGGGCGGATTTCCATGTTCTGGAAGCAAGAAGATGAAAGAAGAAAGGATATGATGATGGTGTCTTTAGATTGCATGTGTTGAGTTGCAGGCAGCTGATTCTGAGAAATCCTGCACTCTTATAGATGTTGCAAGTGCTTTGCATGAATGGGAACTTCCCCCAATGTACAAATAGCACTAGAGCAGGTAACAAGTTGTGAGTCAAGTTTGACAATGCCAGGAATGGGAAAGGGTCAAAGAATTATGGTAACTAAGCCCTGGGGGGTAGGGGAGAAACCACTCTAAGATTTCAAGGAAGGAAGGAAGGAAGGAAGGAAGGAAGGAAGGAAGGAAGGAAGGAAGGAAGGAGTCATCTATTAAATTGGATGTGAATTAATTCTTGGCAGTTAGAATTTTTAATATTTATTTTTAAGAACAAGATACTAATACAAAAAGGACACAAAAGAAAAAGGGAATTATATGTCAGATTAATAATATATATTAATATTATATATATATTACAGAATAAGACGAAGAAGAGTTGGTTCTTACATGCTATTTTTCTCTACCTTCAAATGCTGTGGTACTTTTCAGGACCCAATGGAAAAAAGTGTTGCCAACTGGCCTTAAGAAAAAATATCTTGTCCCTTTATTAAAGGGGGCTATTATTGATCAGGTGACGGTATTTACCCCCGTGCCACAAAAAATTTCAACTGCCCGTTGCTACACATTAAACCAGGGATTCCCCAACCAGGATTCCGGGGCCCTTCCGGAAGTTCAATGATCTCTATCACTAGACGTCACTGGAGTCCACCCCCTCTGTTACTCTGCACAGGCCTAGTATTTTTCTCCACAATGGAAAACAGTAATTGATCGATCACTCAATCAATCAATCAGTCAATCAATCAGCTGTCTCCCATGTCTTAACTTCCACACCCAGTTCTCAGAAGGGGCACCACTTCCCGGGTTCCTCACTGCTTGAAAAATATTTCAGGGATTCATTCCCCCACAGTCAAAAGGTTGGAAAAGGGCTGTGTTAAATCTTTGGACAAGGGAGGTGGCCAGTTTTTCCCCAGGCAACCCAGCTTGGTAAGTAGCTCCAAACATACATAGCACAGGAAACTCACATGATTAATGACCATTTAACAGGCCTGCATTTTATTCCCTGTTTAATATTAATATTAATCAATATGTTGCCTTGCTGTGCAGCATTCCATTTTAGCATCTTCCTCAGAGGCAAACTTGCATGTACCATGAGTCTCCAAGAAACCTCTCTTCCTCCTTTCTGGCCCAATTTAATTTTAAAATTTAATCTTAATTTATTTAATTGGTTCTATTGTTATAATTGCTATAATTTATTAAATGCATTACTGCCTTTTAATTCGAGCAGGTAGCTGTGTTGGTCTGAAGCAGTGGAATACAATGTTCAGATACAATGGTCAGACATTGTATCTGAAAAATAACAAAATTTGAGCCCAATGCCACCTTTAAGACCAACAAAGATTTATTCAAGGCATGAGATTTCAAGTGCATGAACTCTTCCTCACGCCATGGAACAAGGGTCATAAGAGTACAGATGTAAGGAAAAAGTCAATGAGTAGCAAATCTCTGTTGGTCTTAAAGGTGCCTTCAGACTCAAAATTTGTTCTCCCTTTTAATGCTCCCCACTACGGGAAAGGGCAGGCTATATATTCTTGTATATATATTTAATAGTATATGAACCTATAGCAGAAATATTGGATACATTAGATATTAAAAGTGAGTACTCCCCTTCGGTCGTTCCTCCAATTTACAAACCTCCTTGTCAATGTAATGCAAATAAAAATGTCAATGACTTTGAAATTCATCAGGAGGTCTTTACTAGATCCTAGTCGGATCTACGGCAGGCCACAATTCTCAAATTATTATTCTTGCTGCTGTTGTGATGAAGATTAAGGGGCCCCTTTCCCCCCCGAAGTCAGCCCGCGGGTGCTTGAAAACAAGCTCAGCCTGAAGATTTGGCCCGAGCCTTCCGCGATTTGCAGCGGGACGGTCAACCTTCCAGCCGGCCGGGCTGCAGCCGTGGATCCCTCGGGGGTTTACTCCCGAGCAGCCGCTGCGCACTCGCCTGGGGCCACAGACGTCACGGCGTCTCCGCGCGCGCTCACCCCGCACCGCTGGCTTTCCCACGCGCCTCCATTCATAAAGTGAGGCGGGCGGCAGCTGCTGACTCATGCTGACCAGCGGCTCCCTTGGCCCCGCCCCCAGGGCGCTCGGCCCCGCCTCCTTCTTCCCGAAGGCCGCCCGGAATGTATTTAAACGCCGGCGACGGGCCGGCGACCCGCGGCTGCTGCGTTCGGAGGAGTGCTCGCCGGCGTGAGCGGCACCTGTTGGAACGCCTCTGCCCGCGGAGCCACCTGGGCCAGGTAAGGGGACGAAGGGCTGCCTCTCGCTTTGGCCACGGAGGAAGAGGAGTCTGGTGAAGAGGGAAGGCGTGTAACCCGAAGCCGGCTCTTTGAAAAGCCGGCGCTAACCGGGTTGGGTATGAAGCTGCTAAAAGGCCGGGTTTTGCTAGACGCAGGAGGGAACCGGGCTTGTCCCCCGCGGGGTGGCGCGGTTTATGGACTCGCTTCTGGATGTACCTGAGCAGTTGGTGATTCTCATGTGCGTGCGGTGCGCCCTCCGCCATCCAAAGCCTTCATGTCCTCACAACAGCCCTGCAAGGTAGGGCAGTCTTGGCTGCAGGCGGTAGTTAAAAGGCTGGCGCAGGAGCGCCTTGCTGCTGCGGGAGACTGAGATGAAGTTGCTGCAGTCGGCGCAGGCGGGGACTTTCGGCCTTGGCTGCGGCGCGGGAGCATCAGTCCGTAGCGAGGAAGGCGCCTTCGCCTGACTAAAGTTGCGTATCTGCGGGCTGGCGGCGCTGGGAACTGCAAGACGCTGCGAGCGGATGCAGTTATGTAATGTTATATCCCGGGAGCAGTGCGGTAAGGAAGGCAGGCAGGCGGAGACAGATCCCGGAAACTCCCGGGAGACAAAACCCAGCGGCCGGTGGATGACTGAGCCGTGTGGACGCCTGGCCTGCAACGGCATGAAGGAGAAAACCGGCTGACATTTAAAAGTTGATGTCACTGGCTTAATTTATAGTATATATATCACCTTTCTGCCCAAAGGGAAACCACAGCAGCTCCCAGCATTCTCTTCTCCCTGTTTACCCTCACAACAACTCTGGGAGGTAGGCTAGGCAGAGAGTCTGTGACTGGTCCAAAGTTCACCCAGCGAGCTCCCATGGCAGAGCAGGGAATGGAGCCTGGGTTTTCCAGACCCTTGTAGTCTAATGCTCTAACTGCTATGCCACACTGATTTTTCTCAGCCACGGTTCTAGATGTGTCTGAATCAAAAAGCCAGGGGGAAGCAGCCGATATTGCACATATGTCTTGCATTTAATCAGTATCCTGACAGACTGGGTGTCAGATCCTCCTGGGGTGCAGTCTGTCAACGCTGGCATATGCAACAGTCTGCTATGTGCCACCTTTGCCTCTCTGGAATGACCATGTCCCCCCCCCCCCCTCAGCCTAAGAGATCATGTTGCAGCTTGCAGTTTTGAACTTTCTTTCTGAATTAAAGCATGAACACCTCCCCCCCCCTTTCTGAGCAGAGGGAGGTAAAATCTGTATCCTTAAAAGAACTTTTAAGAATGCACAGGTCTTTCCTCATATGCTTTTACTTTTGCAACAGTCCTGCGAAGTAGGCCAGGGTGGGAGCAGGAAATTGACTTGTGATCACTCAATCAACTCTGGGATTGAAAAGGGGTTTGAATTGAGGCTTAGCGGAACAGTCAAATCCAATTGGAAACAGATGGATTTAACATTATAGCCAAATATATGTGCATGTACAACTGATGTGTATAATCTTTAAAAAGTGAATCAGCAGTGTGAGTTTCTGTTAAAACCGGGGAGGGGGATCCAAATGTGCCCTATTGATCCAGCACAGTGACTTGAAGACCTGGGCCATATAATTAGACATGGGGAAGAATGTATTTTTGAACTTAAGTACTGTAATAAATACTAGAAGGGAATCCTGGCCCTAGCGGCAACTGACTTCAGTGTCCTGGACTCCTGAAGATGCAGTTCTATGATGTATCCTCCTGAGTTGACTTGCACGCTCCTCGCTCTACAGCTTTATGTAGCCCGAGCCCATTTCTTCAGTCCTCCAATGACTGTGGGCCAGGCTGAGTCCATTATGAGCGAAGTGTGCTTTCTGCAAACACAGGCACTTCCTCCTTATGAGAATAAGCAGCGCTGCTCAGAGTTCTGGGCCCATCGTTGCCTGTGAACTGCCGAAGACATTTGACAGTGAGCAAAAGTTTTGGGTTGTTAGATGTGCGTTGCTAAAACCGTAGCTTTATTGAATATCAGCCAGATCCTCCTGGATTGTCTCCGGTTCCAGGCTGGCATGAGTTGGTGAGCAGGCTGATCAATCAGTGTTCCTGTATTTTACATGTATGGAGTACTAGTGAGAGACAATGCTCTCCCCACACACCAAGGAGGTTTAAATAGCCTTGTCCGATCCACCCCATTCTAGAATGTCTAGACCTGCACAGCCCATCCTGTATGAGACACTGGTTTGGACAGGCCTCTTCCAACTGCAGCTGCATTTCAGAGTGAAGAAGACTTGAATTATATGTACCTGTGCGGAGGCATCTTGTCTCAAGACTTCACTTTGGCACTGTAAAGGCCTGGTTACTCTTCAATCTTGCGCGTCACGCTTGGTCATACTTTCCCAGAACATCCCTTGACCATACATGTGCAACTTTTCTTCCCTTCAAGATTGCTGTACACTACAAGGAATTGCAGCCCATCACTGAGAAATGCATTCCTTCCCAATGTTCTTCAGTGTGCCCTTGCTAGAATCTCTCCCTTTAGCCTCTCTTGTACTGGAAAACATAATTGCCAGGAAATCTGAGAACCAGGTACGTGCCCTTGCATGGAGAGCAGATGGGCTATGTTGTCTCTTTGACAACCTGTTTTGTACAGATCATAAAAGGGAAATATTGTGGGCTCTGTAGCCAGAATGAACAAAGGTGAATAGGATGAGATTACCAGTAATGAAATTGGTCTTGCTCGGAAACCTTTCTTCCAGAAACATTTGTGTTCTCGTAGGTACAAAGTTGCTTGGGAAGAGTGAATGAAAGAGAGTATATATAGCCAAAGCAGTTATAAAACAAGAGCCTCCAACCTTGCTTAGCCTGTGGCCACTTTAGGAATTTTGAGAAAGGCTAGTGGAGGCAGCTGTGCATATAAATTAAGGTGACTTCTGGTCCAGCATCACTCCCTGAATTTCACAGCTTAGTGTCCCAGGTCCTAACTAAACTCTCAACTCAGCTGGTTGGGTATAGTGGCTAGAAAGCTGCAGCCAACTGCACAGCCATGGCACGGTATAAAGTTCAGAAATCAACATGGTACGCAGAAGAGTCCCCCATATATCTGCTTTGTCCTGGAAGTGATTTGAAACTCCCATCTCCAGTGAGCGACTTGGGTGAAGTGAACCTTCGGACATGTCCTTAATATGCCCCTAGGTGGTGGCATCTGATTCTGGTATAGAAACAGGTTACAGTAATAAAATGAAATTGTGCAAGCGGGCAATGTACAGAAGGCTGGCCTGCTCTTGTTGGAAGCTTGCCCAATATTGTTTGTTTGGGTTCTTTTGCCCCTCGGTGCATTCTGCAGAAATGTCAGTCGTACCAGTCATGCATTGATGATTAAGAACCTCATGAGGGGAAGGGTTGTTCTAAGAATTTCTGCCCCACCTCCCTGGCTTTGAAGCTCTAAAGAAGGAATTCTCTCAGGGTGCCCAAGATAAGTTAGGGTTGGGCTGTGGCTCAATGACAAGGCATGTTCTTGGTCCGTAGAAGGGCCTAGGTTTGATTCCTGGTATTCCCTGTTAAAAAGGATCAGGTACTGGGCAGTGTGGAATCTCTAAGCCCTGGAGAGCTATGGCCAGTGAGTGTGGACAAGGCTTTCCACCAGTCAAATACAAGGCACCTTCATGTTGCCATTAAGTTGAGTACATTTTGGCAGATTTGCACATGCACAGGAGATACTTGGTGCCTTGCTAGTTTATGTGCCACCTATTTCCAGGGGGTGGATGGTTGTGACGGAGGTGGGTGCCCTGAAAATTCCATTGCTGTTGTCATTTCTGTGCATGCAACTGCAGGTGGCTCCTGAGCATTCAGGCGTGAGCTTGACCTTAGTTGTACAATGAGCATAGAGGACATGCGAGCATCCCAAACATGCCTTCTACCGAGTTAGGAAAAATGGCAGGGCTATAACTAAGAATCAAGCATTCTGCTAGTAAAAATATTGTTTGCTAATAACAGCATTTCCTTTATTATTACTACTATACTGCTACTTATTTCATTTTTGTACTGCTTTCCTAGCAAGCTAGCTTAAGGTTGTGTGTGTACATCATATAAAATACAGCAATGCAACGTAAATCCTTTGAATTTAAGAACAAAGTTAAATTTAAATTAACATACAATTTAAAAACAGTAACAAAGTATCAAGAGCCTCTTGTGGCGCAGAGTGGTAAGGCAGCCATCTGAAAGCTTTGCCCATGAGGCTGGGAGTTCAATCCCAGCAGCCAGCTCAAGGTTGACTCAGCCTTCCATCCTTCCGAGGTCGGTAAAATGAGTACCCAGCTTGCTTGCTGGGGGGTAAACGGTAATGACTGGGGAAGGCACTGGCAAACCACCCCGTATTGAGTCTGCCATGAAAATGCTGGAGGGCGTCACCCCAAGGGTCAGACATGACTCGGTGCTTGCACAGGGGATACTTTTACCTTTAACAAAGTATCAACAACTGAACAAAATGGGTGTATAGATCTCCTGGAACTGGCAAGGCCTTTATTTGCCTTTTGTGCACTGAGAATGTGAATTGTCTTCACCAAGTCAGAATGGAGGTTCAACAGCTACAGTTGTCAGCTCTAGTTTGGGAAATTCCTAGAGATTTGGGGTCAGAGTCTGGGGAAGGGGGGTCCTAAACAGGGTATAATACCATAGAGTCTGCCTTTCAAAGCTGTCATTTCCTCCCTGGGAAATGATCTCTGTAGTCTGGAGATCAGTGGTAATTTTGGGGGATCTCAAAGCCCCACCATAGAGCAGGGGTAGTCAACCTGTGGTCCTCCAGATGTCCATGGACTACAATTCCCATGAGCCCCTGCCAGCATTCGCTCATGGGAATTGTAGTCCATGGACATCTGGAGGATCACAGGTTGACTACCCCTGCCTTAGAGAATGGGCCATCCTATCAGCTCCTCATGGACTTTGCAAGATTATCTATCAAAGCTGCACAGAACCATTTTGGGTGTGGGCACGAAAAGGGTTTCTTCCCTGTGGCTCATAATTCAAAGAGGCTTTTTAAAAAGTTGCATTATTTCCCACACGGCTATGCAGTTTCCATTTGGTGGTTCGGATTCTGTGTAAGAGGGCAGGCTGAGGGGTTGGGTATATGAAACGTTTTGTTTTATGGGTTTCATTTGTTGTTGGCCTTTCTTACGGAGGCTCAAGGCAGATGACACAATTGAGAAGAATGCCATTAGGAAAATAATATGATGACTGAGTAAAAAGAGTGGGCAAGGGGTGTCATAAAAGGGGCAGTACAAAAACACTGGGCACATTAGAAAGCTGGATAAACGGGATAATAAAGTAGGACTGCAAAACTGGAGAAGAATGTAATGTAATGAAAACAGCCTAAAATTTCAGGCTGTCTTGATAAAATACTATCTGCAAACGGATAGACTTGAGGGAGCTGAAAAGGAGCCATGGGTTTTGTTGTTGGATGTTCTAGTAGTTGCTGAATCTTCCCCAGATGCTTGCATCTGGCCATCTTTAGCTGACATGCAGTGGTGTTTACCAGCTGACAGCTGGCACAATATGGTATTGCAGCTTTGTGAGTTCATAGCAGACTTTTTCAACTTTTTGATTGTGGAGGAGCCCCTGAAATAAATGTTCAGGCTTCGGTGCATTCTTCCAGGTTTATAGCGCATGTTACTGGTCATATGCTTAGAGAAGGGAGGACGTTCTGGAGTAATGCCTGTTTGTTTTGTCGTATTGTTGCAGGTGGATTTGGTGGTGCTCCGGAAATCTGCTGACAGAAAGAAAAGCACTATGTTGCACATTCATCTGGATCAGAACAGCGCTAAGCCTCTTCCGGTGGTGATCATAGGTAAATATAACCGACGGTCATCCCTGGTTATCTCACCAAGCTTGCTTTTGGTTTGGCCTGAATCCAAAGCAACCTCCCCTGGCTCAAATTGATTGGCTGACTAACACGAGAAGTCCTCATTGCAAATATGAAGGAAAGTCAAGTGTATGGGGCACACATATTGTATGTGTATTCATTGGAACTGGTGAGCAGGGCCTTGAGATGTAGGTAAGTTCACTCCAATGCTTCCGGCCCAATCCTCCAAGGGCAGGCGGAGTCAGCTTCCAAGGCAGCGGGAAGAGAGAGGGAGAACTGTCTCCTGCCAAGGCCCAGACAGGCTCTGATTTACAACCTTGGCAGCGGCTTGTTTTGTGGTGAGAGGATGTTGCAACTGGCCGCATGTGTGGCACGGCTCTTCCCTGTTCCCAGCTCAGAAGGCCTTTTGCCCATTTTACTTTATGGCCTCACCACTGGCATCGGGTTCCCTGCAGGCTCAGGGTCCTTGGCTTGCATTCAAGACTGGTTTAAGACTTTGCAGAGCCCATTTAAGGATTTGTGGGGCCCCAGCAGGGTATGATTATGGTGGGAGCAGCCAGACGGAGGGCAGAGGGGAAAGGGGTGTCACTCGGAGTGTCCTTAAAGAGGGGAAAGGGGGGAGGACAGAAGCTATGGCCCTGGTCCATGGGGGGGGAGGCCTATAGCACATGCTACATGGATAAACTGGCCCTGCTTGCATTCTAAGTGTCCTGGAGCTTTCAGGGTGGGGTGGTGGGGCCACATGAAATGTGTCTGTTTGGGCACTTAGTGGCTCAACGCACCAGCATGGAATGAGCCTTTCTATCTCTGTTGTGTGCCAACAGGTTTCTTGTGGCAACCCTATGAATTAATAACTTTCCAAATGTCCAATCATTAACAGCCAGGCATTGTTCCCGTTATTGAATCAGTCCATCTCAAGTTTGGGCTTTTGGGTTTTTTTACTCCCTTCCACTTTCCCTAGCTCTGGTATTTTCCAGTGAATCTCATCTTCTGATGCGGGCAAAGTACGACAGCCCCCCCCTTCATTCTAGCTTCTAGGACAGCCTTTCTCAACTGTTTAATCCAGGGGTAGTCAAACTGCGGCCCTCCAGATGTCCCTGGACTACAATTCCCATGAGCCCCTGCCAGCGAATGCTGGCAGGGGCTCATGGGAATTGTAGTCCAGGGATATCTGGAGGGCAGCAGTTTGACTACCCCTGGTTTAATCATTGAGAAACCCCTGAAACATTTTTCAGGCTTCGAGAAATCCCAGGATGTCAAATGGTTGGAAAGCATAGCCCACCTGGAGCCCCCTCCCCTCCAGGCCCATCATTGGCCATTGGGGGGGGTGTCAGATTGTCCTGACCATATACAGTCATATCATGTGATAAATGTTTAACAAATTTAAAAAATGTATTAAAAATTAATTAACTTCCACCCATTCGGGAAACCTTTCCAGGGTCATCCAGAAACCCTAGCGTTTCATGACACCCTGGCTGAGAAAGCCTGTTCTAGAGAGAATTCAGGCTTGATCTGATGCAGAATCGGCTTATTTGCCTTTTTCACAGCCTACGGTCTCTGTGATGCTCTCCTTCGATAGAAGAATGAGACAGCCGGAGAGCTTTAAATATGGCCCACAGGCCACCTTTGCTCCCTGCTGGGCTTTATGACACGGTGATCATGCAAAATGGCATGCGCCTTCTGAACACCACGGGAGGTTGCTGTGTCACCCTGACCCGCTTCCCTGCAGTAGGCAGCTGTTAGCTTTGGCAAACTTGAATGAGCAGTGGACGATGGAGCTGCCGAAGGTGACAGCTGGGCTGGGCAGAGAGGCTGTAAAATATTAATCTAGACAAGAGAGGGGTTCTGCAGCTGAACAGCTCGTCCACATGATTGGTTGAGCAGCAGAGCTGAGGGAGAGGCAGTCTTGCCTATGGCCAGTCAAGTGCATTTGTGGCACAGCTGAGATCTTCATTGGGATCCTCATGAGAAGAGCCCGACTGGATCAGACCAGTTCTCCATCTAGCCCATCATCCTGTTTCACACAGTGGCCAGCCAGTTCCTCTGGAGGGCCCACAATAGGGCATTGTTGTGTCCTGGCCCTGGGTTTCGGACTTCTACTGGCTGGTTGCCTCTGATGCACCTGTTGTCCATGAATTTTTCTAATCCCCCTTATAACTATCTATGCCCGTGAGGATCACTGCATCCTCTGACAGTGAATACCATGTCTTAATCACTCATCGTGTAAAGAAGTATTTCCTTTCATCTACCTGACGAATGGCTCAAATTGTTAGAGCTGCTACACCAGTTCTGGGCCGTACCTGGATCTTTCCAAACAATGGCAACTTGGTTCCTTCCTGCTCTTGGCTTTGCATGTTTGTATATCTGATTTGACTAGACAAAGGAAGGGATTTCTCTTTTCAGGAAACGGGCCCTCAGGGATCTGCTTATCGTACCTACTCTCCGGCTACACCCCTTACGTCCGCAGAGGCTGTGTTCACCCCAATCCCATTTTACAAAGGAAGCTGGAAGAAACTCCTGAAATCTCCATCTTGGACCAGGTTGGTACGGCATGAGTTCAAGACAAATGTCAGAGGGGATGGCAGGACATCCCAGAATGTCTGTAGCTCTCTGACAATTATAGAAGGATCCTGTGGCCTCACGTTTCCCTTCTAGGCTTAGCAGGAGGTTGTGTTGGTTGCTTCTATCCTTAGAAGGTAGGATGCAGCTGCACCTGTGTCTCAGTCACTGATATGGGACATCAGCTTTCAAGCATCAGTTATGAGAGATATGAGATTGCAGGAAGGGAAGTTGTAATTTTCATCATTTCCCTCTTCCTGCTACAGACTCCCCAATGTGTCCATTGTGGCATTCTTGAGGGTCCCGTGTTCCTCAGAAGCGACATTATGGGTAGATCTGCAGTAAGAAGAAGTGAGGTGGATGAGTCCTGTTCTGCTGATGAAATATTTTCTATTAACGGGGAGCTGTCTAAGCTCAGGGTCTCCAAAGGCTACTTGTGGGAAGGCTGTAATTAGTTAGAAGTATTGAAGATATGCCCACCCATGCACTCTTGGCCATTATAGATCTCAGGGCTGCCCCCTTATCATTCAGGATATCGGTGGTCTTGGAGAAGGGACATCTGTACAGACACCTCCACGAATAGGCCAGTGTGCCCACTCTCCCTCCCTGTGTGTGCATTCTGTCAATGTGTAGTTGAGGTCATCTGAGTTGTGCAGTTGGGAGTATGAGGAGCCACACAGGTTTGAAATGGGATGGATGCAGGAGTTCTCCTATTGGCCCGATAGGAATTGGTTAAATGCCTGATTTTTTTAAAAACAGTCCCAGTCCAAAGTTTGTGATCAGGTTGGCTTCTTGTTTCCCATCTCCAGGATCTAGAGTACCTGTCTGAAGGTTTAGAAGGGAGATCATCCAGCCCTGTGGCTCTTCTCTTTGATGCTCTGTTACGCCCAGATACTGACTTCGGTGGGACGGCAGATTCTGTTCTCACATGGTGGCACCAGTCCGACCGTGCTGTTCCTCATCTGGTTCTTGGCAATAACCTTCCCGGAGGAGCTTGGCACGTAAGGGCATTTTGATGCATCAGTGACTAGGGGTGGAATCGTGGCTTTGTGGTGAAGCATTTGTCTTGAATGTCTGCCGTCTCAGGTTCAACCCTTGGCATTTCCAGTGAAGATGATCAGGAAGCCCATGTGGGGAAAGCAGGCTGGTGCTAATTGGAATAGATAATACCCACCTTGGCAGCCCAATAGCCCGACTTGGTGCTTCTTTTTATTATATATACTGACTTAGTAAAAGGCAGTCTCATGGGTGACTAGAGCACCTACTCCAGACTTGCTAACGCCACCCAAATTAACTTTCTCCGCTCCTAGGAGTTTTTAACCATCTTGCAAATGACCCCGGAGTCCAGACGGTTCTGGTTCTGAGGCAATGCCGTGCACCCTCCAGAGATCATGGTGCTACTAAATGTGGCTGTGTGGTGTAGCCATTGCATTTCTGCAAGGCCAGAACTGCCGGCCCAAGCTAGGTCAATGCACTCTGCCCAGTCAGTTAGAAGTCTGTGCGTGCGAACGTCCATGCTCTGCTTGTTGATAGTGCGCAGACCTAGTTTCCATGGCTTTGCTTATTTATGTCCAGCCAGTAAACGACCACTTGTGCTTCCCCCTTCAAGCCTGTCAACTTTCAGGTTTTATTTTTGGAAGGGCAGGCAGCGGCTGGGAGTTTCCAACAGCCTCATGAAGCTCGCTACGGTGGAGCTATTCCTCTTGGGAAGGATTCAGATTTCTCCTCCCTGCTGCTTCAGCTGCCTGGAGCTTCCTCTCAGTTTTCCCTCACCTTTGCATAATTTTTTTTAATGTATACACCCTTTTCTTTTTCCCCTTGCATAAAATACTGCCTGTCAATGTATGTTTCTGAAGAAGTGTGCATGCACAGGAATGCAGAATTAAATTTTGCTGGTCTTAAAGGTGTCACTGGACTCAAAGTTGGTTCTGTTGCCCCAGCATGGCTTTCCCTTTGAATATGTGGCTAATGTTTGTCAGTCATTTAGCATTCTGTGTAAGCGACAGCTGTTGGCTCATAGATTCTTAGAATCATAGAGTTGGGAGGGACCTCCTGGGTCATCTAGTCCAACCCCCTGCACTATGCAGGACACTCACAACCGTATCACTCATCCACTGTCACCTGCCACCCCCTTGAGCCTTCACAGAATCAGCCTCTCCGTTAGATGGCTATCCAGCCTGTGTTTAAAAATTTCCAAAGATGGAGAACCCACCACCTCCCGAAGAAGCCTGTTCCACTGAGAAACCACTCTGACTGTCAGGAACTTCTTCCGGATGTTTAGACGGAATTTCTTTTGAATTAATTTCATCCCATTGGTTCTGGTCCGTCCCTCCGGGGCAAGAGAGAACAACTCTGCTCCATCCATAATGTTAACACTTGGTTCGTTTGTGAAACCAGGATCGAGTTCACATTCAGTCATTCACTTCCTGGATTTTCTCTACAAATCCTGAGTTTGTCTCCTGTGTTTCCTGAGAAAGTGCTGCCAAAGAACGATCCAGGATCAAGGCAAGATATCTGCACTCAGACATCGCATTAAACCACAGTTAAGACAGTTTCAGATCCTGCTTGATGGACCTGGGCAAACTGTAGTCCCACTAACCAGAGCTGAATACAACCATGGCGTTGCACAATGTCTGAACTGAGCCACTGAATATGTAAACCCCGTGTTGATCCTGAAAGACAGACCGAAACTTTTGACAAAAGCATAAAATATAAATACAGAATTTGTCTGACCCTCCTTTCTCTTTTCAGTCTATTGAGGGGTCTATGTTCACGCTGAGCCGGGGAGACTGGATGGGGCTTCCTGACCTTCAGTTCAAAGACTGGATGAGTAGGAAGAAAAAGTAAGATTTCCTTCCGTTTTTATGAAACAGTCAACAAATGAGATGTTTTCCTTGAAGTGATTTGCAGACCTCTGGGAGAGTGAGGTCCAGTTTCTCTTTGAATATGGAGAAACATAGCAGATCGTTCTTTCAGCATGTAGAAAAATGTAAAGACCTGTATTTTGTGTGGTTGGCAAAACTCCAAGGAGGCTAATATGTAGCAATAGGCAGAAATGTTCCCAATGTTGGCTTAGAATGGGGAGGAAAGGTGGTGCCGTTTCCTTCTGCTTAAAGTTCCAGACTTCTGGATAAGAATCTTCTCTGGGTAACAGTACAGTTTCCAAACCCTTCTGGATGGAACAGCTTATTCGTAAGAGGATGTTCCATCTCCATTCAGGATCACACCAGCAGATAAGCTGGCAAGATCTCTCAAGCTGTTGGGTTAGTGCACAAGCCCAAACACACCTTCATTCCACGTCTAAGCAAAATTACAGTTATCTCGTGGGCGGTTCTCGAAAACTCCGGGAACTGGAAGTTCTTATGTGTGCAGCTGGCTTTCCATTTGCACTCTTGAATTCTCTTTAAGCCGGTTGCAATCTGCTGCTAGCAGGACAGAGTAGGTTGGATCCTGCCATGTTTTTCCACTGGCAAGAAAGGGAGGGAGGCCCTTTCCCCCACTCTGCTAGGGATCATGGCATCTGTGCTGGGAAATGTGGGACCTGTGTGGATAAAAGTGATGTGAAATGAGGACTAGAGTGACCAAGCGGTTGGGGGAGCTTGAGCAAAAAGCCTGGTTGGATCCAACCCAATAATTCAGCTTTGGATCCAACCCAATAATTCAGCTTGAGCAAAAAGCCTGGTTGGATCCAACCCAATACTTCAACTTGAGCAAAAGACCTGGTTGGATCCAACCCAGTGATCCAACCCCTTGGCTCAGTTTCCATAGCAGAGTCTTCCTTTGAATATTAAGACAGTACTGACAGTGATGTTTTCATTGCAGAGGCTTCAGGAACAACAGGGCCACAGCTGGCGATATCGTTCAGTACTACCAATACTACGTGGCCAACAAAGGTTTAGAAAATAATTTTTTCTGTGGAACGGTTGTGACGTCTGTGAAAAGCCTCAGCGTGGATGCTGACTACAGCAGTCAGGGCGCAAGAGGTGGTGGTTCTAGATGGGATCTTTCTGAGATGCCACAAGACAATGACAAAGAAAATGGAAACCTCTTCCAAGTTGAGGGTTTTGTCACCACCGTCAATGGCACGCAGCCTTTCTCTGTATGTACTGAAAATGTGGTTTTAGCCACAGGGACCTATGACAGTCCGTCCTGGCTTGGAGTCCAAGGAGAAAACCTTCCTTTTGTCCACCACAAGCTTTCTGCCCTGGAAGATGCTGCAAGGACCAAGGAGATTGGCACAATGTCCGATCCAATTCTGATTCTGGGTGCTGGACTTACGGCAGCAGATGCAATCCTCTTTGCCCGCCACTGCAGCATCCCGGTGATCCACGCCTTCCGGCGGAGCGTCAACGATCCAGCTCTGATCTTCAACCAACTCCCCAAAACTATGTATCCTGAGTACCACAAAGTCCATCAGATGATGAAAGAAGAGGTGGCTTCTGGGCCAGGACTGTATGAGAGCTACATCAGCCTTCCCGAGCACCACATAGTGTCCTTCACAGAGGACAGGAAGTGCATCTTCCGAGATAAGAACGGCCGCCAGAAAGTCTTCAACATCTCTATGGCTTTTGTTCTCATTGGCTCCAATCCCAACCTCTCTTACCTGCCCAATAATGGTGTGGACTTGGCGGTAGACTGCGAACAGCCGGTCAGTTCCAAGAGGAACCCAATCGATATAGATCCCTTCACTTACGAATCGATTCATGAGAAGGGACTCTATGCCATGGGACCGCTAGCTGGGGATAATTTTGTGCGTTTTGTCCAAGGCGGCGCTTTGGCTATTGCCAGCTCTTTGCTGAAGAAGGCCAACAAAAACCCTCCATAACCCTGGCCAGATCCCCATGTTCTCAAAAGCCGATGTGTTCTCAGGAAAAGCAAGAGCCTTGGATAGGTAGAAGCCATTTCAGAAGTCTCACCACCATAGCATGTTCGGGAGTTGCCCTGAAGTGCTGAGTGTCCACTTCAAGTCAACAAATTTGTGGCGGTTCTGCTGCACTTTTCTCCCCATGTGTAAAATTTGAAGGTGGCCCTATGTAGCCTGTGGTATACAGAGTTATGGGAGACTGCCTTCTACTCTATGTAGAAGAGGGTACACAATGGTAATTCTCAGCTGGCAGGTCTTTAAGGAAAGGAACAGCACTGTGGGGTCCGTAGAGTTAGAAGGTAACACGTTTTCCTTCTCAGTGTATGGACCTCAGGTACAAATGGGTCCCACCCCAATTGTTATCTGGATGGCCACCAAATCAAACCATCAAGGAGTAATGGTGCAGAACTAAATTAGGGACAAGGAGTTGCTCCTTCCAAGAGCAACTTTTTAGAGTTGGGGGGGAACAAGAGGAAGCTGCAGGGTGGGGACTGGTGAGAAGACCACTTTTGGCTTGGTCGAAGGTACATGGAACATTGAGATCCAATCAAAGCGCAAGATTCTATTGGCCACAAACATGTTCTTGCATCCTTAAGATGCATCTGTACGGTCGGATCTGAAGATGGGACAGCCCTATGGGGACCAGCCTATTGAGCTCTTGATTTCCATTTTTGCAGTCATGCAATTTAAGTAACCTCTGAATGAAGATGCAATAGCATAAATCTCAGGGAAAAAGGTTTTTTTTTTAAAAAAAATGGTGCCAGTTTTAAAGCTATTGAATTTGTTACTGTGCTTTTTTTAAATGCCTTTTATATCTTTCCAAATAGCTTTGTATATTAATTATTTTTGGCATTAAAAGAACCGCTGTGTTCTCTATGGATTTGTGGGGGTAGTTTAAAAAAAAAAATAATCACAGTGTCTTCTGCTTGAAGAGACCAATTGGCAGATTATTCATTATGGAGGTAGCTGTTTTCCAGGCTCTCTGTGTCCTGGTTGGGACAGTGTTTTCAATCTGTTCGTAGTGCCTGTCCTGATGCATTTGAGCAATGCAAAGGCACGTGTAAGGCTTGAGAACCTTTGATCCACTCAGATGTAAAGACCCAGCTACCCACGTCCTTCGTTGCCCATTAGCACTCTGGCAGAACTCCGAAAAACTTACACTGCTCGAAGTCTTCGGCATTTCCACCCCAAGTCGAAGATCAATGTATTTCAGAATTTCCTAAAAATATTTTTAAACATGGTTGCAGTGGACATTATGTTTTCCAGTATGTAAACACCCAGGCCCTGAGACCCAAAATAACCGCATTCATTTTAAACATTGTAAAAAATTTTGCCCAGGCCCCGGGGTGTTCTATCCCAAGGACGCACTTGGTAAAGTAGATAGTTTCCAGATATACAGATCTTTTCACAGCGCTTGAAAATACCTCTTGGGAGTAATCTCTTCTGAGGGGAGACTCTAGGAGTATCTCTTTAAAGCCCCAAACATATTTAATTCAATGTTCTTAAAAAAAAAAATAACATCCCAAAGTTCAGCATCAGTGTACTGGCTGGGTCATTTTCTAACCTGGGTGTTCTGTCCAGGTAGAAAGCTGTAAGGGTGGACAGTGCCTTTACCATTCTAAGAGGCTCCCCAGCATGCCATCTGCAAGCCCTCTAGCCCCTTTCTTGGTGCCTACTAAGTGGTTTTGGAATGTGGGTGGAGCCAATTGGGGCTGTTGCCCAGCAGTGCTTTTGATTGATCGCAGAAGAGCCTATCGGTTATATAGACTGAAATAATGCTGGATCAGCAGTTAATGCCACAGTGCTTGTGTTATTTTCTCTCACTCTACTTTCTTAATTTTCCTGCAAGCCCCTTGGCTTTTTCTGGCTCAGTTCCAGCAGTATCCCCTTTGGGGTTTCACTCACCGATTTATACAGTGCAATGTGCTTTCTTGCTCTGCAAGAGAGGCAGGATGAATATTGCCACAACAGGTTGGCAGCTTCTGGTAGTGCTTGTTCTTGTATCAACTGCCTGGGGGCGGGTGCCCGCACTTGATCTCTTGACTCCAGCCAAGTACCGGAGATAGGGATGCCAGCCTCCAGGTCCCTGACTTTCCCAGACTCCTCCCCGAAAACTCCCAGGTGCTTCCCAACCTTATGCTCCCCCCATCGCCTGCTGGTGTCCAGGGGCGACCTGGCAACCCTAAACCCTGGTGTGTAAACATAAAACTGCAAAAGTGAACTCCCCAAAGGTGCATTGATATCCTTTCAAAGAGGAAATGAAAAATCTCTCTTTTGAAAGAGGAAGAAAAAGGATGTTTCTGAAAAAGACATTAAGAACATAAGAGGAGCCCTGCTGGTTCAGACCAGTAGTCCAGCATTCTGTCTCAAACAGCGGCAAACCAGTTCCTCTGGATGGCCAACAACAGGGCATAAAGACCAAGGCTTTCTTCTGATGTTGCCTTCTGGCTCTGGGATTCAGAGGACTAGTGTACCTGTGAATGTTGAGGTTCCCCTCAACCACCATGGCCAGTAGCCCCTGCTAGACTTAATCCTCCATGAATATCTAGTAATCCCCTTTTCAAGCTGTTTATTCCTGCAGCCGTCACTACATCCCCTGGCAGCGAATTCCACATTTTAATCATTCTCAATATAAAGTAATATTTCCTTTTGTCCATCCTGAACCTACTGCTCACCAGCTTCAGTGAATGCTCTTGAGTTCTAGTATTTTGTCCCAATCCCCTAACTTTAAGCCTTGACACCCTTTCATTCGGCTCCTTCTCCCTGCTCACTCGCTGTTCCAGGAATCCCACCAAGGCCTCAGGGCTGTACATTTCCATTATGACATCCCACTGGAAGTCCGGCTGCCCTGGTTTAAAAAAAGATCAATCGATTGGCAGCCATCCCTTGCTAAAAATAAACGTTTGGGCTAACTCTTGAATCCCTGCCTCAGCAAACCGGGCCAGGGCCCTGTGTGTCAGTGACACTAAACGAGGTCGTTTGGAACGTGTGGGGCATTTATGGGGACGACGCTCTCCGGTGTGGTTTCTGCTGTCAGCCCTTGGGAATTGATGGTGCACCCTGCTAATGCAGTCCATACCAGGCAGAAATATCAAGTCACAGACAAGCAGATGGCCTTCAGTCTGCAGAAACAAACCTGTGAAGAGTGGGCACAGCAAAACCTCTGAATTTTGGAAGGCTTTCACAGCTGGTGGCTGGGGGTTTTCCAGGCTGTGTAGCCATGGCCCAGTACTTTGTCCCTGATATTTCACCAGTAACTGGCCAAAGTGTGGACTGTGTGAACAGTTGCTGGACATTTCATTTACTTCTGGTGTGTGCACATGTGTAATGCATCACATTCGGTCTTATCTGGGAGTCTCCCAGGTGATGGACTGAACTAGGAAACGTTTTTTTCTCAGCTGCAGCTGTTCACACACTCCATCCTTTGGCATGGAGAGATCCCCATCTTCCCCATCTTGGCGTCTCCTACCTCTGAGGATACCAGCCACCTGGCAGAATGTCAGGGACTAAAACTACCAGACCCTGTCCGCGCAGTCCAGAAAACCCACAACAACCAGCAAAACCTTCTTTCCTTATTATTTATTTTGAACATTTAATATTTCTTCCTTACAGAACTCAAGGCAGCTTACAGGGTAGATAAAACACGCAGAATATGATACATCAAAAACATGAAAACCCCAACTTTAAATCCACAACTTAGGACTGCTAGTAATAACGGCATCTTCAATGGCTTCTTAAAAATAAAAAATAAGGGGGCCAGGTGAGGGGTAACCAGCTGTGGGGTGGGAACTGCCTGATGATTTGGGGGGTAGAGCCTGGGAAGGGCAGAGTTCAGGTTGGAGAGCCAGTTCTTCATGGTGTAATGTTGTCGAGTCCATCCTCCAAAACAGCCATCTGGTTAGATCCATGGGTTCGAAGGAAGCCAGGCCGCTGGGTGTATGAACAGCTCTTCTTATGATCTCAGCTGGAGTACAAGTTGCTAGTGTACAAGTCCCAACAACAAGACTGGAAACCCACAGGAAAACCCCAACGTTTATACACACACAGCAGACCATGGATCTTCCTGCCAGTGCGCACAAAGTGATTAGATCTGGCAGATGGGATCTGGCCGCACATTGGTCAATTACACATCTGCTTGGCTCCTACCATAGACCTCTACTTCAGGGGTAGTCAACCTGTGTTCCTCCAGATGTCCATGGACTACACTTCCCATGAGCTCCTGCCAGCAAATGCTGGCAGGGGCTCATGGGAATTGTAGTCCATGAACATCTGGACAGGTTGACTACCCTTGCCCTACCACTCCCCCAATCAAAATTGGAGCCTTCCTCCAGTCAAGATGGAAACGTGGTGCTCTACTTGGTCCTCAGCAGATCCACAAACACATCATATCTGGTCTTTTGGCTGTCTGGAGATCAGTTATAATAGCAGAAGGTCTCCAGTTGCCACCTGAAGGTTGGTAACCTTACCTCTCTGGGGAGGCAGTGCTGTAATCATAGGGCTGCCACTACACAGGTGGGTTTAGATTCAGAGGGCCACAGGCAGATGATACTTGAACCTGAGCAGTTTTCCCCTGTGCAGTTGCCCCTCAGAGTCGCAATCACGGGGTGTGAACTGGGCTGGATCCATCTACAGGGGCCACAGTTCCTAAAGAAGAGTTGTGCCAGTAGAGTTGTGAGAACTTCTGAGGGTCTGGCATACAGCCTAGACAACACATCCGTTTCCTGTGCAGTTGCTGGCATGGGAAAGGTGAAGGATGAATTAAGCAATCGCAAGGCGTAACACAGGTAGGCAAACCCTGGCCCAAGGTTTCCTTCGGTAAATGAAGCATTCCCCGCCTAAGCCCTGCATTCCCAGAGGCTGCTAGGAGTGGCCAAGGCCATCGCTTCTGCTGCCTGCCTTAATATTGGGCTTGGGTGGGGCTCTCACAGGTAAGAAGTGGGAATGTTTTCAGCTGGGCTGTTTCAGTTGGGCTGCTCCTTGGGGAAGGGGAGTCCAGGACCAGCTACCTTGGCAGTGGGCTTCTGCACTCCAGAAAGCTTCACCCACCATCCAAAGCTGGCTCAAAATAGCTGTTTCGGATACTGTCAGCTGTAGAGGGGTGTCCTAAATGGGAAGGATGGGAAAAAGCCAATCAAAAGTTGGTCTAATAATATTCATTTTAATATTTTTCTTAATCATCGCACCTTAAAAACTTAACAGCCTTTAACTCCATGCCTTATCCGGGCAAAAACAGGCAAGTCAACACCCCCCCAAGGATAGCTTCAAATGGGTAGCCGTGTTGGTCTGAAGAAGCACAATACAATCAGAGTCCAGTGGCACCTTTAAGACAACCAAGATTTATTTAAGGCGTGAGCTTTCGAGTGCAAGCACCCTTCCTCAGATTATGAACCACTGTCATGATGGTAGTTCATAGTCTGAGGAAGAGTGTTTGCACTCGAAAGCTCACACCTTGAATAAATCTTTGTTGGTCTTAAAGGTGCCACTGGACTCTGAGTCCAATTTGCAGGCATACTTCTGCAGGGCCTGTAAAACAGAGTTCTCAATCCAGAATCCTGTTTTACATGGTAGCCAGCTGGTTATTTTAGGGCCAACAGCAGAACATGGAAGGTAGACTTCCCCAGTGCTGCCTCATAGACCGGTATTCATCTAAGAATGGGGTGGGGTCGGGGTTCCCTCTGTTCCCCACAGCTAGTAGCTGCTGATGCACCAATCCTCCCTGAATTTGTCTCATCCCTTTTTAAAGAGAGTCTGCACAAGGGAGCTCCTCTGCCAGGCATTCAGTAGAGGACAGCATGCCAGAAATATCGAAGACCTTTCCCCCAAACTCTCCCTCATAATACCCTGGATGTGGTGAGGAATGTGAGGGAAAACATGACAGGTAATGTGACAAGGCCTAGGAGCAAGGACTCCAGTTGCTGTTTTAGATAGCTTACCTGATTATGTGTTTTATTGTATGTTTTTATGGCTGTACTCTGCCCTAAGATGGCTGGGCTGAGAGGGGAGGTCTTATAAATCTAATAAATAAATACATTGCTACATTCTCTGGCTGTGAAATTGACTTTTTAATTATTTGCTGAGGAAAGAAGTATTTTCTTTTGTCTCTTCTAAACCTCTTGTTGACTGACTTCATTGAGGGCCATAAGTTCTACCATTTTGGGTCTCCATCATGGATTTGCATTGTGGATCTTTGGATCGTTCTGTGGGTGAGAAGTTCAGAACTGAGAAAATCCCAGGAGTTAATTTTTCAAAAAAAAAAATCAATTTTACAGAATTTATATCCTCCCTTTCTGCCCTCCCAAGGGCCACCTCAGCAGCTGACAAATCAAAACAGACATGGTAAAATCATGTCTTAAAACCATTAACCCCTCTCCCCAAAATTCATCATGAAAAAAGAGCCAGAATACATACAAATACCTAAGAACACAAATTTAAAAAATTGTTTGGGAAAGGGGGGTCATTGGAGGAATGCCAAACAAAACCAAAACAAGTCTTTACCCACTCATGAAAAACTGAAATGGATGGGGAACAAAAAGTGTTAATTTGATGCATCTAATATTGCAAAGTTAAGCACACTGTGAGTATAGGCAGCTATACTGTGGAAGGCCACATGCTGCTGTCCAAGGTCCAGTACATGTTTTATAGCAGGGGTAATCAACCTGTGGTCCTCCAGATGTTCATGGACTACAATTCCCATGAGCCCTCTGCCAGCATTTGCTGGCAGGGGCTCATGGGAATTGTAGTCCATGAACATCTGGAGGACCATAGGTTGACTACCGCTGTTTTATAGGAATGCAGAATCTGCCTTGAGAAATTCCTGGCGTTTGGGGGCATGGTGCCTGGGAAGGGCAGCATCTGTAGAGAGCTTTGCAGGGATGCAATGCTGCATGAAATCTGCTCCCCAAAGAGGAACCTCTCTGTGTAATCTGGAAATCAATTGTTATTCAAGGTGAACTTCTGGCCCTACCTGGAGGTTGGCAGCCATCCCTCCCACCCCAGTACTGGAGCATTGTGTAGTGGTTAGTGTCAGGACAGGATCTGGGAGACCCGGGATTATGGTGGCAGAGTTTAAATTTGCAAAAGAGGAGCAAGATCCGGCAGCTTAGAATAATTTTATTGAGAAGAGAAGCAACTATGTAAAGAAGAGCGGTGAGCATCCTCATTGGCTGACTAATGGCTGGGGAGGAAATGCAGACAGGAAGTGTACTCAAGGGCCTCTCCAACGGAGCCAATAAGGACACAGGGGGGGAGAGTATTTGAAAAATATAAGGTAATTCCTAATTTAAATATGCTAACTACACATCTCTGCTGTCCCCTGTAGGATATTCTTATGTTGGTAAATCAAGCACACTACAGGTCTTGCATATTCTTACACAGCCTTTCTCAACTCTTATGCCATTGAGAAACCCCTGAAACACTCTTCAGGCCTGAAGTGGAGCCATCATACAGGATATGGTTGGGAAGCATAGCTGTGGACATGCCCATCTGGGCCCTTTCTCTTCCCACCCCCTCCAGGCCCATCATTGGCCGTTTCAGGGGTTGATACGACCATATATGGTCATATCACCTGATAAATGTTTAATGGGTTTTAACAATGCATTAAAAATTACTTAGCGCCCACCCATTCAGGAACCCCTTCCAGGACCATCAAGAAAGCCCAGGGCTTCACAAAACCCTGGTTGAAAGAGAGTTCAGACCCCCAGTTTGCTATGAAGGCGCCTTGGGTAGCCTTTAGCCAGTCACTCTATCTCAACCTAACCTACCTCATAGGGTTGTTGTAGGGATACAGTGGAGGAAGAGAGACTTGTATCCTGCTCTGGGTCCCCATTGGGAAGGAAAAGAATTAAAATATTTAAATAACTAGCATCCTTGCTTGGGGGGGAGATGCTTCTCTTGGCAACAAAACCTCTGTCAGGGAATAGCAGACATTCCTGTGCAGATCATTCTTCATTCATTCCGGAGACTGTGGCTGAGGCAACAACCTTATGTAAACAGCGCACAAAAATTCGCCCACCTACTACAAGCCAGAGGAGAAGACAGCATTCGCCGCTTCAAGCCCTGATTGACAGGAAGTCTTGATGCATCCCTGCTAACGAAGAATCTGGACTCCTTCCAAATTCCTTAAGTCGCCATGAGGTCTTTTCTGTGTATCCATTTGCCACGACTGGTCCTTTGCCCCCCACCCAAAGAATCTAGAGAAACTTTCTAGCTATGCAATGTTGTTGTTTTTTTTGCTTTGCTTTGAACATCTAAACTCGGGGGGGGGGGGGAGCTTGGCATAGCCCGAATCCCTGTTTATATTATTTTAAAGACGAGCCAGTTGCCAACACTTGAAGCAGAAAATTGAGGCACCTGGGTGTGGCCTCTGAGTACAACCATCTGGGTCAGAGATGGAAGCTGGAAAGGGTTAGAGGAGGGCTGTTGGGGGGGGGCAGAATTCCAGGGGCCCTAGTTATTTGAGGGCCCATAAAGATGAGCAAATCACTTGTTTTCTTATGGTGTCTGAATTGGGTCTCAGTGAGGGGACACCCAGACGTTTAATGTGCAGGGGGTTCCATCCTGGGCTGCAGCCTGCTGTTCGATCTGGGGCAGGCTGCCCTGGCTTTTCCTGCTCCTGCACAGGAAAGCATTTTGCCGATTGCTCCTTGCCTGTATCAGATTTGTGTTCCCACATGACAGCTGGGGCAGCGAAGTTCTGCCACATTTCAGGACAGCGCGGACCTCTATTTTGTTGTTGTTTAAGAATGCAGCATTGCACTGGTACACAATACCATGTTCCTAAAAAAAAAAAAATGCTCCCCACAGCTCTGCCACTCTGCGCAGCATTACAAAGCCACCTGGGGGCATTTTTTGTCCCATATGGGACACCATACATCAGGCATGGGTGGGGCAGAAAAGGGAACACCGATTTATCCACATTCCCTTGACCTGAGGCAACTGAGGGCCTGTGTCGGGCCATTGTCATGCAGAATGGGAACTTGCCTTCCCACCTGACGAGTGGTGAATTGCAGCAAATTCCTGGTGCGGAAATGGTCTCAGAAGGAAACTTTGTCTGGGGACCCCAGTGACCTTTGACAGGTTTCAGTCGAGGAACAGAAGTGAGTGGGTTTGGGTAGGTTCAGGAATGGAATGGACTTCAACTTCACTTGTTTTCCCTTCCATAAATATACATTTGTTTCTATCTGTGTCAAAATTTAGACCTTTGTTCTATACACGGAGACAATAGTTTATATGAAGGCTTAGATTAATAAGATGAGCCTCTTGTGGCGCAGAGTGGTAAGGCAGCAGTCATGCTGTCTGAATCTCTGCCCATGAGGCTGGGAGTTCGATCCCAGCAGCCGGCTCAAGGTTGACTCAGCCTTCCATCCTTCCGAGGTCGGTAAAATGAGTACCCAGCTTGCTGGGGGGTAAACGGTAATGACTGGGGAAGGCACTGGCAAACCACCCCGTATTGAGTCTGCCATGAAAACGCTGGAGGGCGTCACCCCAAGGGTCAGACATGACTCGGTGCTTGCACAGGGGATACCTTTACCTTTACCTTAGATTAATAAGGTGCTAGCCTGTGCCTCCATCATATAGGAACACTTAACTCAAAGGTATAGTTTTCTTTCAGCACTCAGTTTATAACGGCATGAAATGTTAGCAGATCCAGTTTATGACTGGTTGGCCTTCAAGCCATCCTTTGCATTTAGCGTGGATTGTCCACATGCATAACATGCGGCATTCACATTTTACAGTGTGGGATGTCTAAACGGAGAGCAGGTTGTAGTGAAGCGGTGAACCAAGCGTTAAACACCTGGGCATGTCCCTTTTTCTTTCCCGGTGCCCATGCAGACACAGGGCTAGATAGGAAGCCTTTGTTTTGGGCCAAATATTTCTAGCCTTTAGCTAAGAGTCAGATAAGGAACAGGTTAAAAGAAAAAGATTTGGTGATCTCAGATCGCTGAGTTTAGAAAGCAAAAGGGCCCCATACCATATGGTTTTGTTTTCAGAAGGGTTATAAGAGGCCAGATAAGCTTCCTGAATACCCTGCTTCAATGCCGTCAGGGGAAGGAGCTGGGCAACGGCAGCACACAACAAAAGAGCTTTTCTATCACAGTGTGGACTCCAATGCCTGCGGAGGGATGGGGGGGGGGGGTATGTGCGTGCATGCACAGTCATGGCCAGCCAAGGGGCCAAGTCATATGGCAGATGGATCAGCATCATTTATGGGAAAACATCTGATTACCAGCAGATAAACACAGCGAGCCAATTTCAGGCTGGCTTGTAGTCAGCAGCTAGCTGGTGAGGTTTCAAAACCAGCACAACGCTTTGATCACAAGGCCCGCACTTTGGACAAGCAGAGCTTGCATTGTTTCTCTTTCATTTTTAAAAAATCCTAGGCCTGCTTCTGTGCCTTAGTCTGATTAATCAATTAAAGCCCCTGAAGATTTCCCTCTCCCCCCATTACTGCATCGCTGTGTTAGAAGTGTCACCTGTTTACAACCTGTGTGACAGGAAAAAGAACAGAGCCAAGGTAAAGACACTGAAAAGTCAATCTCTCCCGCTCTTCAACTAGAGACTCCAACTCCAGTAGTAACTTATGTTTTGTATATGGTTGCCCACAGGCCTGGAGAAAAATGTCCTGGGCTTTCTCTGATACCCTGTGTGTATGTGTGTGATATGAAAGTGAATAAACATGTAGACAACAGTGACTCAACAGATATTATATACCTGGGATAAGAAGATGGCTTATCTTATGAATTAAAACCTGGTTTCAATGACAGGAAAGTGAAAAGTGGGTGGAATGACCTCAGTGTGGGGGTGGGGAGTGAACTTCGAGTGGTGGCAAAAGGGTAGGAGGTAAGTTAAAGGGACTCTGTATGCTTTTGAAATACCTTCAGCTTGGAAGCAAAACAAGGGACAAATTGGCACCAAGGCACTCTCAGAAACCCTGAAAAAACTGCAACCAGGAAGCAAACTGAGCGTTGAAGAGAGAAAAATCAATGCAGAGCAACAGGCATGCACGGTGGAAGCAAGGGAACACTCTTGTACCAAATAGGCCCTATTTTCTGCTGTGGTATGGCCTAACACAGGCTTACAGCTCCAGCAAGGACCAGATAGGAGTTTCCACTGGTTCCCCCTATCCTCCTGCCAAATGATATTTCTTTCACATAAAGAATAGTGGCTGGGTTTTGACTTTTAGGTGTTTTTTAAAGCAAAGAAATGTGTTGTAATACACTTTTAAAATCTTTGCAACATTTGGTTTGGCATCCATTTTAATTTTGACTTCAAAAGTAGCTTCTCTTAACGCCGTAGCTGTTTTGAGTTGCCTTTTCTGTTTCTATTTCCTTTTACATACTCAGCTAGAAATATAGAGCAAGAAAGTTCACTGGTGTAAGGAATTCCTCCTTTTGAACCTGTTTTTGAGCAGTCTAGAAGAGAAGGACATATCGTTGTTCTTTAAAAACAATTACTAATTAAAATCAGATTTCTTACTGCAAAGCTTATCCAAACCCCTGATCTAGACCTGATTCTTGCCTAGCCGACTGTCCTTTTGTATCACAGTAGCCAAGAATTCGGCCACCAGTTCCGTTATTTCTGGGGACCTATCAGCTAACAAATGTCTGGTTATTCTGTCCATATGCCACCTTCCAGGAGAGGCCCAGACATTATCTGTTGAAGTACTGACTATGAACTGATGACAAATGTTGGTTTAAAACCTTTGCATAAGGTGCTCTAGATGTCATTCGTCCAAAAGACAGAGATATAAATATTTGAAATAATAATATGGAATCCGTGGGGACTAGAATTCCTCTGGGTGGGGAAAGGGGGCTTGGTGACAGACACAGCAGGGCATTGGCTGGGAACGCAGCCAAGAGTGAAAGGGTTACATAAAATGTAATCTTGAGTAGGCATAGTGGGAGTGCTGAGTGTCTGGTAATAGCAGAGGTTATGACACAAATTTGGCAACAGGAAGGAAATCCGAACTTTGTCGCTGAACATGCGAAGCTGCCTGAGATTGAGTCAAGTCGCAGATCCATCTCAGTAGCTCTTGTCTCCCTTTCTTATCACTTCCTACCTGATTCGATTTCTTGGTGAAGGAACCTGCATGCTGTGCAGAAGCTCTGTCCCTCAGCCTTCCCCTGTGGATGAAAACAAAAAGGAGAAAGGGACAGATTGTGAAAATGCGGCAAGAGAGCATGTGCCGATCTATAATCCTGGCATAAACAATGTGCCCCAGAGAAGAGTTGCCACATCATGCTGATGCTATGGCCAAGAAAATTGTCTTTGCTTTGTATGACTGGGGCATGCAAACTTATTGTGTATCCACCCTTGTTTTCCCTTTCTTTGTAAAATCCATGCTGGGCATGATCCACCTGTCCTGAACAGTACTAATAAGAATGCATTAGAGAATACATAGTAGTAGTGCCTTAAAAATCCAATGCAAAAGACAATGTGGTGGCCGAAGATATGTAATAAAGATATGTAATGCTGGTGGCCGAACCAGAACTGACCTGGTGGTGTGTATGCCGGTCAAGCATATTGGGAAGCCAGAGGACCTTGGGTTCACCGTGCAGATTAAGGCAGCTCTTTGAATATTTTATCTGAAGTTCTGCAATGCACAAAGTCTCTGTTACTACACCGCAAGCAGGGCTTTTCAATTAAAAGAGAAAAAAAGACTTAACGGGGGAATTGTATAGAGCTTTATAAAATTATGCATGCTGTGGAAAAAGTGGATTTAAAATTCCCCTTCCCCCCCTCTTCCACAAAGTTCAAACCCAGAGGCATTCAGTCAATGGGCAGGAAGTTCTAAGGCACAGGTCAGAGATTCTCCACACAGTGACTCATAATGGCATTTGCTGCCCACCAATGCAGCGATGGGCCACTAGATGAAATGAGACTTGAATACATTCTCCATGAATTTGCTCTCAATGGCTGTCACGCCTAAATGGAATCACCATGTCCAGGAACAGTGTATCTCTATGGGAAGAATGGCAACAAGGAGAAAATCGCGCCTATGTTTCCTGTTTATGGCTTTCCCAGAAGCATTGGTTTGATGGTTGTAGGAGATGGGCTGCTGGGTTAGATGGCCCTTTAGTCAGATTCAGCAGGTTGTTCCTTATATACATGTAGTACCAAGGTGTCAGTGTTCAGGAGGGTTTCCAGGTCTTCATTGTTTACCACCAAGGAGTGGGGGGTTGGGGTGGCCAAATCCAGGTTGGGAAACTCCTGGAGAATTGCAGGGCCAGGGGGGATCCTGGGGAAATCAGGAACTTCAGTGAGATACAGTGCCAGAAAGAGCACCCTCCAAAGCATCCATTTTCTCCAGGAAAACTGATCTCTGTAGTCTGTAATTCCAAGGATCCCCAGATCCCAACTCAAGGCTAGCATCAACCCAATCCATACCAAGGAGCACCATCATAAATGAAGCTCCCAGTGCTAGGGCCAACTTCTGTAACCTCCACTCCTTCTGTTTGTTTGAAACTGTTGACTACCAGCTGTTACCCCCAAGGGTTTAAGTGGTTTAGAGTACAGTACATGCTTCTAAAGTCCATTCAAAGTGGTCTTGTCAAGAGATTGTGGTGTACTAGTGCTGGGAAACCACAAGAATATTCCTTGTCAAAGGACAGAAGCCTCTCATAGTTCCTTGTGGCCACAAGAGGCTGGCACTCCGTTGAGGCCCACCCACCATCAATTTTCCTTACGCCCCAGTCTGGATGCCTGAAGGACCACCTTGTGATCTGGCACGGTGGCACGGTGGAGCCATTCGAGTGCCCCCTTTGTGGGATAAGTCGCCTGGGAATGCAAGGCTTTTGGCAAACTGTAACTAAATTACCTCAATAAATGCGAGCAGATTAAAATCTGCTCGCTCTCAGGCTGAGGTGGTTCCCAGCCAATTTTGATTTTGTTGGCAAAGGGATGAGTAACGAACTTTTAATCACATGTTGGGGAACGCTGCCACAACTTCATCTGAGAGCTAAGTTACGTAAGGGAGGAAAGGCCTCCGGAAGAGGTGGTTTGGAGCTGTGTTCCTATAGAACTGCAGGCGCTAGTTTGGAGGATCTTCTTCCTGTTGAAGCTGGTCCAGAAGATGCCCTTTGAAAAGAATGGATTAATTTTTTTGTTGGGGTAAAAAACAAACAAACAACCCACTAGACTTTTGTAGACAGATGCCTCCTCTGGGCATGTTTGCCGTGGTTTTCTCTCAAGGGTTAGGCTCACTAACACATTGGAGGGAAAATTGCGACATTTCCCCCCCACTGATCCAACAAAAGGTGTAACCAGAGATTACATGGAAGTGTGTGTTGAAAGAGCAGTGTGGTGTAGTGGTTAGAGTATCAGGCTAGGATCTGTGAAACCCAGGTTTGGATTCCCACTATCATGGAAGCTCACTGTGGGATCTTTAGCGTTGTCAGGTCAATTGGTCCTACCAGCAGGGCCGGGCAGGGGGCAATTTCCAGGAGTGGGGAGGAATGACAGGACATACAGCCATCACCTGAAAGTGACTGACAAGCTCACCAGTAAAGATTAAGGTTGCCAGCTCAGAACTGGGAAATGCTAGAGATTTTGCAGGTGGATCCTGAGGTGGTCGGGGTGTGGGGAGGGGAGGGATTTCAGTGGCGTATAATGTCATAGAACTAGTTAAGATCCTTTACTCAAGGTCTGCAGAGGTGAGGTTGGTGGGACCAGAGATGAGGTTTTTCCCGCAGTGAGACCTCCTTCCCTCCAAGCACCAGGCCTTTTCTTTTTACCCAGGCTTATAATGCAGGCGTTTCAGCGTCTTTAGCTGCTTTTATGGTCTGCTTTGAGCCTGGGGGAAGAAACAGAATTATAGGCAGTTTGAATGTGTTGTTTCTGCTATTTTTATGACCCAGTTTGTTTTTTATGACTTGTTTTACTATTGGGAATTTTTAACTTCAAGCAGTTCTCCGGAGACACAGCATATAACTTTTCTCAGTTTTTGCTTTTGCTTTGTTGTAGGTATTTATCCGATCCAATTATGTCTTTAAAAATACCCCCACATTTAAAATTTTAAAATTTGCCTTGTGTTTCATGTTGTTTCTGTGGCTCCTTTAAGTTTTGTCCAGATTCCAACTTGTTTTGGCTTGTGCATTTGATATCGATGATAAATCTTCTTCTAAAGAAGTGACCGGTGTCCCATATGATGCCTTGTGACACATCTGACATGATGTCAAAGCAAAACCAAAATGCTATAAATAGCTGATCTGTATGAAGGGGATTTCGGACAGGACTATGACTCTGCACTTCTGCTTTTTAGCATTCACTCGGCGCCAGAAGAGAGACTCAAGTTAATGAATGAAGGCTTGAGAGTGTGACTGAAGCCCTCAGCAAATGCTTCTCCTTCCTGGCCTACCATCTATTGCGATTAGAGGCTACACAGTTGAAACTGAATGCCGCCTGACATAGAATGAAAGCCACATTGGGCTGGTCCAAACCACATGGGACATTAAGGTAGGCAGGCCAAGGCTGCCAATGGACAGGAAGGTTGGGGTCAGGGACAGGGGTGCCATGGCGTCACCTGTGTTTCTCCAGGCAAAACCCCAGAAGTGACATAAAGTAGTGCTAGGAATTGATGAAAACCATAGAGTCTCCATTAATCCTAGAGCTACTCTATGGCACTTCTGGGTTTTCCCTGGGAGTGATGTAGCAGCACTGTCAGTGGGTAACTAACAGGACTTAGTCTGTTTGGCACTGTGTCCCCAAACCATGCATAGCCTGAGGGTCAGGCTGCCTGTTTTGGATGAGCTGGGTCTGCACGCGAAAACTCAGACTTCGAATAAAACTTTGTTGGTCTTAAAGTTGCCTCTGGACTCTAAATTTGTTCTGTTTGTGTGTGAATAAGTCTGAATAAATACAATGTTATGTTTCTGTGGTAGTAATTTGGGATTGCCATTGTATTCCACCAATAAGCCATAAGACTTAGCCTCCCTAGCTCCTTAACAATAATCCATTTCAGGAAGTTATCACTTCTAATCTGTGGGTTAGTTAATGATTATACTGTAACTAATATCAAACAGTTACATAACACATGGATTGCAGTATTTTTGTTTTGTTCTACCATCTTGTGTGCAATATTTCTCAGTATACAGGTACCCAAATAAAATACTTCACTGATTCACTCCTTAACTGATTGGGCGTGCTGGAATTAAAAGACCCCCCCCACCACCACCAAAAGATTACTTTAACATTCCATGTGACATCGTAAACAAACCACAAAACTCCCGCCAAATTCCAGCAACAATTGGAATTTTATAGCACTTAGGGAGAAATCCAGAAAAGTGGATTCCCCCTGGAAAAAACGCTACACTTCTGAGCACAAGCCACAACACATCAGCGAAAGACGTGTTCTCAAAATAGCGGTAGAAAGAATGTCCCTCTCTAGCTCTCGCCCCCAAGCTTCCAGAGACGCGATCACCATTTCCCCCCCCCCCCTTAAACCGGCGAAAGCAACAAATAAGCAAGGATTCTTCGGCTGAAGTACCTGCACAGAAGTGCTCAACAGTAAAACAAAGTTTCTTTCTACAATTGTCTTTAAAGTTTCCGAGCACAAATACAGCCCCCTGTTCGACACTGCCCTTAATTTTGGCCAGAAAATTGCACCCATGGGGGGGGGGGATTATTTTTTTACTTGAAGAACGTGTAAACGATTAAGCGCCAGCTCCTACGCCAGCAAAAAACGGTCTTTCTGAGGCCCTGAATGAACAAATATTTGTTGCTACTGGTGTTTTCAGGTTTTTAAAAAACAGTTTTTAAAAGGAAAGGGTCTTTTCGGGAGCACGAACACAACAGTTCATTGGTTGTTCTGTTTGATTGACGGCCAGGGGCAGGAAGAAGCGCGGAAAAAAGCTCCAACTTATAAAACTTGATCCTGGGTGGCTTGGCGCTGGGATCAGGAGCTGACTTTGAATGTTACGGCAACCTGCACAACGCAGCTGTGCTTGTTTGGTTTGCACGCCAGGGTTGGCTAGGACTGCCAGTTCCAGATGGGGAAATTTTTGAAGGCTCGGAGGTGGAACCTGTGTGGGGGCCACAGCGGGATACAATGCTGTAGAAATGAACACGAACACACACACATACACTGTGCAAAGCAGCCATTTTCTCCATGGGACCTGATCTCTCTAGTCTTAAGATCTGTTGTAATGCTGGGAGATCGCCTACCCCACCTGGAGGTTGGCAACCCCAGATCCATAGGACTTCCTGGTCCCGAGTGTGCTGTATAGCTGCATGTGTCAGGAGGCTCTTCTGCTATGCCAGCCTCACATGTAAATAAGGCCCGGTCGGACCTGGCAAGGTTTGCGGAGAATTAATTATAGGTAGGTGATGTAGAGAAGGTGCCCAACCCCTGGAACACTGCGCATATAAGTTCCTTAAAGCCTGTTTTAATTCCAGAGCAATTTATGGTACAACAGGTTATTAATCAGGGCGTGCCGTCCAAAAGCCCCAGCGGCACAAATGCCATCGGAGATTCAAAGGAATCCCTGGAAACTCATGAAAGCGTTAACTGTTTACCCTGATATAATCCCATGCTGCATGCCGTTTCTTTGTTCAAGAACAAGGAAGGAGAAGAGTTGGTTTTTATACCCCACTTTTCACTGCCCGAACGAGTCTCAAAGCAGCTTACAATCGCCTTCCCTTCCTCTCCTCCCAACAGACACCCTGTGATGTAAGCGGGGCTGAGAGAGCTCTGACTGAACTGCTCCAAAGCAGCCATTTTCTCCAGGGGTCCTGATCTCTGTAGTCTGAAGATCAGCTGTAATGCTGGGAGGTCACCAGACCCCACCTGGAGGTTGGTAACCCCAGACTCATAGTTATTCTTGGCCAAGGTTCAACCAGCTAGCTGCATGAGTGACACAAAATACTCTATAGGGGTACGGGGAAGTGTAGGGGAAAGCCAGTCAGACAGGGATGTGAGTACTACCTTCTTTCAGCACGGTATCATAATTAGAATATCAGACCTGGGATACCCGGGTTCGAATCTTTAATTCAAAAGAAATTCCATCTAAACTTCCGGAAGAAGTTCATGAGAGTTAGAGCGGTTTCTTAGTAGAACAGGCTTCCTCGGGAGGTGGTGGGTTCGCCATCTTTGGAAACTTTTAAACACAGGCTGGAGAGCCAACTGATGGAGATGCTGATTCTGTGAAGGTTCAAGGGGGTGGCAGGTTACAGTGGATGAGCAATTGGGATGTGAGTGTCCTGCATAGTGCAGGGGGTTGGACTAGATGACCCATGAGGCCCCTTCCAACTCTATGATTCTATGATTCTATGATTCTATGATTCTATGATTCTATGATTCTATGATTCTATGATTCTATGATTCTATGATTCTATGATTCTATGATTCTATGATTCTATGAAAGACGCAAGATCAGGTATTCAGTTATCTGGATAGCCATCTGATGGAGAGGCTGATTCTGTGAAGGCTCAAGGGGGTGGCAGGTTACAGTGGAAGAGCGTGTTGTGAGTGTCCTGTATAGCAGTGGTCCCCAACCTTTCTCAGGCTGGGGACCGGCAGGGCATCGGGCCACGCCCGCGCGGACCACGCCCGCTCATCGGGCCGCACCCCACGGCCCGCGCCCGCACGGCCGCGTGGCCAGGCCCTGATTCCCTCTCCCCGCCCTCCCGCAGTAAGAAGCTTCCCGGGCTGCAAGCTTGCGGCCTGGGAAGTTTTTTACTGCGGGGGGGGGGCGGGGAGAGGGAGCCGCGGCCCGGCGCCATGGCCTTCGCGGCCCGGCACCGGGCCACGGCCCGCAGGTTGGGGACCACTGCTGTATAGTACAGGGGGTTGGACTAGATGACCCAAGAGGTCCCTTCCAACTCTATGCTTCTATGAATCCCCACCCTGCCGTATGACTTTGTATCAGTCAAGCTCTCTTAGCCTGACCTACTGAAGTGGATCAATGTGGGGATAAAAAGGGGAGAATGATGTGAGCTGCTTTGGGGTATAAATGAAGGAAATGAAGGAACGTGTAATTGTCTTGTTTGAATGTGATTCTTCAGCTCGTTTCCAGCATCTTCTCTGCCATTCATTTCCCCCTCTTCCTCCAATCAGTTGTTTATAGCCAGAGTGATTAAGTCTCTCTTTCTCTCTCCCAATCTCTTGCCCTGTCTCTTCTCAGCAGTGCTATTTCCTAAATAAACTACTTTGTGATTTTAATTGGCTGAACTTTGCTGCCTGCTTAAATATTTGCTCTGCTGGGTGGCAGGAGACAGTCTTCTGGGCTCTCACCCCCTCCTTTGTTCTCCCGGCTTCTCTAGGCAGAAAGGACATAACAATTATTTCAGGCTGAAAGAGGGGGGTGGCTGGGAGGTTGCGATGAGAGGACCCCCGCTATTTTGCAGACGGTGGCCTGGGCATTGTGCATCAGCAGATGGGCCAGCTGATGCGAGCTTGGGACAAACCTGCCTGTTTTCCCGCCTCGATGGAAATGGATTCTTTCCAGGGCTGTTTTTAATTTCTGTGCACATGTGAGGCCAAGAGCTTATAAAAGCCAGCTGTAATTATCTGAAGTCTGAGCGGATCCTTCCCGATTCTGTTATCTCCTTCAGCTAAAAGGCACACTTCCAAGTGAAGGGTGTGGACCTGGCTCCAATGCATTTGTTCTATTTTCTCTCTTGGGTTTATTTTCAGCACAGGGTGGATCGCTGCTACATAGTGCTACACAAGTGCTGGGGTATGCACATGGCCGTGGTCATGAATCAGGGCTGCCTGCTCCCATCCAAGCCTGCCTGGTAATTGAACTCTTCTCTGGAGGCTCTGCTGTGGATGCCTTCACCTATACTGACCGGAGTCAGGGCCTTATTTGCAGTAGCACCTTGAGTAGTCAACCCTGCCCAGCACGGGTATGAAGCTTATTAAGTATTAAGCATAAAGTTAAAAACACTGCTCCCCCATGCATGACTAAGCATGTTTCCCCCACTTTGAAAGAGAGAGAGAGAGAGAGAGAGAGAGAGAGAGAGAGAGAGAGAGAGAGAGAGATTAAAACTCTTGATGGCCTCCAGTAAGGGTACAACCTTCTCCCCCTTTCAGGGGTACGATGCTGAGAGTGGGGGGGGGGATCCTTTCTGTGCCACACCACAGTAATTAGAGTACTGGATGACGATCTGGGGGAGTCAGGTTCAAATCCTGATTCTGCTATGGAAGGTCACTGGGTGATCTTGAGCTAGTGACAGATTTTCTGCCTACCTGATTAGGGTAGTTGCAAGAATAAAACGGAGGACAGGCAAACAATAGAAATGGCTCCCCTTTGGGGGATAGATGGAGTCCAAATGAACCACATAAATATGGAGGTAACACTAACCTATCAGAGTTCGTATAAGGATTATAAGCTAATATGACGATGGGAAACATTTTGCACACTCGAAAGCAAACGCTTCTCCTCGTCTGTAACACTATAACAATGCAAAGTAGGGTTATATTGTTATGCGGCCCCTGAAGTTACTTGCTTTGACCTGCTCCACACTACTGTAAGGAGTGTTACATCCCACCAGTCTGGATTGGGAGCAGAAGGAAAATAATTTGAGTGTGTATCTTGCTAGAAAAAAGCCTGAGTTTTACAGGCAAGGAGCAACATGGGGAAAGGAGAATCAGCATCAGTCTGGGGAGGACAGCATGTGCTTTGGGGATGTGCCTTTGCTACAGAATCAGGTGTATGGACGGGCTACAGTTTAGGGTCTCAGAATGAGGGGCCTGAAGATTGCAAAAAGCAAACCAAAGACAACCACATGCACCATTTTTATGACAATGATATGGGGCCTCTTGAATGTGAGAGCCAGTTTGGTGTAGTGGTTAGGAGTGCGGAATTCTAATCTGGCAAACTGGGTTTGATTCCCCACTCCCCCACATGCAGCCAGCTCGGTGACCTTGGGCTCGCCACTGCACTGATAAAGCTGTTCTGACCGAGCAGTAATCTCAGAGCTCAGGGCTCTCTCAGTCCCACCTCCCTCGCAGGATGTCTGTTGTGGGGGGAGGAAAGGGAAGGCGACTGTAAGCTGCTTTGAGAAAAGTGGCAGATAAGAACCAACTCTTCTTCTTCTTCTTCAGTAATATCAGGGTTCTCTCGGCCTCACCTCCCTCACAGGGTGTCTGTTGTGGGGAGAGAGAAGGGAAGGCGAATGTAAGGCACTTTGAGACTCCTTCAGGTAGAGAAAAGCGGCATATAAGAACCAAGTCTTCTTCCTAACTCAGGGCCTAGTATGTTTTAGAATGACACCTTTTTGGCTGAGAGGACGTGCAGAAATGAAAGATACAGACTGTCTGTCACATGCTAAGAACTCGTACTGCCATGTATTCCCACATCATAGTTTGTGCCTCTGTTCTCGAAAGGAAGTCCCACCTCCTTGCTTTGCACTGACTCCTACAGCCTTGTAGAAATGCTGGATCCTTTTGACTGCTCGGTGCCACTTCCAGAGGAGCCTGGCCTGAGGCTTGTTTTGTCACCGGGCTTTACAGCCCATGCCCTTTTCAAAGAAGAAGGGCCTTCATCTCGTGCCAGCGGAATGTTCTTTCTCAGAGGGGCTTTGACGTGACGGCTAGGTCATGGGATTCTTTCACTGCCTTGCATCCAGCCTTCTCGAGGAGGGCTTAACCCTTGCGCCCGGCGTGTGGGAAAAGTCGGGTGGGCAGCGCTGATCTGGGCTTGCAAGGGAGAGCCCGGGGTCAACAAGGAGATGCTGAGAATGGAATGTTCCAAAGGCTCCTTGCGAGAGGAAGCATTCACACATGTGGTCCTGGGAGATGCGTTTGCATCTCTGCTGCTTTGGATTCTGGACTGTGTAACCCCAGCATATTAGTTCATATGGCCAAATGTTAGTGGACCTAAGGACATCACACTGCCTTATACCCAATCAGGCCATTGTTCCATCAAGGTCAGTTTTGCCTACTCTGCCTTCCATCTCTTCCTCATCATTGCTTACCTGGGTTTTTTAATGGGAGAAACTGGGACCTTCTGCATGCAAAGCAGATGTTTCATCCCTAAGCCATGGCCTTTCCCCATAGCTTTCAACCTTGAGTAGAGTCAAAGGAGAGCTACTGGTGTCAAAGCATGGGTATAAAATTCTGGCCAGTCTTTTAGGGCTGTGCATTTGTTTTTGAACCACTCAAGAAACCCAGATCTCCTCAGTGGGGTTGAGCTTTTAAAGTGAAAGTGAATTTCTGAGAGAATTAATGAATTTGGTTTTTAAAACAACTATTCTTTTGGGGTTTTCTATACTGCAGAATTGAAAGGCGATGCCCTTGAAGAACATGCTTCTGCCTTGTGTGTGTCACATGTTAGTCCCTGGCCACCTGCTTGCAGAACATCTGGATATTTTTGAAGTTGTTATTGAAATTGCTTTTGCAAGGTTCAACGTGAACAACAGTTTTCTCTTAAACAGAAGGCACAAGAACACCTGGCGTGGGTAAACCTTGCAGTTACACTCTGAAAAACTAAAGTTTAGAAAAGTAGCTCCACCATGTGGCTGTAGGTCTCTCGGCCATTTAATACCTTCTGCTTTCCCACCAGGGTGAACCCAGGAGAGCCTGATATCAGAAGCTAAGTGGGGCCAGCCCTGGGGTTGCCATCTCTTGGTTTGGAAAGTACTGGAGAAGCAGGGGGTGGAGCCTAGAGGGGGCAAGGCTTGGGAAGGGAGCTCAGCTAGGGAAAGGCCCCTCTCCAAGGCAGCCATTAGCTCCAGGGGAAAAAATCCCTGTCATCTGGAGATGTGTTTTAATTCATGGCAACAGCTAAATAAGTTACAGCAGGGCCTCTGTATATAAATGGGGTATGTAACAACAGCCATTTAAAACCAATGGGAAAGTCTTAAGGGCAAATCCCAGACCAACTTTCATTGTAATGTTTTGTTTAAACATTAGTGCTGTGCCTTAGGCTTTCAGACAGAACCAAGAAAGCTCAGGCTGTCAAACTCCAGGTGGGACCTGGAGATCTCCTGGAATTACAGCTTATCTCCAGACTACAGAGATCAGGAGAAAATGGACACTTTGGAAGCTGGGTTCTATGCCACTGGGCCCAGCTGAGGTGCACATCCAAATCTCCAGGAGTTTCCCTACTTGGCTCTTGCAACCTTACTTAACCACCCCTTGCCAGTGACCGGGGGGGACCTGGCAATCCTGCACTCAACCAAAGACCCAGCCCACATATAGGCGGTCTTAGTGATTTTGCGCCCACAGACAAAATTTAGTGATCTTAACCCTCTGCCAATGGCCATGGAGCACCTGACAAGCGTACATATAATACAGCATCCATGTACTTCTCTCCCAGCTCTGAGTAGGACATTCTGTCACACTCCATGATCCGTGCCATGATCCAGGCTCCTTTGGACAATGGTACTTTGACTAGTTACCACTGAAAAGCAATGGTAATATCCACCCATCCATCCATCCATCCATCCATCCATCCATCCAGCCAGCCAGCCAGCCAGCCAGCCAGCCAGCCAGCCAGCCAGCCAGCCAGCCAGCCAGCCAGCCAGCCAGCCAGCCAGCCAGCCAGCCAGCCAGCCAGCCAGCCAGCCAGCCAGCCAGCTAGCAAGCTTCCTAGCTTCCTTCCTAGCGTCCTATAAACTAGTTACACATTAAAGTTCATTTTTCCTTTCCAACATTTTTATTCCTCCTTTCAGGTGACTTGCAACGTGGATAGTTACTTTCACACCATGCAATACATGAAGGTCAAGGTGTTGCCCTCCCAATCCTGTCCTGCTGCCTCTCTGCTTTCCTGTATTCTGTGTAGCCACCAGCAGATGTCAGCATACAATGCAAAATCCCATCCAGATAGAATAAAATGGTCAGGATGGAATGCCTTGAAAATAGGTGACTGCTGGTAGAAACGGAATAAATAGTTTATTTCGCAAAACCATTGCCATCCCTTTTGGATGAAATCTCCTGAGGGACAAATATTGAGCAGGGATCTAAAAGATGACAAACTTGTGCATTTGGGGGGTCTTATAAGTGAGCTGCACATGCTGCACATGTGGTTGTGACCCAGGGGTTACCCACATGCCTAACTTATTTCTGATTTTCTTGGCAGTCAGTCTGCAAGCATTGGGATTTGGTTGGGTGTGTTTATTCCACGTGGCTGTCCTTCCTCTTCCTTTTTACAATTGTAGAGTCAGCTGCTTTTCTTCTGCATGTGCCTTAAATCAGGGGTAGTCAACCTTTGGTCCTCCAGATGTCCATGGACCACAATTCCCATGAGCCCCTGCCAGCAAATGCTGGCAGGGGCTCATGGGAATTGTAGTCCATGAATATCTGGAGGACCACAGGTTGACTACCCCTGCCTTAAATAAACCAGATTTCTTGTTCTGTTATTGGCATCAGGGCACAATCGGTGGCGCTACCCTCCCCTTTAAAATAAGGCACTAAAATATTGATAGGTTGACATCCCATTGTAACAGTAGGCTTACAATAGGCTTCTCTAAACCCCGCGTTAAGTTTTTGGCCCCTTCCCTTGTGGATGCATGCCTTTCCCACCTTATCTCAATATTTCAGTGCCTTTTAAAAACAATCAAAAATAAAATCAGTAATTAGTAGAAGCTTGATGTTGACGATAGTCCAGTCGTTGAAAAGGGGTGGGAGAGCGGGGTGGGAGAAATAAAGCCAACAAAAGTATCACATTCTCTCTCTTAGAGCCTCACCTGCCTCCCAGAGTGCCTGTCATGGGGAGATGAAGGGTAAGTAAAGGTAGGTAAAGGTATCCCCTGTGCAAGCACCGAGTCATGTCTGACCCTTGGGGTGACGCCCTCCAGCGTTTCCATGGCAGTCTCAATACGGGGTGGTTTGCCAGTGCCTTCCCCAGTCATTACCGCTTACCCCCCAGCAAGCTGGGTACTCATTTTACCGACCTCGGAAGGATGGAAGGCTGAGTCAACCTTGAGCCGGCTGCTGGGATTGAACTCCCAGCCTCATGGGCAAAGTTTTCAGACGGCTGCCTTACCACTCTGCGCCACAAGAGGCTCATAGATGAAGGGTAGGCAATTGGAAACTGTTTGGTGACTCCTTTGGGTGGTCAACGGTGGGGTACAAAAACCCAGCTCTTCTTCAAGGGAGCTAGAGTGAAACCCTCTCCATTTTTCAGTGCTGCTGGATTGATTCTCAGCTATCCTTCACTGCCAGTTTCACACATTACAGAGTATACAGCTTGGGGCTGTAGAATTCACAGTTCTGCAATTTAACCCCTTCTCTTCTTCCCCTGTCATGTAGCCGTCCTTTTCTTTTGCCCTCTTCTCTGTAACTTTTCCTTCCTTCCACCTTTGCAGTTAGATAAAGTTATATACATGTGTGGGATTTGGCATGGGGCACTATGGGAGAAAATGAATTTTGGTACCTGATGTGCACTGGAGAAAGACCACCGAAAGACCAAGATGACCAGACTTCTTTTTTTGTTTGTTCCTTTCTTTGGCATAAGGAAAGAGGGAGTTCGGGCTCCCAGAGTCTCTGCCAGTCCGAGGAGACAGGACTATGCTGCCAGAGCTCACGGCTGGACTCTGTAGAAGTCAGTTCCACATGTTCATATGGACTTCTGGCACCAGTTGGTAGACAGAGGGTGATGGCCTAGCCCTGTAGGTCTCTAACAGGGTCCTTGGCTTGGCGTGACATTACCCAAAGACAAGCCAGACTGGAAAACCATTTTGAGAACCAGCTTGGTGTAGTGGTTAAAGGCAGCCGCTTCTAATCTGGCAAGCCAGGGTTGATTCCCTGCTTCCCCACATGCAACCAGCTGGATGACCTTGGGCTTGTCACAGCACTGATAGAGCTGTTCTGACTGAGCAGTAATATCAAGCCTCTCTCAGCCTCACAGGGTGCCTGTTGTGGGGAGAGGAAAGGGAAGGCGAATGTAAGCCGCTTTGAGACTCCTTTGGGTAGCAAAAAGCAGCATATAAAAGCCAACTCCTCCTCCTCCTCCTCTTCTTCTATTTTATCTACAGCAGAAATAAGAGGGACTCTTATCACACAAAACTGTGCCTAGAAGAAAGGGTTACACAAAATTTTATACATCTACCTCACTGAGCTGGCTCAGAGGTCTGGACCAATGCAATCATGCCATTCCTTTAGTGTCATCTCCAGCTCCACCTTGGTCCTCCCCCAAAGTCTCCAGGCTGGCGCTGGAGCCCAGATCTCATACCTCTGACTGGGTGCCCCCCTTCCCCCGTGCTCAGCAGCAGCTCATTGCCTGGGGGCAGGCAGCTTGAGCCCAGTCGACTCAGGTGACCTGAGAAACAAGGAGGTCCCATCTGGCCTTACATAATTGCCGTCTCTGGTAAAGCTCTTCATTTGGAGTGGCTGAGCTGCTGCAGGATGCTTAGAAACCCTGCCAAGAGACGGAAAACTGCATTCCGTTTCTGTATATTGCGAGGCTGTGATAAACAGATTACCAAGTGGGAATGCTGAACTAATTATCTGGATTACTGTCACGCGGCTAACAGAACCAGACTCAAAGAGAAAGCATTGTAAATTTCGTCCTTGGCTGATATTATGCTAAAAAAAAAAAATCTTCCTGTGCTGAAAGCAAAGGCCTGGGTGATGTTGAATGCAGACTTTGGTTCACCAAAAAGCTGGTGGTGGTGTTGGCCTGCCCCATTTCTGCCCCAGCGGACAGCATCTTTTATTCCCGCGAAACACAAAGCTCGAAGTCACAGCAGCAAAGACAGATTTTGCACAGAGAAACCTTGCGGGAGGCGTAGGCTGAGAGATGAGGCTTTTGGCGAGAAAGCTATTTGGAACATACTGAGCAACTCATAGGAAGCAAAATGACAAGAACCAGCAGGCAGGCTATAAAAGGGTCACTCGGGGAGCTGTCCCCATCCCACAAAGCTGTGTTGTTGTTGTTGTTGTCGTTGTTGTTTTACAATGCTAGAAGTGAAAAAGAAACTCAGAATGAAAGATGGACAAATATTGTCAAACTGTGTTTCTTTTTTGCTTTGGAATGCCGCCATTCTAGACATTTCATTCTCTCTAGTTTCAGTGTGGGCAGTGGTGGTTGTTGGTTTCTTGGATGTGTTTTTCGGCAGTCTTATATGCATGGTGCATGGTACACCTCCTTGGCCACCTCCTTGACCTAGATAGCCCAGGCTACCTTGTTCATGTCAGATCTTGGATGCTAAGCAGGGTTGGTCCTGGTTAGTGGTTGGATGGGAGACCCCCCAAGGACGTCCAGAGCTGCTACGCAGAGAAAGGCAATGGCAGACCACCTCTGTTCCTCGCTTGCCTTGAAAACCCTGCAGGATTGGCATAAGTTGGCTGCAACCTGTTGCCAAAAAAAGTACATTCTTTATATGTATTACAATGATACTCAGTGAGATTCTAAGCAGAGCTACAGCTGCACCCTTCTAAGCCCATTAACTCTGCTTAGGATTTATATATTTATATTTATTCTTCTGCCCTTATTGCACTGCTATGGCCTAGGATACTGATCTTTCTTTAATAGGAACCCTGCTGGATCTGATCAGTGGTACATCATATCTTGTCCAACATTCTGTTTCCAACATTGGCCGTATCGGGGAAGGCCCACAGGCAGGGATTGCTAGCTGCCCCATAACTTCTGACAATTAGAGGTAGGAACTTTGTGAAACTGGAGGTCCCATTCTGATATCATATATCTAACTGCAATCTTGGCTTGAACATGTGGATCAAAATATCTATACAGTGAGGCTACTTAGGAATTGCGTAGATGTTTCTGCAACATCTAAAGCATATTAAAAATTGACTGGTTGTGGAGGAAAAGGACTAGAGCTGAAAGGACCCCACCACCACCACCACCACAACCTGTCAAGCCAGCTGGCCTCAATCTGCTCTTCCTGATGGGGAATTTGAGGGAGAGTGAAGAGCAGGAGCGGAGGAGATAGATTCTTCCTCCACGAGTCCTTGTAGATCCCCTTCTTGTCCTGGCTAATTGTTAGTGCTAGACTTATGGGTCCAGTTCCTTCTTTTAAAATCCACCTAAACCAATGGCAACTGCCCCTTGGATTCCCATGCCTCAGCTTCTCCATCTTCTCTAACACAATATCCAGGGCCTCTGAAGAAGCCCTCACCAGTGCTCAGAAAGAAGGACCCGAGACCTCTCTTGCATCTACCTTGGGATGCCCTCCTCCTTGACTTAGACCTCGCTGCCCTTAAATCGTACACTGTCAACCCAGGTGTTATTATAGTGGCAGTTTTGTTTTCAACCCCTATCATAATCATCCCTAGCATGGAGTTTGCCTTTTTTATCTCTGCTCTATGCTGGGCTGACTTACTCAATGAGCTCTCCAATTCAAACCCAAGACCTCTTTCAATCTCAGTTTCAGTCAAGTTCAGCATGTATTAAAGTTCAAGATTTTTGGGTCCAATATGCATTACGTTATTACACTACTAGCAGAAAAGCCCGTTGTATAGAAAATAGAATGTGTGCTAGCCTCCTCCCCTCCTGATCTGGGCAGCCCTGCCAAGGCCTGGTGATGATGGGGCTGCTTGGTGTGGGGGGAGGGAGTGCTGGTGGGGGTGGGTTTCTCCCTCCCCCCAACCTGGGCAGCCCTGCTAGTGAGGCCAGACTGCTTGGGGTGAGGGAGTGTTGGTGGGGGCTGCCTCCCTTTCCCCCTGCCCAGCCTGAGGTCCCAGGCCCTCCCCCCTCCCGGCTTCTGCTCCCTGTCTGGTTTCTTGCAGGCTGGCACTTCTTCTACATGGAAGAAATTGGAGGGAAATGCGGCCAGGGGTGGGACAACTTACAAGATTGGCCGTTCATTGGACAGATAGCCAATCAGGTAGGCGATGAGTCCCAACTCCTCCCATCACCCCAATCAGGCTTTATTTATGCTAGAGATAGATATAAATCACATTGGTCTACATTCTCCATGGTGTTGCCCCCAAACTCAATCCAGAAAGATCCTCCTACCACTGTTCACAATTGTCTTCTTTTTTGGCACCCTGAATAATTTGGAATCACCTGCAGATTTGGCACCAGAATATGGAGTCCTTGTGTTGTTCCCCAACAAACATCTGTAATGTGTTGATGGAGTCCGCAAGGTTCCTTCCGTTTCCATGTCTCTGGTGCCCAAATGGAACAATAACCATGTCACCCCAATCTCTTCAGATCAGGGAAGCTAAGCTGGGTTGGCCCTGGTTAGCATTTGGATGGGAGACCACCCCAAAAATCCAGAGTTGCTATGCAGAGGCAGGCAATGGCAAACTACCCCTGAATATCTCTTGCCATGAAAACCCTTCCAGGTCACCATAAGTCACCTGTGACTCAATGGCCCAGAGAAAACCACAGTGGGAGGGGAAGAGGCTTGCAGCTGATGTAGCTCAGTTTCGTTTTCACCGTGTGAGATCCCCTATGTAGATGCTTGATTATAAGACCTGCCGCCTTAACTTTAGAAGGGCGTGGGATCCCAGCGTATTGAAACTGTCATGAATAAGCATTGTCCAATACATCTAGGGGGGTTCCTTTGTATAAAAGGTTATAGCACAATAAATGTTAGTCTTTTAAGGAGCCTCACGACTCCTTTGAGTTTGTGCTTCAGGAGATGAATCCATCTGTATCGCTGGCCGAGAAACTCGTGACAAGGTGCCAGGAGCCAGCCAGATACGTGAGAGAGGCTCACGCCGCAAACTATGGTTGTAAAAGGGAAAGAAGTCATTCTGACTGCCCCTAAGTAGAACATGGGAAATGGTAATAAACAACCATTAAAACTGGGATGCCTTGCCCAAGCCGGTCTGATCTTGTCAGATCTCAGAAGCTAAGCAGAGTTGGCCCTGGCTAGTATTTGGATGCAGGACCTTCAAGGAATACTACAGTCATGACACGGAGGCGGGCAATGGCAGAGGTGGTTACCTCTGAATGTCTCTTGCCTTGGAAACTCTACAGGGTCATTATAGGTCAGCTATGACTTGGCAGTACCTTCCACCACCCCAATTTGGAATGTGGTGACAGCCAGTTGTGGGGAAGGGGGCTGTGGCTCAATGGTAGAGCATCTGCTTGGCATGTTCGATCCCCAACATCTCCAGTCAAATGGGTCAGGAGTGGATGATGTGAAAGACCAGAGACCCTGGAGACTTTGCAGGGCAGATGAGATGAGACTGACCTTGAGACCAATATTATGACTAGCTAGAAGGCAGCTTCATGTGCTCTTGTGATCAAATGTTAATCTTCTGCAAATTATTCAGTGTGAAAGGGTCAATTTAAAAATGAAAAAAGGGAACATACTGGATGCGGTGTAAATTGCTCGAATGACCAAAGCTCCCGTTGAAAGTTGTTGGTGAGTTTCCTATGCTGCTGACTGAAGCTGCTTTGGAACTTGAAATTGTCCTGTGAAATTGGTTATGATTGACCCTCTGGGATCTTCCCTAATCTCTATGGAGTTTACTATAGAGATTGGGGCAGCTTCTAGTATGCCATGCAACATTTCTTCTCTCCATGTTCCACCTCTAAAAGCTCCCAGGATTGCCAGGTAGTAGCAACAAGAAAGGACCAGTTCAGGTTTGAAGAACATGGCATTGGGGGGAGGGTGAAACTGAGTCCCAGATTTTGCCCACCTACACCTTGAAATTAAGTCCTGAGCACAAAATTCCCAGCACGTCTTTAATCAACAGTAATTTGCAGGATTAAACCTATTCTCTCTTCCTTGCACAGCCCCAAGGCAAACTGAGGCTGCAACAGACTGCAAGTCCTTTTTATGGACTGAATAAGGTGTCTTCTTTTGGTCTGTTCGAGTCAGAGCAGATAAACCTGAAGCTGACAGCGACAGTGTGATTCAGCACCCTCCTATGCACTGGGTCTTTGCCATTGCTACGACCACAATCCGTCATTCATTAACAAACATTAGTAAGTCATCTGACATTTGGCTCCACAAGGCATGGCTGCCTTGACCTGTGGGAAGCCTTTAATTAGTTAAAACTCCTGGCTGAGTGGGAGAGCAGAGGGGAAATATTATTCTTAAGGGAGATGAAAAGTATCTTTCTCTGCCATCTGCGGGGGAGTGATGAGCAGTCCTGCTCTTTTCAGGCCTGTCCCCTGTGTTGAAAAAGCATCAGGTGCTTTTTCTTTAGCTAGTCTGGTATTCGCAAGCTGTTCTAGTCAAGTTGTGCGGCCCTCTGTTTTTTTAAGGCCATATGAGAAAACATTGACCAAGTGAGAGTTGGTTTGAAATTAAGCTCTCCTTACAGGAGCAATGGCAAAATATTGTATAATTCCATTTGTCTCAGAAGGCCTGGAGAGTGATCAGTTGCCCGGCATTTCTTAGATCTATTTGTGCTACAGACTTATTCCAGCTTTTTGGGGCTTTGCTCTGTACATCCCTTGGGCTGTAGGATGTTGAGGGTGCTTGAGAGTTCCCTTGAAGTTCCCAGGCTTCCTGTGGTCTAAAAGGTATTGTTCTTCTAAAAAAGAACTTCTAAGGGAAAATCCAATGTGAAATTGCTGCATGAGAATTCATTAAGGCTGTTTATTTTACCTTGATCTTAATAGAGACCTGGGATTGCTATTCTTTTACAAATCTCACCCCTTAGAGATGTCAATTAGTACAGCTATAGCTCTATAATTTATTCCTATTTCACTAGCGGCAGTCATACAAATGTCTTCCTTGCACAGCCCCGAGGCAAACTGAGGCAGCAAGAGCCTGCAAGTCCTTTTTATGGACTGAATAATTTCTTGTATCATTTCAATGTATTATGTAAACCGCCTTGAGTCTCCAGGGAGGACGGTATATAAACAAACAAACAAATAAAGTTTACCTATCTAACAGCCTGGGGGGGGGGGTACTGATTCCAAAGGAACAGATTTTTTTCTTTTGACAGGTCATGTTTTGAAGTGGCTTCTCTTTATAAGGCGGCCCCCTGCCTGAGTGTTAATATAAAAGCACCCCCCTAGAAGGCGGTACGCTCCAGTGCCTCTGATGAACTGAGTTCTGATTCATGGTTCAGCAAGGTTCAGCAGCAGATGTGGACCAGGTATGAATGCTCCACTGGCTCTGTGACCTTGGGTCAGCAACTCACACCCCACCCAGCCTTGCAGGGCTGTTGCTGCACTGATAACATGGAGAAGGGGACAACATGTTGTGTTGTGTTTGTGGTCTCCACTGGGGAGCAAAAGTGGGTGTGCCTATATTATTATTATTATGAATAATAATAATGATAATAATAATAATATTAATAATAATAATAAGCTGCCCCTCCACGCAGACAGGCTCTGGGGGGCTCACAACATAGAACTACAGCCATACATATGACTGTATCTCTCTCTCTCTCTCTGTATGCAGGTTCGGATCTAAAGATTTATACAAACTTGAAACAGAAACGATGGGCCAGATTTTTGCTCTTCCCCCTCCGTTGCCCCCTCCCTATCAAAACCCCACTGTATGCTCCTCGGGGGCAGGGGATGTGTCTCGCTCTCCCTCCGTCGGTGCGCTGCAGCCCCTTCATTCCTGCCTCCCTTTTCCTGGAAGGCCCCCCGTTCCTTGGGGAGAGCCCCCCGCCCAGCTCCAGCGGGAGAGCGTGGCAGGGTGGGGGTGGGGGAGGGGGTGCGGTGGGGGTTGAGGCAGGGAGCCGCCGCCGCCGCCGCCGCCCGGGTGGGAGGGAATACCCCCGGCTCCAGCATGAAGGCTCTCGTAAAAGATGTGTGAGCAAGCGGCGCGCTACTGCCGGGCGAGCGTCCACAGGCTCCTCCGCAAACAGCAGCCGCAGATCGGCGGGCTGGACGGGCTGCTCCGCTGGATCGTCACCAAGATGAGCGACCAGAGCAGCCTCGCCGACCGGGAGCTCCTGCAGGAGGCCGCCGGACACGCCGCCTGCGTCCCCGAGCAGAGGAAAGGCGCCTCCGTGATCTTGGACGTGAGGCTTTCTTTGGTTTTTGCGCCGCTGTTTCCCGCCCCGGTCGGCCTCCCTTCGCTTGGCGTCTTCCCCCCCCCCCCCGCCCCAACCCCGCTCCGGCCGAACTGCAAGGAGAGGCTCCCGCCGGCGCCAGGCGAGGGGGCTTGGCCGCCCCCGACGGGGCCCCTGCCGCTCGGAGAAGCCAAGGGATAGGCGTGAATTTGGTCATTCCACCCCCACCCACCCCCGTCCTCGCGGTTGCCAGGCGACTTGCAAGATTTGAGAATCCCCCTAACCCCGCGGGCGTGGAGATGCCAGAGGTGGAACCTCCATGTGCAGAGGCAATCTATCTCTGGCTCGGGAAAGGGCAGAGAGAACCCCCTCCCCGGAGAAGCATGCCGCCTGTTTGCCTTACCGGGTTTGAACGCTTGGAAAAGTTCTGTTGGACTAGATGGAAGCTGATCCAGCAAGGCTCTTTTAGGGGAATGCCTTGGAGGGTCTCCCCCCTGCCCCCTTCCCAGCAGATTCCCCCATGCCACCCATCCCAAAGGCAGAAGGAGCTGGGGGGGGGGAGAATTGATGTCATTTCCATGACATGGTGGGATGCATGCTTTGCCCTGTGATAGATGCAGTGCTGAAGTTACCCTTGAGTAAAACTGCACAGGAAAGGGCTGGAAGCCTGCAGGGCTTGCTGTTGAAAGAGCCCAGTTCTTTTCATCCTTGTGCCAGAAGAGCTCTAGCAGCTAAAGGTCTGCATCTCAGAGTTCTGTTAAAAGCACTGGAGCTCTTCTGTGGGGGCAGCAGTTGGCAACCCTACAATTAAGGCTCCCAAGGCAGGAGTGGGCATCTCGGGCAGGCCTGAGCACCAGCCTCTTTGCCTCGCTAGGCAGAGCTGGAAACCCCCGGATTGCCTGGGATGGTGCAGCAGGTGAGTGGACCACAGTCATCCAGGGAACTCTGTGGCTGAGTGGGGATTTGAACCCAAGTCTTGCAGGTTACAGCCCAGTCCTTGTTGGCCACACAGCTCACCCCAACTCTTGAAGGGAACTAACTTCCAGTGGTACAGTGATACTGCCTAGCATTTATATAGCATGCTGCATGGTTTCTGTACATCCCCTGCCAATTTCACAACAACCTAGTAAGGTAGGACAAAACTGCCTTCCAGTGGCAGAGTTGAAAAGCAATGCGGTAGGGAGAGGAAAGGGGGAAATTAGAGGGTTGTGTTTGTTAGTACCCTCTGCTCAAGAAGAGAAGATTTAAACTGAACTTTTTAAAATCACTCTTTTCCCCCTGAAATCCCATTTTCTGACCTCCCCCCTCTGTGGCAGTTGGAGAGGGAACACAGCATTGAGGTGAACTGTGGCTCAAAACTATAGGAGTCTGTAGCTCAGGCTGCAAGGGCAGCAGAGAGAATTTCCCCTCCAGATTAGTTTAATTGGGAAAGGTGGTGGATTCAAAGGCCTGAAATGAAAGCATCTTGCCTTGCTGGTGGAACCCTTCAATAAAACTCAATGGGGGGGTATGTGTGTGCGTACATAGACATTATGCCTTTAATCAGACGGTACTACTTTGTGCTTAGGAAGTGCTAATCATACCTGGTTATTTAATCAGGGCAAGTGGGTTTGATTGAAGGGCTGGTGCTGCTTCATCTTTTCGATGAGTGAGGAATTTTGGAGGGATTTGCGCAACAGAATTTGACTTTTCTCTCTCCTTCCTCTTTCTTCAGTCTCCCCACTCTCCCAAAGAATTGATGCATCCAACTTTGAATAAAATTCACAGATAAAAGCCAGCAGATAAAAATCCTTCTTCAGAGAAGTCTGGTAGTTCAGGCTGGCCAGTTCTCAGAAGCTAAGCTGGGTCAGTGCTGGTGGATGGTTAGAGGGGGAAATCTGAGATTAACATGCAGGTCTGCAGGAGAAGAGCTAGATTCGAGTCCACCAGCACCTTAGGGGTCGATAACATTTCCAAGGCATAAAGCTTTGAGAGTCAGAGCTCTCTTGGTCAGCTCCCGACGAAGAGACCTTTTGACTCTTGAAAGCTTATGGAGACTCAGAAGAATCCATAACTTCATTAGCACTCTGTTAATGCTGTTCTCTGGCATGATGGATCCAACAAGGCATTGCACACAAATAGCACCTGTCAGTTCTCCTCCCCCCCACTCCAACACACTGTATCAATGAACGCAAGAATCAGTCTTTTGGTAGCAGCAGGCAAAACCTTTTGTACTTCAGCAACTCACGCTATTTTTATCTGAGTGCTATTTCAGCTAGCTAATCCTGCACCTGTTTCAGATAAACACTGCAAAAGGATGGTCCACGCCATCCTTTTCTTGTTCAAGGTACCCTATAAGAAATGCTTATAGTTTTCTAAGTGGACTCATCTCCTCTCTGAATTGGACGTTGATTGGGGACATTGGTCATTCCCAAAGAGTGTCTTGCAAGAAATTAGGAAACGAAGCTCTGAGTGTAGCTTCTTGGAATCTGTCTTCCGTGAGGACGGTCTGTCTGTACTGAAAGAAGAAGAAGAAGAAGAAGAAGAAGAAGAAGAAGAAGAAGAAGAAGAAGAAGAAGAAGAAGAGTTGGTTCTTATATGCCGCTTTTCCCTACCCAAAGGAGGCTCAAGGCTTACAGTCAGCTTCCCTTTCCTCTCCCCACAACAGACACCCTGTGAGGTAAGGGAGGCTGAGAGAGCGCTGATATCACTACCCGGTCAGAACAGCTCTATCAGTGCTGTGGCGAGCCCAAGGTCACCCAGCTGGCTGCATGTGGGGGAATGCAGAATCGAACTCGGCATGCCAGATTAGAAGTCCGCACTCCTAACCACTACATCAAACTGGCTCTTCTAACAACTACACCAAAGTGATCCAGTCGTACAAGTCACTGAACAGAAGTTCGTTGGCACTTCAAACAGTAACTGAATTTGCTCCAGCATAAACTTCTGAGTCTGAGCTTAGTTTGTCAGATAGATGGATGTGCACTTCACTCTATCCAATGAAGTGAGTTCTGACTCACAGCCTCTTATACTGGAACAAATTGTGTTCTTTTTCCAAGGTGCCACCAGACTCCTGCTTAATTTTGCGGCCGCAAACTAACACAGCTGCCCCTTTAGAATTAATATCAGTTCATTGCGTAGCCTCCTTGTGATTTTTCTATGGGGAAAAATGACCCCGAGCTTCAGGATTAGAAGAAAGATACATACCTCGCCTGCTCAGGGTGAACTTGTCAAAATTCTGGATTTGATGGAAGAGAAAGAGAGATTGGTTGCAACAGACATGTGGAAAAACAAAGCAATGTTATTATTATTTTTAAGAGCATTACAGAATCAGTGTAGAGGAACTGCTAATTAGAAAAACAGTGTAATCTATAACTGACAGTGTGCGTGAGTACAAATTTAACTCGGTTTTGCAGGTCCTTCTGGAAAGCAGAAATTGTTTGCTGCCGCCGGCAACTTAATTGATTAGATTCATTCATGGGGGTGTCCATGTGACAACCCTCCCCCCTCCCACAGCTCACTCTTCTAGGTGGTTTTAAGCCAGGTCTAAGGAACCAAAAAGCATGCATGTCTATCTTTTCCAGGCAAGCCGGAACATGAAACTTGCCCTGCCAAAGGGTATGGTTCTAACAGAGCTATCTTATGTAGGGTTACTAGATTTTTAAATATCTGTCCTCTTTTGGGGTCTTCTTTAAAAAAAAACTGATGAAAATGTCTTCTTTTGAAATTAGAAGGTTAGGAATATTCCTAGTTAGTAGCAATTATCACAGTTTAAATGGTAGGGGGTATTTCAAATGAGATTTGTCACAGCGATCATTTGTTTGAAGTAGCCCGTCGGGAAATACATCCCCTTTTTTGCTTGTCAAAATATGGAAACCCTGTCTTATGCTAACTTTCCTGATAAGAAGTCCCGCATAAAGTAGAACTTACTTCCAGGTGATCAGCCAAGGGGAACTGCTCCGGAATCTACACATCTTGCGTTTGCTGGCAGGGGCTCATGGGAACTGTAGTCCATGAACATCTGGAGGACCACAGGTTGACTACCCCTGTGGTAGGGTACAGTCCAGTGAGACTGGATTCTTTTAATATTGTGTATGGAAGTTCCCTCAGCAACAACGTGCTGGCTATGTGGGGTATGCTCTTAAATGAATGAGCTTAATAATATTTATTTATTTAAACATGTTTGTGTTATTTTCCCCGTGGGATTTAGGGTGGTAGGGCTCCCAGGCAGACTGCCCAGTTCCCTAGGCTTGGCACAAAATTCCCCAGCCCCAATCTCCCATCCTTATGTAACTGAGGAATGAGTGAACAAATACCCCATAATGACTTTCTAGGCATTTCCTTGAGACTTTGTGGGCTGTACCACAGAGTATAGGCAGGGGAAGTTCCTAGAGTGCCACCATTAGCCTAAGAAGTGTTGGGAACCTTAACCCCAAAGGATCTTCCCATCATGCACCGGCTCGGGTAGAAAGTAGTAGGCAAGTGCTGATTCATGTATTCACACCACCATGTTCCTTTGCTAGAATGGGAAGGGATGCTCCTTCCTGGCTTTCTTCTTCCAGTATTGAGGTTGCTGTGAACTTCAACAGTACTGTGATCAACTTTTGAACCTAATTAGGACCGAGCTGTTTGTTTACATAGGTTTCAGGCCTCTCACTTTGGTGGTTTTTGCTCAAAGTTCAAATAAAACACCCCAGGAGTCGCTTCACTCCTGAGCTGTAGCTGCTTTTGCAGGCTTTCCAGCTGAAGTTGCTGCTGAGTCATGGGCAGCTCTTCCTGAAATAAATAAGAATCACAAATGGGCTGTAATCCTGCCTCACCTCACCGATCCAATGGCACAACATAGGCCGTTCACACCTGAAGAGAGGTGATATTTGAAGGAGTCACGCAGCTCCTGAGGGAGCAATAGATCGGTTCCTGAAGAAGAACTCAAACTCCCATGAGGCAGCGCAGAAGTGCATATGAAGAAATTATTCTGAATTTAAACAGTGCATTTGTTTTCCTTGTTAACAAACACCAGTCATGGAGGTGTGATGGACCAAGAAATGCTTTTTGCTCAATCAGGCATATGCGAACTGTTAAAATGCAGGTGGACCGACTGTTAAACGTTCAGTTGTGCTGATTGCAGCTCTCTGACAGGTCATGAATATTTTGTATAGGGAAGGCAGTTCACCCCTCATAAGAACAATTCATAATTAGGCATGGCCTGTTAGGGCACTTTCTAATGGGACTCCAGGCAGAAAACTCCTTATATATAATTTCAAATCACATCCAGGTTTGGAAAAGCATGATAGATTTTCCAGAGAACTGAAAATCGTTTAAAAGAGAAAGGTTTGTTCACCACATGTATGCATAACCCTCTTTGGCCTGTGGTAAACAGGCTCGATAGGTTTTTATATAGCTTTACAAACCTACAGAACCTGTTTGTCCAGAGGCAACAAAGAGACAAAAACGTGTGGTGTATATGATGGGAAAAGTAAAGCTAGACTCGAGTTCAGAAGCATCTTAGAGACCAACAAGATTCTGGGGGTATAAGCTTCCAGGAGTCAAAATATTCTTTGTCAGATTGGAGAAGAAAGCCCATTTGAACTACTTTTAAAAAAACATTGAGGTTTTCCAGCTCTCCCTTAGAGCAAGAGTTTGCTTTTAAGAAGTACTGGCCAAATAGTTTATGCTCCAATTCCTGGAGCATTAGGATGCTGTTTTAGTTGCCACATTTTAGTGAAACATCATGGTGTGGCTGGTCTGTTCAAAGAACTGAGCTTGTAAATGTGTGAACACTCATTTCACGATAGAAAGAAACACCAAGAAAGAAGGTAAAGCAGAGTCACACCCTTCTAAGCCCATTGATCTGACACAGGGCCAAACTAGAACTGGGTTTGAATTCTCCAGATCCAACTCTGCTTCTTCCTGTTTTCTGTGGGGAATGTCTGTTAATACATAAAGGAGAACCTGTTTGGGCTTGGAACATGCCCCTCTGCCCCCTTTTCTGCCCAGAAAAGGCACTGGGGGTGGGAGGTGGAGTTTTTATTCCATTTTCTGCTGCCCCTACATGGAGCATCAAACAATGTCTGGCATAAAAATGGCTGGATGAGGGAGGCCATGGTGGCATTCCAAGTCCAAACACAATCTCCTTTATATTTTGAACCCGAATTTCGTGGATCCTGGTCCACCACTCCCACCCGGACAGCTAACTGGCTGCCTTGTATTCTAGTGGCTCTGAACGGTTAACACCCAAAGTATATCAACTGAAAAGAAACACTGCTGCCTTGAAGCTCTGAAACGTTGACCCACTTATTACTGAACATCTTTATTAAATCAATAATTTCATTACGTTCATTCCTTTACAACCTCTGCTTTGAGCACTCGGGCTGTATTCGGCCAAAGGAGCTGCAGAGTTGAGGTAGCAGAAAAATTAGTGTGCTGACACGAATTTTTCACAGTCAGAGTAGTTCAGCAGTGGAATAGGCTGCCTAAGGAGGTGGTGAGCTCCCCCTCACTGGCAGTCTTCAAGCAAAGGTTGGATACACACTTTTCTTGGATGCTTTAGGGTGCTTAGGGCTGATCCTGCATTGAGCAGGGGGTTGGACTAGATGGCCTGTATGGACCCTTCCAACTCTATGATTCTGTGATTCTGTGATTTTGAAAAACCCGACAGGGAGACTTGTGAGCAAGTCTGGTGGTTAGAGTTTGAGGGAGGAGAGGCCTCCATGCTATTTACTGAAGCTTTCAAAGGCAGCATTGCATTGCAGCATGGAAAGAGCATTGCCGTACTGCAATCTAGAAGATTTATCATGGGGTACCAGCATTTGCCGTGACCAAGGTGGCCCCGGCTGGTCTCCTTTCATCAGCCTGGCCTGATTGCCACCGTCAGAATAGATCAACCATGGAATCGACTGCTGAAAGAGGTGGTGAGCTCCCCCTCACTGGCAGTCTTCAGGCAGATCCTTATCCCGGATGCTTTAGGCTGATCCTGCATTGAGCAGGGGGTTGGACTAGGTGGTTTGTATGGCCCCTTCCAATTCTAGGACTCTATGACCAGATCTCAGAAGCTAAGCAGAGTGGGCCCTGGCTAGTATTCAGATGGGGCATGACACAGAGGCAGGCCATGGCAACCACTTTGGAAATCTCTTGGCTTGAAAACCCTACGGGTGATCCAAAGTCAGCTATGCCTTGACAGCACTTTCCACCACCAGGGCAGGGAGGGCAGGGAAAGTGGTACGGGGCAGCCCAGGGACCTTTGTGAGCCTGCAAGCACCTTTGGGATTCTGACACATCATGGCAGGTGCAGGGACAAAATGGGAGGCAGAGTCCTCCAAGGAAGGCTCTGCAGAAGAAGCCGGCTGCAAGCCAGCTCTGCTTCTCGTTTGCCTTGGAAGCCCCTTCTTGGGGTTACCGTCCATCAATTGTGACCTAACGGCACTTCTGCACATTCCTGCATCCGCAGGACTGAGGGGTGGAGGGCCATGTGGGTGCCTTCTAGTTTCTCTGCCTAGGCTGTTAAATCTGTAGCGCCGGCATTGCCTGCACATTTTCAGGAGGGCAGCTAAGACAGGCTGTTTAGTTTGAAACCGCAAGCCTTGTTAATGAGACAGGGGGAGCAGGAGAGAGAGAGAGTGCGAGCGAGCAAGAGAGATGTACATCTCAGATACATTCTAGCCAATTTGCATTTATATAGACACAGGATATTTATACAGATTCAGGAAATGCAAAATAAAAATCCACCTACCTCTGTGTCCCTGGGAGAAAAGGCTACAAGCCAGGCACTGAAACGACACTGGCGAGGACAGGAGTCCACAAAATATGGGGTTTTATGGAACGTAATGTAGGATATGGTCAAGGGCAAAAACTGGGGCTGGAATCTTTGATCGGTTGCCGCTGTTCCGGAAGGGCCCACTGTGCTGCTGTAAGCAGCTTACTTTGCTCTCTTTTTTCTAGATTATGTTACATGGAAACTGGAGAAGGTCTTCCATTTACTGTGGGGCATGTCCAGAGAAGTGTCGGGGGCATGGCTCCTTCGCGCTTCTTTAAGCCCTGCCACTGGAGTGTAAAGGAGTCTGGTGGAGTCTTCCAAAAGGGTTTATGTGTACACGCATACATGTGCACAAGAGTGGGTGTGGCATGGCAGCACAGATTATTTTGTTCAGCGTTGCCCAAAACAAGGGCCCAGCCCTGGATACAACGATAACGTTAATTGTGTTACATTTATTAGACACTTTTCAACCAGAAAATAATGTTATTTAGATGAGAAACAAACTTTGTACAGAATGAGGAGAGAGAGAGAGATTCCTAACTGTCTAACTGTTCTGCTGTCTTCATTCTGTCTGTTCTGGAGGCAAGCAGGGAGGAAGTGTGCTCAAAGGAGCAGGAAATCTCCAAACGAATTAATCAGGAAACTGGAGGGGAGTATTTGAAAAAACACATTATTTGAAAAAAGTTCCTAATCTAACTATGACAAATACACCTCTCCTTCTATGCCCCGTGTTGGATGTTCTTCATATGCCTTTGAATCATGCACACTACAGATCTTCCTAGAGTAGCTGTGGTTCCGCAACCACTGAGGAGGCATACTCACTGAAATAGGCATTGTCTTTCAGCTTAGCCTACTTGCAGGATTGTTGTGGGGAAAAAATGGGCAGGATAAAAGCATACCAGGTAGATATTTGATGGTCCAGCATAGTTGCACTCCTCTCGTTTCCAAAGCAATTGCTGTTCGGTGTGTATTTGCAAGCATGTTTTAATTGAGCCATAACAGATGCTGCTTCTTGGCCTTTCTCCAATCCGTTTCTGACTTCTGTGCTAGAGATTCTCTTCTGTGTAATTTGGTGCCTGCTTGGCTGTATCCCCAATAGGATGTCACATATGGGCTTGTACCCCCAAGCCTTGCAGTTGCCAAAGTGCAACTCTAGAGTGTGACTTACCTTTCAACATATTGTTAAAAGTTTGGCTGATCTCCCAAAAGAGGTAGCTATGCCATATTTGATAGCTCTTCCCCTTAATCCTTGGTGCCTCCTCTCAGCCCTCATTAATAAAGCCACTTGTGAGTAATGTTCTATTGATTTCCCCTCCTGGCTTCATTTCCCTCTTCTGGCTTGCCTTCCCTCTTAACTCTTGTGGAAGTTAATTATTATTTCCCCCCTCAAATTAACTACCAATTTGTCTGTCCTGCTCCTTTGCCCAACTGTGACATTATTGAACAGGTTGTACGTAATTTCCTCCAAAACTTGAAGTGTTGAGGGGACGGATGGAGCAAGGAAATGGAGCACAGCATGGAATGGTATAGGTGGTTCTTCGCCCTGTTTTTAAATTCGTCTTATGAGAAGAAGGAAGGGAATGAAATTGCCTTTTCTAGGCCTTCTGTCTCCATGGCCCCATTGCTAGAAGATGGAGGAGAGGGCAAGTTCCTCTCCCTATGGCAGTTTCATGATGCATGTGACTACTGAACCGCATAGATCCTCCGGCAGGCTTTCTCAACCAGGGTTAGCCCTGACCTACTTTAGCCCCCGCACAAAGCTGTCAGAACCGTTGTCAAAATACAAAGTAGGGTGGGAAAATACCTGGAGATTTTAGGAATGGAGATTGAAGAGGGTAGAGTTTGGGGAGGGAAGGGACCTCAGTAGGCTATAAATACCATAGAGTCCCTAATCCAAAGCAGTCTTTTCCTCCAAGGGAATGGATCTCCATCATCTGGCTTCTGGAGATCAATTGCAATAACAGGAGATCTCAAGGCCCCACCTGGATGTTGGCAACCATCCAACAAAGGCAGTTCCCAACTTCTAGCTTTGATGACTAAAGAGCGTTTCCATGTTCAGAGTGAGTACATCCATGAATAACAGGAAACCTTAGGAAACCTCTATTTTAATGATAGGCACTCCATTGCAACTGGTTGGCCACTGTGTGAAACAGGATGTTGGACTAGATGGATCAGTGGTCTTATCCAGCAGGGTTCTTCTTACATTTTAAAATACATGCAGGGCTCTACTATAGCAGTTCAGAAACCATTTTTCCTAGGTTACTTCCAAGGTCCCTTTGCGAAGATGGAGCAAGGTGGGTTGAACTGGTATGGATGATTCTTCTGGCCAGCAATGAGGGTGATAAATGCACGGGCAGAAAATACCATGCTGGCCATGCTCACATGGGTTTGGCTTTTCCACACAACACCACTGGAAAGACTGTTGTAGCTCAGTGGGGTTTTTCAGAAATGTTTGGGGGTATAAGATTGTCACTAAACCAGTGAGATCAGAGGCTGAAGGGGACTGGAGTGAGAAGTGAAGGGGCTTGATTTGACCTGTGTGACTCTGGCGGTGTTCATACGAAATGGTTTCCATCCAAGGTTTCTGTTCTCGGTGCTGTCCCCGGCACTGTTTCCCTGACAACAACCATTTGTGCTATATGTTATGTGATATGTTATATGTAACTTTTAATTGGGGTTTTTATGGGGATTTTATTGTGTTTTAACTATTTATGTTGTAAACCGCCCTGAGACCTATTGGGAGAAGGGCGGTCTAAAAATTAAATAATAGTAATAATAATAACATCCCCACTCTGCCACTCACTGTCTCTTAGCCTTGTATCTGACAAAGGAAACGTATGACTCGTACCCCAAAATCTTGTTGGTTGCTATGGTCATATTGGGCAACAATCTCACTGTTCTGCCTCGCAGGGCTGTTTGGAGAAATGATATGTGGGGCTAATGAGTAAGAACCCAATAGAAGCCATGTTGGATCAGGCCAATGGCTCATCTCATCCGACACTTGTTGTCACACAGTGGCCAAAACCCAGATACCACCAGGATATCCACCAGCAGGTCCAGAAAAATCCAGAAGCCCTCCTACTGTTGTCTCCCAGCACCAAGAATACAGAATATCACTGTCCTAGACCTTGTAGCTAATAGCCACTGATGAACCCCTGTTCCCTATGCTTATCCTATCCCCTCTTAGAGCTCTCTAAACATATAGCTGCTACCACTTCCTGTGGCAGTAAATTCCAGTTCACCTTCTGGGTGAAGAAGGAAGCCACCTTGTACTCCTTGAAGAAAGGAGAGGAGAAAGATCTGTTAAATAATTATGATGATGGTTAAACTTTCACAGTATGTTGTCAGGATTTAAGATTAATCTAGGGGTGTTGAGAGGGCAGGGGGAATTTCTTTATCAACTTAAGCAAACGAAGCTACTTTATATGCCAGGTCAGACCACTTATAGATCTAAGAGGGGTTTTTCCCAGCCTCTTACTAGAGAATTAGAGGATTAAATTAAAGACCTTCTCCATTCAAAGTATGTGTCCTATCACCAATAGGGTTGCTAGGTCATCAGACCAGCTGGCAGGGGGTGGAAAGGAACTTACTGGGAGCTAGAAGGAAAGGACCAGGAAGTCAGTGCAATGTCCCTGCATAATCCAGAAGTGATGTAGCACATTGTGGTTATGGGGGGCAATGCTCTAGTTTGTGGGCAAAACCTCTCTAATAGAATTAGCTTCTGATCAGAGAGTTTGTCCCAAAAATAGAGTTTCACCCACCCAAGTCCCCAGTGTTCCTATGTCACTTCTGGATAGTAAGCTCCCTCAGTTTCTTAGAACCTTAAAATGAGGCATAAGGGCTTCAAACTGGGTTGGTCTCCTGGCTCCAACTGGGATTGGCAACCCTAATCACCAGGCTTCTTTCTTTCCTAGCATGAGGGAGGCCAGATACGCTCTGAGGAGGGGATGGGCCCTGCTGTAAGCTCTCCTTATGTAGATATGACTCTGGTTTCGCTTCAGATGGCATAAATCTTTCACCTTTTATTTAGATATATTATATACTCCTCTTTCCCCTATAGTGGAGACCTAGAGAAGCATTTAACATCATTATCCCCTTCTCCTCACAACAACCCGGTGAGATAGGTGACTGGTTCTTGGTCACCTGGGCAGACTTTCATGACAGAATGGGGATTTGAACCAGGGTCTCCTGAATCCTACTCCAGCACTCTCCTTACTATAACATACTGGCTAAATCCTGATGTTTCCATCTGTGATGGAATGTCAAGGATTAATGCCTAACAGAGTCTGAGGACATTGAGTGACAGGCTGTTCAAACAGAATTCTGTGGAGCGAATCAGTTAAGAAACGACAGTTGGGAACTGACAGTTGAAGAAGAGACAGTTTAGCCCTGATGGTAGATTGAGAAGAGGGGCAAAAGGCATTAAAGGATCAGCGAGGATCCCCATTCAAGCTGAAAAGGGAAATTGCTTCTAGCTAAGAGAAGTAATTTCTGCCCAGTTAAAACAGAGATAGCTCTTTAAAAAATGAGCGATCCCTGGTCTGTGTACATAGAAGGATTTGGGGGATTGGTTGTATGTTCTCCCCTTCTGGAGTCAGTAAAACTTAGAAACCTATGCTTGAGTGTTTAAATAGAAAGTGAAAATAAATAATCTCTCCTCAAAGTTTTAAAATATCTTTTGGAATAGCAGAAACTTGTTGGAGTTAGAATGATTACAAATTTACCTCAGTTTAAGAATCGGTTTGCCTCATATATCCTACCCCTATGGCCACTGGACCTAATCTCCTCTAAGTTAAATGAAACATTTTGTTTATTTTGAACTTTCAAAGGCCACTAATGTGCAATTTCAGAAGCTGGATATATGAAGGTGTTTTTGTCTTTTCCCACAGTTCCCTGGGCAGGGCCAGCATCAATATCAGTCAATATATATAAAAGCAACTGGGTGGGACAGCTATAGACAAATACAAAGAAAATAGGTACAGGGGCTGCTCCGCAAGAAAGAACAAAAAAGGGAAAATCTTGTATGTGAGGAAGGAAAGAGGGTAAGATTACCATGCCACCAATAAAGCATCTTGGAGTCTGCCATCTCTATCATATCCCTTACTTGTTTGCACTATTTTAAAAAATATGGGAAACTGAATTATACCTTTATGTATAATTTTGCCCAGGATTACAGAGTCTGCTACATCCTGACTTTGAGCTGAACCAGTGACAAATGTGTAGATGGGGGGTGTCGTAAGGTCCTTGTTTATTTCTTTCAAAATGACTGCCCCCAGATTTCCAGACTAATTTGGGGTCTATTTCATTCCCGAGGAGCTGAAAGACAAGTAAATTTCTCTCTTTGTCCCTGAGATAGTATATTTTTGATTCAAATAATTTCCAGTTCAGTCCAGCCCTACAGCCATTTCTGTTTGTGTGTTTGTGGTGCTATTATCTTTGAGTGCTATCATTTATGACTCCCCCGTGTGGGTGCAGGAAGAGGTGGGGCAACCTGCCACGACTAAAACTCCAGCCTGCAGCCTGACATGAAGCCTCCAGTGCATAAACAGTCTATGAGAGCCACTGTGGTGTAGTGCTTAAGAGCGTTGGACTAGTATCTGGGAGACCTGGGTTCAAATTCCCATGCATGCCATGGAACCTTGCTGGGTGACCTTGGTTCTTTCAGACTCTTTCAGTCTAGCCTATCTCACACAGTTATTGTGAGGATAAATGAGAGAAGTGTAAGCTGCTTTGGGTCCCTGTGGGGCAGAAAGGTGGAGTACAAATGAAGCACACAAACTAAATGAATATTCCTCAGTATTTTGGGGGTCACAAGGCAAGGGACTAGGTCTTGTTCGCAAGCAACTTTCTTTCGCAAGCAAATTTCTGAGTTGTGTCCCCTGTGTCAGGCAAGGTTGCACATCTGGCAATGTGGTCAGGGGGTGGTTAACTCCTCCTGAACTGCTGCCCCTAGAACTGTTGCTCTTTAAAAAAGAAAGAAAGTAGAAAAAGAGTGTTTCATAGAATCATAGAGTTGGAAGGGACCTCATGGGCCATCTAGGCCAACCCCCTGCACTATGCAGGACACTCACAACCCTATCGCTCATCCACTGTAACCTGCCACCCCCTTGAGCATTCACAGAATCAGCCTCTCTGTCAGATGGCTATCCAGCCTCTGTTTACAAATTTCCAAAGATGGAAAACCCACCACCTCCCGAGGAAGCCTATTCCACTGAGAAACCGCTCTAACTGTCAGGAACTTTTCCCAGAACTTCTTTGGCCATAGTGTGTTTCTGCACAGTTTTTAAACTATTTTAAAACAATGGTTTCCCATCGGATAGCATGTTCACCCTAAAGCACACGCCTCCTGGTGATGAAGGGGGAAATAATTAACGGGAAACAGACTTTAATTACTGCAGCAAGGCAAGCACCCTGAAGCAAGAGCCCACATACCTTCATTACATTTGGCTGATTTTTCTTGATTCCCAGACTGGGTTGGGGCTGTAATTACAGCCAGAAGCTTGTGAAAATAGCTGCAGACAGTTCACTAGATCTATTTTTAGTTAGGGGTGGTACCAAAATTTGGAGCTGGGAGTCTATGCAAGCTCCCCCAGTTGGGAAGACAATGAACAATTACGAGCCAAATCCAAACCGACCCAATATTTAGGTTTGGCTCGTGATTACCTATGCCTCAGAGCTTTCTTCCACCAGGTTGTTCTGTCTACTCATGGTTGCCTTCTTTCCCAAAATATACTCTGTGAAGGGAGAGAGTGTGACAGGGGGAGCTCATATGAATTGCTGTGATATGACCAAAGTCCTGGTCTTTAAGGCATAGATCAGGGGTAGTCAAACTGCGGCCCTTCAGATGTCCATGGACTATGATTCCCAGGAGCCCCTGCCAGCATTTGCTGGCAGGGGCTCCTGGGAATTGTAGTCCATGGACATCTGGAGGGCCGCAGTTTGACTACCCCTGGCATAGATACTCCTGGAGCCTTCAGAGCATGCTCAGAAAAACAACTGTATGAAAGCAACCTACATGGCTTTAGGTGAGCCTGTGTATATAGCACAAGGGGACATGATCTGTGATAGAATGGTGGCTCAAAACATAAATAGTTTGGTAAGCAGTCCACAAGGAAACCCCTATACCAGCAGCCATACCCACAATCACTGACTATACATAAATGTGTCGCTGCTTGCCAAAAGCATGTTGGGCACATGGGAGGTGGCAGGCAGCTTGGAGTGCCTGCAAGTCACCCTTTACTAGCCCCCACCCCCACAACTACCTGAAAATGCCATCCAGGTGGGCTTCCCCTCCCCAGGGATAGTGCTATGGCTCAGCATCCACACAGCCTCATAAGGAGGCCCCCTGAAATGGGGGAGGCTGGCGTGCTAGTTTGACCTCCCCCCCAATATGGATCCACCCCATGCAAAACATCCACAAATGGAAAGCAACAAAACCCAAATGCCAGGTGCAAAGAGTGAGTCCAGAGTGAACAGCAGAAAACAATGGTGAGGAGGGTGGGAATGTAGAAAAGGCTGGAGAGGAGAAAGGCCAGGTGCTGGAAAGTGGCTGCATTTAAAGGGGCCACTGACCTAGCCCCCAGCCCCTGGCAACTCATTCCAGTGAGTGAGAAAACTCATTCCAGTGGTGAGAAAAGGTGGCTGGGATGAGCTGCTGCAAAGCATCTCTGGATACACTGAGCCCCTTCCGCCCCTGATCCCCCTGCGGCTGCAATCAGCTGTCTTGGTGACTGGTGGCTTCATTTCTCTCTGCTGCCTCCCAGTCTGAATTTCTGCCTATCAACAGAACTTCTGCTGGGGAGGAACAAGGTGGCATCCGTAGCCGGTTTGTTTTTCTTAAATAAAATCTGTGATTCAAGCTTGCATTGATGAATCACACAGACTATCTGAGCGAGTTCCCTGCCCCCCCCCCCAACTGATTTTCTTTCGTGGTTCTCTTCCCACCCCTCTTCTGCTCCCCAAATGTTATTTCCAACAAGATGTTGTTATCCTGCACTCTTCTCTTCCTTGTGTCGCTTTCCTTTGATCTAAATTTATCTCCTTCCCACACAGCAGGCTCAGGCATCTCTTCTTTTACTACTGTAAATTAATTATACGGGCAAGGCAAGATCATGAAAATCTGCTTGCTGACAACATTTTTTTAATGCCAGTATATCAAATTTCATTTCACTGTACTTAGCTTGCAATCCTTCCTGCTTGTGCCTCCTATCTCCCTTAGGTCCCACCCTGCTCTCTCTTATGATATTACTTACATCTTCTTATATTGTGACTGTTTTCCAGCAAACGAGGGGGGGGATGTATATACCATAACACCTCTGCTACAATTAAGATATATTTGTTTCATTCTGATTTCTCCCTAGATGATTGTTTCTCCCTTATTCCCTCCCCCCACCACCCCAACTCCAGTAATGCAGAAGCATTTCTGTAGCCCAAAGTCAAGATCAGCAGGGGAACAAACGAGCTGGTTCAGTTTTCAAGCTAGGATGCCTGAAACTCTCAAAGAAATTGAAAGTAGTGCCTCCCCAGATCTGTTCTGATGACAATAGACACTGTGGAGTTAGTGCTGCTTTATCAAGGGACTAACTTGTGCGAGGAAATGCCAGGTGGGATGGTATGCATCACAAGTAATCCTGTGATTTGTTGACCTAAATTTTTAAAGCTGCTGTCAGGGCTGTGATTCAAGGGTCAAGACATGCATGGAGAGGGCAGTGTCTTAAATTTGTGATGCAATTTTCCTGCTGAATTTTAATTTATTCATTAAATTTATAAACTGCCAGATGGCTTTCCTCCAAGATGTTTTCTCTCTTCGGGGGAATACATGCTGGTGTTGTCTGGAGCCATTGGGGCCTCCCTCTTCACTGCTGAAAGGATGCCAAGGGGTGGGGGAAATGTTGCAGTTTGTCTGATCTAATTCCTTCTGTACTTTTGGAGTCTTTTGAGGGTAGAGAGCCATCTACAAATTCCTCTGCCATTGAAGTGACTGGGAGGGTAGAGTTCCTGGCACCGGCAGGAGCACACCCTCCGGCTTGCTTTTTCAGCATGGATAGAGGTCAAGAGCTCAATACTCCACCAGTACCAAATTGTTAGTTTAGTGATCCTCAACATGCTGCCCATTCAGTGATATGTTTCCTGACACCTATTTCCTTCTCTGCAGCAAAGAGCTAGTCTGGGCTTTCCTCCATTCCCTGAAGAGCCCATCACTGGCTTGGAACTTTCCAACATTTTGTGGTTGACCCTAATCCCCACAGCTGGCATTTTGTGAATGATCATGCCTCCCTTGGCAGCCGTGTTGTGTTAGTATTCACCCTTTCTTATAATTTCAGTACTTACCATAGGCTGAACAAGGTTAGGGACCCTTGTAATACTGGACTTGGCCAAGTCCAGCCTTTAGTATGTTTTTTTCTGAACTGAGTTCCCCCTTGTTCACCACAAATTATCTGAGGACAGGCACCAAGATGGCTGTTTGGATTGAGCCTGAGCAAATCACCTTCCTTCTGTCCACACAAACTTCTGTTTTGTTCCTCCTGAGCTTTTTTAGTAGTTGCCCCAGTAATACAGAACAAATACTGACTACTACTCTACATGTTCTGTCAGGCTGACAAGCTCACAAAGTTCACATTCACCAGCTGAAAGTGATCTTTGAATATGGTAAAATGCCTGCTAGTTATCTAGGTCTCGGTGGCCTATTTATCATGGTATTCCAGCTACATCACTTGGTGAGGGCTCGTGCAATGGATGAAGCCTGCTGGGAGACCATGGGCCAGTCACAGTTCTCTCAGAACTCTCTCAGCCTCACCTGCCTCATAAGGTGGGAAAAGGAAGGGCAAGGTGATTGTAAGATGGTTTGAGGCTTCTTCAAGTAGATAAAAGTGGGATCTAAAAACCAGCTCTTCTTCTTAAAGACTGAGCATTTTATTATGGTGGCAGTTTTCATGAGCCAGCATCCACTGTATCTCACGAATGATGATGAAAACTTATGCTGCCATGAATTTGTTGATCTTTAAAGTGTGGCAATTTGTTATTTAGGCTGAAGTGTACTAACAGTGTGTTTCTCAGCATAGTTACACTCATCTAAAACTATTGACTTCAGTAGACTAAAAGGGAGTAGCTCTGCTGAGTATTGCCCTGTAATGCAGCTATTCTGGAATTTCTTATTCTCAGCAACTTCAGGGACCCATTTTCAGCTAGTCTAGGCAACTAATATTTGTGGGTAATATTCAAGACACTTTTGACTAATGGTGGGCCTATGAATTAAGAACTTCCAGAACATCCTAGCTTTAATAGCCTTGCTCTGGTCTTGCAAACTGATGTTGTAGCTATTCTTGGTGGAATCAGTGCATCTCATGCTGGGTTTCCCTCTTTTCTGGCTGCCTTCAACTATTCCTAGCATTATTGTTTTTTTCCAGTGAGTTCTATCTTTGAATAACAGGACCAAAATACAATAGCTGAGTCATCTCAGCTGCTAGGGAGGATTCAAGCTCGTTTTGATTTATTGAAAGCTAGTCATGCCATTTTCAGATGTATGTTTCCAGTTTGTAATAGTTTGACATATTTTCAAAGTGTTAGAGTTATTCCTGCTCAGAACTCTGCACTATAACAGACAAACTATGAAAGCCATAGTAAATATGTGTCTTTCTTTCATTTTAGATCTTCAGACGAGCTGACAAAAATGGTAAGTTGACGCATATGTTTGTTTGTTTTTACCTTTTAAAGCTGGCCTTAAGGTGGGTTTCTATGATTTTAAAAATATATGTTGTATTATTTATATATTTATTTATTTATACAGGATATTTCTGTATTGCCACTTTAGCTTACGCCAGACAGTTTATAATTAAAACAGTAGAGTGAAACAATTAAAACATATAACATGAGATACTGTGACTTAAGAAGATGGCAAAACTTTATCTACTAGAAGTTTTGTCCATATCATTATTTCTTGCAAGCATAATGAGCAAGAGGCAGGGAGGTCTACCATCCTAAGGCCAAAGTTGGAGTTTTTTCCTGGGACTCCCCAGTGCTAGCTCTGCATCCTCTGCCCTTCTGCCTGTTTACTGGGAGTGCCTACTGGCACTATAGTCCGCTGCTACCTGTCTGCTTGGAGTGCCTCTGACGTCTGTGCCCTGCAGTCAGCCTTCCTGCACGTGTAAGCACAGCACTTTCCTTCATATTTATTTATTTTATTTATAATTTAATTTGTATTCCGCCTCTCTTGGACTCTTCATCTCAGGTGGTTAACAGCAGATTCAAAATCACATTACATTATAAATTAGGTAATAAAAATAAAATAACACAAGAGAACAATGTAAAAATTTTAAAGATTGTAAATGAAATGCATATTTTCGGCACCTGTGGCGGAAAAATTTCTGGCCTATCAAGTTAGAAAGATAAGGAGGTGGTGGGAGATTTGTGGGGGAGAGGAAGGGAGGCCCAATTAGTTGATTTGAAGAATTTCCTGGCTGGCCTGAATTGTTATGCTTAAGCCTGGTGGAAGAGCCCCAACTTGCTGGCCCTGCGGAACTTAGTCGGCTCCCCCAGGGCCCTGATCTCCTTGGGGAGTTGATTCCCCTTGACTTCTGTCCAGTAGCTTGGCAATGCATAACGCAAGTCACTGCCTCCTACCACCCACCTTCTTATGGAGCCAGATGTCTCCCTCTGCACACTTCTGATGCTCTATGGGTGCTAAATCAGCTTAGTCAAACTAGGCAGTGCTGTGCTCTTGCCATTTAACTGCTGCTGTGAAAGGTCATTCTGCTTATCACATATATATTTGTGGAAATGTCACAGCCTGCCATCTCCTTGCATTTCATGGCTGTTGACATTTCTCTCTGTGCCTCTCTCCATAGGTATGTGTGCGTGTGCATGCATGACCACACACACAAACGCTGCCCGCTGGGGATGTATTTCATGCAGCTGATGAAACGAACTCTAATCCAAAAAGGCTGCTGTTAAGTCTTCCAAGTGCTGGAAGACTCATCATTGTTTTAAATGAGGGGCTGCCCTTGAGGCCGGGGATATTAGCACAGGCATTTGCAAGGTGTTCTGGTGCCCTCAATGCACATGTAGCCAATCAGTGCACTTGTGTTTTCTGAACGGAGCACACAGCAGATCCCTAGAGCCATTTCTGGTTGGGAAAATGATGCTGGGGGGGGGGGGGGAGGATCTTTAGTTAGGGTTGCCAGCTTCCAGGTGAGTGCTGGATTTCTCCCAGAATTACAACTGACTATATAAAATGGCTTATTATTTACTTTTTTAAAAAATCACTTCTTCTGGAGAAAATGGCTATTTTGGGATGTGGACTGCATGGCATTCTACCCTACTGAGGTTCCTCCACTCCCTAAACCCCTCTTAGGCTCTACCCTCAAGTCTGCAGGTAATTCTGAACCAAGAATTGGCAACCTTAGCTGTAGGTCCAAGCTAAATTGTGGCCCTGCCTGCATACATGAGAATCAGTTTTTAGCTGGCCTCCACATCTAGCTCATATCTGATTTGACAGGGTCAGAGTAGACTTGTCAACAGTATAACTTAGAAGAAGTGGCCGAACTATGGCTCTCTAGATGTCCACGGACTACAATTCCCATGAGCCCCTGCCAGCAGCGATGATCTAGCCCAGTGGTGGTCTCTTCAAGGGGGCATATCTGATCTTCTATGTCCAGGCCTCAACTGTAGACCTGGTAGAAGAGTCCCATTTTGCAAGTCCTCCGAACGCCGGAAGCTGCCACAGGGTGCTTAAGACCCATCCATCTTAAGAATGGGACCCCCCCCAGTCTTAAACTGAGTTAGCCAGATGTGTGTAAAAAGTGCAGAATTTTAGCCACTTTAACTAGTTTAATCTGAATTTTTAATCTTCTTTATGGCTGTATTTTATTCCTTGATGTTATCTGTCCTGAACTTCAGAAGACAGGTAGGTTAGAAAACTCATGATGTTGTTGTTGTTAAATACATTATATGTGTAAATGATACATGCTACCCATATAAATTCCATTGAAACTGCACATAAAACCGCACAACATGGGTACACTGTCTGAATAAGTTTACGAAACCTTGGTGGAACTGAAAAGAAATGCAATGCGGGTTGTCCACTATTCCCAAGACATGACCCTACATGGAACTAGCAGCTGGAAGGGAGCCATTTAGCAGTTTCGGAACTTGCTACCAGATGGCATAACGAAGAACTCACAGAGGTCCAGATGATAAAAAGAATTGTTACATAAACACTAGTAATATGCAAGCAGGAAACTTTTCCTTCTCTCCTCACATTTAAAAATAAATCACAGCTGTGGAAGTGATTTATGGTTACATAATTGGAGAGTTGTATATTTCCCTCAGCCAAATGTCTCCCAACTACATTTGTTTTCTTGCTTGTTGGCAATAGGCTCAGGTATACTCCCCCCTCCTGCTAAATTGGGGGAGCACCATTTAACCCCTTGCTTTCTGCTCTCCACAAATGGCATCAAAATTTGTGGAAGTCCGTGGCAGTTTCCCAGTTTACACACATCACTTCACGGATCAAGAACCAGACAAACGTCTTGACAAGGTTTTGTTTGTCATTCGGTTTGTTTCCATCCTTATTTGTAGTGTGCTAAGCCTTATGATTCATTCTTCTCTGCTTAAAAAAAATGGTGGTCCTAGCCTGATGGAATCATTGACACGCTATGCTACTTTGTCCTTTCACTGCAGTTATAACCAATGACCTGTAAAAAATAATACAAAGTTAACAAACTGTGGTTGCGTTAACAAGTAAAAGGTCAAGCGGTTAAAATACAGCCAGCTACTAAAAGCTTTTGCCTGTTGTGCTTGCCCGACACGTGGATCTCGAAATCAAAGTGAAAATGAGAGCGGTCCAAGCCGGTACTTCGCACTGAGGCATTTCTTAATAGCCTCTGTGTGCAGCAATTGGACAATGCTGAGTAAAATGAAACATTCACCCAGGGGTAGTCAAACTGCGGCCCTCCAGATGTCCATGGACTACAATTCCCAGGAGCCCCTGCCAGCGAACGCTGGCAGGGGCTCCTGGGAATTGTAGTCCATGGACATCTGGAGGGCCGCAGTTTGACTACCCCTGCATTCATCCAATGGATGTTTTAAAAAGTTAAAAATGTATTAAACATTAATTACCTCCCACTCATTCAGGAAACCCTTCCAGGGCTATCAAGAAACCCCAGGGTTGCACAAAGCTCTGGATGACCAGCCTGCCCTAAGGTGTGGTGGCCCATGATAGGAGTACTCATTGCCCCACAACCAGCTGCTCCAGCCACAGCTGTGGCGTCACTGAGCTGCATGAGGGCACTGTGCTACATGTGGGGAGGTTGTGGCACTAGGATTGCCAACTCTGGGGTGGGAAGTGTCCGGAGATTTGGGAGTGGAACTCGGGAATGTTGGGGTTTGGGAGAAGGGAGGAAACTCAGAGGGGCATAATGCCACAGCATCGATCCCCCAAACCGGCCATTTTCTCCAGGGGAATTAATCTCTGCAGTCTGGAGAACAGTTGTAATTCCGAGGGATCTCCAGGTCCCACACGGAGATTGGCAACCCAGTAGGGCAGGGGTTGTTAACCTGTGGTCCCCCAGATGTGCATGGACTACAATTCCCATGAGCCCCTGCCAGCAAAAACTGGCAGAGGCTCATGGGAATTGTAGTCCATGCACATCTGGAGGACCACAGGTTGACTACCCCTGCAGTAGGGCATCTCTGGCTGCCTTATGGCTGATCCCTCATGATGCCTTATTTTGGAGCCCAGTTCTCAAGATGTCCCCCCCTCTGAGCTTCAGAATCACTGAGACCGCTCCTGCCCACCATGGCCCTTTCATTTTTTGGGGAGAGGGGGAGTCATTTAAGATTTGCACTCACATTTGTCTATTTAGAGTTCCATGACAGGTAGGTACAACCAGCCAGACAGTTTGGATAATGAACATTTCACACAACAAAGCAGAAAAGGAAAAGGGAACATCCCCCCCCCCCCCCGTTAATATTCCCTCCACTTTGAGTGGCTTGCGAACCACGATTATAACATCTGCTGCGAAAACGTGAGTTGTCATAATATTAGGGAGCTGGGGTGCTGGTGCCTGCTGAGATCCTTTTGTCAGATCGGGAGAAGTACATCACAGAGGTGTGAAATTGCTCTCTTTCGACTGGGAAAATGTGAATGGTGAGACGGATGGTGTCACCCTAAGATGTGGCTGAGCAATTTTTTATTTTTGTCACGGTGATATAAAAAGCAAAAAAAAAGAAAAAAAATCCGCTGAATCTTTTCCCGAGTATTGTTATCTCTATGCTAGGGAAAGTGTGGCCTGCTAGTTTTAGGCTGAGCAACATGTGGGAGATCCATAATTAGCATCCTTCCTGCTTTTTAAGAAGCTAATTAGCATTCCCCCCCACCCCTGCTGTTTTGAAGGACAAGTCCCTTGGGAAAGGGAGGGTTTAATGCTTTCCTTCCATCCAGGATTGAAACATCCCCTCTTAAGCAGCGGTTACCTCTGTGGGAAGAAAAAGGAAGCACTTGGTCTGTCCGTTTTCTGTCTGGGGAGCTAATGGCAGCTTCAGAGGGACTATTGAAAATGCGTTACATATTCCCTTTCCCAGGGACTGTTTGCCAATCTCTTAGGTTTGCCAATCTCCAGGTAGGGGCTGGAAATTTCCCATAATTGTACCATATAAGACTACAGAGATCAGTCCCCTTGAAGAAAACGGCTGCTTAGGAGGATGGATTCTATGGCTTCATACCCTCCCTTCCCCACCCCCAAACCTCCAGGACTTTCCCAACCCACACTAGGCAACCTCAGTCCCATAGAGAAGAAGAAGAAAAGTTGGCTCTTCTATGCCACTTTTCTCTACCTGAAGGAGTCTCAAAGTGACTTCCAGTCACCTTCCCTTTCCTCTCCCCACAACAGACACCCTGTGAGGTAGAGGAGGCTGAGAGAGCCCTGATATTACTGCTCGGTCAGAACAGCTTTATCAACGCCATGGAATAATTTTGTTTTTTATTGGTTTCCTCTATAATGGAAGTCAATTTGAGTACAAGGTAGAAAAGCAGAATAGAATTTAAATTAATTTAAAGAGCCCTTATTCCTCTGGATTTCTTCTCCCCCAGCTACAGCTTCCTTTGTCTGTAGTCACTATTTCTGTCCTTCCATATTGATCAGCAGTGAAGTTGACCTAGTTCTGGTGTTCCGCTATGCAAATTTTGTCAGCTGAGACCGCTGCAGGTAGGTAAGCTACATCACACACAATTCCCAGGTGGTGTCACCCATTTTCTCCCCCCCCCCTTTTTTTTTTTTGGCTGACAAGTTGCTTTCAATTTATGGTGACTCTTCAGGGTTGATTAATTAATTGACTCTTCAGGGTGTTCCATGCAAGAGACTAACAGAGACTGTGTCCTATTGCCTGTGTTGCGACCCTGGACTTGCTTGGTATTGTCCAGCCAAATACTGACCAGGATTGACCCTGCTTAGCTTCCAAAATCTGACGAGATTGGGCTAGCCTGGGCTATCCAGGACAGGCATTACATACAATGGAAGAAAGTTTCCAAGGGGCTTCTAGCAGCAGCAAGTCCAGGCTGCCTCTTATCTAACTTGCTCAGTTTTTAACTGCCCATTGTTCAAACCCTTAGCGAAAGCAGCACTACTCCACAGGCAAGAAAAGTGGCAATTTTTTACCACTCCAAAGGGCTCTGATTGCAGCGAGGAAAAGGGGACTTTGAGCTCTAGATCTGAATCTGTGTCCACTTTAGCTCCTACTGTGGTCAGTTAGGAAAAATGGAACAAAACCTGTTTTTTCGTACTCTGTTCCTGCACAAGCCATCTATTTCCCACAACTCTTTTGCTGTTTTGCAGAGGGCTGGCTTGCTGCCAATGAATGCAGCGTTGTCCTTTTATTTCTGTAACCAGCAGTCCGCCCCCTCTCAGGATAAGATCTCACTCACAAGATTGGCAGTGTTCACCATTCATCTCCCCTGCATTTTAAATGACTATTTTACCTCTGCCCCAATAAATGAACGGAATTCTCATTCAGAACAGGAGGCAGCACACTATGCTGTAGTATTAGCGTTCAAGTTACACGGCTGAATGTACCCCCTGTTTGGAAGGCATTGGTTGTGCCACTCCCCGACTTTTTGCTTGTTTGTTTCTAGCTTTTTCTTTCCAAGTGAACCACACTAGATTAAAGCAGGGGATGTACACATGCGACATACACTATGGTAGTCAAACTGCGGCCCTCCAGATGTCCATGGTCTACAATTCCCATGAGACCCTGGCAGGGGCTCATGTGAATTGTAGTCCATGGACATCTGGAGGGCCGCAGTTTGACTATCCCCAGTACTTATTTTTCTAAAGCTCTTTCCATGTGGATTTAGGAGCCAAGCATTCGCACAGCATCCTTCTCATTTCACCCACTTTCTGGCTTGCCTTCTGTTTTGCTCCATGCTTTCCCCAGCCCACTGTGCTGCCATCTTTCCTTCACAGTCAAAACAGATTTGCGGCCATGGGGACTGGAAGGCCGAGGCCATATTAAAAAAAAAAAAAAGTGTGTTTCATGACACAAAAACACACAGCCATATATTAACAAAACAAGGAGGGAAACCCTCAAGGCTAATTTAAAAAGCCAAAATAAAATTAATAATAATATAATAATAATAATAAAATGTTTACAGTTGCCATGAGAGATTTTGTTATTACGGTTTTAACAAGATGACATTTTATAGCTATGCTGCCCAGACCTGAATTATTTATCAAATTGCTGCTCTACATAAGATCTGAGCCACTGTTGGTGGATAGATTTGCCAGCTCCAGGTTGGGAAAATCCTAGAGATTTGGCCATGGAGCCTGGGTAGGACAGGACCTCAGTGGGGTACAATGCCATAGAGACAATCCTCCAAAGCGGTCATGATCTCCAAGCAAAATAATTTATGTAGCCTGGAAATGAGCTGAAATTCTAGGAGATTTCCAGGCCCCAGCTGAAGGCTAGCATCCCTAATTGGCTGGCAAAAGATATAAATGAATTCCAGGCAGCATAAAAAAAGTATCTGCCCTCTCTTGATTCCACAAACAAAATGGGCTGATGCCCTGTTGCTGCCCTTTTATTGCCCTCTTCCTCTCCTACCAGCCTTCCCCTTTACCATGCCACTCGAAGGCTTTTGCTGGCTTAAAAAAAACCCTCTTTACTATATTATTTATTTGTTAAGTTTGTATATGACCCCTTCCCACAGATGGGCTTGGGGCAGTTCGCTGCATGAAATCATCAACTAACAATAAAGCACCAGTAAAACAGTCATAAAACCATAAAACTATACTAGTAAGTACCTTCATCCAGCCCTTATACTATTACTGTAATAATGGTATATAAAGCAGAATAGCACCTGGTGGTGGTGGAAATTGCCATCAAGTTGTAGCTGACTTATGGTGACCCCTTATGGGGTTTTTCAAGGTAAGAGACAGGTGGGGGGGTTGCCATTATCTGGCTCTGCATAAAGGTAAAGGTAAAGGTATTCCCTGTGCAAGCAGTGGATCATGTCTGACCCTTGGGGTGACAATCTCCAGCGTTTTCATGGCAGACTCAATACGGGGTGGTTTTGCCATTCCCTTCCCCAGTCATTACAGTTTTACCCCCCAGCAAGCTGGATACTCATTTTACCAACCTCGGAAGGATGGAAGGCTGAGTCAACCTTGAGCCGGCTGCTGGGATTGAACTCCCAGCCTCATGGACAGAGCTTCAGACTGCATGTCTGCTGCCTTACCACTCTGCGCCACAAGAGGCTCTTCCTGGCTCTGCATATCAGGGCTAAAATATCAACTGCTGGTTTCTTTTTTAAAGGTCAGCAAAAAAACCTTGGCCAGTGTGGGTGGGAGATGGTGGGCACAAAGGGATGAATAAGGGAAAGCTTAGGAGAAAAACCCATGTGGATGTTCCATTATGGATTTTATAATGGGGAAGCATTGCGGCGTGCAAGTCAGTCTGTAGTGCACTCCTAGACAGAGTTGATGCCCTTCTTTGGTCCATTGAAGTAAGTGGGTTTACAGGTATGTGGCTCCCTTTAGGATTGCATTTGTTGAGAACAAACAGCAAAGGGGAGTAAAAGACTAAAATGAAGTGTATCAACCATTCAGCTGTAGATATATATCCATATATCTTGATTTATACAGCATTACTGTAAATTACTGACTTGCTGCGCCTCAACAGTCCAGTTTTCATGATAGTAAAACTTCTAGCTATAATCTCCAGAGCAGCACTGTTTAATAATGTAAACAATCCCATGGTCTCATGCATCGCTTCGATAGGCTACTAAAACTGGCCTGCAGAACATTTGAGCAAACAGCCAATAGTTTTGAGTTACAAATCAAATATATTGAATATAGTTACTTACTAAACAATATGAGCTTTAGGGCTTTTTTTTTTTTTTTACAGAGTGAGGAAGCAATTAGATTTCGTTGTAATCCTGATTAAAGTATGATGAACCAGGTTGTCTATTAAATCTCCACCTGCTGTTGTCTGTTCTGGCATTTAGTATGAATTAGTTATTTTAAGAATGACAATCATTCATTACCAGCAGAGTCAAGATGCAAGACTCCCACCTGCTACGGGAGACTCACACGGGAACCTCTTCTCACAGTGTTTATTTCTTCGTAGACTTTCTGGGCTGCTTTTCTGTCATGCACTGCCAAAGGTAGCTCATACAAATAATAATAAAAAATAAAATATGACATTCCATAAAACATGAGAGCCAAGTGCTGTGACAGAGAAATAAGGCCACCTTCAGAGAATCCTGAAAATGCACTCCAGACACACATTAAAATGACTGTGTCAATTTAAAATTCCCTCTTCCATGTTATGAGAGCTATGGTTGCCAACCACCAGGTGGTGGCTGGAGATCATCTGAGATCATAGTGGATCGCCAGGTGACAGAGATCTTTACACCTGGTTTGGAAAGCAGACCCTGTGACATTTTAAAACTGATTTGGCAACCCTGGGGGGGAGGGGTTAATTTATTACTTACCTGATGATGAATAGCAGGCTGAGGCAAACTCAACATACTTCATTTCCAAAACTGGATTTTTTTCCTGGTTAAAAGGAAATAAAGGATGTAAGGAATACAGCAACTGATTGAATTCTAGAACTGTATCCCTGTGTGCAGGTAAGTTCAGAGGCCGCTGACACAAAACTCTGGTATCGCTTGGTGTGAGTGACAAGAACATAATATGCTGCACAGCCCTGCACAGAGTTATTCCAGGCTGACTTCATTAGTCTGGGCTGGAGGAACTCTGCATAGGGTTTTCTGCTAACAGCTGACCTCTGCACCAGACTAGAATATTATATTATTTGCAGTTCTAAAACACCTCATATATTGGGGGGGGGGGGGAACAAATGAAATCTGTTTCTATGGCAAACGCAGAGGAAGCAGGGAATAATTTCAGCCTTCTTGATCGCACACTTTTGGTGCCGGCTAGGGCCCCTCTGGAAATATGCTCACTGTTCTCATCAAGCCGGAAATTAAGAAAGAATATGTCTGTCTTTATTACCACTTGTAAGTGGATGGTCCCTTCTCTGCTGGAGGCGTAGTTGGTTTATTTCAGAGCGGAGGCCGAATCGAGCATGTTATTATAACACATCAGTGGCACGATCCCAAACAGAGTTCTGCCTTTCTAAGTCCACTGAAAACAACTAGTTGGGAACGGTGTGACAGGGCCTTGGATGGCATTGCAAGAGTCCACTTTAAAAAGGGGACAAGGAAAGCAGCATGCTTAAATGGGATTGGGGTGTGTTTTTCTTCACTTTAAAGAGAGGAGAAAGGTTGACTACAAACAAGGATCTTCAGATCTTTTGCTTTTGTAGAAGCTACAAAGAGGAGACAGGCTGTTTTTGAGGCTGACTTTGCTTCTGTATCAGTGTATTTCTGCCAATTCCCATGGTCCCATGCTGAAAGGGTTACAGGAAAAAGTGTTTAGAGGAAAGGGGGGGGGGGGAGTCTCTGCTCAGTGGCTGGGAAGAGGGGGGGGGACATAGAGTGTATTTTTTCAAAAATGTTTCTAGAATACCTTCCTACTATAAAATAGTATCTGGGGCTTTACAGCATTAAAAAAGTACAGAGGGTTGCCAACCTCAAGGTTGGGCCCAAAAATCTCTCAGAGTTACAGCTGAACACTAGAAAACAGAGATCAGCTCTACTGGGAGAAGAAGGGATGCTTTGGAGGGTGGATTCTATAAAGCTATACCTTGCTGAGATTTCTCCCTATCCCAATTGTCTCTCTCCCCAGCTTTACCCCAAATTCTCCAGGAATTTCCCAGCCAGGTTGGTAACCCTAACGAATAGTCACTGCTGCTTTATACTGCTTGCTGTAATTCATAGAAGTAAGATTGGCAAGCTCATGGAACAAGGCTTTCGTTTTTTCCAGTGGACCTCAAATTATGGTATTTCTTGTGCTAGGAGGTATGTCTCTTCCGCTGGCCTTCAGAAAACTATATAGTGTGTGGAGAGAGGAATTCTACCCAGGTATTGTTTTATTTGGATTTCTGGCTTGTTTTGCTGTTGATTACAGCATTTAATAGTTTTTTAAAGCTGATGTTTTTAAGAAAGAAAGATTACTTCTAATTTCATTGCAATATTTAACCTGCTACTGGTCGATCTTTTTGATTGTTGCTTAGTTGTACAGAAGCACTGTTATCTTTCATTGTACAACGGAAGGGTTGCCAAGTCTTCTATTATAGCAGAAAACATCTAGGCTAGTTACTTTGACTCTCAAATGTCTGTACCATCAAAACTGAGTTGGTTTTTAATGGTTCTACCAGACTCAAACCCTGCTACTGCAGGCCAACAAAAAACATTTTTATATGTATGTTATTTTACATGAATGTATACATTATTTTATGAGCCTCTTGTGGCGCAGAGTGGTAAGGCAGCAGACATGCTGTTTGAAGCTCTGCCCATGAGGCTGGGAGTTCAAACCCAACACCCAGCTCAAGGTTGACTCAGCCTTCCATCCTTCTGAGGTCGGTAAAATGAGTACCCAGCTTGCTGGGGGATAAATGGTAATGACTGGGGAAGGGAATGGCAAACCACCCCATATTGAGTCTGCCATGAAAACGCTGGAGATCGTCACCCCAAGGGTCAGACATGACCTGGTGCTTGCACAGGGGATATCTTTACCTTTATACATTATTTGCCTTTCACATCTCGATATTTAAACCACTGGAGCCAAAACAACATTGCAAATGTATTTGTAATATTATTACAAAATAAGAAAAAGAGAACTTTTAAAAAAGGCTCAACAAGTTTATTTCTTACAATGGTGAACCTACATTGCAACGGGAGCATTCAAATCAATTAAGACAGCGCTTGACATTACTGCAGGCAAGGCCTTTAAAAATTCCCTAAATTCCATTCTGACCCCAAATATGGCCAAGCAGACCTGGAGGGCTGGTACATATAGGATAATCCATCACTTGGCTTCTCTGAGTACCTGAGGATGCTTCGTGATTGGCAGCTGAGCATGTAGGAAATGACATCCTTGAAAAATATTCTGTTTGAGGCGGTGTGAGGCTTGTGGCATGTTGATCTGTGGTTTGTTCATATGGGCAAATCATTAACTTATGCAGCAAACCATGTTTAGTGGATTCATGTCTTGACTGTTGACATCCCCAAGTACTCTCTTAGTAGGTTTGACTCCTTGGTTTCCAGCTTCTTGTTTCCAGTTGTAAAGGCTGTAGAGAAAAGCAGAGAATCCCAGATTGTTTTGGGGGATGCATGGTTTGGGAAAGTCTGGAGGCCTCTTCTCTAGCGGCTTGCAGTTGAGACATGGGAATTGAAAGAGTGTGCTGCTAATAAAATTTTTATAGCATTCCAAATGAATATCGCTACCCATGGGCTTCTCTGCACTGCTTTCTTGATCATACCCCGGGTCCCATCAGCATCTTGCATACTTACCCCTTCCTCTACTTGATCATCCAAAAAGAAAATCATGTTCTAGCTAATTTGAGTTTAAAAATAACCCAATGGACACCAGTGACTAATTACTTATCTAATTTTATAGAAGGATGTTCAGAAAATTGCTTCATTAGAATTTAAGTACACTAATTTTTCATTAGATTGGAGATCAAATGTACTTCCTTCCCCCTAATGGCAGATTTACTTTGAAATCTTCCTTTATTGGTAAGGGCTTCACATATAGGCATGCTGGCTGGAAAAGCATCCTATGTGGAAGAGATGAGACCCATACACCTGAGCAGGGGAGCATACCTATGGACAAGATTCTCAACCAGCCAGGACCACTTAGAGAAAATACTTGGTCCCAAAGTGGTCTTACTGAAGTAGAGTCTTCTTCCAGCAGCAGAAGAGAGAATTATTCCCTGTTCCTACTTTATATCCAACACAATTCTGGAGCATCCCAAAATACTCCTTTTCAAGAGGGTGCAGAAGGTCCTAGCCCTTTTCCATGAATATAACTTGGTTTACTAGATCAAATCCCTTGGTTCCATCTACTCATTTTCATTCCCAGTACTTCTGCTTCTAAATCCATGCCCAACAGCACATTTCCCTTTCTGATGGCAACGGCTTTTTATAGATGGAATATGTTGCCCTGGAGGGTGGTGGAGTCTCCTTCGTTGGAAGTTTTTAGAGGTAGATTGGATGAGCACCTGTCAGGAGTGTGTGGTTTTTTAAGGCCCTAAGGAAGTGGGGTACTGGACTGGACAGCCCTTTGTGGTATCTTTCAGCTTTGTGTGATTTTGATTCAGACTAGTGGTGTAAACTGCCACCAAGTCACAGGTTATATATGGCAACCCTGTAGGGTTTTCAAAACAGAGTGTCTCTGGACTTTTGTGGTGGTCTCCCATCCAAGTAGTATCAAGTGCTGAGCCTGTTTAGAGATCTGATGATATTGGGCTTGTCTGCACTACCCAGGTTAGGAGCACTTCAAATTAGGATGCACAAAAGCCAGGAAGGAAACTCTAGGGTGGCATACTGTGATTTCTCTAAATTTGTACTAGAATGGAAATCTACTGTTCTATGTTTATTGGGCTCTTCCTCCCAAGAAGTCCTAAATGCCTTCCTCTTTCCCTTCTATCTTCATAGCAGCCATTTGAAGTAGAGGAAGCCCCAGGTCAGCCAGTGAGTTTCATGGCACAAACGTGAACATGACCACCAAATGCCCCAAGTCCACTGTCCATATGTGCAGTAGAAGCTGATATGTGACAGCAGGATTTAAATCCAGTGTAGTAAATTTGGTAGCTGTTTAGCCACTCAAGAGTTCTGAAGGTGGGTGTCAAAATTTAAACTGTGGAATCTGAGATCCACAGAAGCTGCATTCCAAGGTTTGAAAATTCAGTTTCCAAAAGTTGCAAAGCCCAGTTTCCTTTGTGCATTCATTGAAGTAGGCTTCTGCACTTCCTGATTTCCTCCAGTTCCTGAGAACAATCTTCGAACTGCAACCCTGGCATGCAAGACAGGTGGCAAGACCATTTCAAAACATCAACTTTCATGATTTTTGTCTTTTCCGGGCATCCCTTGTCAGCCTTCAGCATGTACAGCTTCATGATTCAAGGCATGGCTTCTCCTGGAGGGAGAGCAATTTCTGCATCCCTCTTTTGCAGCAAAGGCTACCCAGGGGAAAGTTTAATGCCTTCTGGGCCCTTGAGTTTTTTTGCACATGACTTGATTATTTCCCTGCTGGTTTATTCTGCCAATGCCTGGGTCCTTTTTTAGAAAGCTAGGAATGGGTTGCATCTAGTTCATTGGAGCATTAAACCACATAGGGGATTGCTTGTTTTCACTTCCGGCATGAAATACCATCATCTATCTTCTGAAAAGGCAGGAAGGTATCTGGCTGCAGAGCCTACCTCCAGTTGAGGGCTTCAGACCTCATAAACTTCTGCATTGTTTGAAATGCATATCTCACCTACGCTGTTTGATATAATTTGCTGATTGACAGGTTGGTTGGTTACTGGGTCCCTGTGAGCACCATCTTGTGGAAACGGACCTTTCTTCCCAACCAAATAAGCATAAGTTGCACACAAGAGCCTGGCACATTATCAAAACCTTGCAAGCATTTTGTGAACCAAGTATTTCTGTGCACCCTCCACCCCCCCCCCACCCCGCTCGTAATTAATTTAGCACTGCAGCAAAGAATGAAGTAGCAAATAGTTGTCCTAGCCCGAGGGAGGGGGGATATGTAAATGCTCCCATTTTTTTCTTGGTTTGTTTTAATGATCTGGATTTCAGGCTGGCAGAATGGGCTCCTGCAAATGCTCCATTTAGAGCAGGGGGGGGGGGGGGAAAGAGTCTAATGGATTTTGCCTGTGGTCAACTTTTGAAACCTCACAGAAGGAGAAGGGGACAGAGGGCAGTTGTGTACGTGCAGCCAAAACGGGAAGCACGGGCTGTAGGGGTGGCATTAAAACTGGGCTATTTTGATCTAGAAGGCCGTGTTTTTCAAACACTCCTGCTTTGCTTTGAAGTGTGCCAATTAAGGCTTGATTTTCAGCGTTAACCCAGAGCAGCTGGCTCTCTTTTCTCTGTAGGTTGAGAGATGTGCCTTTTCTTTGCTAATCCTCATTAGAGAGATCAGGAGCAACAGAAACGAAGGAGACATTGTCATAGGCTGGGGGGATTTAATGGCCTCCGTGTGAGAGGCAGAGGCCAGGAAGGATCCGTGTGTCTTCCCTCCCACCCACCCTCCACACCCCAACTGATGGACGCTTTGAAAAAGAACCATCCGCTTAGCGGAATACGACTTATTGAAGAAATCTCTTTCTTAAAGGGAGAGAAAAAATGGCTGCACAGAGCCGAACTGCCTAATTGGCTACAGCCCAGCTGACCTGACTGCCGATGGGTGACAGCGGTGCATGAAAGGGCCCCATGAAACATTTATGGAACTGCTATCTCGCTTAAAAATGACGGGAAAGGGATTGCCGGGCAGCAGGACAGATCACATGGAGGACAATGTGTGTGCACAAAGTTTGCTAACAATGCTGCAACTAAACCACTTGAAAGCATCCGAGTTGGTGGTCCCACAAAGATTATTATTGTTCTGCCTTTTATAAGGTGGAAGTATCAGCAGTGATAGCACCAGGCAATCAAAATATCGCTTTAAACTTCAATTAAATGAGGGCAGAGTCCAAACAAACTGCCATTTTATCTGCATTGTCAAGATATGCACACTACCCTTTTTAATTGATGTTCTGCACGGCTGGAAACAACTCATTATTTATAAGTTAGTAAACCTCTAGGCAGCCTTTTGACCATTTCAATTAAATTATCCTCTCTGTCTCTGTCTCTCTCCCTCTCTCCCTCTCTGTCTCAGTCTCTGAAATGACTTCTCTTGCCCTAAGTGACATCATCATATAACCAGATCTGATTGACTACGTAGCATGTGATGCCATGCTGTTTACTAAGTGGTCCCTGATTGGGTAGGCTCACTTTTGTTATCCAGAATGTAGAAAGAAGCAGAGATGGTGGGGAAAATGGCACTACAGCAGCATGGCAGAACAATGGCACAGAAGAAGATTGAAACAAGATTTAGTTTTTCACAAAGAGTTACTTAAGTTTGAGTTTTGATGTAACAATCCCAGCTAGAAGCAGGGAACAGGCTAGCTGCAGTGTTTTGCGCCAGGTTGAAGTTTCTGAAAGTTTTGGAAATGACTGGGATAGCCACGGCCCAACCCCATCTGTTAAAGAAAGGCCATAGTTGGCGTATCAACAAGCGTGATGCAAAGGCACGTCAAATCCCAGAGGAGAATCTCTAGGCCCTGATTTAGAAGCACTCTCAGACTGTGGATTTGTTTATTCTTGGGGGAATGCAGCCCCATCTGATCACATGACTGACACTTGGTTGAAAACATTTGATTGACCAGTGGCACACTCATACATGATTGCCTTCAAAATGTTATTGCTATCAAAATGGTAAATATTGGTGTTTAGGAGAAGCAGATGTTGCAGCTGAGCATGGAGTCTGAGCCTCTTGGGCTACATCACAGCTCAAAAAGCAGTTGGATGCAATGAGATGCTAGAATGTGCTTGCATTATGGCTAGGGATGTTGTCATGGCTCAGTGGTGGACCATCTGCTTTGTGTGGAGAAGGTCCCAAGTTCAAGCCCTGGGCTCTCCAGTTGAAAAGACCAGGTTTCATGTGAAAGACCTTGGAGAGCCACTGCCAATCAAAGGAGACATGTCTGATCTTGATAGACCAGCTGCCTAACTCAGGAGAAGGCAGCTTAAATAAGAAGCTATGGCTCAATGGTAGAACATCTGTTTTGCATGCATACGGTTTTAGGATAAATCTTCCTGTATCACCTCCAGTTAAGGGGATGAGGGAATGGGTGAAGTCAAAGACCTGATGCCCTGGAGAGCCACTGCCAGTCTGAGTAGACCACATTGACCTTGAGAGACCAAAGGTCTCGCCCTACACAAGGCAAAGCCGTGTACCTCCGAGTCCTGTTCTCAGATGACTTCAGCTTTAACCACTGATCCAAGACTGCTTAGAATTATCATTGGTCTGCCACTCAAACCCAAACAGACCTCATATGACTCACCTAGGGTGACCAGGGTCCCTGCATTCCCCCCCCCCCTACTCCAAACTCTAGCAACCTTGCACTGTTCTAAAAACTGGACTGTTTGGTGTAGTGGTCAGGAGTGTGGACTTCTATTCTAGTGAGCTGGGTTTGATTCTGTACTCCCCCACATGCAACCAGCTGGGTGACCTTGGGCTCACCACAGCACGGATAAAAGCTTTTCTGACTAAGCAATCTGGTAATATAAGGTAATATAAGGAAATATAAGGAAATATAAGGTAATATAAGGTAATATAAGGTAATATAAGCCTCACCTGCCTCACAGGATGTCTGTTGTGGGGAGAGGAAAGGGAAGGCGATTGGAAGCTGCTTTGAGACTCCTTTGGGTAGAGAAAAGTGGCATATAAGAACCAACTCTTCTTCTTCATATCCTTCCAATGGGCTTCTCTAAAACTGAAGCCGCTGGCTAATTGTTTTGATTGCTTCACACACACGAGAGCCAAAGGACCTTTTCTTTGCTCAGCAGTGAGTCAGAGAAAGAACGGCAGCTACATCCCACATCGACCCCCTTCCAGTGCTGCATACTGATTTCTAATTACAGTATTTGTACTAGTTCTGTATCCCTAATTACTCATTATGGGTAGAATTACCCCAGGGGGGTGTATTGAAGCCTGTTTGCCCATTGTTTGGGCAAATCGATTAATATGTATATTTCTGGCAGTATAATTACGCATGCCAGTAAGTTGCTGTGCCGATGTTGGTCCACGTCCACGGGCGAAGTTTAAACAGGTGCATCATTTCGTTTTGGCTCGCTTCGGGAAAATCGGCCGTTGTAATTCTTGACGGCCTCCTACACGCACATAACGTTAGATCTTGTTAATACTTCTGATGTGATTCATTTGCACTCCTGTACGTCTCTGCAAGTATTGAACAAGAACTGTGTGGGGGAGAAACTACACATGACTGAATGTCTCCCACTCATTAGACTGTTTTGGGGTGGGGGGAGGGTAGAATCGAATAAAATTAGAGCTGGGAAAATCCCTTGTGGACCCAACCAGAGATTATTTTCAATCTCTCGCCTTGCTAGTTCAGCCCCCAAATTTTTATTTTAATGCTGTTTCCCCCTTGATTGAGAATACCAGTGCAAAGATTTTCTATAATTTGGTTAGGATTCCCTCCCCCTCTTTTTAAAAGTTTGCAGAGTGAACAGACTTTGAGTGCCATAGTTTTCCTCTCTGAATATGGGCTGATCCTTTGATCTGAGAAATCAAGTGGTGAGTGGGGAGCCTTGGACTTAGCCAGATTTGAACATGAAATCATCCTGTCGTGGCCATTGATGTAGGGGGCAAGTGCATTGGTTGGACAAAGGGGCATTTCATCTTTCCCACACCATGTTTCATGCTGTGGATTGTCTCAATCTCTAAAACTGTCAGTTACAGAGAAATTCCATTCCCTGAGGCAGGGTTGTAACCTATGGCCCCAAAGCCAAGTGTGGATCAGTGTTGGAACCAAATACGACTCTTTACGAAAAGAAAATTAAATCTGTGAGTTAAAGTATTCTGGAGAGGTAAACATGGTGCTAGAACAACCAGGGTATGAATGGCATGGCAGGCAAAGGGTTTTTAATGGACTAACAAAAGGGCTTTGAGGGTTTTTTTCCTGCATTTCCTCCTTCTCTCAGTCCCCCAAGTATAAGAGATGAATTTTAACTGCATGTTCCAGTGGACAGAAGGATGGAGGGCTATACGTTTCTTTGCACATTAGTGCTGTAGGCTCCTAAGCCCTTGGTCAGGGCAGGTGATCCCCTGCTCCCATTGCCTGCTGCTGCTTAGAACAGCAACATCAAGGGGAAAAAACCTTTTCATGCTGTGACATTGTGTCACTTCTAGTCAAAACAAAAAGGAAGTGACATAAAGTAGCTCTAGGAATTACCCAATGCTCTGTGGCGATTCCTAGAGGTACCTATGTCGCTTCCAGTTTTATGCTGGAAATGATGTGACATTGCAGCTAGCATCATGCCCCCTTTATCCCTACCTACAGCCTTCCCATCAGTTGCTAAGCAATGTCTGGCAACTCTACCGTATAATACTAATGATAATAATAAATAGCAGGGCAGCAGCGGACAAGCCAAGAGGATGTATAGGCCAGAAAGACCAGCAAACAATTTGTGGATCCAATGTTATGAGATTGTTTGCCAACAACCCAGTGGCTGTCTGCTTCCCAGAACCTACAAGATTTCTGAAACTGCTGCTCTTCCAAAGGTGGTAGGATTAGGCTTGGTTTCAAAGCAGACAACTCAGATGACTGCCTGCTCTGCTAGGTGTACTGGGCTTGGGGTGCCCTGGGCTTAAGAGCACACCTGTTCTATGCTCTCTGTAGCAGGGGTAGTCAACCTGTGGTCCTCCAGATGTCCATGGACTACAATTCCCATGAGCCCCTGCCAGCAAAGGCTGGCAGGGGCTCATGGGAATTGTAGTCCATGGACATCTGGAGGACCACAGGTTGACTACCCCTGCTCTATAGGACAATCAGCTCAAAATAGGCATCTCTTCATCAAGGAAACTAGACCTCTTCTAGCATACAGATTTGTTGTCTTACAAGAGAAGGATGAATCAGGCTTCCAGGCTGGACATCAAAGTCATGCAAATACAATGCAAAAGACAATATGCAAATAGATGGGGGGTGACAAAGGTTTGCCTGGTCTAGGCCTCATTTGGGTGAGGGCTAGCCTTAAGGGAGGAAACCCCGAATAGCAAGAACAACCTCAAGGGCACTGAGGGGGTGACATGTTCCTGGTGAACCATTAGTGACAGTAGAAAGTATCAAGTCACAGCTAACTTATGACCACAGGGTTTTCAAGATAAGAAAACAATAGAGGTTGGTTTGCCACTGCCTACCTCTGTGTAATAACCCTGGACTTGGTGGTGTCCCATCCAAATACTAACCAGCTCCAACTATTCCAAAATCTGACAAGATTGGCCATCCAGGTCAGAGATCAAAATCGTTAACTTAAAAAACTTCATCATGACCTATTCCGCTCTGGCAGCACTATGTTGGGCTTGAAGACCGCCAGTGAGGGGGCACTCACCACCTCCTTAGGCAGCCAATTTCATGGCTTAACTACTGTGATGTGAACCTCCCCCCCCCCCCCCCCCCCGATATCTAGCTGGTACGGTTCTACATGTAGTTTAAACCCATTGCTGTGGATCCTGTCCTTTGTTTGCAGTGGTGGTCTTTCACACAATCCCTTTTTAAACTGGAGATGGGAGGGTCAAATCTGAGGCCTTCTGCATGCAAAGCAGATACTCTGTCAGTGAGCTGCTCTTGAATACTCTGTCAATGTGGAGGAGGAAAAATGCACAAGTATGGCAACTAACCTGCATTTGCACCTGGTGTGCACAACCAGAGATTAGTTGTGGTACCTGAACTGAGAGAACCTGCAGGCGAGCTACTGAAACCAAGATGGATTTCATGACATTTTGGGAACCCAATACTGGCAGAATAATGGAGGACAATAATATGCTAAATGTTCTGTGTATCTTCAATATTAAAAGACTGCTTGGCTTTTAAGATCTGCTTATGATGTCCAAATGAGGGACTTGACATTTCATGGGTCATTGGGGAGGGGAGAAAAAAGGAAGGTGGTTTTTGATAAGCAAAGTCCTTCTGTAAGTTCCGC